>NC_137335.1:82339163-82939163 GCF_965287045.1 Carcharhinus amblyrhynchos
AACATTTACAGGATGTGGGTGTCGCTGGTGAGGCCAGGATTTATTGCCCATCCCTAATTGCCCTTGAGAAGATGTTAGTGAGCTGCCTTCCTGAACAGTTGCAGTCCCCGTGTGGTGTAGGTACACCCACAGTGCTATTAGGGAGGAAATTCCAGGATTTTGATCCAATGACAATGAAGGAACGGTGATATATTTCCAATCAGGATGGTCAGTGACTTGGAGGGGAACTTGTAGGTGTTTCTAGATATCTGCTACCTTTGTCCTTTGAGATGGATATAGTCATGGGTTTAGAATGTTCTCTCTGAGAAGCCTTGATAGGTTGCTGTAGCGCATCTTGTAGATGGTGGATAAGCTTTGGGGAGTCGGGAGGTGAGTTACTTCCCGCAGGATTCCCAGCCTCTGACCCGTTCTTGTAGCCACTGTGTTTATATGGCTGGGCCAGCTTAGTTTCTGGTCAATGATAACCTCCAGGCTGTTGACAGTGGCAGATTCAGAAATATTGATGTCATTGAATGTCAATGGACGATGTTAGGTTCTCCCTTATTGGTGATGGTCATTGCCTGGAACTTGTGTGGTGTGAATGTTCCGCTTGTCAGCCGAAGCCTGGACACTGTCCAGGACTTGCTGCATTTGGACGTGAACTTATTAAGTTGGGTAAGATGGGTATGGAGGAATATGGGCCAAACACGGGCAACTGGGACTAGTTTAGGTGCTAAAAAAAAAGAGTGGCATAGACAAGTTGGACAGAAGGGCCTAGCCAGTGAGAGAGCTCTCCCAGTTTTGGCACTCAGCCCCAGATATCGGAAGGAGGACTTTCCCGGGTTGCTATTGTCATTTCCAGTGTCTAGCTCAATGCCGGGTGGTCTGACGAGTTTCATTCCTTTTTATTATCTTTGTGCAGAGAATGATCCTGCCTCTGAGAACTAACACTGAAACACCCAAAGAGGAGTACCTCACCCTATAATCTGTAAAAGGTGTGTGTGAAGTGATGTGACCTGCTCCTCTGCAACCTCTAGTGGTTAAATACAAAGTAACAACCTGACACTCTCCCTAAATCAACATGTAACAATTTATTTATCTAACAGTGAACAAGTTAACTAAACTATTAGCAATCTGGATAAATCCCTTCTCTGAACGATTCCTGAATAAAACAAGATTCAATGTTCAAATAAACATACTTCCCACTCATTAACAAAAATACAATTTAGTTGCTCTCTAAATTATAACCAGGTTTTGTGTCTTCCAGAATATTCTGGGTTTTTTCTGTTGATTCTTCTATCTGGAACTTCTTTCTTCTTTGGTATCTTTGCTATCTGGTTGGTGCTTTCTCTGAGATATTGATGAAGTTATGAGAAACAATGATTCTCTCTCTCTCAAGGGTCGAAAGCTGAGAGCTATTATTTCTGGCAGGTGGCAGTTGTTCTGCACCCTTTGTCCAACCGCCCCCTTCTTCTATATCCATGAAGACATATCAATATTTCCCCACAACCTGACCTATTCACCCTGCTAATCCGCTGAAACTAAGGATCAATTTAGTATAGCCAATCCACCTCACCTGCACATCTCTGGGGGGAAACCGGAGCACTCAGGGGAAACCCATGCAGACACGAGGAGAATGTGCAAACTCCACACAAACAGTGACCCCAGGCCCGAATTGAACCCAGGTCCCCGATGCTGTGAGGTAGCAGTGACCTAGTTTGTCAAAACCATCAGATTTAAATTTAATAGGTTTTTGGTATGTGAGTGGCTGTTTCAAACTAGAGGCACGAGTAGGCCATTCGGCCCTTCAAATTCATTAAGATCGTGGCTGATCAACAGATTCAATATCCTGGTTCCCCTTCCTCCCCATATCCCTTGATCCCTTTAACCCAAGAGCTATTTAATTTCTTCTTGAAATCACACAATGTTTTGGCCTCAACTACATTCCGTGGTAGTGAATTCCACACATTCACCACCCTCTGGGTGAAGAAAGTTCCAGAAAATTTATCTGATCCTTGAACGTTGAATCTGCCCTGTCTAACCCTGTTAGAATTTTGCAAGTGTCTATGAGGAGGGTGTATTGGGACGGCATGGTGGCACAGTGGTTAACACCGCTTGCTTCACACTGCCAGGGACCCAGATTCAACTCTGGCCTCAGGTCACTGTCAATGTTGAGTTTGCACATTCTCCCCGTATCTGCGTGGGTTTCCTCCGGGTGCTCCGGTTTCCTCCCACAGTCAAAAGATGTGCAGGTTAGGTTGATTGGCCGTTCTAAATTGCCCCTTAGTGTCAGGGGGATTAGGAGGGTAAATGTGTGGGGTTACGGGAATAGGGCCTGGGTGGGATTGTCTTCGGTACAGACTTGATGGACTGAATGGTCTCCTTCTGTACAGTAGGAATTCTATTCTATAAATCCCCTCTCAGAGCCTAATGGTCCAGTCTACTTAGTCCTTCCCTGCAGGACAATCTGTCTGTTATAGGAATTAATTTGGGGTATTGCAGAGCTTAAATAATAGATTAAAGAAGATCATTCTCACTTCCCACCATCAGTAAATCTTAGCTTATCTAAAACAGTGCTGCCTGCCTGTTCACTAACTCATGGTATGTTCCACTCAGCTATCATCTTGTGCTCATTTACCTACAATGGATTCTCATAGTTAACCGTCAATGTTAAAATCCTCACCCCTATGTTCAAATCCCTCGATGGCCTCAACCTATCTTTGTAACTTCCTCCATCCCTGGAACCCCCTCAGACCTCAGAACGTTTCCAGATCTACCTTCTTGTGTAGCCCTGACACAGTGGTTAGCGCTGATGCCTCACGACGCCAGGGACTTGGGTTCGATTCCCGGGCTTGGGTCACTGTCTGTGTGGAGCCTGCACGTTCACCCCGTACCTGCGTGGGTTTCCCCCGGGTGCTCCGGTTTCCTCCCACAGTCTGGAAGTCGTGCTGGTTGGGCGTATCGGCCACGCTGAATTCTCCCTCGGTGTAGCTAAACAGGTGCCGGGGTGTGACGACTGGGGAGCTTTCACAATAACTTCACTAAAGTGCTAATGAAGCTGACTTGTGACGCTAACAAATAAATAAGGGTTCGCGGTTCCGCCAATGGCGGTCGTAGCTTCAGCAGCCTGGGCCTAAGCTCTTCAAGCGCCTCCCAAAGCCTCTCTGTCCTGCAATCTCACTTCCTTTCTTTAAGCTGCTTTTCAAACCCTACTAATTTGATTCAGCTTTTAGAATAGGATAGAATCCCGGCTGTGCAGAAGGAGGCCATTCGGCCGTCGATCCACACTGACAACGATCCAACCTAGGCCATATCTCCATTACCCCACCTATCTACACTGACACTAAGAGGCGATTTAGCATTGGCTAATCAGACTTCACACAGACAGTTACTCGAGGCTGGAATTGAACCCGGGTCCCTGCACTGTGTGGCAACAGTGCTAACCACTGTGCAACCACCTCCACTAACACCTCGTGTCAACTCTTGCCTATAATCTCTCTTTTGATGTACCATTACATTGGAACAAAGTTATGATATAATACCAAGTTGTTTTTACTATTGTTGTAACTGTGCAACATCCTGACATTGTGGGAGGCGGTATATAAATGTAATCCTTTATTTCTTTTGAAGATTGGGACGCTGGGACTGTATACTGGTCATGATGTGGATGTGCCGGCGTTGGACTGGGGTAAACACAGTAAAAAGTCTGACAACACCAGGTTTTACTAAAGCCTGGTGTTGTCAGACTTTTTACTGTATACTGGAACAGGGAAGGAGAGGAACTAACCCTTTCCTTAATCTGGAAGATAGTCTTTGGTGTTAATGGCTACAACAAACGGAAAGGAAGCTTGCCAAAAATATTCTGACAAGAAACTGGCCCTGTTTTTTGTAAAGAATCAATGCATGACCCAGAATATTTTTTGAGAAAGATGTCGGCACACTTGTTGGTGCCACTCAATCATTCTGCGTCACTGGGGAATCGAAGCCTTGCTTGTTAGAGACAGTCTTAGGAGCGGAGCTTGTACACGTTCCAAGTCACTTCTTGTCCTTGTCAGTGACGTCTGTGTTGGAGAACGGAACATTACGACACTAAATCACAAATAAGCGCTCCTGGGTCAGGCACTGTGTTGTAAGATGCAAAGAACAAGTTCCAACCATGTGTCTTAAACTCAGTCTCAACGCTGTGGCACAGTGCTTAGCACTGTTGCCTCACCGCGCCAGCGTCCAGGATTTGATTCCTGTCTTGGGTCACTGCCTGTACAGAGTTTGCACATTCTTCCCGTGTCTGAGTGGGTTTCCTCTGGGTCTTCCAGTTTCCTCCCACAGTCCAAAGACAAGCGAGTTAGGTGGATTGGCCATGCTAAATTGTCCATTACTGTCAGGGGGATTAGCAGAGTAAATGTATGGTGTTACAGGGATAGGGAATGGTTGGGATCATTGTCAGTGCAGGCTCAATGGGCCAAATGGCCTCCTTCAGCGCTGCAGGGATTCTATGATTCAATAATTCTACTCTCCAGTGTGATTTCCTTTCTATTTATACCAATCTATCAATTGTAATAAATACTTTGCAGATTCTTTTTATCTGAGGGTGAAGATTGCGGGGTCTCTCCGTGTGGTTGGAGACGGGTCAGAGATGGACCTTTCCCACCAAGCTGAGATTTTCTTCATGTACTGATTCCTACCTGATGGATGATATTGGCTTACCCAGAGATATCGCGCTCCTTCACAGAAAGAGTTTGTGGTTAATCTACAATAACACTTGTTCTAGGATCCCTCTGGCAAATTAGTCTGACTGAGCAGGCATAGACTTTATGTGTTGACAATCTTAATCTGTAAACAGTGTCAGTGTAAATTGAGAAAATGGGAGATTTTGTTGTTAGGGGACCTTGTCTCCTGAAAAAAGAAACTCCTTCCATTTGGCACCTTATTCAGTTTGATAACCTTGTGTTCATAGAATCCATAGGAAAATACAGCACGTGTTATGACCGAGGCGTTTTACGAAGCCAGCCTAGATCATAAGTTTTGCACTTTGAATTTGCGCAGGTGAACATAAAATGTTTTACTCCATGTATGATTCAAGTGATCCACTGGGGAGCTTTTATCAAACAAAGTTTATTTAAGAACATATAATAAGAAAATTAGCAATAACTTTTACCAATTACAAAGACACAACTATAACATTGTATACATCTTAACAGCTAAGAATACCGTTCCAAGCCAAACAACTTGCACAAACATTCTAGGTTTAGCACAGAAAGCAAGTGTGCTCACGTGATACTAGATTTTGCAGCTTTGCTGTGGATTAGTCCTTTGGATATGGAACTGAAATGCTGAGGCTTTCCTCCCCTGGAACTTTCAGCACACCTCAAGAGACAGAAACACTACTTACATCAAGTTCAAGCTAGCCAGCCATCGATGGCAGAATTTCTACTACCTGGGAGAGAGACAAAAACACTGCTTTCAGCCCGCAATCCAAACAGCCTTTTCCAAAATGACAGTAAAGGATTTCTCCGGTGAGGAAAAAAAGCTTTCCAAAGACAGCTGACCTGCCAATCAGTCGCAAATCACCAATAACCAAAAGGGTCATAAAACTCCAGGACACTGCATTAGGCCCATATTAAGACTAAACAAGATACCCATTGTGTTAATGGGTCAGCAACAATTAGAGGACACCGGCTCAGACATCACAGCAACAAGACAAAAAAAAGCAAATTACTGCGGATGCTGGAATCTGAAACAAAAACAGAAAATCTCAGTGTCTGTGGAGAGAGAATAGAGCCAACATTTTGAGTTTGGATGACCCTTTATCAGAGCTAAGAGCAAAGAAAACCAGAAAGAAAAATTCTATAAGGGGATGGGGGGGTGGCGGTTGTAATAAACTCCCTTCATTTATAAAGGGAATATAAATGAGGATATCTCACACAGGGACCTCTCAGACTGAGCCACTATGTGGGTGGCAAGGTGGAACAGCGGTTAGCACTGCTACCTCCCAGCATCGGGGACCTGGGTTCAATTCGGGCCTGGGGTCACTGTTTGTGTGGAGGTTGCACATTCTCCTCGTGTCTGCATGGGTTTCCCCTGAGTGCTCCGGTTTCCTCCCACAGTCCAAAGATGTGCAGGTGAGGTGGATTGGCTATACTAAATTGACCCTTAGTTTCAGCGGATAAGCAGGGTGAATAGGTCAGGTTGTGGGGATAGGGCCTGGGTGGGATTGTTGTCGGTGCAACTTCACGCTCTGAAATTGTTGAACTCAATGTTCAGGCGGAAGGCTGTAAAGTACCCATTCGGGAGATGAGGTGCTGTTCCTCCAGTTTCCTATTTTTCTCTTTCGAGACGTCTATCAGAGAAAGGGTGTGACGTTTCATTGCCTCTCTCATAGTATAACACACACACACAGGTACCTCTCAGACTGTGCCACCATGCGGGTGGCATGGTGGCACAGTGATTAGCACTGCTGCCTCAGAGCTCCTGGGTTTGATTCCTGGCTTAGGTCACTGTCTTCCTCCCGGTGCTCCGGTTTCCTCCCATGGTACAAAGGTTAGGTGCATCGGCCATGCTAAATTGCCCCTGCAGGATGCGTAGGTTAGAGGGATTAGTTGGGTAAATATGTGAGGTTACAGGGATGGGGCCTGGGTGCGATTGTGGTTGGTGCAGACTTGCATTCTTGAGTGGGAACAGTTTCTGACTATTTGTCCTGTCCTTTTCCCTCAGGATCTTGAATCCCTTGATCAAGTCTCCTCTCAGCTTTCTTTTACAAGGATAACAGTCCCAACTTCTCCAATCTACCTTCATAGCCACACTCCTTCATTGCTGGAATCATTCTGATGAATCTCTGTATTCTTTTCAATGTCCCTCTTCAAGTGTGGCACCCGGAACTGGACTCAGCGCTCCAGATGAGGCCTAACCAGTGTCTTACACAAGTTCAACATGACCTTATTACTCTTGTACTCAATGCTCCTGTTAATAAAATCTAGGATACCACATGTTTTAACCACTCTCTCAACATGTCCTACCATCTTCAAGGAGTCCTGTACATATACCTCCAAGGTTCTTGCACCTTCTTCAGAGCTTCTCCCTTTATTTTTTGTTGTCTCCATATTCTATTGTACTGTCTCTTTCTTTTCCTGCCGAAACAAATCACCCCACACATCTCTGCATTGAAATACACCTGTCACTTGTCTGCCCAATCCAACAACATGCCTCTTGTCCTTTTGAAGTTCAAGACTATCCTCACCACAGTTGGCAACACCTCCAATCTTCATGTCATTCGTAAATTTTGAAATCAACAACAATTTTAAGTAAAGATTGCCTTTCTAACACCTCCTTTCTAACTCTGTGGCCTGGAGCTTGGCATCTCCCTCTGCAACCAATTCCTAACTCACAGACCACAATCAGTAGGGATAGGCAACAACACCTCTTCCACGATCATCCTCAACACCGGTGCCCCAACAAGGCTGTATCCTCGGCCCCCTACTATACTCCTTATACATCTATGACCGTGTGGCCAATGACACCACCATAGTGGGTCAGGTCTCAAACAATGATGAGATGGAGTACAGGAATCAGACAGAGAATCTGGTGAACTGGTGCAGCAACAATAATCTCTCCCTCAATGTCAACAAAACGAAAGAGGTAGTCATCAACTTCAGGAAGCATAGTGGAGAACATGCCCTTGTCTATATCAACGGGGATGAAGTGGAAATGATCAAGAGCTTTAAGTTTTTAGGTGTCCAGATCACCAACAATCTATCCTGGTTCCTCCATGCCGACATTATTGTTTAGAAAGGCCACCAAAACCTCTACTTTTTTAGAAGGCGAAGGAATTTTGGCATGTCTGCTATGACTCTCCCCAGTTTTTATAGATGCACCAAAGAAAGCATTCTTTCTGGCTGTATCACAGTGTGGTATAGCTCCTGTTCTGTCTAAGACTGCAAAAAACTATGAAGTGTCACAAATGTAGCCTAGTACATCATTCAAGCTAGCCTCCCATCCATTGACTCTGTCTACACTTCCCACTGCCTCAGAAAAGCAGCCAGTATAATTAAGAGCCCCACGCACCCCGGACATTCTCTCTTTCACTTTCTTTCGTCAGGAAAAAGATACAAAAGTTTGAGGTCACATACCAAACGGCTCAAGAACAGCTTCTTCCCTGCTGCCATCAGACTTTTGAATGGACCTACCTCGCATTAAGTTGATCTTTCTCTACACCCTAGCTTTGATTGTAACACTACATTCTGCACTCTCTCCTTCTCTAAAAAGGGTGTGCTTTGTATAGCACACAAGAAACAATACTTTTCGCTGTACGTCAATACATGTGACAATAATAAATCAAATCAATTTGGATAATTGAAGTCCCTCATTATAATTACTCTATAATTTGTCCACGTCTCTGTAACTTCTTTGCAGATTTATTTCTCTATATCCCTTCCACTTATTGGTGATCTATACACTACACCCATCAACGTTAATGCACTTTTTTATTCCTTACCTCTCACCAGAGAAATGCCATCCTTGACAGCTCTGGAACATTCTCTATCTCCACCACTGTAATATCATCTTTAATCCCTTCCCCCACAACCCCCTTTCCTTCCTTCTCCTGTCAGATCTGGAGTGGTAGGATAGGGAATTAATTTTTTTAACGTCTCCTCATATGGTTGTATCAAGTTGAGTTAGCCTGAGGATATCATAGTAATAGAGAGACATGTTACCAAAGCTTTTCATCTTGTACTCATCAGGACAAATGCAAGAATGCCAAATTTCAAATGATCACAACCATTTACACTATAGGAGAAAAGGATGCTGATTGGTTGCCAAGTGAACTTCATGACAATGCCTTAGCCAATTCATATCGACTGACCAATCAACCTTTAATTGCCTCAGGGAAAGAGTAACATTTCTTTCTTTTGACCATAACTGGGTTTGCTAACCTTCACCTTTTGAGTGGCAGAATACATTGGGCATCACATGGTATGTGATGTCCAATGGCAGCAGGCAGCAAGACACCCCATCCCCACCAGTTGACCCCTCAGAGGGCTCACCTCCATCAGGTCCCATCCGCTTGGCACTGCCTGATGCCTGGTGGCAGTGCCAAGATGTCCCCTGGCACTTTGTCCCTTGGGCAGTGCCAGGGGCCCAGGCTGGACTGCCAAGGTAGCAATGCCGAGGGGGCACTCTCCCCGGCCCCCAACCTTCTGGGCCTCGATGGCCTCCCCTTCATTCTAGCAGGGTCAGGCCACTAGCTCCCTGCAAGTAGGGAGCTATACTAAACCCCGCTGGAGTGAAATACTCCTGGCGTGGTGAGGGGAGAGCCCAGGGATTTCAGTCCCGGGCCTGCTAATGGGATTGAAATTGTATTCAAATTAGGATAACATAATTTATACGGCTTGGAGCTTACGGTGCTGGAAATCCAGCATTTGGAGGCTCACAGAGGCTGTGGTGCCCAGTAGGGAAACTACATAACAGCCTCTGCTCGAAGTCTCCCAACCCACGGTGCAACAGGCAGTGCAGTGGGGGGTAGAATCACCCCCATAAGGTTCTGAAGGGGCTTGGCAGTGTAGACAGCGTGAGAATGTTCCCTTATACAGGAAGTCTAGAAATAGCGGAGGATGAATTTCAAAATAAGACGTCTCTCATTTAGTGTGGAGATATAGAGGAATTTCCTCTCTCAGAGGATCGTTAATCTTTGGAATTCACTTCCCCAGAGACCAGCGGACTTTAAAGTTTATTTATTAGTCACAAGTCGGCTTACATTAACACTGCAAGGAAGTTACTGTGGAAATCCTCCAGTTGCCACACTCTGGCGTCTGCGCGGGCTCACTGAGGGAGAGTTTAGCATGGCCACTGCACTCAACCAGCACATCTTTCTGACTGGAGGATAGGTCATCGGGTGTATTCAACGCTGAGTCAATGTTTAATTGGGGAGAGGGGGTGGGGTGGTGGGGGAGGGGTAGATAGGGCTTGGGAGTGGAGGGGTGTTGGGGGTGGAGGGGCGTGGGCTCTGTGGGGGCAGGCGGGAAAATGGAGTTAATGCCACAATCAAATCAGCAGTGATTGTAATGAGAAGCGAGGCATGCATGGTGGGCTGAATGGCCTGCTCCTCTCTCTGATGGCTATGTTCTCACGCTGGCTTGAGCTGGAAGCCCGCCAGGTTCCTCGCTGTCGCTGACGGTACAAAGCTACGTGCTGGATTGAACACAACGGAGGGGCATCGGTCGATGCCAAGAATTGGCTTCAGTTACTCTCCCGTGACTCGCTCTCTCATCTTAGACTCGTACGTTCGATAATGAGGGGGTGGCGGTGGGTGGGTGGGTGGGGTTAATGTTTGATTTCCCTTCTGCGGAAAGATATCCCGGTCAAGTTAATTGCCTTGAAGTGAGGGAAGATGAAAAGGCTGGAAGGGAAACGTACCGTCAGTATTTGCTGATGTTTGATATTTGTTGCCCAGAGTTCCTGGAGAATGTAGTCAGCACACGACTCTATTAATAGAACTGCTTTGCCACAGTGTTCAGCAGGACGCGTTGGCTCTGCCTTCGAAATGCAGATCTTGTTTCTCTCTCTCTCTTGTTTTTTCCCTCTGCCTGAAGGATAAAAGATCATTTATGGTAAAGAGACACGTCACATGATTGCCCGAAAGAAGAAATGGACAATCCAGCCGGGTCCTGAACCAGTCAGACAGGCGCTCAGTCAGTTTAAAGAGGGGGAGGCTTGTAGTTTCTGTCACCCCCACCCCACTCCCGCACAACACCCCCCACCTCCCTCTCAGATGCTGCCTCCCTCTCTGACTCTGGGATACAGTTCCCCCAGGCACCAGCAACCCCCTGCTCCCTGGCAAGTGTGGGCCGAAACAATAAGCTGGGCAATTCGACTGCAGGAGGCTGGCACCTGTGGCACGCGTGCGTTGTCCAGGAGGGTTTGAGGGGCAGAAGCAGGGGCCACGCCAGATTTCCCCATCATCCCACCTTCCCAGGCTTGCGGGCGACACGGTGGCACAGCGCTTAACACTGCTGCCTCACAATGCCAGGGACCCGGGTTCGATTCTGGCTTTGGGTTACCGTCTGTGTGGAGTTTGCACATTCTCCCCTGTATCTGCGTGGGTTTCCTGCAGGGAGGGGTAGAGTTTTCTGCCACAGTCTGAAATATGTGCAGGTGAGGTGCATTGGCCATGATAAATTGTCCCTCATTGTTCCAAGATATATAGGCTTGGGGAACTAGCGGGGTAAATGTACAGGGTTTACGGGGTAAGCCTGGGTGCAGACTCGATGGGCTGATTGGCCTCCTTCTGCATTGTAAATATTCTGTGACCATTGACACTGAGGACCACCGCAAAGCCTCAGAGACTAATGATTGCTAACAACTTTGTTTCTGATCTCTTTCCATTGTTTTTTGCTGAGCAGTGGTACATTTTCCTTATTTTTCATAGCAAATATCTTTTTATTTTAAAATCATAGAATCCCTACAGTGTAGAAGGAGGTCAATTGGCCCACTGAGTCTGCACCAACAATTATCTACCCAAACCCTGTCCCTGTAAGCCCATGCAATTACCCTAACTCGTCCCCCGGACACTAAGGAGCAACTTAGCACGGCCAATCCATCTCACCCGCACATCTTTGGACTGTGGGAGGAAACCGGAGCACCCGGAGGAAACCCACGCAGACACGGGGAGAATGTGCAAACACAGTGACACGAGGCCCCATGTGAATCCGGGTCCCTGACACTGTGGGACAGCGGCGCTAACCACTGTGCCACATGCCACCCTTGTAATTGTTCATTGCTGGGATGTGAGCATCATGGGCAAACCCTGTTTGTTACCCGTTGATAGTTGCCCGTGAGAAAGTGATAGTGACAGTCCCCAGATGCTGCGCTGAGATTTCGACTTTACCCACTCACTTACAGAGTTACAATTGTGCCTGTTGATTTTGAGAGATTTGACGATTGTGTCCAGCGAGCCAGGGAAATTTATTAACCAGTGGAACCTGAGAAAAACCTGCCATTTTAAATGTATTCACCTGTGGGTTTTTTTGTTTGTTTATGTGCAAGTTTGTATGTACGTATTTGAACGTATAAACATTTGATGTTAGGGTGTAGAAAAAGATCGAATTAGTATAAAGCTGGACCATTCAAAAGTCTGATGGCAGCAGGGAAAAACTATTCTTGAGCCGGTTGGCACGTGATCTCAAACAGTTTTCCCGATGGAAGAAGGTGGAAGAGAGAATGTCCAGGGTGCGTGGGGTCCTTGATTATGCTGACTGCTTTTCTGAGGCAGCGGGAAGTGTAGATGGAATCAGTGGATGGGAGGCTGGTTTGCGTGACTGGGCTTTGTTCACAACCCATTGTCATTTCTTACAGTCTTGGGCAGAGCAGGAGCTGTACCAAGCTATGATACAAGCAGAGAGAATGCTTTCTATAGTGCATCTGTAAAAGTTGGTGAGAGTTGTAGCGAACACAGATAGAATCCCTACAGTGCAGAAGGGGGCCATTCGGCCAATCGAGTTTTCGCCGACCACAATCCCGCCCAGACATTATTTCTGTAACCCCACATATTTACCCTGCTACCCCCAACCCCAACACTAGGGTCAATTTAGCATGGCCAATCCACCTCACATCTTTGCATGCCAAATTTCCTTAGCCTTCTGAGAAAGTAGAGGCATCGATGGGCTTTCTTAACTATAGCGTCGGTATGAAGGGATCAGGACAGATTGTTGGTGACCTGGAAATCTGAAACTATCGAGCATTTCCACTTTGTCCCTGTTGATGTAGACAGGAGCATTTCCTCCACCGTGCTTCCTGAAGTCGATGATTATTTCCTTCATTTTGTTGGCATTGAGGGAGAGATTATTGTTGTCGCACCAGTTCACTTGATTCTCTAAGTTCCACATAAGACCAGTACTTTGAACAAGATGCTTCAAGCAATTACATCCAATTTCTGTTCAGGTGAACCTGGAACATAAGGAAACCAGCTTATGAAATTGTTTTAAAGTGAGCCTTTCTGTCCGGGTTTTGTAGGTTTACAGCATCTCAGTATTAATCCTGAACCTGGAAAATTAGCACTGACCCCATTAGATTACAGGATGACTCTAATACTTCTGCTCATTGATTCAAGCAATGAATGAAGTCTGTGCGTGGGTGTGAGTATGTGCGTGTGCGTGTGTGTGTGAGTGAGTGTCAGTGAGTATTTGTGTGTGCGTGTGCTTGTGTGTGAGTGTGTGTGTATGAATGTATGCACGTGTATGAGAATGTGAGAATATTTGTGTGTTTGTGTGTGTGTGAGTGTATGAGTGTGCATGTGTGTGAACGTGTGTACAGTTGTGAGTGTGTGTGAGTGAGTGTGTGCATGTATGAGTGTGCGTGAGTGAGTGAGTGTGTGTGTGTGTGCAAGTGTGTGAATGTCTGTGTACAGCTGTGAGTGTGTGTGTGAGAGAGAGAGTGTGAGTGAGCGTGTGTGCGTGCGTGAGCATGTGTGAGTATGTGTGAGAGTGTGTGTGAGCGTGTGTGTATATGTATGTGTGTGTGAGTGTGGGTGTGTGTGAGTGTGTGTATGTGTGAGAGTGTGGGTGTGTGTGTGTGTATGTGTTTGTGTGTGTGTTTGTATGTGTGTTTGTGTGTGTGTGAGTGAGTGTGTGTATGAGTGTGGGTGTGTGTGAGTATGTGTGAGTGGGTGTGTGTGTGTCTGTGTGTGTGTGTGTGTGAGTGTGTATGAATGTGTGAGTGAGTGTGTATGAGTGAGAGTGTGTGTGTGTGTGTGTGAGTGTGTTTGAGTGTGTGTGTGAGCATGTATGGGGTGTGAGTGTGTATGAATGTGTGTGTGTGTATGAGTGAGAGTGTGTGTGTATGTGTGTGTGTGTGTGTCTGTGTTTGAGTGTGTGTGTGAGCATGTATGGGGTGTGAGTGTGTATGAATGTGTGTGTGTGTATGAGTGAGAGTGTGTGTGTATGTGTGTGTGTGTGTCTGTGTTTGAGTGTGTGTGTGAGCGTGTATGGGGTATGAGTGTGTATGAATGTGTGTGTGTGTATGAGTGTGTGTGTGTGTGTGTGTGTGTCTGTGTTTGAGTGTGTGTGTGAGCGTGTATGGGGAGTTACAGGGAGGGTGGTGCTGGTTGGAGGAGCCCTGTGATTCAACATATTCCTTTAGGAACATGAGGAGTTACTGTCCTGACGTACCCACTAACTGGTGTAACACTGATGAAAGAGCGCAGTCCTCACTCTGCCCTGTGCTGCTGTAAACTTTCTCAACACACATGGAAGAGACAGCTTTAAAAATGGGCTTGGATTCAGAGCGAGTGTTAAAGGCACAAATAAGTAATTGAGCAGAGACTCCGAGGGGCGGTTAGAGCCTGTTTCTAACAATTCCGAGCGACATCAATAGAGACTAATGGAGCAGCTGTCCTGACATATGGAATTCAGTTAGAATGTTGGATACAGAGAGAAATACGCATCGATCCAATTCGACCACTCAACATAATTCATGGATAGAATCCTTCAGACCTGATGGCAGCCATTTGGCCCCTTCATGCCTCTTCTGTACATTTAAAGAACTACCCAATTAGTCACACCGTTCACTCCTCTTTCCTTACAAACCTGCAAAATCCTTTTGTCTAATAATTAAAAAATATCAATCAATTTTCTTACATTTTGAAGATGAAGCCGGGATTTTTTTTAAGGGGGGGAGAATTATTTCTGAAAAAGGAGACGTGTTGCTGAAGCTTTTCATCGTGTACTCATCAGGACAAATACAAGAATGCCAAATTTCAAACAATCACAACAATTTATTCTGTAGGAGAATAAAGGTGATGATTGGTTAACAAGTCAACTGTGACTGGCCTATAGGTTACAGGTCCCCATTATTTTTTTCCATTGCAATGGCTCAGCCAATCAGAGTCGACTTGCCAACCAATCAGCACCCTTTTCTCCTGTAATCTGAGTTGTAGTGATTGTTTGAGATTTGGCATTCTTCCATTTGTCCTGATGAGTATAAGATGAAAAACTCGGGCAAAGTTGTCACTTCTCAGCCTACCCAGGTTCTGACTACAAACGCACTTGTGAAGTGGCTGTTTTAGCTTCAGCTAATTCCATGATTGCAGTGTTCATCAACAAGAGGTAATGTGAGCGAGGAAACTCTGAAGTTCCCTCTACCCCTTTCCCAATACCTAATATCACGGTGAGCCAGCATTACTGTGAGAGCGGCACGGTGGCACAGTGGTTAGCACTGCAGCCTCACAGTGCCAGGGACCTGGGTTTGATTCCCAGCTGGGGTCACTGTCTGCGTGAAATCTGCACCTTCTCCCTGTGTCTGCATGGGTTTCCACCAGGTTCCTCCCACAGTCCAAAAATGTGCAGGTTAGGTGAGTTGGCCATGATAAAATTGTCCATTTGGAGATGTCAGGGGTAAGTTTTTCACTCAGAGGGTGGTGAGTGAGTGGAATTGGCTGCCATCGGTGGTAGTAGAGGCGAACTCGCTGGGGTCTTTTAAAAGGCTTCTAGATGAGTATATGGGATTTAATGGGATTGGGAGCTACAGATAGTTCTATGGCCTGGGAGGTATGGATGCGATTGGCGCAACTTGTGGGCCGAAGGGCCTGTTTGTGCTGTAGTGTTCTATGTTCTATATCAGGGGATTAACAGGGTAACTATATGGGATTGAAGGGAATAGGTCCTGGATGGGATTGTTGTTGGTGCAGACCTGATGGGCCAAATAGCCTCCTTCTCCATTGTCGGATTCAATGATCTGAGGTATTAGGGACATGAGCCCTGGCTTAATCAGCCACATCTCTACTTCTGTGGACTCAAGTCCCACTTCAGTGTCCCGAATATTTAATTCAGGCTGTCACTTGCTATGATTCCTGCTGATGTTATAACTGGACAAGGCGTACAGGGGTGGTATGATGGTTAGCGCTGTTGTCTCACAGCACCAGGGACCCGGATGCGATTCCAGTCTGGGGTGACTGTGTGGACTTTGCATGCTCTCCCCACGTCTACGTGGGATTGCTCTGGGTTCAATCATAGATCATAGAACCCTACAGAGCAGAAAGAGGCCCTTCGGCCCATCGAGTCTGCACCGACCACAATCCCACCCAGGCCCTACCCCCATATCCCTACATATTTTACCCATAATCCTGCTAATCTACACATCTCAGGACAATAAGGGGCAATTTTTTAGCATAGCCAATCAGCCTAACCTGCACATCTTTGGACTGTGGGAGGAAACTGAAGCACCCGGAGGAAACCCTCGCAGACACGAGGAGAATGTGCAAACTCCACGCAGACAGTGACCTGAGCTGGGAATCGAACCCAGGTTCCTGGAGCTGTGAAGCAGCAGTGCTAACCACTACGGTGCCGCCCTCCACAATCCAAAGATGTGTCCATTAGGTGGGTTGGCCATGGTAAATGAGTGGGTTAAGGGTATAGGGCAGTGTCTGAGGGGGTGCTGGCCCTGGGTAAGATGCTCTGTTGGAGAGTCAGTTCAAACCCAATGGGCTAAATGGCCTCCTACTGCACTGTTGAGATTCTATGGAAGATTTCAGAATGGAAACCTGGCTCAGAGGACATTTTTTTACTTTTTTACTTTTTACATTCTAGCGTCTTACATTTACTTTTTAAAAAAAAACATGGAGGAACAGTCACCAGGCTGCGAATTAGTTTTAGCAACAAGAAAAAGAACATTTATTAAAAGTGGAAAAAGTTGGATCCTAATATCTTAAATATATACAAATGTTAAAATTAATACAGATTACGAGGTACATCTGAAACTACAATAGTCTCTTTAACACACAAACATGAAAGATAGCTTTGGTCAAATACACCCCTAACCTCAAGTGAATGTCTATGGATTTTTCCTCGGAATCCCCTCCCCCAGTGATTGAAAGTTTTCAAACCCCACTCTCCAAAAAAAAGCTTTAAAATCTTCTCTCATAATAATGCCGACCCTTAGTGGTTTGCATTTGGGAATCCAGTCCAGGTTTTACAAATGACTATTTTGAACAAAGCTTCCGTTCCACTAATAACAGTGAATCCAATCCAGGATTTTCAATTCCCCCCTTTAGGATTTCTTTGTCTTGACTATAGTACAAACTGTTCACGATTGCTTTAACTCTCAATTCCCTGACTCTTATTAAAATGGCATCAACTGTGTTAGTTACATCTGAAGTTTGCTGCCCGACTTTAAATCTGGTGACTGCAATTGTCTCTTTAACTCAGAACGCTTTATTTACTCTTCCTTGAATTCTTCTGCACAATATCTTGGTTTCTTTTTTAACTCCAGCCATTCTTTCTGTCCCAATTCCCTGGTTGTCTGGACTGTATCTTGTGCTTTAGGAAACTTGCATCTTTGCAACTCTCTTATCCTGCCTAGCTTCTCCTGGTACAGTTGAGAGATGTTCACTCTACAATGTCCTGTCTCCCAATTGGAATATATTTAGCTGCAACTAGAACTGAAAAAGTTTTCCTTCCCCTAAGAGCCTCCAGTTGCTAAGCAACGCACATGTGCTTCTACCTTCTATTATTCTTCACCCTCTCTAAGCACAATAGAATCACAACTGGAATTGAGCCAACCCCCACACACCTTTCTCCAGCATGAATCTAACTGTAAGTTTTACCCTTCTAGGCATAGAAACATTAAATTACACCCCCTAGATCTTATTTCTAATGTTTAGCAATACAAATATAAATTCTCTAAAACTATATTTGTTTGTGAGGTGGTCCACTTTGGTAGGAAGAATGGTAGGAAGGACTATTACTTACGTGGCGAAAAACTGCAGCAGGCGACGGTGCAGAGGGACCTCGGGGTCCTTGTGCATGAGTCGCAAAAACCCAGCTTGCAGGTGCAGCAGGTGGTCAGGAAGGCGAATGGGATGCTGGCCTTCATAGCGAGGGGGATTGAATATAAAAGTAGGGAGGTCTTGCTGCGGCTGTATAGGGCATTGGTGAGGCCGCAGCTGGAGGACTGTGTGCAGTTTTGGGCGCCGCACCTGCGCAAGGATATTTTGGCCCTGGAGGGAGTGCAGAGGAGGTTTACTAGGCTGATACCGGAGTTGAGGGGGATGAGCTATGAGGAGAGGCTGAATAAACTAGGCTTGTACTCGTTAGAGTTTAGAAGAATGAGGGGAGATCTCATTGAGACGTATAAGATGATGAATGGGATGGATAGGATAGAGGTGGAGAGACTCTTCCCGCTCAAAAAAGACAGTAGGACTAGGGGGCACAGCCTCAAGATAAAGGGGAGGCGGTTTAGAATGGAGTTGAGGAGGAACTTCTTCACTCAAAGGGTGGTGAATCTCTGGAATTCTCTGCCCGTTGAAGCGGTGGAGGCTGCCTCGCTAAATATTTTTAAGAAGCGGGTTGATGGGTTTTTGATAAGCGAGGGGATTAAGGGTTATGGGGAGAGGGCGGGAAATTGGAACTGAGCCACGACAGATCAGCCATGATCTTATTGAATGGCGGGGCAGGCTCGAAGGGCTGGATGGCCTACTCCTGCTCCTATTTCTTATGTTCTTATGTTCAGGCCAGTATTGAGGGAGCGCTCTGTTGCTGGAGGTGTCACCTTCTGGATGAGATATCAAATTGAATCTTTTTCCGCAGGTGAAGACAAAATAATCCACAGTACTATTTTGAAAAGTACAGGCGTCCTGGGGCAATCTTTATTCCTCAACCAATTTAGAAAGAGATTATCTGGTCATATTTGCATTGCTAATCATTGGAGCCAGCTGTGCACAGATTGGCTGCCATATTTCCCATGTTATATCAGGCTGTTCGCCGGACTAGGGTGGTTCAGTTACCAACAGAGCCTGGGTAGGCTGTGATTGTTTTCCTTGGAGAAGCCAATACTGAGTGGGGCGGGGGGGGAACCTGACCAACCAACAGAGATTTGGTCTCTCAGGGAATTAAGGGATGTGGGGAACAAGTAGGAAAATGGAGCTGGAGCCCAAGATTGTATTGACTGGCTGTAGACCGTAAGATCGTAAGACGCAGGAGCAGAATTAGGCCACTCGGCCCATTGAGTTTGCTCCGCCATTCAATCATGGCTGTGCAGCAGATTCGATGGGCCGAATGGTCCAATCCTGTTCCCATCGGTTTGCGTTTTTGCACGCTCAGAAAAATACTTAGTCCTGCGGCAGAGAACTTGGTTTAATTTTAAGATAATTTATTGGTGTCACAAGTAGGCTTACATGAACCCTGCAATGAAGTTACTGTGAAAATCCCCTAGCTGCCACACTCCGGGGCCTGTTCGGGTACACTGAGGGAGAATTTAGCATGGATCATGGTGGGAGATATAGGAGGGATGTCCGAGGTAGATTCTTCACTCAGAGAATGGTTGGGGTGTGGAATGCACTGCCTGCTGTGATAGTGGAGTCGGACACTTTAGGAACTTTCAAGCGGTTATTGGATAGGCACATGGAGCACACCGGAATGATCGGGAGTGGGGATAGCTTGATCTTGGGATTGGACATAGCTAGGCACAACATTGAGGGCCGAAGGGCCTGTAGTGTGCTGTAATGTTCTACGTTTCTATGTCTATGTTTCTATTAGCATGGCTAATAACCCGCACATCTTTCGGACTGTGGGAGGAAACTGGAGCGCCCGGAGGAAACCCACGCAGACACGGGGAGAATGTGCAAACTCCACACAGACCTGGGACTGTTTGAGGCTGTGAAAGACACCAGATAAATACCTTTAGCCCCAAGACTGGCACAGTCTTAATGTCAGTGGTAGCTTTGACATGGCACACTGGCATAGACAGGCCCCTTTAATTGGATAGTTGTGTTGTTATGGTGATGCAGTGTAATGGGAACGGTGACTGCCCTGAGCCTGGCAGCCTCTATTAGTGCTGATATTTGTCAAGCTGGGTCAGACCTGCTGTTTGGACAGATGACATGCTATTTTTTGCCTTGGCAAATAACAAGACAGCAAGAGCAGGGTGTATTTTGAGCCAGCGACAGGAAATGGAGGAGGATAACGCAGTAAAATTAAACTGCTCGGAGTGAAGGGGCAGGTGAGGCTCTCTGCAGTGTTCCTTTAAGAACAAGCGAGCCAGGAGTCCAGATCCATCTCGTCGACAGCGATTGACTCACCTTCAGAAAAGGTTACTGCCCCGGTTGCTTCTTCGGTTCGCTCAGGAGGGGAGGGGAGATGAGTCAGTCGCCCCTGTGAAGAGAGATAAATGGATTTGGCTTCATCAGGAGGGCCAGTGAGATGTTCGTCCACGGGGGTCTGTTGCAGGGACCCCCGCAGTTTGTACAGCTCATAAACAACACAGGGGGGGTGGGGGGAGAGGGGAGTGGGGGGTAGGGAGGCGGTGGTGTGGATTGGCGGGGGGGTGGTGGGGGTTGGGGGCTGGAAACATTCGCAGAGGTAAAACTTGATGACACAGAGCTATGTGGCTGGATGACAGCTCCAAGGGGGATTGATCGTGTTGAAAGGGACTGATGAGAGGTAGAGGGACGGAGTTCACAATAGAATAGAGACTTCATAGAATACCCGACCGTGCAGAAGGAGGCCATTTGGCCCATCGAGCCTGCACCAACACCTATCCCCATCCAGGTTCTCTCCCCCATAACCCCACATATTTACCCTGCTAACCACCCTCCCCAAGACACTACAGGGCAATTTGGCATGGCCAATCCACCTAACCTGCACACCTTTGGAGCGTGGGAGGAAACCGGAGCACCCAGAGGAAACCCATACAGGGTAGCACAGTGGTTAGCACTGCTGCTTTACAGCTCCAGAGTTCGATTCCCGGCTCGGGTCACTGTCTGTGTGGAGTTTGCACATTCACCTCGTGTCTGCGTGGGTTTCCTCCAGGTGCTCCGGTTTCCTCCCACAGTCCAAAGATGTGCAGGTTAAGTTGATTGGCCATGCTAAGAAATTGCCCCTTAGTGTCCAGGGATGTGTAGGTTAGAGGGATTCGTGGGTAAAATATGTAGGGATATGGGGGTAGGACCTGGGTGGGATTGTGTTCGGTGCAGACTCGATGGGCCGAAGGGCCTCTTTCTGCATTGTAGGTTTCTGTGATTCACACAGACACGGGGAGAACACGCAAACTCCACTAAGACAGTGACCCAAGGCCAGAATCAAACCTGGGCCCCTGGCGTTGTGTGGCAGCATGGCTAACCACTGTGCCACCATGTGTTTATATAGAATTTTTTACAACCAGTGCACATCCCAAAACACTTAACAACTAACGATGTGGTTTGTCATATCGGCACTGTTGTAACAGCAGCCATGGCAATCAGCAATGTGATAATGACCAGATCATTTATTTTTTGTGTGTGACAGTGATTGAAGGATAAATATTGGCCGGGACATTGGGAACAACTCCCTTGCTCTTCATTAAAATAAAACCGGCACTGTTTTCTTTTACCTGAGATGGGCCTCTGAAAGGTGAGACTTCCAACAGGGCCACACTCCATAAGGCACTGCAGTGTCAACCTTGACCTTTGCACCCTGCCCTAGAGTTGGACACAAAGCAGGAGTTACTGAAGGTGATGAAAGAATGGACGCAACAAGTTATAGAGCAGCACTCGTGGAAATGGGACAATGCTGATCCAGTAAGCTTTTCCTCGACCCTTTTGGAGACCAGATCGTCACGTGGATGCTGGGATGATATGGCTACCTGAGGGGTCACAAGTCAGAAGCATGGGTTGTCTCCCTGGAGTGAAGCCACCTAGCATGTAAGCACCTGTTTGTGTACACTGAGGGAGAATTTAGCATCTCCAAAGCACCTAACCAGCACGTCTTTTGGACTTGTGGGACAAAACCGGAGGAAACCCATGGAGACACCTGGAGAATGTGCAGACTCCGCACAGACAAGCTGGGAATTGAACCCCCGTCCCTAACCACTGTGCCACTGCACTGCCCTGATTATGAGTATTCAACAAACACTAAATCTTTGGAGACCAGTACATCCACATCTCGGATCTAATCTTGTCCTAGCCGAGGGGTGTAGATAGAGTGAGCTGCTGCAGTGATGGTGATGCCACTGGGCTAGTAATGTGGGGCAGTATGGTGGCGCTGTGGTAGAACTGCTGCCTCACAATGCCAGGGACCCAAGTTCAATTCCGGCCTCGGGTCACTATCTGTGCTGTGCTGACACTGATAAGTTAACTATAAACTCCACTGGTCTCGAAGGAAGAGAATTCCAGAGACTGGCAATCCTCTGAGAGAGGAAACTTTTCCTCTTCTCCACATTAAATGGGGGCCCCGTTTTGAAACTCCCCCCCCAATTCTAGACTCCCCTGTGAGAGAAAACATTCTCATTGTGCCTGCACTGTGACGGGCAGTGTCATGTGGTTAATGGGAGGAGCTATGCTTGCAGGAAAAAACAGTTTCATTTTCATGTTAAAAAAAAGCAGTTGCTGCCCAAAGCCAGTGGAAGAAAAAAGTGTTTCTCTGTCTCGCCGTCTAGAGGCTTTCTGAAAGCTCCAAGACTGTTAACCTAAATCACAAGAAAGTATGCCTGTATTTTGCAAACTAATTATAAAGAGAGGGTTAAGTCTATAAGTGAAATATTGCTTGATTGGAACTAATAGTAATAGGTTAGCAGTTATCCTGTCATGTTTAAGTTTTGTTTAATTGTTAAAAGTTAAGCTAATTCATTTATTATAGTCCAACTGTGTTGATAAATGAAGTTTGTTTTGATAAAAGCCTCCCAGTTTGTCAGTAGAATCTAACCTGGACTGAATCATCTGATCCTCACCTTTATGACCAAAATATAAAATTGTTGGGGTCTAGTCTGGCTGCATAATGCTGCAACTTTATAAGACCCTTGTCAGGCCTCATTTGGAGTACTGTGCGCAGTTCTGGTCGCCTCACTATAGGAAGGATGTAGAAGTTATTAAAAGGGTACAGAGAAGATTTACAAGGATGTTGCCTGGACTGGGAGGCATGCCTTATGAAGTTAGGTTGAGGGAGCTGGGACTCTTTTCCCTGGAGAGGCGAAGGTTGAGAGGCGACCTGGTAGAAGTTTATAAAATGTTGAGAGGAATAGATAGGGTGGATTCTCAGAGGCTATTTCCCCGGGTTGAAATGGTCGCTACGAGAGGACACAGATTTAAGGTGCGGGGAGGCAAGTACAGAAGTGATGTTCGGGGTAAGTTTTTCACTCAGAGGGTGGTGAGTGAATGGAATCGGCTGCCGTCAGTGGTGGTGGAGGCGAACTCGCTGGGGTCTTTTAAAAGACTTCTGGATGAGTATATGGGATTTAATGGGATTGGGGGTTATAGATAGGTCAATGGATTGGTAGGGGTTGATGTGATCGGCACAACTCGTGGGCCGAAGGGCCTGTTTGTGCTGTAGTGCTCTATGTTCTATTTTCTATGTTCTATAATATGCTTAAGGTTTCTGGCCTGGTATCCTAGCACAGTGTCTGCGTGAGTTTACTTTGGAAGTTCCGGTTTCCTCTGACAGTTCAAAGATGGTAAAAAGTCTGACAACACCAGGTTTTAGTCCAACCTATTTATTTGATAATATACTCGCTCATGATGTGGGTATGCCGGCGTTGGACTGGCGTAAATAGGTTGGACTAAAACCTGGTGTTGTCAGACTTTTTACTGTGTTTACGCCAGTCCAACGCCGGCATACCCACATCATGAGTTCAAAGATGTGCAGGTTAGGTTGATTAGCCATGGTAATTGCATGGGATTAAAGTTTAAAGTTTATTTATTAATGACACAAGTCATTTTACATTAACATTGCAATGAAGTTATTGTGAAAATTTCCTAGTTGCCACACCCTGGCACCTGTTTGTGTACACTGAGGGAGAATTTAGCATCTCCAAAGCACCTAACCAGCATAACGTTTGGACTTGTGGGAGGAAACCGGAGGAAACCCACGCAGACACATGGAGAACGTGCAGAGTCCGCGCAGGCACAGTCACCCAAGCCGGGAATCGAACCCCGGTCCCTGGCACTGTGAGAGAGCAGTGCTAAGTACTGTGCCACTGCACTGCCCTAATTATGGAGTGGGGCTGAGTAAGGTGCTCCTTCGGAGAGTTGGTGCAGTCTCAATGGGCTAAATGGCCTCCTTCTGCACTGTAAGTACAGGAATGTGGACAATTTGGTTAACCGTCATATCTCACAGACTTTAAATTGACCCGTGGCTGAGGGACCAGAGGCACACCACTCTGTAGGCCAGGAGGAGTCCCAATTCCTGTCAAGTGTATTACTCGGCAATCACTAAGGCATGATAGCAATTAAGACTTAGCTGATATGTGTCATCTGCAACCAGTCTTTCTCTCTCTTGACCAGAGATGCCTGTGTTGCCTTGAAACATCTCAAATCGACAAAAAATGTCAAGGCAACTACTGGCACAAATCATGCAGAACTGAAAACTTCCCAAGAGCTCAAACAAGACAGAATATCCAGACTGGGAGTTCAGCTCTAGTAGATAAGGTTTCCACACTTTCATTTTGGATGGCACAGTGGTTAGCACCGCTGCCTCACAGCCCCAGGGAACCAGGTTTGATTCCAGCCTTGGGTCACTGCCTGTATGGTGTTTGCATGTTCTCCCCGTGTCTGTCTGGGTTTCCTCCGTGTGCTCCGGTTTCCTCCCACATTCCAACGGTGTGCATGTTAGGTTGATTGGCCAAGGTAAATTAACCTTTAGAGTCAAGGGAAATTGAGGGGTTAATGCATGGATTTGCGGGGATAGGTTCTTGTGGGATTGTTGTTGGTGCTGACTCGATGGGCTGAATGGTCTCCTCCTACACTGTTGGATTCCTTGATCTATGATTACAGGCATTCAGATGCCATTCAGATGGTTACCACGATGTCTCCAGTGAACAATGGACAACCAACAACCAAAAGAGCGTCAACTTCAGGCTCCAATGACTGTTGATAAGGTCAACATACAGCAAAAGCTCCAACTCCCATCCAGCACGATAGACTATGCTGCAACCAAATACCAACCACTCATTGCCGACAGCACACCACACAACCAAAGGCAAGAGTCAGCTAACCAAAACCAAAGTTATCCTCATAACCAGAATGGTCACCCATCGCGACAACCTACATGATCAAGGAGAGTAAAATAGACACGGAAAGGAGGCCAGCAACCATCTACTCCAGAGGAAATAGGCTAGAACAATAACAACTCGACCAATAGTAGTTCAAACCCAAGGAATGGAAAAAGAGGATCGAAAGATACCCAGAGACCAGAATGGCCTCCAAACCCTCAGAGTTTATCAGCAATGAGAGACCCTGCCACCCCCGCGACAGCTGTGTGAACCAGATATGGAAGAGGTGTAAGGCCTCCAGACTGCCTGAACTGACGAACAGTAAGAAGTCTCACAACACCAGGTTAAAGCCCCAGCAGGTTTATTTGGCAACACATGCCTTTGGAGTGCTGCTCCTTCATCAGGTGAGTGGCAGCACTCTGAAAGCTTCTGCCTTGTGTTCTGTGGCTCAGACACACTGGCCTCTCAGTTACAATAAGATTGTGAGTTAATATCCGACTTGAATACAAAAAATATCAAAGCAGTGCTCTCTTTCAGAGTGAGATGTCAACTTGAAGCTCCATCCACCCTCACAGAGAGATCTGGGGACTCTGTGATTGTGAAGAAGGAGAGGGGAGGCCCCCCTGGCCTCCGGGTCAACATTTATCCCCCAACCAACGTCACAAAAACAGATTACCTGGCCATTAGTGAAATGGAGCAACAATTACAACTGAATGCTGAAATGTATGACAACTGGATGTCCTGAGAAGGTGGCTGCCTCACAGCTAAAAGCCAGAGTTTAGGATGCAGCAAATTGTAATGGAGGGCGTAATAAATGGGTACATTACTGTTCGGTAGAAGTATATTTAATTAATGGCCCTTCATATCTCCACTAATGTAGCTAATGCTTTAAAAGGGCTTCTGCTCGTTAAAAATACCTGCATAGGGTGGCACAGTGGTTAGCGCTGCTGCCTCACAGCGCCAGGGACACGGGTTTAATTCAGACCTCGGGTCACTGCCTGTGTGGGGCTTGCACTTTCTCCCTGTGTGTGTGTGGGTTTCCTCCGGGTGCTCCGGTTTCCTCCCATATCTAAAAATGTGCGGGTTAGGTTGACTGGCCATGCTAAAATTGTTGGACTTTAACTTGCTGTTGCGAGACTTCTTGCCATGCTAAAATTGACAGGGGATTAGCAGTGTAAATATATGGGGTTATGGGAATAGGGCTGGGATTGTGGTTGGTGCAGACTCAATGGGCCAAATAGCCTCCTCCTTCTGCACTGCAGGAATTCTTTGAATGTCACATTGCTGTTAGTGGGAGCTTGCTGTGCACAAATTGGGTGTAGCATCTTCTACATTGCTACAGTGACTACATTTCAAAAATGCACTTCATTTCATTGGGTTTGAAGTGTTTTGAAACATCTGGTAGTTGTAAGAGGTTGAGATAAATGCATGTCTTTATTTTGGAGTTTTTGTGAAGATATTACTCCAGCAGCCATTCCCAGTCTCTAATAAGAACGGGAATGTCCCAATTGACCATCCTCTTGTCACCAGGCAGATGCACCAGGATTAAGCCCTCATTTTGGCAGAATCCAATATCCAGGCTGTAGGGGTGGCACGGTGGCACAGGGGTTAGTGCTGCTGCCTCACGGCGCCAGGGACCTGGGTTCAATTCCCGACTTGGGTCACTGTGTGGAGTCTTCACCTTCTCTCTGCATCTGCGTGGGTTTCCCCCAGGTTCTCCGGTTTCCTCCCACAGTCCAAAGACATCTGAGGTAGATTGGCCGCACTCAATTGCCCCTTGGTGTCAGGAGGATGAGCAGGGTAAATATGTGGGGTGAAGGAGATACAGCCTGGGTGAGACTGTCATTGGTGCAGGCTCGATGGGCTGAATGGCCTCCTTCTGCACTGTAGGGATTCTATAATTCTCTTCAACTTCTTATTGTTATTTTATCACCTCCTCTCTTTGGGTCCAGGGTTTCATAAGAACATAAGAAATAGGAGCAGGAGTAGGCCATCTAGCCCTTCGAGCCTGCCCCGCCATTCAATAAGGTCATGGCTGATCTGAAGTGGATCGGTTCCACTTTCCCGCTTTCTCCCCATAACCCTTAATTCCCTTGTCTATCAAAAACCTATCTACCCGTGACTTAAATATATTGAGCGAGGTAGCCTCCACCACTTCAACGGGCAGAGAATTCCAGAGATTCACCACCCTTTGAGAGAAGAAGTTCCTCCTCAACTCTGATCTAAACTGACCCCCCTTATTTTGAGGCTGTGCCCTCTAGTTCTATTTTCCTTTCTAAGTGGAAAGAATCTCTCTACCTCTACCCTATCCATCCCCTTCATTATCTTATAAGTCTCTATAAGATCCCCCCCCAGCCTTCTAAACTCTAATGAGTACAGGCCCAGTCTATTCAATCTCTCCTCATAAGCGAACCCCCTCATCTCCAGTGTCAGCCTGGTGAACCTTCTCTGTACTCCCTCCAAGGCCAATGTACCCTTTCGCATGTGGGTTCTATTCCCACTTTAGCCCCAGAGTGCCCAGTGCCGTGCTGAGGGAATGCTGCATTGCCAGAGATGCTGTCTGGCAGATGAAACATCAAACCAAAGCACCATCTGCCCTCTCAGGTAGATGATAAAGACCCTCCGGCACTGTTGTGAAGAAGATACTAGAAGGATGTTCCTTGTGGTGGGAGCCTCCAGAACCAGGGTCACAGTCTGAGGATACGGGGTAGACCATTTAGGATGGAGACGAGGAGAAATTTCTTCACCCAGAGAATGGTGAGGCTGTGGAATTCACTACCACAGAAAGTAGCTGAGGCCAAAATATGGAGGATGGGATTTTCCAGCCACGCACGCCCCCCCCAGGACTGGAAAATCCTGCCCAAGGTCAATGGACCTTTGCATAGTTCAGTCCCACCGGTTACAAAGAACAGAACAGCACATGAAACAGGCCCTTCGGCCCTCCAAGCCTGTGCCACTCATTGGTCCAACTAGACCATTCGTTTGTATCCCTCCATTCCCAGTCTGCTCGTGTGACTATCCAGGTAAGTCTTAAACGATCCCAGCGTGTCCGCCTCCACCACCCTACTTGGCAGCGCGTTCCAGGCCCCCACCACCCCCTGTGTAAAAAAAGTCCCTCTGATATCTGAGTTATGCCTCGCCCCTCTCACCTTGAGCCCGTGACCCCTCGTGATTGTCACCTCCGACCTGGGAGAAAGCTTCCCGTGGCGGGCTGGACAGAAGAAGCAGTTACATAAAGCTTTTGGGGTGAAGGGGATCAAAGGACACGGGTGGGTCAGGCTATTGAGTTGGAAGATCAGCCATGATCATGATGAATGGCGGAGAAGGCTCCAAGGGCCAAATGGCCTCCATACTCCTATTTTCTCTGTTTTTATATTAAGAATAGGGGAATTTATCAATGCTATTCAGACCAATATTTGTTCCTCAATTCACATCACTGTAGACAGATTATCTGGTGATCGGCTCATTGCCATTTGTGGGAGTTTGCTGTATGGAATTGGCTGCCACATTACAACAGTGACTACACTTCAAAAGCTTTCCATTGGCTGCACTTTGGGATATCTGGCGGACGTGAAAGGCGCTATATAAATGTAAGTTTTGAGGGTGCCGTCTACTCATTGGGATTCTGCAGCCCTCGGGTTCCAGGTTCCCTCCAGTAGCTCTCCACCCTCAGTCACCATTCCTCCTACGCGAACCTGGACAGTGGATACCTTCTGGCAGTTCAACCAGGGGGGGCATCAGTCCTGAGCCACCACCTGTTCTTATCTTGTATCCGAATCTACGCACCCACAGTTCCCAGTAAGTAATAACCAAAAAAACTGCCGCATCCCTGAGAAACCTTCTTGAAAATCTACCAACAGCAAAGACTGGAGTCAGAGTCACATCCTGTGCCCAGCGCCACAGGTTTGGCAGGCTTTCTTGAGGACAGGACACAGTGTGGCGTTTCATTGGGCGCCAGTGATGAGGCGAGCAGGAGGTCAGCCAAACACTCCTGGGACCTCGGCCATGGTGGCCATTCGCCCATCGAAAGAGGCAGCCCAGCCCCTACCTCTTGGGGCGTCTCCTCAAACTCGAAACCAAGGCATCCCTTTAGCCTGATCTTTACCCAGGGCAGTTGACGTTCACGCAGGGTGAAGGAGGCAAGGGTAGGGGGTGGGGTGGGGGTGCAGGGGGCGGCCAGGGGGCAAGCATGAGGAAATGTGACCCCAAAACATGCGGTACGCAATGCAACAGCTCCCTCTGTTGGATGCCATTGGTATAACAGTGAAAGAAGCGAGACGCGGAGTTTGGAAGGAAGTTCGGGGGAGGAAACAAATGAAACCATGGGAAGTTGGAAAGAGAATAAGACTGGGAGAACTCACAGCAAGGTGAGTTGGCATGTGACGGTATAAATGGGACTTACCATCAGAACTGATAGAAGGTTGGTTCAAAGGATGGCTCCGAGTGTTAATATCCGTTGGTGTGATGTCCTTGGTGTAGAGAAGGTGTGGTGGAGAACCTTGCAGACACTAGGAGCTCGTGCTGAGACTGGGGCGAATGCTCTCCAACCGCAACAAACTTGCTGCTCAGGGTGACTCCCACCAGTGGAGAGTTTTCCCTCCTGATTCCCATTGCCGCCAGTCTTTTCCTTGATGTCATATTTGGTCAAATGCTGCCTTGATGTCAAGGGCAGTCACTCTCTCTCACCTCTGGAGTTCAGCTCTTTTGACTGTATTTGAACCCAGGCTGTGATGAGCCCAGGAGCCGAGTGGCCCTGGCAGAACCCAAACTGAGCGTCAGTGAGCAACTGGGTGAGCGCTGCTTGATAAAACTGATACCCCCTCCATCACCTCGTTTGATGATAGAGAATAGATTGATGGGGCGGCAACTGAGCAGGTTGGACTTGTCCTGTTCTTCGTGGAGGATTGGAACCAGGGTGCTCAAGAGACTGAAGTTAATGAGTGCGGATATTTCAGAGTACTGGGGGAGATTTTCTCAAATGGAAGGAGTACAATGTTCTGCAGAATGAACCAGAGGGTGATAGACTTGTGAATATGTTAACTGGAAAATGATTGAAGACATCAGCATAAATATGCAAAAAGATCATTGAACTGAAACATTGACTCCATTTCTCCAGATTTCCAAAACGTGCAGTTTGACTGCAGCTTTCCAGCGTCCACTGCACCTTCCTTTTGAGGACATGGTACAGGCTGCAACCTCATGGGTTGAAAACCAAGTCTAATCTTCTAACCCAGTGTGTTCATGCAGGCTGTATGTGTGAATCACAGAATTGTTCCAGTGCTGAAGGAGGCCATTTGGCCCGTTGTGTCTGCACTGGCTCTCCTAATGAGCGTCACGACTTAGCGCCATCCCTCTGCCTCCTCTTGGTAACTCAACACATTCTTCCTTTGCAGATATATCTAATTTCCTTCAGCATGCTGTGATTGAACTCGTCTCCACCTCACTCTCAGACAGTCCGATCCAGACCAGAACCATTCGCTACGTGAAAATGATTTTCTCATATCGCTTTCGCCTCTTTTGCCAATTACTTATGTGCTCTCTGATCCATGATCTTTTCTTTGTGTCTGCTTATCTGCTCTATCCAGACCCACCATGGTTTTGAACACGAATCCCTTCTCAACCTCCTTTCCTCCAAAGAAAACAGTAACCGACCTTCGCCACCCCTCGAACCATTCTCATGAATCTTTTCTGTAGCCTTCACGTCTTCCCAAAGTGTGGAGGCTTGAGCTGGACACAGTAACAGCTGAGGCTGAGCTAGTGTTACAAGTTCAATGTAACATTGTGTTGCCGGGGATTTGAACTCAATTTCTCCGATTAGTCCAGACCTCGGCATCGCTAGGCCAGCAATGTAAGACTTTTGGGAATTCGGGCGATCCAGCCAGCCAATGGTTTTCCACCTGTTACAAATTTCTGGGTGTGGTTCACCAAAATGGCAAGTCTTCTCTTGAAATAATTACGGCGCTGCAGTAGCCTCTCCAGTCTTAGTGAAGTAGGGTGTGTCTACACAAGGAAAGAACCCAATTACCAACATACGGAAAGACAATTTAGGAGCAGTAATCGGCTATGTGGTCCTTTGAGCCTGCTCCGCCATTCAATAAGGTCATGGCTGATTACCCCACAATCCTCCCTACACTTCATAACCTTTCACCACCTCCCCTTGTTAATTAAGAATCTATCTACCTCTGCCCTTAAAAACATTCATATATCCACTGCTCCCACTGCCTCTGGAGGAAAAGCATTCCAAAGACTCAGGGTCCTCTGAGAGAGAAATATTTTCCTTATCTCTGTCTTAAATGAGCGACCCCTTAATTTTAAACAGTGACCCCTAATTCTAGATTTTCCCACAAGAGGAAACATCCTTTCCACATCCACCCTGTCCATACCCCTCAGAATCTCATACTTCAACCAAGTCACCTCTCACTCTTCTAAACTCCAGTGGATACCAACGTAATCTCTTCAACCTTTCCTCATAAGACAATCCACCCATTCCTGCTGTTAGTCTGGAAAACCTTTCCTGAACTATCTCGAATGCATTTACACCTTTCCTTAAATAAGGAGACCAATACTGTACACAACACTCCAGATGTGGTCTCACCAATGCCCTCTACAACTGAAGAATAGCCTCCCTACTTCTGTAATCAATTCTCCTGGCAATAAACAGTAATATTCCATTAGCTTTCCTAATTACATGTTGTACCTGAATACAGCTTTTTGTGATTCATGCGCCAGGACACCCAGGTCCCTCTGCATCTCAGATCTTTGCAGTCTGTCACCATTTGGATAATATGCCTCTTTTTTAATTCTTCCTTCCAAAGTGGACAATTTCACATGAAATCACATTGTATTCCATTTGTTCCAGTTTTGTCCATTCACTTGGCCCAGCTATGTCCCTCTGTATCCTCCTTATGACCTCTTCACAATTTACTTTCCTACCTACCTTTGTGTCGTCAGCAAATGTAGCAGCCTTCCCTTCATCCAAGTCATTTGTATAAATGGTAAAAGTTCAGGCCCCAGCACTGATCCCTGTGTAATACCACTCAAACCACATACTGCCAACCAGAAAATGACCCATTTATGCCAACTCTCTGTTTCCTATTAGTCATTCTTCAATTTGTGCCAATATGTTACTCGCTATACCCTGAGCTTTCATTTTCTGAAAAAAAATCCTTTGATGTAGCATCTTATTGAATGCCTGCTAGAAATATAAGTGCAGTGCATCTACCTGTTCCCCCTTACCCGGAGTACATGTGATTCCTTCAAAGAATCACAGAATACTACAGTGCAGAAGAGGCCCTTTGGCCCATCGAGTCTGCACCAATGCATGGAAGGTCTTGACCTGTCCACCTAATCCCATTTGGCAGAACTTGGCCCATAGCCCTGAATGAAGTGCCCCTTCAGATAATTTTTAAAGGATGTGAGGCATCCTGCCTGCCCCCCTTCCCAGGCAGTGCATTCTAGACCATCACTACCCTCTGAGTAAAAAAGAGTTTCCTCATATCACCTCTAAACCTCTCACCCTGCACTTTTAACTTGTGTGCCCTCATAACTGACTCTAAGAACTCCAATAAATTGGTTAAACATGATTTCCCTTGAACAACGTGATAATGTCCAGATAATCTGTTCTGGTGTCGATTGGGGAAGAGACATTGGCTGGGGCTTACTTCCTGCACCCCCTCCCCCCTGGTCAAGATTAAAATATGAAACCAATGTAGGCCGCCAATCCTATTGATCTGCTGAAGTCTAGACAGGAGGTTTGGAGATTTAGGGAGATGAATTTTCTGTTGTTCATTATGTGCAGTTGCACATCTCGCTAGCTCTGCACGACTCGAGGTCTAATCAGAGTCCTTGGAGAGAAACCTTATCTTGGTTCCTCAGGTAGGGATGTCAAGCCAACCCAAGGTTTCTGCCTGCAGGTGCCTTCTTAATCAGGATCTTGATCCTTCGCTGCTTTAGATCTCATTATTTCTTCATTCCAAATATTTGTTCTATTCAATCTCTTCATAAAAACCCTCTCATTTCTGTCACGTGGCCACCGACTCTCTTCCTAATGCCATCTCTAATAGATTCTTGCATTAGATCATTGTCAGACAGTTGGGCCGAGCTTCATCCATTCACGTTGCGCCAGGGTAGAATAGGTTTTTGTTTTGAAACACATTTTCTGGGTTTTAACTCTGAAGTTCAAAATAGTCTGACCAACATTGTAAAGACAATTTCTTTAATTACTTACAGAAGGGTAACCATTAACCAGAAGGTCTTTTGCATTTTAATAACCCGCCCAGACATGAAGTTTGGTTCACGAAGGTGCAGAGGGACCTGGGGGTCCTTGTGCATGAGTCGCAAAAACCCAGCCTGCAGGTGCAGCGGGTGGTCAGGAAGGCGAATGGGATGCTGGCCTTCATAGCGAGGGGGATTGAATATAAAAGTAGGGAGGTCTTGCTGCAGCTGTATAGGGCATTGGTGAGGCCGCAGCTGGAGTACTGTGTGCAGTTTTGGTCGCCGCACTTGCGCAAGGATATTTTGGCCTTGGAAGGAGTGCAGAGGAGGTTTACTAGGCTGATACCGGAGTTGAGGGGGTTGAACTATGAGGAGAGGCTGAATAAACTAGGCTTGTACTCGTTAGAGTTTAGAAGAATGACGGGAGATCTCATTGAGACACATAAGATGATGAATGGGATGGATAGGATAGAGGTGGAGAGGCTCTTCCTGCTCAGAAAGGACAGTAGGACTAGGGGGCACAGCCTCAAGATAAAGGGGGGGCGGTTTAGAACGGAGTTGAGGAGGAACTTCTTCACTCAAAGGGTGGTGAATCTCTGGAATTCTCTGCCCGTTGAAGTGGTGGAGACTACCTTGCTAAATATTTTTAAGACGCGGGTTGATGGGTTTTTGATAAGCGAGGGGATTAAGGGTTATGGGGAGAGGGCGGGAATGTGGAACTGAGCCACGACAGATCAGCCATGATCTTATTGAATGGCGGGGCAGGCTCGAAGGGCTAGATGGCCTACTCCTGCTCTTATTTCTTATGTTCTTATGTTCATGGGTTGTGTAATTTCATGTGTATTGGCAGGGGAGGGAAGGTCACCTGACCTCTCAACTCCATTTTGTTTTAAAGTAACGAGTCCATTTCAAGTTCAATATTCAAGTCCACATTGTATGGGTAGAACAAGCCTTGATTCACAATTCATTGTAACACAGGCAAAAAAATATAACACAGCACCAGTGACCGAACCTTATGATTCTGTACATTATCAGGCAGTACTATTCCAAACAGAGCTACCAGGGACTTTTAACTGTCCTAAACTAACAAGATGAAAGTATGTGTGCCAGGGCTCTGAATCAGAAGGTTGTGGATTCAAGTGCATCTCCTGAATCTTGAGCTGATGCCTCAGCTTGGTATTGACGTGCTGTTGAGGCATGAGCCTGTGGTGTATTTCCATTAAATCAGAGAAAGGAAGGTGGAAAGGGGCAACTGGAAGACTGGGATCACTGAGGGAATTGCAACCATTCAGCATTTTCTGACTCAGAGCTTTGCCTGTTCCGAGGAGCCTCTCAGAAACCTGGTGTGGAGGTTTGTTCCCAATTTAGGACTTAACTAATGCACATTGATAAAGCAGCCTTCTTGAACGATACCTCGCCTACAGCTTAGCATTCACTCCCACCACCACTGACGCATCGTGGCAGCAGTTTGCACCATCTACAAGATACATTACAACAACTCATCAAGGGTTCTTTAATAGCACCTTCCAAACTCATGATCTCCACCACAAAAAGGACAAGGGCAGCAGATTCACAGGGAACCCACCATCAGCAAGTTCCCCTTCAAGCCACACACCATTCTGATTTAGAAATATATTAGCTGGTCCTTCAATGTCACTGGGTCAAAATCCTGGAATTCCCTCCCTAGCAACACTGTGGGTAAGCCTAGACCTGCACTAAAATGGCTCAGAAAGTTGGCTTACCACTATTGTCTCAAGGGCAATTAATGTGATGCTGCTGTGCCTTTAAGAGATGTATTTTTTAATCATGTTCTCTGCAGTTTGTTAAGCAAGCCTGGTTTGTGTTTGGTTATTGGCACCAAAGCTGCTTGGTCAGATGTTCTTTAATTGCTGCTCAACCAATTTCATAGAATCATAAAAACCCTACAGTTCAGGAGGTCCTTTGGCCCATCAGGTCTGCACCAACAGTAATCCTACCTAGGCTCTATCCCCACAACCCCACCTATTTACTTAATTTGCTAATACCTCTAACCTACGCAAACTGTCCTGGCCAATCCCCAACCTCCCCCACCCCTCCCCGATTGCCACCCCGGTTAGTGCCCCATGGAGCTGATTTTGCCGGCAAAACAGGGCCGATAACATTGCGAGAGGTGAAAAACGGGTACAAACCTTATTTGTCGCCCGTCGCCCAATCTTACTGGCTCATCACATCGATTGCATGACAAGCCAATAGGATCATACCCATTACACTTTCCTGTATTGTACTTAAAATGGATCTGTATTCGTATGGAGTCTTTCGCCACAGCACAGAGTAGTTTACAGCCAATCGAACACTTCTAAAATGTAGTCATTGTTGTTATTTAAGAAGTGCGGCAGCCAGTTTACACACAGCATGCTCCCCACACTCAGCAAGTTGACAATGACCAGTTTGTCTGTTACAGAGATGCTGGCTAAGGGTCACCTTGGAAATTATTGTTTTTTGACATTGATTTAAGTTGGCAGGCCGACCTCAGGGTGAACTGACAGCTGGACAGTGGCACCTCCCTCAATCCTCTGATTCAGAGGTACGTGTGTTAACCACTGAGCTACGGCTGACACTGACAGTAAGCATTGCTGCTGCACCCAATCTTAACTCCCATTGTCGCTCAGTTTGGAAGCACACTGTCTGAGATCTATCCGACCTCTGCATATCTGAACATCAGTCACTGCTCTGTTGTGTGGTAGCTGACTTGAGTTACAAACCAATAATTAGTTTGGCATAGTGGTTAGCACTGCTGCCTCACAGCTCCAGGTTCGACTCCTGGCTTGGGTCACTGTCTGTGTGGAGTGCACATTCTCCCCGTGTCTGCGCGGGTTTACTCTGGCTGCGCCAGTTTCCTCCAACAGTCTGAAAGATGTGCTGGTTAGGTGCATTGCCCATGCTAAATTCTCCCTCAATGTAACCCGAACAGGCACCAGAGTGTGGTGACTAGGGGATATTCACAGTAACTTCATTGCAGTGTTAATGTGACCCTACTTGTGACACTAATAAATAAATTTGAAAAAACTTTAGTTTCAGCACCCCATGAGGACAGGGGCAATGATTAAAGTAAAAGTTAAAGTGAAGTTTATTTATAAGTCACTAGTAAGCTTACATTAACACTGCAATGAAGTTACTGTGAAAATCCCCTCGTCGCCACACTCTGGTGCCTGTTCAGGTTACACTGGGGCAGAATTTAGCACGGCCAATACACCTCACCAGGGTGCCTTCCGGACTGTGGGAGGAAGCCGGAGTACCCAGAGGAAACCCACGCAGACATGGGGAGAATGTGCAGACTTTTGTACAGACAGTGATCCAAGCCAGGAATCGAACCCGGGTCCTCGACGCTGTGAGGCAGCAGTGCTAACCACTGTGCCACCGTGCCGCCCTTACATGGAAAACTGATTGTGATCCCTTGCCAGGGGTAACTCACGCTGGCATTGGCCGAGGGTTACCTTTACAATAATTGTTAACAAACCCATCCCCACTCCAGGGAGCAGTTGTTGCCCCTATCTAGCAGAAGTCAGGAAAGTGGTTGAGCTGGGGACCTCCCAGAATGAATGGTTTGTAACAGTGTTAAAACCCATGAGGGAACCGCTCTTAAACTCTTAATTTGAAACATCATCTGGTGACATCTCCCCACCCGATTCAATTCTCATCACACTACAACCTCACTTGCCACAATTGACGTAGATTCTTTGTAGCTGTATTGTTAAGGAGCACCAGAGGACACAGATTACTCACACTACACATCCTATGGGCATTTCTAGTGCAACGTGTACTACTCTGCATCACGCAGCCAAAGCGAACAAAACAGTTCCCCGTGTAATGCTGCTTGCCTCCGCAATTAAAGGGCTCCTGCATGGTTTTGCCTTCAGCAGAAGGCTGCGGTTTCAAAGGATATTAAATCAAGACATTACAGCGCTGAAAACACACAGATGGAGCAGGAACAACAACAGAACTACCGACACCCAAACTGCATTCCCACAGAACAGGGTGGCGGAGGTGTGTGGGTGGGGGAGGAGGGCAGGTGGTAGCAATGTGATGTCCCCCACTGTCTCAGCTGGTCAAAGCACCAAGCATTTTATGTTCCTTTTCTCCCCCGCTGGGGGTTGTACCTTCGGTTCTCCCAGCCCCGCACTCTGGAATTCTCTCACTAAAACCCCCCTGTCTCCCTCGCTTTTCTCCTTTAAGAGTCCCTGGAGTGCTGATGGAGGCCACTCAGCCCATCAAGTCTGCACCCATCACAATCTTGCCCAGGCCCAGTGCCTGCGACCCTACATATTTACCCTGCTAATCCCCCTGACGCGAACAGGCAACTTAGCACGGCCAATCAATCTAACCTGCGCATCTTTCGGACTGTGGGAGGAAACCGGAGCACCCAGAGAAAACCCATGCAGACACGGGGAGAACATGCAAATACTGCACAAGACAGTGACCCAAGCCAGGAATCGAATCTGGGTCCCTGGCACTGTGAGGCAGCAGTGCTAACCACTGAACCACCTTGCCACCCATAAACATAGAAAACACAGAAACCTATAATGCAGAAGGAGGCCATTTGGCCCATTGAGACCCTATCCCCGTAACCCTATGCATTTGCTAGTCCCCCTGACACTAAGGGGCAATTTAGTGTGGCCAGTGCACCGAACCCACACATCTTTGGAGTGTGGGAGGAAACCGGTGCAACCAGAGGAAACCCATGCAGACATGGGGACAACATGCAGACTCCACACAGAAAAATGACCTGAGGCTGGAATTGAACCCAGGTCCCTTGCGCCGTGAGGCAGCAGTGCCAACACTGTGCCACCAAGCCCTAAATGCTCTCTGGCCAACTGACCGGTCCTGACACAGTGGGCAGGATTTTACGACCTCGCTCAAGCGAGACTGGAAATTCCAGCCCAAGGTCGACAGACATTTCCGTTGTCCCCCGCTCTGATTCGGTGGCGGGTGATGCGTAGATGTTCCAGGCCCGGCGTACGTACCTGCATCTGATTGCGCTCCTGTGGAGTTTTATAAAATTATTTCATGGGAGGTGGGTGTTGCTGGCGAGGCCAGCGTTTGTTACCCATCTCTAATCGCTGGGGCGATTTCAGCGACACATGAAATCATTGCAGAAGAGGCCCTTCGGCCCATCGAGTCTGCACCGACACATCAGAAATACCTGGACTCCCACCTAATCCCATCTGCCAGCACTTGGCCCACAGCCCTGAATGTTATGATGTGCCAAGTGCTCATCCAGATAAAGGGTTCGAGGCAACCCACCTCCTCCACCCTCCCAGGGGGCGCATTCCAAACTGTCACCACCCTCAGGGTAAAAATATTTTTCCTTACATCCCCCCAAATCCCCCATCCCTCACCTTGAACCACACGGCTGTGGGCCTTGTAGTCCAGGCCAGATAAGGATGGCAGATTTCCTTCCCTAAAGGACATCAGGATAATGAATGATAGTCGTCATCGTTACTATTACTGAAACTATATATCTTCCAGCTTTATTAGCTAAATTTAAATCCCACCAGCAGCTACGGAAGAGAGATTGAATAGACTGGGTCTGTACTTGTTGGAGTTTAGAAGGCAGAGGGGGGATCTTATAGAGACTTATAAGATAATGAATGGGCTAGATAGGGTAGAGGTAGAGAGATTCTTCCTGCTTAGAAAGGAAACCAGAACTAGAGGGCACAGCCTCAAAATAAGGGGGTTTAGATCGGAGTTGAGGAGGAACTTCTTCACTCAAAGGGTGGTGAATCTCTGGAATTCTCTGCCTGTGGAAGTGGTGGAGGCTACCTCGCTTAATATATTTAAGTCACGGGTAGATAGGTTTCTGATAGACAAGGGAATTAAGGGTTATGGGGAGAAAGCGGGAAAGTGGAACTGATCCACTTCAGATCAGCCATGATCTTATTGAATGGCGGGGCAGGCTCGAAGAGCTAGATGGCCTACTCCTGCTCCTATTTCTTATGTTCTTAGGTGCTTGTTGAGGTAGGGAGGCCGGACAGAACTGGGAGATCGTCCTGCCGTTCTTTAGCTGACACCGCTGGACCTTTAATGCCCTTTGGCGAGATGAAAGGTCGCATCCACGGTGGCTCAGTTAGTTCGGGGTTCGAGTGGTTTAGGTCCTGGTGTCCCCCTCAGGAGTGAGAGTGTTACCGACAGGGCCAAGTTAGCAGTGAGCGGGGTTGGTATTCTCTGAAGACACTTGCGTGTTTGCAATGATCTGGACGTCTGCAGCCCTGATGTTTCATGTCACAGCTGTCAGGGCAATGCTGTGGTGTTCAGACCCCCTGACTGTCTGGGCCAATGGAGGGAGAGAGAGGAAAATGAAATCCATAAGGACTGCAATGTGTAATTAAATGTCTCCTCAAATATTACTGCGCTCACAAACGGTGGCTGCTGTGAGTTAAATTAACAGGCATTTGGGATGTCCGGTTTTACTCAGCTATATTGCTGCCTGCAGGCCACGCGAAGCAACTTAAAAGGAAGATTTGTGCTGAGGCCGATATGTTGTAACGATACTTTCAGAACTAAGTGGAATTATTGCGTCCGGTTCTTGCTGTTCAGTCAATCACCGTCTGGCTTTGCTAAGGAATGAATCCAGATCAAAGGGGCTTCCCATTTGGTCCCGTTCCTCACCAATTAGACCTGCCATCTCCCCAGAGCACCTTCCAGTCGATGGGTGTTACGGCCCCAGTTGAGTGGATGGCAGGTTCCCAGAATGGAACCCTTGTTCAAAAGGCCGTAACTTGGACATTTTGTCTGTCAAACGTGGAGGAATGGAGTCACGGGACCTGCCGATTAACAACAACAAAACATTCACTAGTGCAAAGGACAGTACAACACAGCAACAGGCCCTTCGGCCCTCCAAGCCTGTGCTCATCACGTTTACCTATCTAACCATCCACGTATATCCCTCTGTTCCCTGCTTGTTCATATGCCTGTCAAGATAAGTTTTAAATGCGGCTAACGTAATTGCCTCAAACACCTCACTCGGCAGTGCGCCCCAGGCCCCCACCACCCTCTGTGTAAAAACCTCCCCCGCACGTCTCCACTGAACCTCTCCCCCCTTATCTTAAACTCGTGGCCCCCTTGTAATTGTCACGTCTGCCCTGGGAAAAAGCTTCCAAACGTTCACCCTATCTGTACCCCTCATAATTTTATAAACTTCTACCAGTCGCCCCTCAGCCGTTAAATATGGAAAAATTGGATTGCAATTTAATGCTCCTTTACTACCCCCCCCCGCCGTTTAGCTTAAAAATACACACAGGTTTAAGATTAACTCGGATGACAAAGTACACTTGAAGTTGCAGTGGTCTCATTAACTTTGCCATACATGCAATGACTTGCTGAATAGGCACCCCTCTTTGAAGCTATGTTGGTGGCTTTCGATTTCTTCTCAGAATCCCTACAGATGATTGTTGCATAAAGGTTTCCAAACTCTACTTCCCAAAACACACTTTAAAATCTTACCTCGGAGTAATATTAGTGGTTTGCATTACAAAATCCAGTCCACATTTTCCAAAAGACTCTTGTGAGCAGAGCATCCAGTCCACTTTTGCCAGCAAATCCACTCCAGGTTTTACACTAACCTCTTTTAGGATTTGTTTGTCTTGATTGCTTTTACACATGCAAATTCTGATCTCTATTGCTCCATAATTATTTCAATAATCGTAATATCGTAAGATATCACAAACCTTATAACCACTTCAAATATCTTTCTGTGTTTGCACAAGCTCACTCCTTTTTCAGCTCTGTGACTTGAAGTGAACAATATCTTGTTCTGCTCCCAGTTTCTTTTTAGCTTCAGGCTCTTTGAAAACTCCTCTTCATTGCTCTAGTTTCCTTAAATAGCTGCCTTTCAGATTTCTGGCACTGTCTTAACCATTACTCCATTGTATGGCTTTTCTTCTAGTAAAGCTGAGAGATGTGCTCCCTCTTTAGCTGCTCGTAACCAGCTCTAGCTTTCAGCTAAAACCGAAGAACTCATAGTTGCTAAGCAATTATGTTTATTTTTCACGCCATAGCTCTTTCTATCTCAAGTTGGAATTTAACCAATCCCCCACACATCCTCCCCATACATTCAAACAACTTTTGTCCAGCATGATTTTAACCATAGGTCCTTCCAGGCACAGAAAGTTTAAATTAAACCTGCCTAAAACTATGCTTTATTTCTAATGTTTACCTAAATAAATGCAATTCTCTGAAAACTACCTATGCTTTCCTAACATGGATCATTGATGTACCAGCTCACATAAAAACACAGTGCATCTAGCAATGTAGCACTTCCCCAATACTACACTGTTGTGTCAGCCTAGATTATATGTCAAACCCCACAACCTTATAATGCACAGGTAAGATCCCAACAACTGAGCCAAAGAAAAATCTTAGGCACATTGGAAAATCTTAGCTGTTTTTATTTTGGGTTTCCCATCATATGGGTCATAGAACATATAGAATCATACAGTGCAGAAGGACGCCATTCAGTCCATTGAGTCTGCACTGACCACAATCCCACCCAAGCCCTATCCCCATAACCCCATGCATTTACCCCCCTGATACTAAGGGGCAACTTATCATGATCAATCAACCTAACCCTCATATCTTTGGACTGTGGGAGGAAAGCGGAGAACTTGGAGAAAACCCACACAGACATGGGGAGAACTTCACTCGGTCAGTGACCCAAGCAGGGAATCGAATCCGTGTCCTTGGTTATGTGAGGCAGTAGTGCTAACCACTGCGCCACCATGCCACCCCATGGACTATCAGTGGAAAACTCAACGTAAACCAATCTAGGGCAGCTAACAAGAAGGTCTATTTTTTCACAAGGTCTTTTCCAGCATCCGGGGCCAGTTACCCCATTAAACCCAATTCAAAACCCACTTAAAGAGAAAAAGAAATAACTAACATTTAGATGGTGCCTTTCACGACATCAGGACTTCTCAAAGTATCATAGAAGTCCAGTTATTGTCACCATGTAGGAACTGATACACATGCAGCACTATTCCAAAAACAGTACCAAGACCACCATATTAACTGTTGTCTACTGTTGATTGAGAGATTAAAATTGGCCAGGATATCGGGGCTGGCAGGGGAAAGAGGAGGGGGGAAGGGAGATGGCAGGTTGGGTGGTGAAGGAGGGAATGATCATTCCTGCTCTCTTCGAATAGTCTCATGTCTTTTGCTTCCACAGGAGACAGAGGACAGCATCCTCAAATTAACATTGATGGGAGGGACCTGTGAATCCCGCTGCTATGATACAAGGTGAAAGTATGAAGATACTGTGGAATAAGGGTCTGGCACGTACACGGTTCATGTGGGACTGAGTACATTACCGCTGGCGTAGCGATGTAACAGGCACATGACCTGCACTCAGGATCAGTCAAGTGTCGGACAGAGACGTGTGTGCCAGCAAGCACGGAGACAGCTCCTAGCTTGTCTGTAAATAGTTCTACGAATCAAGAAAGACTTACTGTTACTATGTATGATAAAGAAGCCTTCTTCAGGCCTATCGAACTGTAATCCCTACAATCGATATAATCATGGCATTATCCACATGCTGTCACCATTGTGACTGAATAATATTTGAACAAGAGCTTAGGAATAATGTACAGAATAGCAGCATGATTCTGTGTGAAATTAGCAGTGATCAAAATCTTTTGAGGTTTGTTTTCATAGAATTCCTCCAGTGCAGAAGGAGTCCATTCAGCCTATCTAGCCTGCACTGACAACAATCCCACTCAGGCCCTATCTCCATAACCCCACGCATTTACCCTGTTAATCTGCCTGACATTAAAAGAGAATTTAGCATGGCCAATCCACCTAACCTCTACATCTGTACAACTTTTATAGATGCACCATAGAAAGCATTCTTTCTGGTTATATCACAGCTTGGTATAGGCTCCTGCTCTGCCCAAGACCACAAGGATCTACAAAAGGTCATGAATGTGGCCCAATCCCATCGCACAAACCAGCCTCCCACCCATTGACTCTGTCTACACTTCCCGCTGCCTCGGCAAAGCAGCCAGAATAATCAAGGACCCCACACGCACCCCGGACATTCTCTCTTCCACCTTCTTCCTTCGGGAAATAGATACAAAAGTCTGAGATCACGTACCAACCGACTCAAGAACATCTTCTACCCTGTTGCCATCAGACTTTGGAATGGACCTACCTCGCATTAAGTTGATCTTTCTCTACACCCTAGCTATGACTGTAACACTACATTCTGCACCCTCTCCTTTCCTTCTCGATGAACAGTATGCTTTGTCTGTATAGCGCGCAAGAAACAATACTTTTCGCTGTATGTTAATACATGTGACAATAATAAATCAAATCAAATCTTTGGAACGTGGGAGGAAAATGAAGCACACGGTGGAAACCCACACAGACATGGGGAGAATGTGCAGACTCTGCGCAAACACTTATCTGAGACTGGAATTGAATCTGGGTCTGTGAGGCAACAATGCTAACCACAGTGCCACGGTGTTGTGTTGCATTTTTGTTGGCTTTTTTTTCTTGCTGATCTTTTTTAATGATAGCAGTTGTTTGACTGTAAATCAACCATTTCCAAATTAGCTTAAAGCGAATGGAGAACATAAAAGCCCCCTATAACAAGCAGAACAGCTTCACAGGCGAGAGTGATTACTCAGGTTCATCTACCTGTTGTGAGGTCTTCGTAACTCATTTCTGCCTGCAAGCTGTATCGAGCAACCAGCCCTTTGTAAACTGGGAATAAAAACCCATAATAATCTCTGAGTGACGTTACTGCAACACCATGAGATCCCAATTCAAAAAGAATGTGTTACCACTAGGTTAACACACGGGCCACCGGTGTAAGTCTACACAATAAAGACAAGGACGGTTTCACTGGAAAGCAACAAGCTTTCGATTACATCGTAACCTGCCGCCCCCACTGTGGCGAGTTTGTTTTCTTACCCAAAGATATCACAGAATTGGTTGTTAAAGAGATTAGGAAAGAAGCCAACAGCAGCAACTTATACTTAAAAAGCACCTTTATTGCAATAGCTCATAAATAGAATATAACAGAATAGGTTGTGAGACACAGTGGCACAGTGCGTTAGCGCTGCTGCCTCACAGCACCACAGACCCGGTTCGATTCCGGCCTCGGGTCACTGTCTGTGTGGAGTTTCACGTTCTCCTTGTGTCAGTGTGGGTTTCCTCTGGGTGCTCCAGTTTCCTCCCACAGTCCAAAGATATCCGCGTTAGGTGGATTGGCCATGCTAAATTGCCCCTTGGTGTTCCAAAGATGTGTAGGCTAGAAGGATTAGCCATGGTGAATGTATGGGGTTAGAGGGCTAGAACATAGAATCCCTACCTTACAGAAGGAGGCCATTCGGCCCATCGAATCCACACTGACAACAATCCCACCTTATTCCTGTAAGCTCGTATATTTACCTTGCCAGTTGCCCTAAATTAGCCAATTTAAGATGGCAAATCAACTTAACGTACACACCTTTGGACTGTGGGAGGAAACTGGATCTCCCTGAGGAAATCCATGCAGACACGGGAGAATGCATAGACTCCACTCAGACAGTGACCCAGGCCGGGAATAGACCTGGGTCCCTGGTGCTGTGAGGCAGCAGTGCTAACCACTGTGCCACCGTGCCGCCCCAGGGCAGGGGTGGAGAGGTTGGGTAAGATACTCTGTCAGAGAGTTGGAACAGACTCGAAGGGCTGAATGGCCTTTTCTGTATTATAGAGATTCTATGATTCTATACCTCAATCCTCTACTTTACAAAGCCCACAAACTGTATGCAAAAGACTGAAAACTCAATTATTCAATGTGACAATATGTAGACAATGGGTTTTGATATAAAATGCTGGGTGCAATGGATTGTTTGATCTTCAGGGTGGAATTTTCGGAATGTTGACGCAGACTTTGGGGAATTTGAAAGTTGATGCAGAATTAGGGAAATTAGAAGTTGGTATAAAGATTGGAAAGTTTGGAAGGTGGTACAGAGTTTGAGAAATTTGGGGGTTTGAGCAGAGTTTTGGTTTTTGAAAAATTGATGCCGAGATTAGGGATTTGATAGTTGGTGCAGAGAGTAGAAAGTTTGAAATGTGGTGAGGCAGACAAAGCATACCATTCATAGAGAAGGAAAGGAGAGGGTGCAGAATGTAGTGTTACAGTCATAGCTACGGTATAGAGGAAGATAAACTTAATACGAGGTAGGTCCTTTCAAAAGTCTGATGGCAGCAGAGAAGAAGCTGTTCTTGAATCGGTTGATACATGATATCAGCCTCCTGTATCCTTTTCCTGAAGGAAGAAGGCGGAAGAGAGAATGTCTGGGGTGCCTTAATTATGCTAGCTGCCTTGCCGAGGCAGTGGGACGTTTAGACAATGTCAATGGATGGGAGGCTGGTTTGCGTGATGGATTGGGCTACATTCACAACCTTTTGTAGTTTCTTGCAGTCTTGCGCAGAGCAGGAGCCAGACCAAGCTGTGATACAATCAGAAAGAATGTTTTCTATAATGCATCTGCAAAAGTTGATGAGAGCCATAGCAGACAGGCCAAATTTCCTGAGTCTCCTGAGAAAGTAGAGGCGTTGGTGGACTTTCATAGTTACAGTATCGGCATGGGGAGACCAGGATAGGTTGTTAGCGATCTGGACATCTAAAAACATGAAGCCCTCGACACTTCATCACCATTGATGTAGACAGAGGCATGTTCTCCTTTATGCCTCCTGAAGTCGATGACAATCTCCTTCATGGTGTCATCAGCAAGCTTGAAGATTGAGTTGGAGGAGAATTTGGTTATACAGTCAGAGGTGAGAACACAGCCTTGTGGGGCACCAGTGTTGAGGATGATCCTGGAGATGTTGTTGCCTATCCTTACTGATTGTGGTCTGTGAGTTAGGAAGTTCAGGATCCAGTCATAGAGGGAGGTGCCGAGGCCTAGGCCATGGAGTTTGGAGATGAGTTTCAGGGAATAATGGTGTTGAAGGCTGAGCTGTAGCCAATAAATAGGAGTCTGACATAGGTGTCCTTGTTATCTAGGTTTTCCAGGCTTGAGTATAGAGCCAGAGACATGGCTGTGGACCAATTGTGCTGGTAGGCAAACTTATTGGATCCAGGCAATCCGGGAGGCTGGGATTGATTCATGCCATGACTAGCCTTTAGAAGCACTTCATAATGATGGATATTAGATCCACTGGATGATAGTCATTAAGGCACGCTGCTTGGCTTTTCTTTGGTATTGGGATGATGGTTGTCTTCTTGAAGCAGGTAGAAACCTCAGATTATTGTTAAAAAGGGGTTGAGGATGTCTGTGAATACCTTCACCAGCTGGTCTGTGCAAGACCTGAGTGCTCATCTGGGTACCCCATCTGGGCCACTCACTTTCCATGGGTTGACTTCAAGAAGGCTGCTCTGACATCTGCACTGGTGACCTCAGAGACAGGCTCATCTGAGGCATCCAGGGTGAAGGACATGCTTTCACTGACCTCTTGCTCAAAATGGGCACAGAATGCATTGAGCTCATCAGGGAAAGGTGCGTTGGAGGTGGCAATTTTAAATGCCTTCATCTTATAGCCTTTTATGTCTTGAAAATCTTGCCATAGTCGATGGGAGTTTATGTAACTAGCCTGGCACTCTATATTTTGGCATATTTGAAGTTTTGAGCAGAGTTTGGGCAGTTTAAAGTTGGGGAAGAGTTTAGGAGCTTCAAAGACGGTGCAGAGTTTGAGAAGTTTGAAAGTCATTGCAGCGCATGTGGAGTTTGAAAGTTGCTGCAGAATTTCAACTGTTTGATGGTGAAGGATTTTGCAAGTTTAAACGTTGCTGCAGAGTATTAGGAGTTTGAAAGTTGCTGCTGGGTTTCTGTAGTTTAAAGGTTGGTTGCTAATTTGGGGAGTTTGAAAGTTTGTGCAATGAATGGGAAGTTTGAAATTTGCTGCAGATTTTGAGAAGTTTGAAATTTGATGCAGAATTTGGGGAGTTTGCAGGTTAGTGCTGAGATTGGGGAACCTGAACTCTGGTGCAGAATTCGCTAAGTTTGGAAGTTAGTGCATAGTGTGCACTATGAAGTTTGAGCTGAGTTTGGGAAATTTGAAACTTGACGAATAGTTTGTGGAGTGTGAAAGTTGGGACAGAAGTTGGCAACTTTGCAATTGGATGTAGAGCATGGGATGTTTGAAAGTTGGGGCAGAGCTTGGGAGTTTGAAAATTGGTGTATAGTTTGAGAAGTTTGAAATTTGATGCAGTGTTTGGGGAGGTAGGGGCAGAGTTTAAGAAGTTTAAATTTTTGTGCATTATGTTTGGGGTTTGAAATTTGATGCAGAGTTTGGGGAATATGAAAGTTGGAGATTGAAGGGTGTTTGAAAGTTGTTAAAATATTTTGGAAATTTAAAAGCAAGGGCAATGTTTGCAGAAAGTTGGTGCAAAGTTTGAGATATTTCACATTTGCTGCACGCTTTTGGAAGTTTGATGCAGAGTTTGAGAAGTTTGGAATTTGCACGGAATTTGGGGAGTTTGAAAGTTGGTGCAGAGTTTGGGAATTTTAAATTTGGTATCGAATTTGAGTGGGTTGAATGTTCAGCAGAGTATGGGAAATTTGAAAGAGTGAGAATGGTTTGCGATGTTTGATTTTAGTGCAGCGTTTGGCAGCTTTGAATTTTGGTTCATGGTTTGTGAAGTTTAAAAATGCATACAGAGTTTGGGAAGTTTCAGTTGGTGTGGAAATCGGGACATTTGAATGTTGGAGCAGGGGATGCAGAGTTCTAAAGCTTGGGCAGAGTTTGGCAGTTTGAAAGATAGTGTACGGTTTCGGGAATTTCAAAATTGATGCAGAATCTGGAGCAATTTCAAAGTTGGAGCAGAGTTTGCATAGCTTGAAAGCTGATATATTCTTTGGATCGTTTGAAAATTGGCGCAGAATCTGAGATCTTTGAAAGTTGTGCAGTTGGGGAAATGGGTAAGTTATTGCAGAGATGGGGGGGATTTGAGCAGGGGGCAGATATTCAGACATTTGGAATTTGGAGCAAAGTTTCAAAGTTGGGGCAGAGTTCGGGATTTTGAAAGTTGGTGCAGATTTTGGGGAGTTTGAAATTTGGTGCAAAGTTGGAGAAGTTTGAATGTTGCTGCAAAGATTCTGGAGTTAAGTCTGAAATTTGGACCAATGTTTGAGAAGTTTAAAGTTGGTGGGGAATTGGAATTTTGAAGATTGGATCAGGGTTTGGGAATTTCACATCAGGGCACTATTTGGGAGTTTGAAAGGTGGTGCAGAGTTTAAGAAGTTTCAAATTTGGTGCAGAGTTGAAAACTTGTAGACATGGAGAAGTTTGAAAATTTGTACACAGTTTGAGAGTTGGGGAATAGTTTGGGGAGTTTGAAATTTGGGGTAGGGTTTGGGCATTTGAAGGTCGAAGCAAAGTTTGCGAAGTGTGAAATTTGATGAAGAGTTTGGGGAATATGAAAATTTGTGCAGACTTCAGAGAGCTTGAACAATGGCGAATGATTTGGGAAGTTTAATGTTGGTGAATAGTTTGGGGACTTTGAACATTGTTGCAATGTCTGGAAAGATTGAAAGTTGGTGTGGTTTTTTGGGATGTTTGAATGTTGTTGCACAGTTTAAGGAGTATGAAAGTTGGCGCATGGATTAAGGAATTGGAAGTTGTGCAGTTTTTGGTAAGTTTGAAAGTTGATGTGGAGATCCTTATGTTCAAACTTTGGTGCAAAGTTTGATAAGTTTAATAGTTGGTGTAGATTTTGGGAAGTTTTATAATTATTTCAATGTTTGGGAAATTTGACATTTGGCGAAGATCTTGTGATATTTGAAATTTCTGCAGATTTTGGGAAGTTTGTATCTGAGAGGTTTGAAAGTTTGTGCAGAGTTTGAGACATTTGGAAGTTGGGGCAGAGTTTGGGAAGTATCAAAGTTTTTGCAGAATTTGGCAACTTTGAAAGTTCCTGCTGCATTTGGGACTTTTGAGATTGTGATGTCTAGATGTTCTGCACAGTTTGGGAAGTTTGAAACTTGTTGAAGAGGCTGGGAAATTTCCTTGTAGAGCTTGGTGCAAAGAAATAAAACCTGAGCTAAAATATAGGGACAGAAGTTTGTAAAATAAAATGAAGACATACCATTTAGAAAAGAGCTGTGTTTCAGATTTAAAAAGGAGAACTTTAAAAAAATTTGTTCGTGAGATGTGGGTGTCGCTGGCTGGGCTCGCATTTATTGCCCGTCACTGGGGGCATTTAAGGGTCAATATATAGGCCAGAGCAGGGAAGGGTGACAAACTTCCTCCCCTAAAGGATATTAGTAAATCAGATGGGCTTTTCCAACAATCACTTCATGATCATTATTAGACTTTTAATTCCAGATTTTTGTTGGATTCAATTGTCACCATCTGCTGTGGTGGGATTCCAACCCAGATTACCTTGGGTGTCTGGACCACTACTCCAGTGACAATACCACTATGCCATTCTTCCCATCTGGGGAGAAGACAACTATTGGATACAGTTTGTTTTTGTTTTTATTTGTGTCACAAGTAGGCTTACGTTAATGCTGCAATGAAGTTACTGTGAAAATCCCTTAGTTGCCACACTCTGGTGCCTGTTCGGGTACACTGAGGGAGATTTTAGCATGGCCAATGCACCTAACCTGCATGTCCTTCGGACTGCAGGAGGAAACCGGAGCACCAGAAGAAAACCTACAAGCAATCACAGGGAGAACGTGCAAACTCCACCCAGACAGTGAACAGGGAATCGAACCTGGGTCCCTGAGGCTGTGAGACAGCAGTGGGGAATGAAAGATATCGTATTCCCCATTGGATTCTATGGCTGCACTGTCAGCTAAGCCAGCAACAGGAGGTACCTCCAGGGTGAAGCAGCAGCCTTGGGCTCTGTCTGCAATTGACAAACACCCAACTGAGAATGAAGATTAGGTCTGATGTTTCCCCTGGTCAAATAGTTGGCTGAGACTCACATGAAGACTGGATGCTTTGGGTGAGACATTGAAGGCCTGATAAACCTGAATGACTGCTCAGTACAGCTCAACACATTGAGGGGCAGGGGGTCAAGAGGAAGAAGTAGCTTATTGGTCATATATTGGTTAAATAGGTTCAGAGATTTAAATAAAAGGAAGAAAAGCCAGGGAGATGGAGAGCTTGTCCCAAAAGCACGAGAAAGTGTAAAGCTGAGATTGCAGACCTCCTGATCTGAGCAGAGACTGGAGGGAACTATAACTGCTCTGAGGGGTTAAAGGCAGTGAAATCTCCATGTTTTCTGAATAGGAGTCATCTCTATACATAAAGAAAAGTAAAAACATTTTAAAGAACATATTGGTCCTGAAAGGACAGCACCATCTCTCTGAGTGTAATTAGCGAAACAGAATGGGACATACAGAAAAAGAACGGACTCTCCCGCCAGCCAGGAAAATGAGAGAACTGTGGGATTCAATGTAAAAATCGTCTTACAGCAAAGCTGCAAAGGGTTGTGAATGAAGCCCAGTCCATCACGCAAACCAGCCTCCCATCCATTGACTCTGTCTACACTTGCTGCTGCCTTGGAAAAGCAGCCAGCATAATTAAGGACTCCATGCAAGCCGGACATTCTCCCTTCCACCTTCTTCCGTCGGGAAAAGATATAAAAATCTGTGGACGCGTATCAACCGACTCAAAAATAGCTTCTTCCCTGCTGCCGTCAGACATCTGAATGGACCTACCTCACATTAAGTTGATCTTTCTCTACACCCTAGCTATGACTGTAACACTCCATTCTGCACTCGCTTTCCTTCTCTATGAACGGTATGTTTTGTCTGTATAACGCGCAAGAAACAATACTTTTCACTGTATGTTAATACATGTAACAATAATAAATCTAACCAAATCAAATCAAAAATGATAAGTTAACGGTCTAAAAAGTGAGCCAACGGGAAGAGCTGCAGTATCCCTCCAAAAGCCCAAAAGTGCAGGAAAAACATTTTGAGAATGAGACTCGGAAGTTTCAAAAACTAGGAGCTATTGAACATAAAGAGAAATCACCAAAAGTACCTCCAGCTTTAGAGAAGACATAAAAATGGTGGTGAAATGACCAACAGCTAACTGAAGAGAAGAAGAGTTGCAAAAACTGACAAAAGTGAAAGTTGGAGCAGACCCGATAAGCCGCAGAGCAGACTCGATGGGCTGAATGGCCTAATTCTGCTCCTGTATCTTATGAAAATGAAGTCAAGAGGAAGGACAACTTAATGGGACAATGTAAAATAAAGTTGAATTGGAACAAATTTGGAAAGAGGCTGAAGATCGGATTTGCTGGTGAGGGTTTGGGGCAGAGTTTCGGATGTTTCAGAACTGTTGCAATGTTTGGGAGGTTTTAAAGCGTGGGCAGGGTGTGAGGAGTTTGAATATTGGCGCACGGTTTAGTGAGATCGATATTTGCTGCAGCGTTTGGGATGTTGGAAAGTTGATGCAGAGTTGTGGGGTTTGAAGTTTGCTGCAGATCTCACCAGGTTTGAAAGTTCTGCATAGAGTTTGGGGAGTTTGGAAGTTCTACAGATATTGAGATATTTGAAAGTTTCCGCAGAGTGTGGGGTGTTCGAACAGTGGTGCAGAGTTTGGGCTTGTTTTAGGGAGTTGGTGTAAAATTTGAGATTGTGGAAAGTCAGGACAGTATTTTGGGATTTTGGAATTTCATACAGAGTTTGAGAGCTGGAGCAGCGATTGATTAGTTTGAAGGTTGTTGCAGAATTTGCTAAGCTTGGAAGTTGGAGCAACTTTTTATAAAGTTTGCAAATTGGTGTATGGATTAGGGAGTTAAACATTGATGTAAATTTGAGAAGTTTGAAAGTTGGGGCAACGTTTGAAAGTTGGGCACAGTAAGAAGTCTCACAACACCAGGTTTATTTGGAATCACAAGCTTTCGGTGCGCTGCTCCTTCATCAGGTGAGTGGAACAGTGCTTCGAAAGCTTATGATTCCAAAATAAACTTGTTAGAATTTAACCTGGTGTTGTGAGATTTCTTACTGTGCCCACCCCAGTCCAACGCCGGCATCTCCACATCATTTGAAAGTTGGTCAGAATGTGGTAAGTTTGAACATTGTGGAAGAGTATGGAACATTTAAAAGCTTGTTCATAGTTTGGGGAGTTTGAACTATGGTAAGAGTTTGGGGTGTTAGAATGTTGGGACACGGTTTAGGGAGTTTGAATGTTGATTTAGCATTTGGGGTTTTTAAGGTTTGGTGTAGATCTTATGATGTTTGTAAGTTCTGCAGATTTTGGGAAGTTTGTAAATTAGACAGAGTGGGTCAGATTTGAAATTTGCAGAAGAGTTTGGCACGTTTGAAAGTTGGGGAGTTTGAAACAGTTGCAGCCTGAGGTGAGTTTGAATGATGCTGGGGAGTTTGGGATGTTTAAAAGTTGGTGCACAGTTTGGGGAGGTGGTGCAGGGTTTGGAAGCTTGAAACTGGTGTAGCGTTGGAAAGTGTGACATTTGTTGCAGTTTGGGGAGCATGGATTAGGGAGTTGGTGTAAAGTTGGAGAATTTTGAAAACTGGGACAATGTTTTGGACGTTTGAAAGTTCGTGCAGAGATGGGAGATTTGAAAGTTGGTGCCCAGTTTGATCAATAGGAATTTATTGCCCATCATGTGGAGTTTGAAAGTTTGTGGAGAGTGACCACAAGCTCAGGACCATATTTCTTGAATGAACAGAGGTGTTCTGCAAAGCAACCTGTATGGATATAACCTCTTGTTCAAAAACTGAAACCTCTGGCAATGCATGCAGCGAGTTATTTATCTGATTTCTATTGATGGGATGTTGCAAAATGCCTGCTGTTTTTGCCCATATAACACAAGTCAATGCAAGTAATGGTATGTGAGGTCCTTCTGCGAGATGGATGGATTGTGATGTAAATTTGCGCATTTATTTGTTCAGAGTGACAACTGACATCACTGTGTCAGTTTAGAAGATGTGGAGATGCTGGTGTTGGATTGAGGTAAACACAATAAGAAGTCTCACAACACCAGATTTAAGTCCAGCAGGCTTATATGGTAGCAAAAACCACTAGCTTTTGGAGCTCTGCCTCTTCATCAGGTGTATTTAAACCTGACAAAGTGGCAGAGCCCCGAAGCTAGTAGCTTTTGCTACCAAATAAACCCGTTGGACTTTAACCTGGTGTTGTGAGACTTCTTACTCAGTTTAGAAGAGGCAGTGGTCACTGGACTAATAATCCAGAGACCCAGGGCAATGCTTTGGAGACCTGGGTTCAAATCCCACCATGGCAGATGGTAAAATTTGAATTCAATAAAGATCTGGAATGAAAAGTCTAATGATGACCATGAAATCATTGTCAAATGTTATAAAAACCCGTCTGGTTCACTAATGTCTTTTAGGGAAGGAAATCTGCTGTCCTTACCTAGTCTGGCCTACCTGTGACTCCAGAGCCAAAGCAGTGTGGTTGACTCTTAAATGTCCTCAGGGATGGGCTATAAATGCTGGCCCGGCCAATGATGCTCACATCCCATGAACAAATAATGAACAAATGGAGCTTATGGCAGGACTGGGGAAAAATCTATTTTACAGCTGACAGAGTCTATTTAAACAGTGCATTACAGCAAACGGTCTGCAGACTCATTTTAAACTGCGGCTAACAGTCTACAGAACATTTCACAGAGGCTATTTAAACAATGCACCACAGCAAATAGTCTACAGGATCTATTTAAACAGTGGACAATAACAAACAGTCTACAGAGTCTATTTAAACAGTGCACCATAGTAAACAATCTACAGAGTCTATTTAAACAGTGCACCATAGTAAACAATGTATATAATCTATTTAAACAGCAGACAATAACAAGCAGTCTACGAAGTCTATTATAGAGCCTATTAAATGATACACTACAGCAAACAGTCCAATGAATCTGTTTAAATATCACATGATATTGAACAGTTTACAGAGTATTAGGAAATATAGCAAGCCAATCAAAACTATAGCAATGCCTCTTGGTAAAAGCAGGATAAATTTCCTGCAAAATGCAAAGTGAAGGTTTGTTAAATAATACAAATGGTTTTATTAAATCAATCCCAGTCACTGAGGGCAGTGCTGCTTCCAGGAATGTTTGATTGGAAATTGTCCAATCATTTTTCAGTCTAACACAGAATAATTGTCACTATTATTAGCCTTCCTTTTGTTGTACTTTCTTACCGATGGCACTTGTGTAATTCTGGAGGGAACCCAACAACAATATTAATTGGCACTTAGTCACATGGGGCAGCAGGGTGGCACAGTGTTTAGCACCGCTGCCTCACAGTGCCAGGGACCCAGGTTCAATCCTGGCCTCCGGTCACTGTCTGTGTGGAGTTTGCACACTCTCCCTGTGTCTGCGTGGGTTTTCGTCTGGCAGTCCGGTTTCCTCCCACACTCCAAGGGTGTGTGGGTTAAGTTAATTAACACTAATGTCAGCGGGTTAGCAGGGTAAAGATGAAAAGTTACGGGAATAGGGCCTGGATAGGATTGTGGTCGGTGTAGACTCGATGGGCTGAATGGCCACCTTCTGCACTATAGGGATTCTATGATTCTGATACAACACCTTAAATATGATAAAAATGTCTCAATCTTCCTAGTTACATAGAAATATAGAAACTAGAGGCAGGAGTAGGCCATTCAGCCCTTCAAACTCATTCTGCCATTCAATATAATTATGGCTGATCATCAAATTCTATATCCTGATCTCCCCTTCCCCCATATCTCTTGATTCCTTTCGCCCCATGAGCTATATCTAATTTCTTCCTGAATCGGACAACCTTTTTGGCTTCAACTACTTTCTGTGGGGATGAATTCCACACATTCACCACCCTCTGGGTGAAGAAATTTCCCTCACCTCAGCCCTAAAAGGTTTACCCTTTTACCCACAAACTGTGATCCCCCCCAGTTCTAGGCTCACCCACCATCAGGAACACTCTTTCTGAACTTACCCTGCCTGACCCTGTTAGAATTTTGTAAGTTCCTATGAGATCCCCTCTCGTTGCCATTAGCTACGGAATTAAAATAACAAACATTGATTTTGTGTCAGTGTTATGAATCAAAATTTGACATTGAACCAGAGAAGGGAACCATTAGGGCAGTTAGCCAAGAGCTTGGTCAAACAGTTGGGTTTTAAGAAGTAGTTTAAATGTGGAAATATCGCAGAGGGCTGGAGAGATTTAGGGGGGGGATTTCAGAGCTCAGGATGAAGGCAGTGGTGGTGGTACAATTAAAATCAGGAGGCCAGAATGGGAGATTCCAAGGTGAGTTATATTATGTAGACAACAACAGCGAGGCATTCCCATGGATAACCTGCCCATGGAATTGATAACTTTACGAACTATGATACTGTGTTGAGTGCCTTCTAAGAGCTAAGCAAACAAATCAGCATCTTGGCAGGGCTAAACAGTAAGGAACTATCCCTGACTGATGGGGAAACTGTACATTTTACATTGGATTGGCAGGAAATAAGTGTTCTCATTGGACTCGTGCACGAGCAAACAAGTAGATAGCTGAATTTGGAAGTGATCTGACATCTGCAGAATTCTCTCCTTTGGCAGTGGAGAGAACTGATGATGGCAAGACTTGGCCATAAATATTGGACAGAAAAATGAACCAGGTCCAATTGGCCCAAACCAAGTGAGGCTGATGTTTCCAATTTAATAGGGAAAATTCAGAGTGGGGAAATGTTCAAGTCAGAATGTTGGGAATTCAAGCCACACCCGGATACAATCTCGGCTGACGATTTACTGCAGGAGTGAGGGACAGTGAGAAGTCTCACAACACCAGGTTAAAGTCCAATGGGTTTACTTGGTAGCACGAGCTTTCGGAGTGCTGCTCCTCCATCAGGTGAGTGCAGGATTTGGTTCACAAACGGGGCATATATAGACACAAACTCAAAGACAAGATAATGGTTGGAATGTGAGTCTTAACTGGTAATCAAGTCTTTACAGGTGTAGACAATGCGAGTGGAGAGAGGGTTAAGCACAGGTTAAAGAGATATGAATTGTCTCCAGCCAGGAGTTAGTGAGATTTTGCAAGCCCAGGCAAGCCATGGAGGTTACAGGAGTGAGAAATGTTCCATTGACAAAGGTTTCAGAGACTGCGATCATAGAATCATCATAAGATCCCCTACAATGCAGAAGGAGGCCATTTGGCCCATCAAGTCTGCATCAACTGTACTCTCACTCATTGCCGTAACCCCCACATATTTACTCTGCTAATCCCCCTGATGCTAAGGGGCAATTTATCATGGCCAATCAACCCAATCTGCACATCTTTGGTGTGTGGGAGGAAATTGGAGCACCAGGAAGAAACCCACGCAGACACGGGGAGAACATGCTGACTCCACACAGAGAGTGACCCAAGGCTGGAATTGAACCCAGGTCCCTGGCACTGTGAGGCAGCTGCGCAAACCACCATGTCACCTGATCTGCCTTCTACACAGGTATAAACATAAACAATCTCTTCAAAGATGAGTATGGAGTTTTTCAGGTATGTGATGATTGTTGCAATGGTCCAGTCGTGTGAGATGAGGAGAGGAATGGAGTGTGCAATTAGCCCTCCATCAGCCTATTGGTGTGAGATGGAGATTGGAATGTTGCATGCTTGGTCTATTGCATAAACTGATCTTGGTCGATTCAACTGTTTCTTGTGCCCATTGTAACCTTTAACCTCTATCACCTAGAAGGACAAGGGCAGCAGACACATGGGAGCACCACCTCCAACAAGGTCCCCTCCAAGCCACTCACTATCCTGACTTGGAAATATATCGGCCCTTCCTTCACTGTCTTCGGGTCACAATCCTTGAATTCCCTCCCTAACAGCACTGTGGGTGTACCTACAACACACAGACTGCAGCAGGTTCAAGAAGGGGTCAAGAAGTTCAATGGCAACTAGGAATGGGCAATAAATGCTTGCCTAGCCAGCCACCAAGGAAATAATAAAATAAATCCTTAATTTTAGTAGAAATGGTGGACCAAATCACCTCCGTCTGTTGAGTGATGACTCTCCGACTATTTAGCCAAGTGAATCATCAACTTTGCTTCACTCCCCTGTTATAATTCAGGTCAGAAACTCCAAAGTTTTTTATGAAGCCCGCCTGGACCATAAGTTCTGCAGTTTCAATTTGGCTAGGGTGAGATGTTTCACTTCAGGTATGATTCCAAAGACCCACTAGGGAGCTTTTATCAAACAAAGTTTATTTAAAATATAGTTAACACGTATAGAAAGAAAATAAGCAATCATTTCTACCACTTACAAACAAAAAAGAAAAATAATCATGACAGTGTATAAAACTTAAGAATTATAATAAATGGTCCAATCAAACAAACTTCACTGTACATAACCCTTGCCACAGGTTTAGCACAGAAAATACGAATGCTCATGTGATGTTGGGACTTAGTCCTTTGGGTGGAGAATTGAAACTCTGACTTCCCAGCCTTGTAACTTCGAGCTGCCCCTTGATGTATACACAGACCAGCCTGAATCAGAACAGCTTCTCAAAACACCAGGGAGAGAGAACGAGAATCTAGGCAAGCCATCCACCAACAACAGAAGCCTTGCTTTCAGTTTACAGCTGGATTTCCAATAGCAGGGAGGAAGAGAAACACTGCTTTCCAGCTTGATGTCCACCCTCTTCTAAACTAAAACTGAAAATGAATTCTTAGATTTTCCTGGGGATGAACCACCTGACTTTGCCTTACCCCATGGGGGTAAATGGGTGTTTTTTTCGGTTGGCAATCAGTGACTAGTGGTTTGCCTCAGGAGGCAGTGTTGGGACCACAATTGTTTATGATTTACATAGATGATTTGGAGCCGGGGGACTAAGTGTAGTGTGCCAAAATTCGCAGATGTCACTAAGATGTGCGGCAGACCAAAGTGTGCAGAGGACACTGAATGTCTGCAAAGGGATATAGACAGCCTAAGTGAGTGAACAAGGGTCTGGCAGATGGAGGACATATTGGTAAATGTGAGGTCATCTGTTTTGGTAGGAATAACAGCAAAATGGACTATTATTTAAATGGTAAAAAATTGCACCATGCTGCTGTGCAGAGGGATCTGGGTGTCCTTGTGCGTGAATCACAAAACATTTGTTTGCATGTGCAGCAGGTAATTACAAAGGCAAATGTAATTTTGACCTTCATTGCTAGAGGGGTGGAATCTAAAAACTGAGGTTATGTTGCAGCTGTATAATGTGCTGGTGAGGCCACACCTGGAGTAAAGTGTACAGTTTTGATCTCCTTACTTGAGAAAGGATATACTGGCACTGGTGGGGGTTCACTAGGTTGATTCTGGAGTTGAGAGGGTTGGCTTATGAGTAGACTGGGGCTATACTCATTGGGATTTAGAAGAATGAGGGAGATCTTATAGAAACATATAAGATTATGAAGGGAATAGATAATATAAAAGCAGGGAAGTTGTTTCCACTGGCAGGTGAAACTAGGACTAGAACAAGGGGAAGCAGATTTAAGACTGAGTTGAGGAGGAACTTCTTCACACAAAGAGTTGTGAATCTGTGGAATTCTCTGCCCAGTGAAGCAGTTGAGGCTATCTCATTGAATGTTTTTAAGGCAAGGATAGATACATTTTTGAACAGTAAAGGAATTATGGGTTATGGTGAGTGGGTGGGTAAGTGGAGCTGAGTCCACAAAAAGATCAGCCATGATCTTATTGAATGGCGGAGCAGGCTCGAGGGGCCAGATGGCCTACTCCTGCTCCTAGTTCTTATTTTCTTATATTCTTATGTCAATCAGTCTTCCCCCTCACAATGCAAGGTCATAAATGATCCCAGAATGTACCTGACGCCCAGATTAAAAATAAACCAAACCCCATTTAAGCCAATGAAGCAGCAATAACCGGACTTCTAGCAGACAGCCCGGCAACAATGAATCCAGGTTATTGAATTCAATGATCAGCCCTGGTCAAACTGAAAAGTGGAGCAGGCTTGAATGGCTTACTTTACTTTATGGATGGAAAGGGTTTGGTTTAGGTTAGAGGGTCATTGCTTTTTAACTGGTCGGCGTAACATCGTGGGCCGAAGGGTCTGTTCTGCGCTGTAATGTTCTATGTTCTATGTTCTACTTTTGTTTCCAGTTTTAATGTTTTATGATACTTTTAAAAGACCTGCTTACAACTGCAGAGAATATGATTAAAAAAAAATTCTTAAGGTACACTAACGTCACATCCCAATCTCTTTGAAATGACACTTTAATTGACAGAACTGGATCATACCCATCGGAATGAAGAGAGTTGGAACCCCCCAGACCATATCTTCATCCTTTCTGGAAACAAATTAATAAATACGTTCCACAAAGGCAGCAACATTGGAGGACAGAACATTTACTCTCCCCATTCGTTTTACAATTGGTTTATTTGTCTATGTGTTGAAACAAAGCTTCAGACAGGATAAATCCTCGGACAGGATTACCCACTGACTGGATATTGTGCCTTCTCTGCAAGCATCAATACAGGACTCTAATATTTCAGCCACCCAGCTTTCCACGGCTGTCTAGAAATTCTGATGTATTGATTTTTGAGTTTTCTTTTGGCATTAATTCATTTCCATTCGCAGCTCAGATACTGAAGCAGTCTGAGCATCATGCAACAAGAGCCGGACAAGATCCAGGTTTGTGCTGATAACCTTAAAGTAACATTCATACCAGCCCGGTGCCAGATACTGACCAGCTCCTACAAGAGAGTATCTAACCATCTCCCCTGACATTCAGGAGCACTGCAGTCACGATCCAACACTATTAACATACTGGGCATTGTGACTCAAGAATCTATCTCGCTCTGCTTTAATAATATTCATAGATTCTCCACTGCCTTTTGAGGAATAGAATTCCAGAGATTAACCACCCTCCGAGAGAAAACATTTCTTCTCTTAAGTAACTGACCCCTTGTTTTCGAACAGGGATCCGGGTGGGATTTTATGGCCTCACTCACCCCGAAACAGTAAAATCCCACCTGAGGTCAACAGAACTCTCCATTGTCTGCCCCTCGCTCGCTCCGATTCCTGTGGCAGGCGGGACGGTAAAATTCCAGATCCCGAGTTCTAGACTCTCCCACAAGTGGAAACAAGTTAGCACGGACCCGGGTTCAATTCTGGCCTTGAGTCACTGTCTGTGCAGAGTCTGGATGTTCTCCCCGTGTCTACGTGAGTTTCCTCTGGGTGCTCCGAGCTCCTCCCACACTCCAAAAACGTGCGGGTCGGATCGATTGGCCGTGCTAAATTATCCCTCAATGTTTGGGGGGATTATCAGGGTAAATATGTGGGGTTATGGGGACAGGACCTGGGTGGGATTATTGTTTGTGCAGGCTTGAACGGCCAATGGCCTCCTTCTGCCTTGTAGGGATCCCGTGATTTTATGGTTCTAAGTAACTCACCTCCTGACTCCCCAAAGCCTGCCCATCATCTACAAGGCACAAGTTAGGAGTGTGATGGAATACTCTCCACTTGCCTTGAATGAGTGCAGCTCTGACACATTAGCCCACTTGATGGAGACTTCATCCCCCACCTTAAACATAACTAATCCGGGAAGAGGTGAGAAAGCTGTAGATGCACTAGTATCCTTGGATATATTCCTTTTATCATCTCTCTGGGACTCAAATGCAGACATGGAGGCATTGCAGTATCAACATTCCCTCTGTTCCTAGTGCTGAGCAAGTCCATTGCAACTGGACGCCCTACTCTTCACTGTCAAGGTGAGACAGAAGCAAATTTGCATGCACTTTCTATATGTGACTACTCGCAAATGTATGAATTAGGAGCAGGAGTAGGCTACTCAGCCCCTCAAGTCTACTCTGCCATTCGATAAGATCATGGTAGGTCTGACTGTAACCTCAACCCCACATTCCTGTTTAATTCTGGTAATCTCTCACCTCCTTGTTCACCAAGAACCTATCTTGCTCTGTCATAAAAATATTCGAAGCTTCTCCACTGTTAATGTCTAAGATAATGAAGGGGATGGATAGGGTAGAGGTAGAGAGATTCTTCTCACTTGGAAAGGATAGCAGGACTAGAGAACACAGCCTCAAGATAAGTGGGGGGGGGGCAGTTTAGATCAGAGTTGAGGAGGAACTTCTTCACTCAAAGGGTGGTGAATCTCTGGAATTCTCTGCCTGTTGAAGTGGTGGAGGCTGCCTCGCTAAATATATTTAAGTCACGGGTAGATAGTTTTCTGATAGACAGGGGAATTAAGGGTTATGGGGAGAAAGTGGGAAAGTGGAACTGATCCACTTCAGATCAGCCATGATCTTACTGAATGGTGGGGCAGGCTCGAAGGGCTAGATGGCCTACTCCTGCTCCTATTTCTTATGTTCTTATGTTCTTAAGGCTAGGAGGCTGGGAACACACGAAGCAAGTCTGGAATACAAGGGAAATAGAAAGAAACTTACGCAAAGAGTAATAAGGGTTAAAAGGGGTCACAAAAATATCATTGGCCATCAGGATTAAGGAAAGTCCCAAAGCTATTTATACAGATATATAAAAAGCAAGATGACATGAAGGTTGGTGGTGTTGTAGATAGTTTGGAGGGATGTTAGAGGTTGCAGCATGACACAGATAGGATGCAAGGCTGGTCGGAGAAGTGGCAGATGGACTTCAACCCGGATAAATGTGTATTGGTCCATTTTGGCAGGTCAAATGGGATGAAGGAGTACAATCGGCCCATTGAGCTTGCACTGACTACAATCCCACCCAAGGCCTATTCCTGTAACCCCAAATATTTACCCTGCTAATCCCTTGAGACTAAGGTCAATTTAGTACAGCCCACACATCTTTGCCCTGTGGGAGGAAGCTGGAGCACCCGCAGGAAACCTATGCAGGTGCAGGAGATAATGTGCAAACTTCATACAGACAGGGACCTGAGGCCAGAATTGAACCTGGGTCCCTAGTGCTGTGAGGCAGTAGCGCTAACCACTGTGCCACTGTGCCACCCCATTATATACAGCTACTTTTGGGATGTTACTGGCGTCATTTTTGGTGAAGGCAAATGCAAAATACCTGTTTAACTCATCAATCATAGCTCTACTTTCCAATATCAACCACCCAAATGCACTTTCTCTTGGACCAACACTCACTTTGTTAATTCTTTATTTAAGTATCTATATAAACTCTTACTCACAGTCTTTACATCACTTGCTATCTTTTCCTCCTACTCTATTATTCCCTCCTTATCAACCTTTTTTGTTTATTTTTGGTGTTTTTGATATGCTTATCACTCTTCTGACCTGCCACTCACCTTCATACCCAAGGTAGTGCTGGATTGTGGCAAGTAGGGGATTTTCACAGTAACTTCATTGTAATGTTAATGTAAGCCTACTCGTAACACTAAACTTAAGCTTAAACTTTGCACAAGTATAAGCATTTCCTGTCAGTTTAATACCATTTATGACTTATTTTAGTTCCCCTTGGAATTTTTCTTTCTTATTGGAATGTGTCTTTTCTGTATATTCTAAAATATCCCTTTAATTGTCTGCCACTGAACCTCTAGTGGTCAGTTCTCTTTAGCTAGCTCTGCTTTTACGCCCTCATAATTGCCTTTATTTATGTTTAAGATACTAGTCTCGGTGCACTCTTCTCGCCCTCAAACTGAATGGAAAATTCAATCATATTACAATGACAAATGTAGGGGAATGCAGAACGTTGGGTTAATTTTGGATTGTCCGAGCAAAAGGGCTGGCAGTGGATGTGATGGGCTGAATGTCCTCCTGTAAATTGGTCTGTGATTGGTTGCTGGCCCATCAGGTTCCACCACCATTATGGTCAAAGTCCAGGAAGATCATGGAATGAGCCAGGGGGAGCTGACCCCTCTCTCTCCTGCAGCCGGTCTGACATCTGTGCGTCTCATCTAACTGGCTGCATAATAAACACCACAGCAACATCAAAGTAGCTGAAGGAAAATGCAATAAAAAGGACGAAAAAACATCAAAGGAGTGTGAGCAAGAGCAGCGCATAAACTGATGGTTTTGCACCATTAGCAAATCCTGTCTATCAGACGCTCAACAACATCCATTTTCAGGCAGCCTTATTCCAGGCTCTGATTCGAAACCACTCTCCTCTTTGTTTCCCTCCTTTCCTGAAGATGCTGGCCAGTGCTATATCCATTCCCAATAGGATGTCCGAAATGGGTCCATAGGACTCTTAAATCGGCCTCGCAGGTAGAGGATGTGGTTAAGAAGACATATGGTGTTCTGGTCTTCATCAATCGAGGCATTGAGTTTAGGAGTCGGTAGATAATGTTGCAGCTTTATAAGGCCCTAGCCAGACCTCTCTTGGTGTACTGTGCTCAGTTCTGGTTGCCTCACTACAGGAAGCATGTGGAAGCTATTGAAAGGGTTCAGAGAGGGTTTACAAGGATGTTGCCTGGATTGGGTGGCATGCCTTATGAGGATAGGTTGAGGGAGCTCGGTCTTTTCTCCTCAGAGAGATGAAGGATGAGAGGTGACCTGATAGAAGTGTATAAGATGTTGAGAGGTATAGATCGGGTGGATTCTCAGATACTTTTTCCAAGAACTGGAATGGTCGCTACGAGAGGACACAGGTTTAAGATGAATCATAGAATCATAGAACGCTACAGTGCAGAAAGAGGCCCTTCGGCCCATCAAGTCTGCACCGAACACAATCCCACCCAGGCCCTACCCCCATATCCCTACATATTTTACCCAATAACCTATGCATCCCTGGGCACTAAGGGGTAATTTGTTAGCACAGCCGATCAACCTAACCCGCACATCTTTGGACTGTGGGAGGAAACCGGACCACCCGGAGGAAACCCACGCAGACACGAGGAGAATGTGCAAACTCCACACAAACAGTGACCCGAGCCGGGAATCGAACCCAGGACCCTGAAGCTGTGAAGCAGCAGTGCTAACCACTGTGCTACCATGCTGCCCCAAAGATGGGTTTGTCTGACACTGGTTTTGTGGTCATCAGTAGATTCTTAATTCCAGATTTTTTTAAATTGAATTCAAATTCCACCATCTGCCGTGGTGGGTTTCGAACCCGGGTCCCCCAGAACATTAGCTGAGTTCCTGGATGAATAGCCTAGCGATAATACCACTAGGCCATTGCCTGCCAACAGGTGCTGGGGAGTAGGCACAGAGGGGATGTCAGGGGTAAGTTTTTCACTCAGAGGATGGTGTGTGAGTGGAATCGGCTGCCGTCGGTGGTGGTGGAGGCAAATTTGATAGGGTCTTTCAAGAGACTTCTGGTTGAGTACATGGGACTTAATAGAATTGAGTGTTATAGGTAAGCCTAGTAGGTAGGGATATCACCGGCACAACTTGTGGGCCGAAGGGCCTGTTTGTGCTGTGGTTTTTCTATGTTCTGTGGCATTTTCTCACATGTCGGTGCAAGACAAGTACTCGCTTTGCGACAGTGTCTTTTACTCTGTACAGGAAGTCCGACAGCCCTCTGCAGCCTGGAGTAAAGTTGCTGTAGTGTGTCGCTGTCCCAGTTCTGGTTCATTTGGTAGCCTCTGACTCACGAGGTCCGAGGCTTAATTCTCACTCCAGGGACTGGCATACAAAAATCAAGGCAGAACAGCGAGGGAGTGCTGCACTTTGAAGGTGAGATGCTAAACCAGGGCTCCAGCTATCCTATCTGGCGGATGTGCCAGACCCCACAGCACAACTCCGCACAAGTGCAATGGAGTTATTCAGAATGACAGAATCCCGAGAGTGTGGAAGGAGGCCATTCGGCCCACTGAGTCTGCACCAACTACAATCCTACCCAGGCCCTATCCCTGTATTTACTCTGGTAACCCTCTGACACTAAGGTCAACTTAGCCCGGCCAATCAACCTAACGCGCACATCTTTGGAGTGGGGGAGGAAATTGGAGCACACGGAGATCACGCAGACACAGGGAGGACATGCAAACTCCACACAGACAGTGACCCCAGGCTGGGATCGAACCCAGGTCCCTGGCGCTGTGGGGCAGCCGTGCTAACCGTTGCATCACCGTGCCTCCCCTATTCAAAGGGTTGAACAACCTGCTCCTATTTTCGATGTCTCGATGTGATTGGGCTAATAGGAAGTATCAGGGATCATTTGGGATTTGAATTCGGAACCTATTGCATCCTTTGGGCTGAAGACACCCAAAGCAAGAACCAGACCTCTAGACAAACGAGCCAGTAATACCTGTGGCACCTACTGAAAACCTCTGTTTTCTGTGCGGCTCAGTTAGTTCATTTTCCACCCTAAGTGTGACTTCAGCTCATCCACAGCCCCTCAAACGTGTGTCGACAATGGCCTTTTGAAATCTTAAAAGGGTGGGGAGCGATCACAAAGGAACATTGTGCGTTGATAGGGGTTGGCTTTCCAAATGGTGAATAAAATGTCACACTGTGCACAAAATGTGGTCAAGAAAATATTTTTTAAAAATATAAATGCCTCCCTAAATTAAAATCACTTAGAGGCGAGCGCTTTTCGCGTGTATTGTTGTAAGGAATTGGATGTTCATTAAATGTATCATCGATTCAAACAGGCAGTGTTCCCTGAGGGTCCCCATCACCGTGCTGTTTGTAATAAGTGCAGACAAAGAGCACTGAAATTGTATCTCAGGATGTGGCATGCTGACAAACTGCCAGCTTAAACTCAAGTAATAAGCCGACTGCCACAAGATTGAGTCCCGGTGATAATCTAATGATGGGCTGCTCCATTATCCGGTGCGTAATCACAGCTGCTGCCAGCACCCCCCAGCACGAGGGGCCGTAACAAAGGGCAAAAGTGTCTCTTAAAAGCACCTGGAACATAATCACTGGGCCCGATCCGGGGCTGCCCTTTTTAACACCGAGTGTTATCTTTCAGTCACTTGTGAATTGAAAGCCACACACAAGTAGCTGCTGTGGGCTGAACGAGGGTTTATCCAGATACAGATTTTTCTTTCTTTTTCACCACCTTCCCCCCCCTCCAATCCTCTCCAACTAAAGCTGTTATTATTGCAAAGAGGACCATGCAATCAATCAAACAGCCCCATGACTCACTCCTGATCTCCTTACTCATAGGCTCACCGTCACTGACATCACTTCCCCCTGCAATGCTCCCTGCTGTGCAAGTAATTATAAGCAGATGGGTGAATGACATCATTACTTCGCTAATGAATGTGTTGTGAGGAGCACATTGTAGGGTGCTGAGTGTCTCTCTCTCGTACTGTGGCCCGCTCGTGTTTACCTCTGAGTCAGAGAGAGGCGACGGGTAAAGGGAGATTGGGGTGTGGGGGAGGAGATGAACTCAGAAAAGCTTAAATGTCTATTAACTAACCCTGCCCTGAATTTTTCCACGAATCCTTAATGTTTCCCAATGGAAATAGTGAGCTGCGGAGGTGGTCCTTTCTGTAGAAGGATGAGCTGGCGCAATTGATTGGGTGCCGGATCTCCCCGTCTATTAAGAAAGATGGCTGCCTCGGCAATGGGGAGCGTCAACAAATTCTAGAGTCCTTCCTGCCTCATATATGGGAGGTGGAATATTTGGCTGACCAGATGGGGGGTTGATATACAAGTTGTGTGTCAGCAACATTCGCACTGGGGCATTGGGCACAGTTTTGGTTCCCTTAGTTGAGGTAGGATGTAGTGGCATTGGAGTTCAGAGGAGGCTCGCTAGATTGATGAGCGATTTGTCGTATGGAGAGAGATTGAACAGTTTAGGCCAATACTCTCTGGGAATGAGGGGAGATCAACCTGAGGTACCCAAGGTGATAAAAGGTATGGATAAAGTAGAAATGGAGCGGATGTTTCCTCTTGCGGGGCATTCTGGGACAAGAGGTCATAGTCTGTGGATAAGGGGTAACAAATTTAAAACAGAGTTGAGGAGAAACTACTCCCAAAGGGTTGTGAATCTGTGGAATTCACAACCCCCAAGCGTGGTGGATGCTGGGACAGTGAGTAAGACTAAGGAGGAGTTAGTTTTTTAATTAATAACGGGTTGAAGGGTTATGGGGAGAAGGCAGGAAAATGAGGGCGAGGAGCATATCAGCCACGATCAGCTCAGACGTCAGCTGAGGGGGGATCTAATAGAGGTTTATAAGATTATGAAGGGGATAGATAGAGTAAATGGTGGTAAGCTTTTTCCGCTATTAAAAATGGATAGAACGAGGGGTCACGGGCTTAGGGTGAGGGGGGCTAGGTATAAGACAAATATTAGAGGGCAGTTTTTCACGCAAAGGGTAGTGGGGGTGTGGAATGCACTGCCGAGTAAGGTGGTGGAAGCAGGCACGCTAGGGTTGTTTAAGAGTCACTTAGACAGCCACATGAGCGGGCTACATATAGGGGGATATAGCAGGCCTTACTAAACATTGTAGGCTTGGGATTACGTTTTTGCCTCAGGGATGTTACAGTCTTTGCCTGTTTAATAATGAATTTTTTTGTCTCCACAGGCATTTAAGTCCAGCAAGGGGCATGCATGCGGCAGGTTGTAGTGGGCTGCTCTTGGACATTGCTTCGGGAGTTGCCTATTGCTTCATGTCATTAGTGTGCTTAAACTGGACCATCTCGAGGGCAACATGACAGCTCAGAGACTATCTCTGTTGCTGTGCGGACACATGGATTTGGGCCCGTGTCTGTGGGAGTTTGCACGTTCTCCCCGTGGTTGCGTGGGTTTCCTCCGGGTGCTCCGGTTTCCTCCCACATCCCAGAGATGCGCTTTTAGGCTGATTGATTGGGTACTAAATTGTCCCTGTATTGGACCTCCCTGATCCTCGCACATTAGGCTTAGACTAAAATCATGAATAGGTCACTGAGACAGTGGGACGGCGGCACGGGCTTGTTGGGCCGAAGGGCCTGTTTCCCGTGCTGTGTTGTTCTTTGAATGGTGGAGTGGACTCGATGGGTCGAATGGACTAATTCTACTCCTATATCTTATGAACTTAAGACATAAGGAAGACTCTTACGTGAAGGATTGCGTCCTGTTCTCTCAACTCTCAAATGGCCAACATTCTGGGAGAGGACAAAGTCAATGTTTCGAAGACTTTCTGAAGACCTCCTTGAAGCAGAGCGGCACTGACATTAATGACTGGGAGGAGTTTGCTGCCGATGGTTCAGGCAGGTTGCCCATCATGCTTTGAGTCCAAACGCCTCAATGGTGAGGCAGGGTGGCGACAGAAAGGGAAAGAAAAGGAAGCAAATCCCGCACTCCGGATCCCACCACCTCATGTGACGTTCTGCCCCATTTTACCAAAGATTTGCGGCCTGGGAATTAGCCAGTTCAGTCACATGAAGACCCGTTGGCAAGTGACCCTGAGAAGACATAATCCCTGAATCAATGGAAATGGAGATGTCAAAAAAGGATACTCCAATTGCAGAGTGGGAAGGAAAAAGCATTGTTATTGTTATTATCTGAATAGGAAAGAATTTTCAGGGCTATGTGGCAAGGTTCGGGGAACGGGACGAGCAGAGTTGCTCTTGCAGCGAGCTGGCACAGACATGACTGGCTGAATGGCCTCGTTCTGTCATCATTCTGGGTGCTTTAAAGCTGTAACCATCATCGTAATGCAGGAAACATACAGGGGCTTAGCACTCATTAGTACTGCTGCCTCACAGCGCCAGGGACCCAAGTTCGATTGCGGCCTCGGGTCACTGTCTGTGTGGAGTTTGCACATTCCCCCCGTGTCTGCGTGGGTTTCCTCCGGGTGCTCCGGTTTCCTCCCACAGTCCAAAGATGTGCGGGTTAGGTTGATTGGCCAGGCTAAACTGCCCCTGGTGTCAGGGGGATTAGCAGGGTAAATATGTGAGGTTACTGGAATAGGGTCTGTGTTGGTGCAGATTTGATGGTCTGAATGGCCTCCTTCTGCATTGTAGGGATTCTGTGATTCTGTGAAACATGCTGGAGGTATTAAAGTTGACCTGAAGATCTCTAGGATTGAGGAATGGTACAATCTGCTCTCATATCTGTTTCTTCAGCCCTGTTAGTGTGTGGATAGTGGGTGAGGCTGGGTTTAGATCTGATTCATTGCCCTCCTCCTGTCCCCCTCTCGCCTCATGCTTGATTGCCACATGAAGGATGGTCACTTGGGTAAGAAGTGAAGGCTGCTAGTTGGTGTGGAGTCAGAGCTTAACCTATGTCACTGCTTCAGGACAGGAAAACAGATGGCCATTTAATTTCATCGATGGCAGTGAAACTGAATATCAGGCACAGTGTATAATGGATGGCTGATCCAATATTTCTTCATTCTTCTTCTCCTTGAGAATAAATATCTACACTTACGACTTTTTATCAAAACAACCTTGCCTTCTCACATATCCCACAGTCATAGAATCATAGAACCCTACAGTGCAGAAAGAGGCCCTTCGGCCCATCGAGTCTGTACTGAACACAATCCCACCCAAGCCCTACCCCCATACCCCTACATATTATACCCACTAATCTCTCTAACCTACACATCCCTGGATACTAAGGGGCAATTTCTTATCATAGCCAATCGACCTAACCCACACGTCTTTGGACCACGGGAGGAAACCAGAGTACCTGGAGGAAACCCACGCAGACATGAGGAGAATGTGCAAACTCCACACAGACAGTGACCCGAGCCAGGAAGCGAACCCAGGACCCTGGAGCTGTGAAGCAGCAGTGCTAACCACTGTGCTACCGCGCTTGGAGAAGAGCCCCTTCTCTTCTCCAAGAATATATCTAGCTATTTCTTGAACCCCAAGAACACTGTGATAACATCCATCACAACACCTTAAACATTCACTCTCGATCACTCGGGCACATTGTATACCATCGACAAAATTCACTGCAGCAATTTAACACTACCTTTCAGACTATCAAGTGCAAGAGATGTGCTGATTGGGTGCATTGGCCGTGCTAAATGCACCTTCACAACCACCGAATGTAGTTGAGGCCAAAACATGGTCTGATTTCAAGAAGAAATTAGATATAGCTCCTGGGACTAAAGGGATCAAGGGATTTGGGAAGAAGGGGGGATCAGGATATTGAATTCGATGGTCAACCATGATCAAGATGAAAGGTGGAGCAGGCTTGAAGGGCCAAATGGCCTAGTCCTGCTTCTAGTTTCTATGTGAATTCACCCTCAGTACCTGAACAGGTGCTGGAGTGTAGTGACCAGGGGATTTTCGCAATGACTTCATTGCCGTGTTAATGTAAGCCTACTTGTGACACTAATAAATAAACTTTCAACTTTAAACTTAAACCCACGACCTTTCCCATCCAGAAGGGCAGAGGCAGCAGGTACATGGGAACACCATCGGCTACAAGTTTTCCTTCAAGGCACACCCTATCCAGACTCCAAATATATCACCGTTCCTTCACAGTCGCTGGATCAAAATCCTGGAAAACCCTCTCTAACAGCACACGAGCTGAAGTAGATTTGATTTGATTTGATTTGATTTATTATTGTCACATGTATTAACATATAGGGAAAAATATTGTTTCTTGCGCGCTATACAGACAAAGCACACCATTCATAGAGTAGGAAAAGAAAAAGTGAAGAATGTAGTGTTACAGTAGGAATAATGGTAGGAAGGACTATTATTTAAGTGGCGAAAAACTGCAGCAGGCGACGGTGCAGAGGGACCTTGGGGTCCTTGTGCATGAGTCGCAAAAACCCAGCTTGCAGGTGCAGCAGGTGGTCAGGAAGGCGAATGGGATGCTGGCCTTCATAGCGAGGGGGATTGAATATAAAAGTAGGGAGGTCTTGCTGCAGCTGTATAGGGCATTGGTGAGGCTGCAGCTGGAGTACTGTGTGCAGTTTTGGTCGCCGTACTTACGCAAGGATATTTTGGCCTTGGAGGGAGTGCAGAGGAGGTTTACTAAGCTGATACCGGAGTTGAGGGGGTTGAGCTATGAGGAGAGGCTGAATAAACTAGGCTTGTACTCGTTAGAGTTTAGAAGAATGAGGGGAGATCTCATTGAGACGTATAAGATGATGAATGGGATGGATAGGATAGAGGTGGAGAGACTCTTCCCGCTCAGAAAGGACAGTAGGACTAGGGGGCACAGCCTCAAGATAAAGGGGGGGCGGTTTAGAACGGAGTTGAGGAGGAACTTCTTCACTCAAAGGGTGGTGAATCTCTGGAATTCTCTGCCCGTTGAAGTGGTGGAGGCTGCCTCGCTAAGTATTTTTAAGACGCGGGTTGATGGGTTTTTGATAAGAGAGGGGATTAAGGGTTATGGGGAGAGGGCGGGAACGTGGAACTGAGCCACGACAGATCAGCCATGATCTTATTGAATGGCGGGGCAGGCTCGAAGGGCTAGTTGGCCTACTCCTGCTCCTATTTCTTATGTTCTTATGTTCTTAATGTGAGATAAGTCCATTTAAAAGTCTGACAGCAGTAGGGAAGAAGCTGTTCTTGAGTCGGTTGGTATGTGACCTCAGACTTTTATATCTTTTTTCTGATGGAAGAAGATGGAAGAGAGAATGCCCGGGGTGCATGGGGTCCTTAATTATTCTGGCTGCTTTGCCGAGGCAGGGGGAGGTGTAGACAGAGTCAATGGATGGGAGGCTGGTTTGCGTGATGGATTGTTCAAAGTGATGGATCACCACTACTGCCAGAAGGGCAACTAGGGATGGGTAATAAATTCTGGCTTCCCCATGGATGGACGTCCCCCAAACATTCTTTTTGAAGTAATTCTGCCTGAGTGAGGGTTTCTGGTAATATTCCATTTTTTACACAGAGAGTGGTGGGGGCCTGGAATGCACTGCCAAGTAGGGTGGTGGAGGCAGACACGCTGGCATCATTTAAGACTTACCTGGATAGTCACATGAGCAGACTGGGAATGGAAGGATACAAACGAATGGTCTAGTTGTACCAATGAGTGGCACAGGCTTGGAGGGCCGAAGGGCCTGTTTCCTGTGCTGTACTGTCCTTCGTTCTTTTGTTCTTTGAAGGAGAAGTAAAATTCCAGAAGATCAAAGGTCTGGGAAGAGCAGATACATCACGGAAAGCAGGAGCGCTGTGATGAATGCAGATATGATTGAGATCAGCTGGGATCCAGTAGCCTCCAGATGGAATCCCAGAGAATGGGAAAGAACCCAATTCTGCTGGGATCCAGCCATCTCTTCTGGGTTTTTTTTTGGTGGAGTGGGTTCAAAGAACAAAGAAAATTACAGCACAGGATCAGGTCTTTCAGCTCTTCAAGCCTGTGCCAATCATGATGCCCGAACTAAACTAAAGACAAACCCTCTGCCCTTACTCAGTCCATATCCCTCTATTCCCTCCCCATCCATGTACCTATCCAGGTGCCTCTTAATTGTTGCTAATGTGCCTGCTTCCACCACCTCCTCTGGCAGTACGTTCCAAGCACTCACTACTCCCCCCTGCGTGAAAACTCCCCCCTCACATCTCCCTTAAACTTTCCCTCTCCCACCTTGACCCTGTGCCCCCTTGTAATTGACACTTCTACCTGGCAGGGTGGCACAGCGGTTAGCGCTGCTGCCTCACAGTGCCGGGGACCCGAGTTCAACCCCGGCCTCAGGTCACTGTGTGGGGTTTGCACATTCTCCCCATGTCTAGGTGGGTTTTCCTCCCACAGTCTGAAGATGTGCGGGATAGGTGGATTGGCCATGCTAAATTGATCCTAGTGTCAGGGGGATTAGCAGGGTGAATAAATGGGGTTATCGGAATAGGGCTTGGGTGGCATTGTTGTTGGTGCAGACTCAAGGGGCCGAATAGCCTCCTTCTGCACTGTAGGGATTCTACATTGAGAATCCACATTATGTGAATGTCTTCTGCCCTCTTTCCCATTTCCCTAAGGCAGGGGTGAGGAATTCTGTCTTGGGAGTGTTCTGAAACTAGTGGAAATTAAATCCTTTATGCCCTTAGTATTACTGAACAGAATTCTTGGAAGCTGAGAGATGGAGTGTGACCCCTTGGGATTTACAGCAAGATTTCAAACCTCATTTCAACTAACGTAATAGATCCTAGAGGAAATCAACCTGCCTGAAGGTGAAATGGCTCCTTTTGGAATGGAAACTGGCTGCAGCTACAACGTTCAAGTGTTTGATTATGTGAGTCTGGAAACTGATCTATGTTCACTGTGCTTGATTCATTATGCCTGGGTGTTGACTCAGAGCAAAAGCTACGAGAAGCTGTGCTGGGAGGTTGGGGTAGACACTTTAAAACATTGCATAAAACCCTTGAAATAAAATTCCTAAACATTTAGAATAGCCCCATGGTATATCACTTGTCTGGAGACAAAAATGGACTAAATAATTCAGCATTGATTGGGCATCCAATTTGGGATTAATCACTGATAAGGAATGATGAGCAAAAGAACATAAAAAATAGGAGCTGGAATCGATTATTTGGCCCTTGAAGTCCACTCTACCATTCAATAAGATCATGACTAATCCTCTATCTCATCTCCATCTTTTCACATTATCACCATATTGTTAAGCAGGGATGTACTTCTGAGGCTGTGTAAGGCCACATTTGGAGTATTGTGAGCAATTTTGGGCCCCATATCTAAGGAAAGATGTGCTGGCCCTGGAGATGGTCCAGAGGACGTTCACAAGAATGATTCCGGAATGAAAAGCCTGACGTATGAGGAGTGTTAGAAGACCCTAGGTCTGTATTTAATGGAGTTTAGAAGGATGAGGGGGGAATCTCATTGAAACTTACTGAAAGACCTAGATGGAGTGGATGTGGGGAAGGTGTTTCCATTAGTAGGAGAGACTAGGATCCGATGGCACAGCCTCAGAATAAAGGGACGCCCCTTTAAGACAGAGATAGATAGGTTCTTGATTTGTAAGGGGATCAAATATTATGGGGAGAAGGCAGGAGAATGGGGTTGAGAAACTTATCAGTCATGATCGAATGGCAGAGCAGACTCGATGGGCCAAATGGCCTAATTCTGCTCCTATATCTTATGGGCTTATGGTTAATTCCCTTAGTGCCTATTCAGGGGTGCAAAGTGCTGAGCTGTTAAAATCCCAGAAGGGAATCTTGAAACAACTGCCCTTATGTTTGTGTTTGCAATTTGTATAGTATGAGGAGAGGTTTTGAAATCCAGAAGTGATGTCCCTGATTACATGCAATGATGTTATAGTAAAGTACATGTTTATTAAGAAATATGAAAGAAAACATCAAAGGGAATTACATTTAAATGCAAGAAGGTTTCACACAGTGCCATAACTTTATCATAACAGTTCCAAACAAACTTAATTTAACAACCTTCAGAGCTAACCTTCTAGATTTTAAGATCTATAAAATCCCAGTAACTTTTTCCATATAAAATTCTTCCCTAGGGATTAACCTAGGGGATTTCTCCCCTCTGAGATTAACAGCAGTTTGCCTTTCAGATCTGGCTTTATTCACACTGTTTGCTGGGAATTTGACCAGTGATCCCTGTTGTGATATGAAACAGCTGCCCCCATAAGTTTCAGTATCTCCTTAAATACGTTCTTTCTCTTTGATCTCACTATTATCTCTCCTGATCTCTTTAGAACGGCTCCCTCCCAGAATTAATTAATTTAATCTCTTAGGCTTTTAGAAGTTAGAAGAAAGGGAAACTCACTCTGTTCTTCCTTTACCAGTGGCACCTTTCTTTCACACTTTGGGTATCTCCCCCTTTGAATCACAGCAGCCCATTCAAATCTCTTCCTGGTCTCTACACATCCTTATCAAATTACCTTGGGTAAATATCTGTTTGAAGAATTTCTTGCCATATAAAACCCTCAATTTTGATTCACACAGTCACTCTGCTCCTTGTTTTAATTGTCACTCACATACCCCAACAGTTTAAAAATAAGATCAGAATATAACCAACTAAAAAATATGACAACTTCTTGCATTTTCTTGATAGTACCCAAACATCTTTGACTTCAGTCTTGAATATACTCAATGACTGGGTGTCCAGAGCTATCTGAGATCGAGCTTCAAAGATTCACAGCCCCCGAGTGGAGAAATTTCTCCCAATCTCATTCCAAAGTGACTGATCGCCTGTTTTGAGAAAATGACCACGTCCTTTCCACATACTGGGAAGCAAAAGAACCATTTTCTCAGCATCTAGCTCAGGCCCCTTAAGAATTTTACATGCTTCGGGGGGGGTGGCACTGTAGTACAGTGGTTAGCACTGCTGCCTCACAGCACCAGGGACCTGGGTTCAATTTCACCTCGGGGTCACTGTCTGTGTGGAGTTTGCACATTCTCCCCGTGTCTGCGTGGGTTTCCTCCGGGTGCTCTGGTTTCCTCCCACAGTTTAAGATGTGCGGGTTACATTGATTGGCCATGATAAATTGACCCAAGTGTCAGGGGATAAACAGGGTAAATGTATGGGGGTTATGGCAATAGGGCCTGGATGGGTTGTGGTTGGTGCATGCTTGATGGGCTGAATGGCCTCCTTTTGCACTGTAGAGATTCTATTATTCAATTAGAACAAGCCGTGCCAGGCTCAGAGATGGTGAGCTTGCCAAAGGACCTCTTTAAACCATGGGCAAGCAAAGCAACTGAGGGTTTCAACTTGTGTGTCAAGATCTACTGTGAATATGAGCAAGAAATGACAGACGGGAAATGCTTCAATTTTAGTTTTTTTATTAGTGTCACAAGTAGGCTTACATTAACGCTGCAATGAAGTTACTGTGAAAATCCTCTAGTCCCTCAGCTACACAGAGGGAGAATTCAGCGCGGCCAATGCACCTAAGCAGCACGTCTTTTGGACTGTGGGAAGAAACCGGAGTACCCGGACATGGGAAGTATGTGCAGACTCCGCGCAGACAGTGGCCCGAGGCTGGGAATCGAACCGGCGTCCCTGCCGCTGTGAGGCAGCAGCGCTAACCACTCCACCGCCATGCCACCCTCAACAGGACTTCAATCAGTCTTCAATGGCAACACTTCTCCACCAATCCCGTTTGTTAAGAAAAGATTCATGGGGAATCACGGAAGGTTAAGTGAACGAGAGCAAAATACTTTGGACCGAAAGAAAAGAAACAGTGAAGAAAGAAATCAAGAGAATAAATTGCTTTCATCCCTGCTCATGGCAGCAACAGCCAGCTCCGTGTGGTGCTTTTAGCATTAGAGAACGTCCCAGAGTGCTTCAAGCGAGAGGGTGAACAAAAATAAAGGGAGGCTAATTGTTGTGATGATATAAAGAATGTCTCAGTTCAATATTGTAATTACAGGAATGAATAATTCCTCGAATTAGAGCATCAACAATTACTTCTAGAGCAGCGAACACAGCTGTCAGCCATTATAGGATAATATACAGGGATTGTCTACTACTTCAGAGATGGAGGATCCCAATCGATTCTTCACATTGGACTGAGTGGATATTATGTTCTGGCCAAGGATTTCAATTGGAATCCTGAAATGATGTTACAGGAATATGACAATCACAAATTGCATCAGTTTAGATATAAATCTCCGACTTATATTGTGGGTAGATGCCCAGAGGCTGTATCTATCCTCTCTGGCTGCATAATTAGGGGGCGTAATCTCGGGATAAGGGGTAGGCACAGTGGCGCAGTGGTTAGCACTGCTGTCTCAAAGCACTAGGCGCCGGCTCGGGTCACTGTTTGTGTGGAGTTTACGTGTTCTGCCCGGGTGGGTTTGCTCTGAGTGCTCCGGTTTCCTCCCACAGTCCAAAGATGTGCAGGTTGGGTGGATTGGCCATGCTAAATTGTCCTTTTGTGTCAGGGGGACCAGCCAGGGTAAATGCATAGGGTTGAGGGGATAGGGCCTGGGTGGGATTGTGGTTGGTGCAGACATAATGGGCTGAATGGCCTCCTTCTGCACTTAAGAACAAAGAAAATCACAGGAACAGGCCCTTCGGCCCTCCAAGCCTGCACCGACCATGCTGCCCCATTGAACTAAAACCCCCTACCCTTCCAGGGACCATATTCCTCTATTCCCATCCTATTCATGTATTTGTCAATAAAAGTCACTACCGTATCCGCTTCCACTACCTCCCGGCAAAAAGTTCCAGGCGCCCACTACTCTCTTAGTAAAAAATCTGCTTCGTACATGTCCTTTAAATCTTTCCCCTCGCACCTCAAACCCGTGCCCCCAGTAATTGATTCTTCCACCCTGGGAAAAAGCTTCTGATTATCCATTCTGTCCATGCTGTCATAATCTTGTAGATTTCTATCAGGTCGCTCCTCAACCTCTGTTGTTCCAGTGAGAACAAACCAAGTTTCTCCAACCTCTCCTCATAGCTAATGCCCTCCATACCAGGCAACATCCTGGTAAATCTTTTCTCCCTCTCCAATGCCTCCACATCCTTCTGGTAGTGTGACGACCAGAATTGAACACTATATTCCAAGTGCGGCCTAACTAATGTTCTACAAAGCTTCAACATGACTTGCCAATTTTTAAACTCAATGCCCTGGGCAATGAAGTCAAGCATGCCGTATGCCTTCTTGACCACCTTCACCACCTGCGTTGCCACTTTAACTGACCTGTGTGCCTGTACACCCAGATCCCTTTGCCTATCAATACTCTTAAGAGTTCTGCCATTTACTGTATATTTCCTATCTGTATTAGACTTTCCAAAATGCATATCTCTCATTTGTCCAGATTAAACTCCATCTGCCATCTCTCCGCCTAATACTCCAACCGATCTATATCCTGCTGTATCTTCTGAAGTTCCTCATCGCTATCCGCAAATCCATCAATCTTTGTGTCGTCCGTAAACTTACTAATCAAACCATTTACATTTTCCTCCAAATCATTTATATATGTTATAAAAAGCAAATGTCCCAGCACTAATCCCTGAGGAACGCAACTTGTCGCAGTCCCCCATCCAGAAATGCACCCTTCCACAGCAACCCTCTGTCTTCTTTGACAGAGTAAGAAGTCTCACAACACCAGGTTAAAGTCCAACAGGTTTATTTGGCAATAAACACCACTAGCTTTTGGAGTGCTGTCCCTTCGTCAGGTGAGTTTGAGTCCCAGTCAATATAGGGGAAGTTAATATCTCCCACAACAACAACCCTGTTATTTTTACACCTTGCCAAAATCTGCCCACATATCTGTTCCTCAATCTCCCACTGGCAGTTGGGTGACCTATAGTAAACGCCCAACATTGTGTCTACACCTTTCCTATTCCTGAGTCTACCCATATTGCCTCCCTGTATGAGCCCTCCGAGGTGTCCTCCCGGAGTACAGCTGTGATATTCTCCTTAACCAGTAGTGCAACTCCCCCACCCCTTTTACACCCTCTTCTATCCCACCTGAAACACCTGTACCCTGGAATGTTAAGCTGCCAATCCTGTCCTTCCCTTAACCAAATCTCTGTAATGGCAACAACATCGTAGTTCCTAGTGCTAACCCAAGCTCATCTGCCTTACCTGTTACACTTCTCGCATTGAAACAAATGCACTTCAGTCCACCAGACCCTCTTTGATCAGCAACCCCACCCTGCCTGCTGTTTCTCTGGGTCTTACTGGCTCTACTCTCTGAATCCCCTTCAGCTAATTCACCTCTGCTCTGGTTCCCAACACCCTCCCTGCCAAACTAGTTTAAATCCTCCCGTGTGACACTAGCAAACCTCCCGGCCAGCATATTTATGCCTTTCCAGTTTAGATGCAACCTTTCGTTCTTGTACAGGTCTCATCTGCTCTGGAAGGAACCCCAATGGTACAGATATCTGAAACCCTCCCTCCTACACCAGCTGTTGAGCTGCACTATCTCCCTGTTCCTAGTCTCACCAGCACGTGGCACAGGGAGCAATCCTGAGATTACAACCCCAGAGGTCCTGCTTTTTAACGTTCTACCAAACTCTCTAATCTGCTGCTGCAGGGCCTCATCACTCTTCCTGCCTCTGTCATTAGATTCAATGATTTTATACTCAGATAAGGAGAAATGTCTTCACTTGGAGGGATTGGAGTCGTGGAAATTCTCTATCCCAGACAGCTCAATCGTTGAGAATATTTCTTTCATGGGACGTGGGCATCGCTTGCAAGGCCAGCATTTGTTGCCTGTCCCTCACTTGCCCTTGCACTGCATGATTTCTAGACCATTTCAGAAGGCATTTCAAGAGTCAACCACCTTGCTGTGGCTCTGGAGTCGCATGTGGACCAGACCAGTTCAGGACAGCAGATTTCCTTTCCTAAAGCATATTAGTGAACCACATGGGTTTTTACAATGATAGTTTCATGGTCTGCATCACTGAGACTAGCTTTCAATCCCAGATTTTATTACGTGAATTTAAATTCCACTAGTTAGCGTGCTGGGATTTGAACCTGTGACCCTAAAGAACAGCCTGGGCCTCTGGATTGCTAGTGGAATGATGGAAAGATCCAAGAGAGATTGATTGTTTGGTTGAATACAGCTGTCCAGCCTCCTGCCTGATTTACGTTTCTATTTTCTCTATACTTCTATGTTTCTAAGATTTCTGTAGGCCCATGGAGGTAGTACTTCCAAAAAGGGGAACAGGAATCCAGGCTTTTATTCACAGGAACATAGAAAATAGGAGCAGGAGGAGGCCATTTGGCCCTTTGAGTCATTCATTATGATCAGGACTGACCATCCAACTCAATAACTTGATACCTCCTCCCCCCAATATCCTTTGATCCCCTTCGCCCCGAATGCTATATCTAATTGCTTCTTGTAAATGTACAATGTTTTGTCTTTCTGTGGTAACGAATTCTACAGGCTGACCACTCTCCGGGTGAAGAAATGTCTCCTCATCTCCATTCTAAATAGTCTACCCTGAATTCTCAGACTGTGACCCCTGGTTCTGGACTGCCCCACAGTCAGGAACATCCTCCTTTCATCTACTCTATCTAGTCCCGTAGGAATTTTATAGGTTTCAATGAGATCTCCTCATTCTTGTAAACTCCAGTGAATATGACCATGGCCGACTCAATCTCTCCTCGTACGCAGTCCTGCCAACCCAGGGACCCATCTGGACTGGACCTTCTCTGCACTCCCTCTGGAGACTTTTAGAGTGGAGGAGATATGGCTAGAGTAAATGCCAAGAGTTGTTTTACCCCGTTAGAGGCTGCTATCTAGATGCAAGTTGTTGTTGCATTATGCGTGAAGGTTATGACAGGAGTGCGACATGAGGCCAGAACCTCACCGTCTAGATATAGAGTCATAGACTGGGATTTTACGACCTCGCTTGGGCGAGGCTGGTAAAACCCTGCCCAAGGCCAGTGGAGAATTCCGTTCTGCGAGACTCCCCCCCGATTCTGGAGTGGCCATACCAGTCAAATTCTGACTGTATAGCAAGGAAACAGATCCATTGGCCCTACCGGTCCATGCTGACTATGGTGCCCTTCCAGCAAGTCCCAATCGCCTGCGTTTAGCCCATATCCCTCTCATCCTTTCCCATCCATCTACTTACCCAAATACAGTCTATGGATAAAGGGCATTATCTGTTGTTGCTACACCTCTACTCAAAAACCCAACGCAGATCCGTCACTGACCTGGGTGAGATGTGTAGAATGTGTTCCAGTGGCTAATCATGCAATGTCTTCAATGGAATAGAACATTCAGTCATTTCTACAGGAAGAATTGACTTGAATTAAGCGCCTCTAACTCTTGGAAGGCATTCCCACTACCTCCAACAGCCCTGCCCCCATTTTACACTCTCACAAGTGTAAGTTCTAACACCAATTATTTTATTAACATGAAGTCCCAAAGCACTTCACAGGCAATGCAATCACTTTGATGTGTTATCACTGCTGTTAACTTGGGAAGCGTGACAGTAAATGGGAACACATCAAGGTCCCACGGGCAGCATTGGAAAGGATGGCAAGCTGATTTGCTACAATGGTGTTGATAGGAGGGGCAGGTGTTAGTCAGATCAATAACCCTTTCCTTCAAATTGTGTCAAAAAATCTTTTACATCCACCCTGAGAGCGCAGATGAAACACAACACTTCGGTTCTCAGCATTTGAATATTGTTTAACGAGAGAGAGAGACGTGTTGCTGAAGTTTTTCATCTTGCACTTATCAGGATAAATGGATGAATGGCAAAGTCCCAACAATTTATGGATTCCAAAAGGAGGAAACAGTGATGATTGGTTGGCAAGTCAATTGATTGGCCAAAGCAGTGCCACACTCTCATTCTCTGCAAACAAAAGGGACATGCTCAAGCCTTTTTTGAATTACCTGGGAGATTGCGGATCACGTAGTTCCCTATTGGTCTCTACAAGGCAATTAAATCATGGCCGATCTGTAGCTTATCATTGCGATCACAGAGCTAATGCTGTCTGGGACAACGGATTTAAGGGAATTGGCTACAAAAGCAGAAGTGACAGGAGAAAACAATTTTTCGACAACGATGATTGGGAACAAAAATTGCATGGAATCCTACAGTGCAAAAGAAGGCCATTCAGCCCATTGGGGCTGCACTGACCACAATCCCACCCCACCTTGTCTCCATAATGTCATACAGCTACCCTAGCTACTCCCTCTGACAGTAAGATTAATTTGGCATGGCCAATCCTCCTACCCGCACAGTCTTTCACACCGTGGGAGGAAACTAGAGCACCCAGAGGAAACCCATGCAGAAATGGGGAGAATGTGCAAATCCACGCAGACAGTGATCTGAGCCAGGAATCGAACCTGGGTCCCTGGCGCTGTGAGGCAGCAGTGCTAACCACTGTGCCACCTGAAAGGACGGTGGAAATGGATTCAATAGCAACGTTCAAAAGGGAATTGGATAAGTGATGAAAAGGAAATTTTGTGAGACCACAGGTAAGAAACAGGAAAGAGGAAGTGTGGGTATGTAAGTGTTGTACGATTCAATGGGCAGAATGTCCCCTTTCTTATTCAGAGTGTGGCAGCGGGTGGGAAAAGCAGTGTTGGGTTTGCCGACCGCAATGGGTACTGCCCACCATGGGTATGTCCCCCTTTCCACACCACACCCCACGCCCCACACCACACACTGCCCCAAGCGATGATGCATTCTTCTGAGCTCTCCTAGAAGGGACAATTACAGCGAGACCTCCTGCCGACGTATGTACAATTTGGATCTCTCATGAGATTCTCTGCTCCTGTCACCAAACCAGCCCCAGAGAAATGGGAGCAGAAAATCCCAACCAAATGTGTCCACTCCATGATCTTCCCAGAATCGCCCCCCTCCCTCACTTATAACAACATAAGGTATAGGAACAGAATTAGGCCATTCAGCCCATTGAGTCTGTTCCGCCATTCAATCATGCCTGACGTGATTCTCATTCCCAGTCTCCTGCCTTCTCCCCATAACCCTTGATCCTCTTGTTGGTCAAGAACCTATCTATCTCTGTCTTAAAGACACCCAATGACCTGGCCTCCACAGCCTTCTGTGGCAAAGAGTTCCACAGATTCACCACCCTCTGGCTGAAGACCTACCTCCTCATCTCTGTGTTAAAGGCCATGATGTGGAGATGCCGATGTTGGACTGAGGTGGGCACAGTAAGGAGCCTCACAGCACCAGGTTAAAGTCCAACAGGTTTATTTGGAATCACGAGCTTTCGGAGTGCTGCACCTCATCAGGTGATGAAGGAGCAGCGCTCCGAAAGCTCATGATTCCAAATAAGCTGGGATTTAATCTGGTGTTGTGAGACGTCTTACAGTTTTAAAGGAGCATCTTTCCACTCTGAGGTTGTGCCCTCGAGTTCCAGTCTCTCCCACTAGTGGAAACGTCCTCTCCAAGGCAACTCTGTCTGGGCCTCTAAGTCAACGGAAGGCAGGTTTCAACAATTTATGGAGTGTAAGAGTTGAGATGTAAAGGTGACTCTAAATAAAACCTTAACAAGATCACTGTTGGATTCTGCATCAGTCTAAGTGTAAATAGTCTTGTCAACTCCTCAAGACGCTCCTGATGTGTATGTGCTTGGAATGCCCCATCCACTGACACGTGAAAATGTAAACCACTTTTAATTAAAACTACACATCCCAGCCCAGGTAAATCATCTGAGTTGTCAAGTCTACATCAGAGTTTTTCTTCACTCAGAAGCTAAACTATTTGCTAATTAAATTGCTGAGAGCTGTTCAAAGCTAAATATTATTATGCGGCCAACACAAACATGTTTTACTGTTTTTTTTACATGGGTGTGTTGCTTTTGGGAATGATGAGTGCCGGGTGTCGGTACTGGTGGCTGCCTCCCTCTACAGAAGTTGGGAGTTGGGCTAGGGATAGAAGAAGGAAGCACAAAGCATTCGGAGCAACAGGGACAGACAAGGCATCGCTGGCCCGAATCCAGCATTCTTTCCATCCAACCCAGGATCAAATTCCAGATGGGCATCAGGATGCAGTGGGAAAACTCTTAAAGTTGGCAAAGAAGAGGCGTAATTTCTGCAGAATAAATTACTGGGGATCGGAACAATCGGAAATGTAAATATCTGTAACTGTGTTTTCTTTCACTCGTTTGTAGGATCTGAGTGTCGCTGGCAAGGCTAGCAATTATTGCCCATCTGTAAATGTCTTCAAGGAAGTATTGAGGCAGCTTCAGAGAATCATGAAATCCTACATACAGAGGAGGCCATTCAGCCCATCGAGTCTGCACCGACCACAATCCCTCCCTATTCCCTTAGCCCCACATATTTACCCTGCTAGACCCCTGACACTAAAGAGCAATTTAACATGACCAATCAACCTAACCCAAAGCATATCTTTGGAGTGTCGGAGCATCCGGAGGAAACCCATGCAGACACGGGGAGAATGTGCAAACTCTACAAAGACATTGACCCAAACCGGGAATTGAACCCGGGCTCCTGGCTCCATGAGGTAGCAGTGGAAACCGCTGTGCCACTATGACACCCGAGTCTTTCCTCGAGTCCAACAAAGTGGCTGGCTAGATCATTTCAGAGGATAGTTAAGAGTCAGCCACGTTGCTGTGGCTGTGGATTCACATGTAGGCCAGACCAGGTAAGGATGGCAGATTTCCTTCCTGAAAGGACATTAGTGAACCAGAGAGGGTTTTTCTGACAACCCATTATTTTTATGATAATTCACAGACTAAAGTTTTTAAAATCCCAAATGTATTTATTAATTGACTGAATTTAAATTCCCCCGAGGGGCAGGTTCCCCCACAGGACTTGGACAGCTTAGGGGAGAGTGGGCAAAGAGGTGGCAGATGGAATACAACACGGTAAAGTGTGAGATTATGTAGGCTTACCTTTAACATGTCAGCATAGACGTGCTGGTTAGGGTGCATTGGCCATGCTAAATTCTCTCCCAGTGGACCCTGTCAGGTGCCAGAGTGTGGCAACTGGGGGATTTTCCCAGTAACTTCATTGCAGTGTTAATGTAAGCCTATTCGTGACACTAATAAATAAACTTAATGCCACAATGCGACTATAAATCGAATCAAACAAAAGTTCTTCTTGCTTTTAATACATGTGCTAACGACTTGTGACTGCAATGCTCGAGAAAAACATCAATATTTTCATCATCTTCAAAGTTATGGTAGAATTTCACTATATGTTTGTTAGACGGGGATTAAAAGGCTTAATCCTTTTGTCAGAGGGCTTTGGGATGAGGCAGAACCTGGGAAAAATGTGAATTCTTCAACTAGAAGAGGAGATAGAATCTCGTGGAAACTTGAGTTTTATTTACTCATGCATTAGGAGGTGAGCATCACTGGGAAAGCCAGCATTTATTACCCTTGGCAAGATAATAGTGAGCCACCTTCATGACTACAACCCAGCAGCTTGTTCCATCATTTCAGAGTCAACCACATTGCAGTGGGGCTGGAGTCACGTAAAGGCCAGATGGGGTACATAAGAACATAAGAAATAGGAGCAGGAGTAGGCCATCTAGCCCTTCGAGCCTGCCCCCCCATTCAATAAGACCATGGCTGATCCGAAGTGGATCAGTTCCACTTTCCCGCTTTCTCCCCATAACCCTTAATTCCCTTGCCTACCAAAAACCTATCTACCCGTGACTATATTCAACGAGGTAGCCTCCACCACTTCAATGGGCAGAGAATGGGCAGGGTAAGGACAGCAGAAATCCTTCCCTTTTCATGCACTCTGTTACATACACCAGCTTTTGATTTCAGATTTGTTTAATTGATTAATGGTGGGATTTGAACCCATACCTCATGGATCCAGCTCTCTGGAATACTTGTCCAGTAACGCATGGTGCAGTGATACAGCGGTTAGCTGCTGCCTCACAGCACCAGGGGCCCGGGTTCGATCCCCGGTTTGGGTCACTGTCTGTGTGGAGTCTGCACTTTCTCCAAAGATGTGCGGGTTAGGTTAATTAGCCATGCTAAATTGACCCTAGTGTCAGGGGGATTAACAGAGTAAACATGCGAGGTTACGGGAATAGGGTCTGGGTGGCATAGTAGTTGGTGCAGACTTGATGGGCTGAATGGCCCCCTTCTGCACTGTAGGGATTCTATGACCTCCCCATGTCTGCGTGGTTTCCAGTTTCCTCCTACAGTCCGAAAGACGTGCTGGTTAGGTGCATTGGCCACGTTAAATCCTCTCTGTGGACCCCATCAGACGCTGGAGTGTGGCGACTACGGGATTTTCACAGTAACTTCATTGCAGTGTTAATGTCAGCCTATTCGTGACACTAATAAATAAAGTTAAACTTAATGCCACAATGCGACTATAAGTCGAATCAAACACGTTAACACTGAATGTAAGTTGACCCTTAAATGGAATCGGGGGTACACATTGATTAAAGCCAAATTTAGCAAGCCCTTCTTATCATAAATTGAGACCAATATTGGCATGGCTCCTGAGGTTGGGCACTGGAGGCAAAGGGTCATTTAACTATTAGTTCAGTGGCATGACTGGGAGAGATTGCAGAATTAAATTACAAGAATAATTTTCCTATATTTATTGGATTTTACAAGAATGAGAGACAGTCTTACTGAAGTACATAGAATTCTGAGGCGGTTCACAGGGTAGGTATTCATCTAAATGTCTCTTAAATGCCACTTTCGTTCTTGCTCCCACCACCTCCCTGGGCAGCGCGTTCCAGACATTCACCATCCTCTGAGTAAAAAAGAGGGAAACAAGGAGGAATTTCTTCCCCCAGAGGGTTGTTGTCTCTCCCACAGAGAGTAGTGGAGAATGGGGCATTGAGGGCGTGATCTTACTGACTGTTCACACCCTGCACTGCCACTGCAAGTGAGGACGGAGAATTTGGCCTCGCTCAAATCTCTATTTACTGCAGCGAGACTGGAGAATCCTGCTGCCATGATGTGCCAGAGATACCTGCCCTGAATACACTCAGTGCTGAGTCAGACAGATCTTTGGTTGACAAGGGAATGAAAAATTATTGATTTGATTTATTATTGTCACATGTATTCGTATACAGCAAAAAGTATTGTTTCTTGCGCATTATACAGACAAAGCATACCGTTCATAGAGAAGAAGGAAGTGCAGAGTGTAGTGTTACAGTCATAGCTAGGGTGCAGAGAAAGATCAACCTAACGCATGGTAGGTCCATTCGAAAGTCTGATGGCAGCAGGGAAGAAGCTGTTCTTGAGTAAGTTGGTGTGTGATCTCAGACTTCTGTACCTTTTTCCTGATGGAAGAGGATGGAAGAGGGTATGTCCGGGGTCCTTAATTGGCGGAGTGGGGTAGGAAAGGCAGGCAGAAAGGTAAAGTTGTGGCTGCAGTCAGAGCAGCCATGATGTTATGGATTGGTGGAGCAGTCTCGAGGGGCTGAATGGCCTACTCCTGCTCCGGTTTCTTATCCTTTAATGCTCCACATCTTATACTTTTTGAAGTTCTCCTCTGCCGTTCTTCTGCACCCCTCCCCCCCCCACCATGTCTAAAAGATAATTTACACACAAACCTAAAGAAACTAATACCAGGTTTTTCAGGAACTGAACTCATTTTAACATCCCTGTGTCAAGGTCACTGTGCCTGACCTGAAACCCAATTAGAGCTATCATGTCGGGGAGACAAGTTCCTCTGACCCTGACAGCAAGCTGAAAGGCCAAGTCAGATAATCATAAAATATGTTGAAGATAAACTTGCGTCTGTCGAAACTCGCAAAAAAAATAAGGGCAATAAAATTGTTTTTCTTTTAGGAATCATTCCACTTCCAAAGTCCCTATTGTTGACGCTTTGATTTGTGTGTTAATTAGTCTTAAGCATCTGGTGCTGCCTTACAAGCCCCGAGGCTTCAGAATTTGAGGGAAGTCAAAACAGAATGGATATTCTGAACGAAAAGCTTACCCTCCACAACACATGTTTCAGTGTCTGTTAGTTGGTGCTGTAAAGGGAGACCATCGAAGTTTTTCGACACGCACTCATCAGGACAGAAGAGAGAATGCCAAATTTCAAAGGGAATAGCAATTTATACTGCTTGAGAAACGAGTACCTAGTCATTGGCAAGTAGGCTCTGATTGGTTGATGTGTTGCCATGGAGAATGCTCCAGGGAATAGTTATCCTCTAAGCTTTTGTCTAAATTTGGAAAAGTCAACTCAACTCTGATTGTTGCCATGAGGAGTATACAAGGGAACCAATGTGCCCCATGCTTTTGGTTTATTAAAAACATCCCTGGACATAGGGTGAAATTTTCCCATCGCATCCGCTATGGGAATTGTAACGGACAGGGTTGGACAGTGCAAATGTCCATTAACCTCGGGCAGGAATTTCCGGTTTTGGGATGAGCGTGGATGGAAAATCCCACTCATAGCCTTTCTGTTTGCGGAGAATAAAGTGCACATGAACTCCATTGTGACTCTGAAGGCTGAACAGGCTTTTAAACATTGGAATTTAGCAGCATGATAGGTGATCTCATTCTCCGACATAAGATTCTGAGGGGATTTGATGGCGTGGTTGCTGGGGAGCTGTTTTCCCTTGTGGAGAGAACCTAGAAGTAGGGGGCACAGTTTAAGAGATCTCCCATGAAGGTCAGGGATGATAAGGATTCTTTTCTCTGGGAGGGTTGCTAATCTGGGAACTCTACCCCAGGGAGCAGTGCAAACTGGGACATTGAACACATTCACGGCTACAATTGACAAGGGAATTAATCATTATGCGGGGAATGGGTGGAGACGGGGTAGGCTGACAGGAAAGTGGTGTTGAGACGACAGTCAGATCAACCATGACCTGATGGGATAGCAGAGCAGCTCTGAGGGGCTGAATGGTCTACTCCTACTACCAATTATTGTGTTTGCCAATAAATGCTAGTGCCTTTCTTGAAGCCAGCTCTACAAATGTTCAGGCAAAGTTCCTGCAATGTGAATTGGGCTGGACAGTGTGTCCAGAAGATCAAGAAGCATCTCCCACACCAGGCCCTATTTTCCCAACCCTCAAATGGCCAACATTTCAGGGGAAAACGAAGGAGGTGACGGCCTTGTGTTATTATCATTAGACTATTAATCCAGAAACTCAGCTAATGTTCTAAGGACACGGGTTCAAATCCCATCACGGCAGATGGTGTCATTTGAATTCAATAAAAAATATCTGGAATTAAGAATCTGCTGATGACCATAAAACCATTGTTGATTGTTGGAAAAACCCATCTGGTTCACTGATGTCCTTTAGGGAAGGAAATCTACCATCCTGACCTGGTCTGGCCTACATGTGACTCCAGAGCCACAGTAATGTGGTTGACTCTCAATTGTCCTTTGAAATGGCCAAGCCACTCAGCTCAGGGGCAACTGGGGATGGGCAACAAATGCTGGCAAGCCGGTGATGCCCATGTCCCACAAAGGAATAAAAAAACACCTCAATGTCACCCTGAAACTTACCTTCAAATGTAACAGCATTGACATCAATGACTGGGAGCTTGCTATCTGTCGTTCAGCATGGTGACAATTTGCCCATCAAGATGCATCACACTTTGAGTTGAAATGTCTTAATGATGGAACAGACTGATGGCAGAGAAGGAAATAAAAAGAATCAAATCCTCCACTGTGGATCCCATTTCCTCATGGGATGTCCTATCTCATGTGACCAAAGATCTGCAGTCAACAGTCTGCTGTCCGCTCACACATACAATCCAATCATATAATTCCTACAGTGCAGAAGGAGGCCATTCGGTCCATTGAGTCTGCACTGACTCAATCTGCACTGGCCCTATCTCCGAACCCCAACATATTTACCCTGCTAATCCCTCTAACATACACATCCTCGGGCACTAAGTGCCAACTGAGGCCAATCCACCTAATTTGCATACCTTTCGGCTGTGGGAGGAAACTGGAGCATTCAGAGGAAACCCACGCAGACACTGGGAGAATGTGCAAACTCCACACAGACAGTGACCCCAAGCAGGAATCGAACCTGGGTCCCTGGAGCTGCGAGGCAGCAGTGCTAACCACTGTGCCACTGCACATGAACATGAACGGCCAAGGCGGAAACTCAAGGCTTTGAGTGGACGTCATCCTCGAGGGACAGCCAATGATGAAGATAAAACAGAATAAGACACTGAACCATGTCAGGAGGTATTATAGCAGCTCCTAATAGCATCAAGGAGCCCAATCTCTGACCAAGAGCTTGGTCAGAAAGGAACATCTTCAAGGTGGGGTTAAGGTAGAGACGCCCAAGAGCTTTAGGGGGGAATTCTAGAGGTTGGCGTTCAGGCAGCTGAAGACTCAGCCACCAATGGTGGACCAATTAAAATCAAGGCTGGGCAGATCGTTTGGGCCAATTGGATAGTTCCTTTCTGATGGAATTCTGGGTAATTCTATGGAACCTGAATCCCAACAAACGGAGAAAGATGCCTCCTCACGAATAGCATCAAAATTACGAGTAAGGAAGTGAAAGATCTTTATTGAAACTCGTTGTTGGCCGCACTTATTCTGTTGGCGAGGATATTCCAGGCTCTTAATTCCCGAAAAACTGCAGCAGGCGACGGTGCAGAGGGACCTCGGGGTCCTTGTGCATGAGTCGCAAAAACCCAGCTTGCAGGTGCAGCAGGTGGTCAGGAAGGCGAATGGGATGCTGGCCTTCATAGCGAGGGGGATTGAATATAAAAGTAGGGAGGTCTTGCTGCAGCTGTATAGGGCATTGGTGAGGCCGCAGCTGCAGTGCTGTGTGCAGTTTTGGGCGCCGCACCTGCGCAAGGATATTTTGGCCCTGGAGGGAGTGCAGAGGAGGTTTACTAGGCTGATACCGGAGTTGAGGGGATTGAGCTATGAGGAGAGGCTGAATAAACTAGGCTTGTACTCGTTAGAGTTTAGAAGAATGAGGGGAGATCTCATTGAGACGTATAAGATGATGAATGGGATGGATAGGATCGAGGTGGAGAGACTCTTCCCGCTCAAAAAAGACAGTAGGACTAGGGGGCACAGCCTCAAGATAAAGGGGAGGCGGTTTAGAACGGAGTTGAGGAGGAACTTCTTCACTCAAAGGGTGGTGAATCTCTGGAATTCTCTGCCCGTTGAAGTGGTGGAGGCTGCCTCGCTAAATATTTTTAAGAAGCGGGTTGATGGGTTTTTGATAAGAGAGGGGATTAAGGGTTATGGGGAGAGGGCGGGAATGTGGAACTGAGCCACAACAGATCAGCCATGATCTTATTGAATGGCGGGGCAGGCTCGAAGGGCTAGTTGGCCTACTCCTGCTCCTATTTCTTATGTTCTTATGTTCTTATGTTCTTTCCCTTCAGCTTTAGAACAAGGACATAATTCTCTCTTGTCTGTGAGCCGTGAAGAATATTATTCTGAGGAGACGGCAGCACGGTTCGACTACACTGGTCTCAACCTCAGCACCAGAGAGATTTGTGATGAACATGATCATCCTTTTCCTGTCAGGTTTTATTTCACAAATGATTTTGTTTGGACAGTGTGCAGAGATGTTAACATCCAGATTCTTGCCATTTGAACACAAGGGAGCTGAATTATTTGATAAGTTAAATTTGGGATGATTCAGTCTTCATTGTCTAGTGAGTTGCCTGTATTGACTCCAAGCTGGTGCTCCCAAGACATCATCATCATATTGCCATGTTTTAAAAATCTAAAGTCCTTCCTTCTCCCTGCCAAAAGTATTTGAGGGCCCCTTATATAATTCCACAGATTTTTTTCTCCATTGTAGAATTGGGAGTGGATTTCTCCTGGGAGCCCTCAACATTGGCATTGGACTGATGGCATCCAGTCAAATACGGGCAAGGAAATCTCCTTTTGATTACCACCTACAGTCTCCTTCAGCTGATGTATCAGTAATCCTCTGTGTTGACCACTGAAGGTGGCAAGGGCACAGATTATACTCTGGGGTGGGGGGCTTCAACGTCCATCGCTAAGAGAGGATGATCCATCTTAGCCTCCTCCAGAGGTCCCCAGCATCAAAGATGCCTTCTTTCAGCCAATTCAATGGACTTTGATGATATCAAGAGTGGCTGAAGACACTGCAAAGGCTATGGGCCCTGACAATATTCTAGCAAATGTGTTGAAGCTTATTGCTCCAGAATTTGCCACGTCTCTAGCCAAGCTGTTCCAGTACAGCTACAACACTGGCAAATACTCAGCAAAATAGAAAACTGCCTGGGTCTGTCTTGTACAAAAAAAGCAGGGCAAATCCAACAGGGTCAATTACTGTATCATTAATCTATTCTTGACCATCAGTAAGGTGATGGAAGGGGTCATCAACAATGCTAGAAAGTGGCACTTACTTGGCAATAACCTGCTCGCTGATGCTCAGTTTGGGTTCTGCCAGGGTCACTCAGCTCCTGACCTCATTACAGTATTGGTTCAATCATGGGCAAAAGAGCTCATCCCAAGACTGAGGTGAGAGTGACTGCCCTTGAGATCAAGACAGCATTTGATTGAGCGCGGCATCAAGGGGCTCGAGCAAAACTGGGGTTAATGGAATCAAGGGCAAAACTCTCCATTGGTTGAAGTTGTAGCTGGCAGAAAGGAAGATGGGTGTGTTGATTGGATGTCAATCATCTCAGCTCCAGGACATCACTGCGGGAGTCCCTCACGGGACCTAAGCCAGTTGCTTCATCAATGATTTTCCCTCCATCAGAAAGTCAGAAATGGGGATGTTCACTGACATTTATACAGTGTTCAATACCATTCATTACTCTTCAAATACTGAAGATATCCATGTCGAAACACAACACGACGTGGACAATATCCAGACTTGGGCTGATAAGTAGCAAGTTGCATTTATACTGCACAAATGCCAAGTATTGATAATCTCCAACAAGAGAGAATTCAACCATCTCCCCTTGACATTCAATGGAATTGCTATCACTGAATAACCCACTATCAATATCCTGGGGGTTACCATTGCCCAGAAACTGAACTGGACCAGCCATATAAATAATATGGCTTTAAGGGAATTCTGTGGTACATAGCTCACTTCCTGACTCCCCAAAATCTGCCCACCATCCATAAGGCGCACGTCAGGATTGTGATAGAATACTCTCCACTTGGATGGTTGAGTACAGCTCCAACAACACTCAAGTAACTCAACACCATCTTGATTGGCATCCTGTCTGTCACCTTAAACATTCACTCCCTCAACTACCAATGCACAGTGGCATTATTATGTACCAACCACAAGATGCATTGCAGCAACTCACCAAGGCTCCTTCAACAGCACCTTCCAAACCTGTGACCTCTACCAGCTAGCAGTACAAGGGCAGCAGATATATGGGAACATCGCCATCAGCAAGCTCCCTTCAAAGCCATTCACTTGGAAATATATCACCATCCCCTCGCTGTCACTGGGTCAAAATCCTGGAGCTGCTTCCCTATCAGCACTGTGGATGTACCTACACCACGGGGACTGCAGCGGTTTTGTGCTATAGTTTCTCAATGATTCTATAGCCTAGTAGGTAGAGATATGATTGGCGCAACTTGTGGGCTGAAGGGCCTGTTTGTGGTGCAGTTTTTCTATGATTCATTTTTCTATAATTCTATAAGAATCACCGTCTTTACAAAGGGCAATGAGGGATGGACAATAAATGCTGGCCCACATCCCAAGAAAGAGCATTAAGAAAACAATCACTGCTTAACTTGGGAAATACAATCTTAGTTTGCGTCATCTCTTCTGGTACTTTGACCATTGATTAATTATGTTAAATCTATGCTGTACCCCCACCAAGGTCAATACATCTTTGCTAAGGTGTTTTGATTTGATTTGATTTATTATTGTCACATGTATTAACATACTGTGAAAAGTATTGCTTCTTGTGGGCTATATAAAGCATACCATTCATAGAGAAGGAAAGGGCAGAGTGCAGAATGTAGTGTTACAGTCATAGCTAGGGTGTGGAGAAAGATCAGCTTAGTGCGAGGTAGGTCCATTCAAACGTCTGATGGCAGCAGGGAAGAAGCTTTTCATGAATCGATTGATACGTGACCTCAGACTTCTGTATCTTTTTCTCGACAGAAGGAGGTGGGAGAGAGAACATAAGAAATAGGAGCAGGAGTCGGCCATCTAGCCCTTCGAGCCTGCCCCGCCATTCAATAAGGTCATGGCTGATCTGAAGTGGATCAGTTCCACTTTCCCGCCTGCTCCCCAAATCCTTAATTCCCTTATTGATCAGAAATCTATTTACCCATGACTTAAACATACTCAACGAGGTAGCCTCCACCACTTCAATGGGCAGAGAATTCCAGAAATTCACCACCCTCTGAGAGAAGAAGTTCCTCCTCAACTCTGTTCTAAACTGACCCCCCCCCCCCCGCCTTTATTTTGAGGCTGTGACTTCTCGTTCTGGTTTCCTTTCTAAGTGGAAAGAATCTCTCTACCTCTACCCTATCTAACCCCTTCATTATCTTATATGTCTCTATAAGATCCCCCCTCAGCCTTCTGAACTCCAAAGAGTACAGACCCAATCTACTCAATAGCACAGGCCCAACCTACTCAATGTCCAGGGTGCATTGTGTGTTGCCTAGGATGACTCACAGTAGCTCCAGGGGGCAAATTTTCCCATTCTGTCTGCCGCAGGAACCATGGAAAGGACCTTTGACCTTGGGCTCTGTTTCCAATTTCAGGGCAAGCGTGGCTGGAAAATCCTTCTCCAGGTGTGCTCTACCCAAGGCTTAACCTAGTTGCAGCGTACTTCCTGTATTCTAGTTCGCAAGACATCAGAGCCAGTCATTCAGAGTGTTTTATTGTACCTGTTTTGGCATTTTAATGATCTTTTAGGGCCAATTGGTCAAATTTGCTTCAATCTAGTCTCAGAATTCAATTCTCTGATGCTCAGTGACAGTCCTGGAGTTTTTATCTTCACCGGCACCAGGGCACGGATGTTTGCCTCAAGTCTCGATGACTGTAACTGGATGCATCAGGATTTTATTCCCCTGGGACAGTGATACATTGTAAATAAAGTAGATTATTGGGATTTTTAAAATCTATTTAACCTATGAGTAATTTTGTGTAAATTAGATGAAAATATTGTGATTAAGTTAACTTTAGCTCCACTGCAATGCCATTGGCAAGAGAAAGCATCTGAGGTTGTGGATTAAACTTCAAGGCAAAAGAAACAAAACTTAGTCAAAATGTTATTCCAGGAGAGTATCTCCCAGCCTCCATATTGGTTCGAGATTTGGTAAGAAACTCCAGGTTGGACATGGGATATTGTGATAACGTGGTTTCTCCTCAATCTCCTTCCAACCCATGAGAGCATCAAAAAGGAGGACTTGCCTTTTACAGGGTGTCTTTCAGAATTGATAGTTGCCCAAAAAAGGGGCTGTGAGTCTGCAGTCATATGTAGGCCAGACTGGGCAAGGATAGAATCATATAATCTTAGAATGTCCACAGTGCAGAAGGAGGCCATTTGGCCCATCAAGCCTGCACCAACAACAAAATCACACCCATAATGTCCCCGTAACCCTGCGTATTTATCTTGCTATCCCACCAACACTAGGATCAATTTAAGCATGGTCAATCAACCTAAACAAATCAACCTAATCAAATAACCCTAAAAGGGTTATGGGGAGAGGGTGGGAAGGTGGAACTGAGCCACTTCAGATCAGCCATGATCTTATTGAATGGCGGGGCAGGCTCGAGGGACCTGATGGCCTACTCCTGCTCCTATTTCTTATGTTCTTATAAACTGCACATCTTTGGAGTTTGTAAAGAAAACGGAGCACCCAGAGAAAATCCACTCAGATACAGGGAGAATGTGCAAACTTCACGTAGACAGTCACCCAAGGCCAGAATTGAACCTGGGTCCCTGTTGCTATGAGGTAGCAGTGCCACTGTGCTGCCTGGAGTGGTATTGTTACCCTACGAGTTATCCAGAGATCTATGGTACTGATCTGGGAACCAGGGTTCGAATCCCACCATTTGAATTCAATATAAATCTGGAATTAAAAGTCTGATGATGACCATCGTCAATTTTTGTAAAAACTCATCTAGTTCACTAATACCCTGTAGGGAAGGAAATTGGCTGTCGAATGCACCTAACCAATACGTCTTTCAGGTTTTGGGGAGGAAACCGGAGCACCTGGAGGAAACCCATGCAGACACGGGGAGAATGTGCAGACTCCAAACAGACAGCGACCCGAGCTGGGAATTGAACCTGGGTCTCTAGCGTTTGAGGCAGCAGTGCTAACCACCGTGCCACTCTGTGGGTGTGAATAGGATTTCACACTGATTCCAAGCCAAAGCAATGACTGTGTATCGGTAAAATGCCCGGGAGAATTCCCAGCGAGGGGAATCGATTGCGACGTCACTTTATTTTCCAATATCACACGGCTGCTCGCTATCCTCCCTCCTATTTCTTTGTGTGAGCATAATAACTCAAAGCATCATTCATGCCTGTAATGAGAAGATATGGGCCCCGGGGGGAAATGACTCACTTTTCTCCATCATAAATCAACCGTACAATTTAACGATTTGCAGACAACTGGGATGGAAGATTAAGCCACTTACAGCTGGCAATTCACTTTGAGCTGGTGCTGCGTTGCTGTCGGAGGGTACCTCGTACATAGAGAGTGCAAACTGCTCAGTATCGATGCCCAGTCAACGGAGGACAAGTTTTATCACTTGGTCCAATTTTGGGATGCTGAGTTTTGTTATCGAACATTGCCCCTGGGAATTACTACAATGTCCTCCACTCTTCAACATTTAAAATGGAATTATTTTTTCCCCATTCCTTCCTCAAAGGCTCTGCATTTTTCTAGCATTTTCCTCTCCTCGAGAAATCTCAAAAATGCTTTCAGCCAAAGTTTTGACATAAGAACATAAGAAATAGGAGCAGGAGTGGGCCATCTAGCCCTTCGAGCCTGCCCCGCCATTCAATAAGATCATGGCTGATCTGAAGTGGATCAGTTCCACTTTCTCGCTCTCTCCCCATAACCCTTAATCCCCCTGTCTATCAAAAACCTATCTACCCGTGAATTAAATATATTTAGCGAGGGAGCCTCCACCACTTCAACGGGCAGAGAGTTCCAGAGATTCACCACCCTTTGAGTGAAGAAGTTCCTCCTCAACTCCGTTCTAAACTGCCCACTCCCCCTTTATCTTGAGGCTGTGCCCTCTAGTTCTGCTATCCTTTCCAAGACCGTTTGGCCTTGTCCCCTGCACCCACCTGTCACTGTTAAGTCACGGGGGCCGCTATTTTACGATCTCGCTTGGGCGAGTTCGCAAAGTCCCGCCTGAGACCCAACGAGGAATTCCATTCCGTGAACCTCGCCTGTCCTGATTCCGGTAAAATTCCTGCAGGGGTGCGGGTTTGAGGTTTAAATGAGTGAATTTTGCTTCTTTTATAGCGCTGTTTCATGTTTTATTACAGTAGAACTGTCACACAAATGCAAGTTGCTGGTGCGGTTACAAGCCAGGAAACGCCAGAACTCAAGATGTGACAACAGAATTCCCAGCCCAGTTAGCTCCAGAGTCTATTAGGGATAGTCAGCCACATTGCTGGTCATTAGATCTCAAAGTAAAATGGGCAGGACCATTCCCAAATTTAAAGCTAAAAAATCCCATTACAAAAATCCCTGTTTGGGTCTTTTCCAATTCCTGCCAAGTTCATCCGGTGGGAAAATCACAGTGCATGAGATTCGAACCTACTCAACACCCAGTGCCCAAGGCACGTGGAAAATTGCAATCAAACCTCCATGACATCAATAGATCCCTAAGCACTAGAAATTAGGTCAACATCCTTGTTCCCTTTCAGGAGGGCAGGTGAAGATATGAGACAGGGAATCGCTGTAGGATACCAGCCGGTAAGGTGCCAATTTGATTCATAAGAACATAAGAAATAGGAGCAGGAGTGGGCCATCTCGCCCTTCGAGTCTGCCCCACCATTCAATCATGGCTGATCTGAAGTGGATCAGTTCCCCTTTAAATTCTATCTGCCTCTTTGATAGATAGATAGAATCTATTTGATTCTTTCTGCCTCTTACCAGGTTTTCAATTTGAGGCACTCCCTCAGGAAAGGCCAATCCGAGGTGTGACATGCTCAAGGTGCACTGCGGCAATTCACCAAGGCTCCTTCAACAGCACCTTCCAAACCCGTAATCTCTACTGCTTAGAGGGGCAAGAGCAACAGATACCAGGGAACACCACCACCTGCAGGTTGCCCTCCAGGTTACTCACCATCCTGACTTGGAAGTATATCATCATTCCTTCAATATCCTGGAATTCCCTCCCAAACAGCACTGTGGGTGTACCTACAGTATGTGGACTGCAGCGGGTTCAAGAAGGCAGCTCACCACCACCTTGTTAAAGGCAATTAGGGATGGGCAATAATGCTGGCCTAGCCAGCAACACCCACATTCCGTGATCCAATAACAAAATAAATAAAAGCAAAATGAGGATTACTAGGTGAAGGATTACAGTTACAATTAGTTCATCCTTACATTAAAAATCTCCATCTACAAGTCAGAGAGTATATAGGCTACACGGCATGAAGACAGACCATTCGGCCCACACTTTCCATTCTGCTGTTTATCCTCCTTTCCTCATCTAAATAAAGAACAAACAAAGAACAAAGAACAACACAGCACGGGAAACAGGCCCTTCGGCCCAACGAGCCCGCGCCGCCGTCCCATTGTCTCAGTGACCTATTCATGATTTTAGTCTACGCCTAATGTGCGAGGATCAGGGAGGTCCAACATAGGGACAATTTGTTACCCAATCAATCAGCCTAAAAGCGCATCTTTGGGATGTGGGAGTAAACCGGAGCACCCGGAGATCTATGTCATAACCATCTATTCCCTTATACAGTTTTATTGTGACCCCAGAGTGTAATTACTCTGTTTTCTTTTGGCAACATGGTGACCATGCCCATTTCCCATTAAACCTTTCCTGTGACAAACTGGGAATCCGGATTTGCGGGGTGAGGGCGGCAGAAAAATCCCACCTGAGGTCAACAGATCTTTCCATGGTCCACCCATTGCCTCCTCCAATTCTCATGGTGGACAGAACGGGAAAATTTAGCCCCATGCGGTCAAATTCCACTGCTCTTGAGTCTAATAATTTTTTTTATTAATTAGTGGGACATGGATGTCGCTGGGTGGTCAGCATTTATTACCCATCCCTAGTTGCCCTTGGAGGGCAGTTGAGAGTCAACCACATTGCTGTAGCTCTGGAGTCACATGTAGGCCAGACTGGGTAAGGATGGCAGATTTCCTTCCCTAAAGGACATTAGTGAACTAGATGCGTTTTTCCAACAGTTGACAATGGTTTCACGGTCATTAGTAGATTCTTAATTTCAGATATTTTATATTGAATTTAAATTCCACCATCTGCTGTGGAGGGATTTGAACCCAGGTCCCCAGAGCATTAGCTGAGTTTCTGGTTTAATAGTCTAACGATAATACTATTAGGCCATCACCTCCCCCTTCGAAGGGCATTCTTCTCATGGTACTATGGGTTGTGCTCTTTCTAATGAGACGTGAAACTGATTCTCTTGTTCCCCCCCTCCTGGGTAAGTGTGAAAGATTCCATGGCATTATCTGAAGGAAAGCGGGACCTCCAGCTCCATCCTAACCCCCACCTCTTTCTTCTCCACCCACCAAACCAAACCCTACTGGTGTCTTGATCAATAATGATTCCACAGTCAGCGAACCTGAAAGCAATCATCTGGCCATTCATCACACTGCTGTATGTGGGATCTTGCTGTGTGTTTCTGGGCCGCCACGTTTTCTCCTCTAGTGCACTCCAAAAGCCCATCCAGCAGGCTTTCCGGAATTTTGAGGTGTTGTGAAAGGCGCTATGGAAAGGCAAACATTTTTGTTCCCACCTCCCACCTCTCCGGGATTGCCCTTTGCACGCGTTACAGTCCGATTGGTTCTCTCCCCTACCTCACGCCATAGTCTCTGCGGTTCCCCAAGAAACGTTCCTTGGTAATTTTCTTTTTTGCTGCCCCCGGGGGTGATCTCACTTGTTGGCGCAGGGTCAGCTTTCACATATCCCAACGAGAAGCCAAGTCCACTTGCCCACAATCTATTTCTAATACCAGCAGCGGCTTCTGTTCACCCACTCGGACAGACTGCAGGTCCGATCAACAGCCCTCAATGTGTCATCACTCGTTTCAGTTCCTTATTGAATTTGCTAACACTGTCCGCCTCCACTGTCACTGGGCAATCTGCTCCACAAACTCATCAACCTACTCATGAACTAATTAAATGGAAACTTGCATGCTTTGCTAAAGTCTATGCCCTTCCTTTTCTTCCTTCTGAATCCCCGTGGGTTCGTTATGTTATTCCACCATTTTTAGCTTGTAAGCATTTCTAATTTTCCCATTCTATCCTCTGTAAATCTGAGGCCATCCAAACTCTAAGATCAAAACAAAATTCCGCAGATGCTGGAATCTGAGACACCGTTGGCTCCATCCTCTCTCCACAGGTGTTGTCAGACCTGCTGAGATTTTCCAGCAGTTTCTGTTCTTGTTCGCTATCTAAACTCTGCTGTGCGCACATCCTAACTTGCATCAAGTCCCATTCACCTATCACCCCGACTGGTTCCAGGTCACGGGGGGAGACAGGAGACTGTAGCACGGTGACAATGTTACCGCAAATCCAGAAACCCAGGTTGAGGCTCTGGGGACGTGGGTTCAAACCCCACGCTGGGGAAATTATAGCTCAGTTAATGAGATCCAGAATTGGAATTTAGTCTCATGAATGGTGACCATGGAATTATCATCACTTGTCGTAAAAAAAAGCCACCTGGTTCTTTAGGGAAGGAAATCTGCTGTCCTTATTCGGTCTGGCCAACATGTGACCCCAGGCCCACAGCAACATGGTTGATTATTAACCACCCTCTGAACAAGAGGATAGTTCAAGAGCAATTAGGGATGGGTAATAAATTCTGGTCTTGCCAGGTACATTCACATCCCAGGAAAGAATAAAGAAATTCCTCAGCTTGTTTTTAAATACCTCCCTGTACCACACCCTCTCCTGTGATCTCCAGGCCCATCATCCTCCTGGATATCTGTGCTCCTCTAATTCATAGGTCCACAGAATCCTGACACTACAGAAGGAGGCCATTCAGTCCATCGAGTATGTACTGACCACAATCCTACCCAGGCTCTATTTCAGTAACTCCACACATTTACCCTGCTAATCCCCTGACACTGAGGGGCAATTTAGCATGGCCAATCAATCTAACCCACACATCTTTGGACTGTGGGAGGAAACAGGAGTACCCGGAGGAAACCCACGCAGACACGGGGAGAACATGCAAACTCCACACAGACATTCTGCCTTCCCAGTTTGTAATCACTCAGCGTCCATTCCTTCAGCCACCTCGATCCTAACTCTGGAATTCCTGCCTTAAACCTTCCTGCCTCACATTCCCTTCCTACCTCACATTCCCTTCCTAAACCTTTTTGTCTTTGCCTCACAATCTCTTCTTATACCTCTTTGTCTTTCTGTCTCACAGCCTCTCCCTAAACCTCTCTCTCTCTCTGCCTCACAATCTTTCTCTAAACCTCTCCGTCTCTCTACCTCCGGATCTCTCCCTAAACCTCTCTGTCTCTCTGTCTCACATTCTCTCCCTAAGCCTCTCTGTCCCTCTGTCTCACGTTCTCTCCCTAAGCCTCTCTGTCTCTCTGTCTCACGTTCTCTCCCTAAACCTCTCTGTCTCTCTCCCTCGTATTCTCTCCCTGAACATCTCTGTCTCCCTGTCTCACACTCTCTCTCTAAGCCTCTATCTGTCTGCCCCACATCCCCCCTCTAAACCTCGCTGCCTCACATTCCTCCTTGAAGGTTCTCCTTGAAACACCTCTGGCCAGACTTTGGGTTACCTGTTCTATACACTTGCTGATGTGTTTCAGTGTCTAATTTTGTTGGCTAATGCTGCCTGTGAAGTGTCTTGGGTTTAGTTTAATTATGTTAAAGGCAGCATACGAGTTGTTATCACTCACTACATTCCCGCTTCCAGCAAGGGTGTAACATCATCCGAATTCCCAAATTTTAACTTCCTGTTCGGGCACGCATTGGTGATTTAATCCCTGCAGTTTTGAGCAATTATTGTGTCGGTCGCGTTCTCACATCGGAGTGAGAAAGTTGTGGGTTTGTGAGCGCACAAGTCTAGGCTGATACTCCACGTGCATTGTTGCACTGTCATAGGTGCTATCTTGTGTCCTATTTGGATATTAAAATGGTTCTACTGTTCAGAGAACAGGGGGGAGATTCCAGGCCTGGGAAACCTCTATCCCTCCACCAAATACATCTGAATTCAAATAACTGACCATCACATGGCTGCCTTAACGATGGCCAATCCAGTTGCATTCAGCAATAAGTTGAACACCAATCCCTGGTCTTTATCTCATCGCATTTCACCTTTTTTACTGTCTGTCCAGCCTGGATTTCAATCGGACTGTTAACTACCTGGGGAAAATAAGCTTCAGCAAAAGATTTATTCCATTGCAAAAATGAGCTGTTATTTTTAAGGTCAAGTTAAGTCTGCCCAGGGGCGGCTCGATGGCACAGTGGTTAGCGCTGCTGCCTCACAACACTAGGGACCTGGGTTCGATTCTTGGCTCGGGTCACTGTCTGTGTGGAGTTTGCACATTCTCCTCGTGCCTGCGTGGGTTTCCTCTGGGTGCTCCGGTTTCCTCCCACACTCCGAAAAGATGCGTGGATTAGGTTGATTGGCCATGCTAAATTGATCTAGTTTTGGGGGTATTGGCAGGGTAAATATATGGAGATAGGGTGGGATTCTTGTCGGTGCAGGCTTGATGGGCTGAATGGCCTCCATTCTGGACTGTATGGATTCGATGAAACTTTAAAATGTGACCCTGTTTGGAATTAAGTTGGCCCCAAACTGACATACCAGCCAATGCAAGATCAGAATGGAATCAATCTTTAATTTCAGTCCCTCTGAGTCTCATCTTTGTATGTCACTGGCTGTGATGCTTCCTCTTTTGTGGCTACACTTCCAGAAGTACTTCATTGCATGCAAAGTGCCTTCAAATATCCTGAGGCAGTGAACAGTGCAACAGGAAATAAATTTTTTCTTTCCCTTCTTTCCCATCTTTCTTCCTGCAACACTTCATGAATTCTCACCAGTGTCGCATGTCAACGTGCTCTCAATCCAGTCCTTCGCGTGTCATGGTGAGTTGACTGTGGGAATCCTGGTCTCGAGGGCGTTGGCTACGAGGAGAGGTTGAATAACTTGAATTGTTTTCACTGAAAAGGTGGAGGCTGAGGGGAGACCCAGAGGCCGACAAGTTTAAAGTAAAGTAAAGTTTATTTTGTACTCACGAGTAAGGCTTACCTTAACACTACAATGAAGTTACTGCGAAATTCCCCTAGTCACCATACTCAGGTGTCTGTTCGGATCAATGCACCTAACCAGCACGTCTTTCAGATTGTGGGAGGAAACCGGAGCACCTAGAGGAAACCCACGCAGACACTGGGAGAATGTGCAAACTCCACACAGACAGTGACCCAAGCTGGGAATCGAACTCAGATCCCTGGTGCTGTGAGGCAGCAGTGCTAACCACTCATAAACCAAGTTTATCAGAGGCATTGACAGGGTGGATAGTCAAAGGCTTTTACCCAGGGTGAAAGTGTCAGTCACAAGGGGGCACACGTTCAGGGCGAGACGGGGAAAGTTTAAGGGAGATGTGTGGGGGAAGCTTTTTATTGAGAGAGTGATGGGTGCCTGGAACGCATTACCAGAGGACATGGTGGAAGCCGGCACATTAGCAACTTTTAAGAATTATCTGGATGGGTACAGGAATAGGGAGGGAATAGAGGGGTATGGACTGAGTAAGGGCAGAATGGTAGCACAGTGGTTAGCACTGCTGCTTCACAGCTCTAGGGTCCTGGGTTCGATTCCCTGCTCAGGTCACTGTCTGTGTGGAGTTTGCATGTTCTCCTCGTGTCTGCATGGGTTTCCTCCGGTTTCCTCCCACAGTCCAAACATGTGCCGGTTAGGTTGATTGGCCATGCTAAGAAATTGCCCCTTAGTGTCCAGGGATGTGTAGGTTAGAGGGGATTAGTGGGTATAATATGTAAGGATATGGGGGTAGGGCCTGGGTGGGATTGTGTTCAACGCAGACCTGAAGGGCCTCATTCTCCACTGTAGTGTTCTATGATTAGTTCAGTTAGAGCACCGTGATTGGAACAGGCTTGGAGGGCCAAAGGGCCTGTTTCTGTGCCGTTTTTCTGGTTGCCCCTTTTCCTTTGAATGGCGGCCACACCGAGTGCTGAGGGGGGTCGCACCTCCTGCCATCGCCACTATTTTACCTCCAACCTGAGTCTATAATTCACAAGGGGCAACCTGGAAGCCCACAGGTGATGCCAGGCACCCACGCAAAGATTTAAATACCCTTCTATACAAAAAAATATCAAAAATCTATCCAGCCTGGCTTTCAATCGCACTGTTAACTACCTGGAGAAAATAATCTTCAGCAAAAGATTTATTCCATTGCAAAAATAAGCTTTATTCTTGAGGTCAAGTTAAGTCCAGAAACACTGATGTGTGGAGCAGGGGTTCCCAAACCATTTTCCAACATGACCCTAATTTAGCATTTGAAAATTGATGTAATAAAGCAGCAGAATAACATTCAGTACAGACTTATTAATGTGCAGATCAATGTCAACTCCAAGTTATAAATATGAATACCTCTCTTTTCAGTATTTTCCAAAAATGTTGTTAAATTTATTCATGCAGGTTTCAGCCGAGTTCTTCATATTCCCCGGAGACAGAGACTCAGTGAAGCCCCTCTCCCTCCCCCCAGCACCCACCCCCGCTCCCAACCCAGCACTGTTACCAGCCTCTCCCCCACCCCATACTATAACTAGCCCCCTCTCCACCCCCTCCCCCCCCTACCTCTGCACTGTAACCAGACCTTCCCTCACCCTTCACTGTCACCAGCTCCTCCCCCCACCCCATACTGTAAACACCCCCTCCCCTCACCCTGCACACCCTCCCACAGCTCCATCCCCACCACTGTCACCAGTCCCTCCCCCTCTCCCACCCCCTCCCTCCACCCCACACTGTAACAAGCCCTTTCCCACCCCCCCCATTGTAATCAGCCCCTCCCCCACCCCCCCACTGTCACCAGCCCCTCCTCCTCTCCCACCCCTCCCTCCACCCCACACTGTAACAAGCCCTTTCCCACCCCCCCCATTGTAACCAGCCCCTTCCCCCACCCACACCCCCCCCATTGTAACCAGCCCCTCCCCCCACCCACACCCCCCCCATTGTAACCAGCCCCTCCCCCCACCCACACCCCCCCCCACTGTAACCAGCCCCTCCCCCCACCCACACCCCCCCCCATTGTAACCAGCCCCTCCCCCCACCCACACACCCCCATTGTAACCAGCCCCTCCCCCCACCCACACCCCCCCCATTGTAACCAGCCCCTTCCCCCACCCACACCCCCCCCATTGTAACCAGCCCCTCCCCCCACCCACACACCCCCATTGTAACCAGCCCCTCCCCCCACCCACACCCCCCCCCATTGTAACCAGCCCCTCCCCCCACCCACACCCCCCCCATTGTAACCAGCCCCTCCCCCACCCACACCCCCCCATTGTAACCAGCCCCTTCCCCCACCCACACCCCCCCATTGTAACCAGCCCCTCCCCCACCCACACCCCCCCATTGTAACCAGCCCCTCCCCCACCCACACCCCCCCATTGTAACCAGCCCCTTCCCCACCCACACCCCCCCATTGTAACCAGCTCCTTCCCCCACCCACACCCCCCCATTGTAACCAGCCCCTTCCCCACCCACACCCCCCCATTGTAACCAGCTCCTTCCCGGACTGTGGAATTTGAATTCAAATAAAGAAAATATCTGGAATTAAGAATCTACTGATGACCATGAAACCATTGTCGATTGTCAGAAAAACCCATCTGGTTCACTAATATCCTTTAGGGAAGGAAATCTGCCTTCCTCACCCGGTCTGGCCTGCAGAGACCCAGCAATGTGATGGACTCTCAACTGCCCTCCAAGGGCAGCAAATGGGCAATAAATGCTGGTCCAGTCAGTGACACCCATGTCCCATGAATGAATAAAAACAGCAAACAATGAGATATCTCCTTGTCCACATCTCTGTTCAACGCCACGCTGGGTCTGGGTCACGTGCCTTCTTACATCACTGTGTGGGTGGTACTGTGCTCAGTCCCACATTAACCCTGTAAGTGCCAGACACTTATACTACAGGAGGAAGTAGCTGGTACCCGCTCTAAATGAACAAAACACAATGGAACCATTTGCACCGACTATATTTCTTTTCAAGGTGAGGTTGGAGAAGCTGGGGGTTGTCCTGGCTGCGCAATGGAAATCGAGGGGAGACTTGATCAAGGCGAACAACTTTATGACGGGTTTAGGTGGGGAAAATCTTTTCTCACTGGCTGATGGTAAAAGGACGAGGGATTTAAAATATTAGGGGGAGAGCAGTAGAATGTGAGACAGAACTTCTGAAGGAGTGAATAGTAATGAACTTGCCGCCTCCCAGGGTGATGGAAATGGATGAATAATTTCAGATGTAAATTGGATTGGGATATAAATTTGCAAGGTTGTGGTGATAGAGCAGGGGAATGTAGCACAGTGGTTAGCACCGCTGCCCCAGGGACCCAGGTTCAATTCCCAGCTTCGGGTCACTGTCTGCGTGGAGTTCACATGTTCTCCCCGTGTCTGCATGGGTTTTCTCTGGGTGTTCCAGTATCCTCCCACACTCCAAAGATGTGCAGGTTGATTGGCCTTGCTAAAGTGCTTATTAGTGTCAGGGGGATTAGCAGGGTAAGGATGTGGGATTATGGGGACAGGGCTTGGGTGGGATTGTTGTTGATGCAGGCTCGCTGGCCTCCTTCTGCACTGTCGGGATTTTATAGTTCTATTCTATGACCGACTGAGTTGCTCAGTAGAGAACTAGCACGGAATTGATGGGCTGAGTAGCCTCTTTCTGCACTGTAAAAGCAAGTTTAACGTGGAGATCCAATCTCTATCAGCAACGTGTGTGTGAAGAAGCAAGTTATTTGTCCGTATTTAAAACCCGTGAAATAGATGTTCAAGCGCGTTCTACCCTGAGTCTGAATTGAAAAGGCCTAGATTGGGTCAGCCTGTTTAAACAAGCCAGATTCAGCCTGGATCAATAGTCCTGCTGCCTCCATTAACTCCTGAGAACATTGACTTTCTCAGCTGACTGGCATTCCTTCGCATTCTTCCAGTCTTTTTCAATGACTTCCTTCCAAATTGGCGCCTTCTGAATTTTCAGGAAGTTTCACTCGGAGTCTCAAGCAAATCTTTACAAAGTTGCGTAACCCCCAACCGTAGGCTACATACGAGCCACGGAGGCACACGCAATCCCCCAGTTGAACCGCGCAACACAGAGTGTCTGCACCATTTATTTACGATGCCTTAAACTAGGTACAGCTGCCACAAGCTGCAGTGTGCTCTCCTTGTACGAACCCTGTTGTTCCTGCATTACAAAGAGTTTAGAACGGTGGGGGGAGGTCGGGGGTGGGGTGTGTGGAGGGGGGGGGTGGCGGTGGTTATTGGTGAGGAGAGAGTGGAAATCGGCATGAGAATGTTTCAATGAATTTTGCATTTGATTGATAGGCCAGCAGAGGAGGCAGCTTGTGTACAGCACAGTAAACGATGTGATGAATAAAAATCCAAATGAAATAAAAATCTGAAGTCTAATGCCTCAGTTACCCAGGGCAACCGAATAAGAAAAACAGCCCTGGACAAAGAAATGAGCTTACATTCTAAGACTCATTCTAAGATCAAAGTATCCGTGGCGCCTTTTGTTACATCTTCAGGGCGACTTCCACCATCAACAAAATACTGTTAGAGACACCGTTGTTACTTGGACAGCCAATAGCCAGCTTGAGCACAGCAAGATCCCACAAATGACCAGACAGAAGAATATTTTTCACCGTGTTATTTGACTGAGGAATTGTAACTTTCACCGTATCCTGCAATGGGTTCAGACTGTGGTGGCATCAGGAAAACTGCCTGATTGTGATTAGAATAATGACATGGAATCCTTTGCGTTTTATAGAATGGGCAGCACGGGGGCACGGTGGTTAGCATTGCTGCCTCACAGCACCAGGGACCCGGGTTCGATTCCCGGCTTGGGTCATTGTCTGTGCGGAGTTTGCACATTCTCTGCGTGGGATTCCTCCGGGTGTTCGAGTTTCCTCCCACAGTTCCAGAAGACGTGATGGTTAGGCGGATTGTCCACACTAAGTTCTCTCTCAGTGTCCCAGGATAGGGGGATTAGCCGTGGGAAATGTGTGGGGTTACGGGGATAGGGTGGGGTAGAGGGTCCGGTTAAGATACTCTGTCAGAGAATTGATGCAGACTCAATGGGCCAAATGACCTCCTTCTGCACCGGAGGGATTCTAGCAACAAAAACATTGCAGATATTGACAGCATTGAAAGTGGCCATTCTACCCATCATGTCTGTGCTGGCCAGTAAAGGATGTCAAGACCAATTGCACTTTTCAGTTTTTGGTGCACAGCCTTGCAGGTTCTGGCCCTGCACATTCGAGTGATTCTTTAGATGCAGCGAGTTACGGTATCTGCCTCTACCACCCTTTCAGACACTCAGTTCTGTTGAAGTGCTGGATTCCAATAACTGGCGAGCAAGGACTTTGGACAATAATTCATTCACTAGTCTGAGTAGCACGACATAATCCGCACTCTGGGGAGACCTCCTGCACTCCTGTCACATGATCCTTTAATAGCCACATCATCAAATCATCGTGTGACCATTTGGCCTCCAAGTCCAATGAGAATTTACCTTGACTTTAGGCCTCAAGCCTCCAGCTGAGTTGGCCCTCAGTATTTTTCCCTCCATTTTGCTTCCATCCCTATTGGTCTTTTCCAAATACTTACCCGTATTTAAATTCACATTCAGCCTAGATTAGCCAGTGCCTACTCATAGTGTTAAATAAAGTGTTGGCAGAGATCAATAATGGCAGATTCGTTAACATCGACAGAGTTTGTTGCTGCTTCTTTGGAGGTTTCTTTTGTTGATGTTAACTACTTGTCATTGCCACTTCCTGAAGGACTGTCATCACCCTTCTCTAGTGGGGTAACCCTAAAAGAACTAGACTTAACCCTAAAAGAACTGAATTAAAATCCCTAGGTGGTTTTAGTTAATTCGGGCAACATGGTCGGTGCAAGCTTGGAGGGCCGAAGGGCCTGTTTCTGCGCTGCAATTTTCTTTGCTCTTTGTTCTTTGTTCACCCCTTTCCTTGACTCAATTTCAAATAAGCGCAACGCCAGTCCCCTTCACAGAATCAATGAATATTTACAGCACAGGAGGTCATTCTGCCCATCCAGCCTGTGCCAGCTCTCTGTGAGAACAGTTCCAGCCCTTTGCACATTTTGTCCCCCCACGTGCTTATCCAATTTCCTAAGCTGTGATTGACGTTGTCTCCACCATACTCTCAGACAGTGCATTCCAGATCCTAACCACTCGCTGTGTGAATCTGTCTCCACCACACTCTCAGACAGTGCATTCCAGATCCCAAGCACTTGCTGCATTCAGATAATTCCTCATGTCGCCATAGGTTCTTATGCCAATCCATCTGAAATCAGTGTCCATTTGTTCTTGACCAATGGGAACAGTGTCTTTCTAGCCAGTCTCTTACACAACTCTCATGATTTTGAAATCTCAATCAAATCTCCTCTTAAGCGTCTCTTCCAGAGAGGACAACTCTAACCTCTTCAATCCATCTTTCCAACTAGAGTCACTCTTGGGGCTAAAGGGATCAAAGGATACGCGAGGAAGGGTGGGATCAGGATATTGAATTTGATGATCAGTGATGATCAAAATGAATGGCGGAACAGGCTTGAAGGGCCAAATGGCCTACTCTTACTTCACGTTTCAATGATTCTATGGGTAAAGGAATAAGAGATGGGCCTAGAGGAGGTGTGAATGGCAACAGCTAAATGATCAGTACCAGTTGCGGTCCCAAAAAGAACTGGAAGCAGTTTTTGTGATCTGAGGTTATTGAAGCGAGTGTTGAATGTGGAAGACTATGAAGTGACCAATTGTAAGGCGAGCTGCTCCTGGAGCTTAGGTTGAGTTTCATTGGAACATTGGATGAGGCCGTGGACAGAGAGATGGGAATGGGAATGGGGAGGAGGATTAATATAACAGGCTATTGGAAGTCCAGGGCCACCTTTGCAAAGATGTCTGCAAATCGCTCAGCTGACCTGCATTTGATCTCTCCAATGTCCAAAGATGTGCGGGTTAGGTGGATTGGTCACGCTCAATTACCTCTTAGTGTCAGGGTGATTAGCAGGGTAAATACACAGGGTTACGGGGATAGAGCCTGAGTGGGATTGTTGTCCGTGCAGATTCAATGGGTTGAGTGACCTCCTTCTGCACTGTAGGGTTTCTATGATTCTATAAACGTAGAAAGGACCACATTGTGAGCAGCGAGTATACTGAATTGAAAGAAGTGCACAGAAATCACTGCTCCATCTGGGAGCCGGTACGAGGGCAGATATTGCACCTTCTGGACTTGCGTGGGGAGGTGCCACGGGAAGGCTCGAGTGGTAGAAGTGATTGGAGAATGGACCAGGGAGTCATGGAGGAAATTATACTCTCCAGATACCTGACAAGGGAGGAGAGATTTCTGGTCAGCCATTGAATCTCTACAGCACAGAAGGAGGCCACTAGGCCAATCCAGTCTGCACTGACCACAATCCCATTTATACCCATAGGGGTATAGACCTTACCAACCCGCATGACACTCAGGGGCAACTTACCATGGAAATCTGACAGAGCAGCTAGTTAAACAAGGCAGAAGCACCGTAGGGTGGCACAGTGGTTAGCACTGCTACCTCACAGTGCCAGGGACCCGGGTTCGATTCCAGCCTCGGGTGACTATCCGTGTGGAGTCTGCACCTTCTCCTTGTGTGTTCCCACTGGGTGTTCCGGTTTCCTCCTACACTCCAAAGATATGTGGGTTAGGTGAATTGGCCATGCTAAATTGCCCATTAGTATGAGGAGGATTGGCAGGGTAAGTATGTGGGGTTACGGGGATAGGTGGGATTTTTGCTGGTGCAGCCTCGATGGGCCAAATGGCCTCCTTCTGCGGGGCAGGGTTTCTATAATTCTATGACTAAATCAACCTAACCCGCAGATGTTTGGAGTGTGTAAGGAACTGGAGCTCCCAGGGAAATCCCAAACAAACATGGGGAGAACATGCATGGGGGATCACCCAATGCCGGAATTGAATCCGGGTCCTTGGCGCCGTGAAGCGGCAGTGCTAACCGCTGTGCCACCATGCCACTCTGTGCGATCGACAGAACGTTGGCGCCTCCACCAAGCCAACCCATAGCTCCAGACTGCAACACGCATGTAAAAGGGCATGTTGCCACAGCAACTTGGAATGCCACCATCGCACATTCTCCTGTGTTCCACTCACAGATTCTCAGGAAGACAGGCAAAGAACATGCCAAGTAAACGCGGAGAGGAAAAAATGTGCAATGTATGAGTGAATGCTAATCTGAACACAAAACAACTCTCATTGTAACATGAAGATTAGTCCAAATTCCACATTATAACATTAGAATGTGTTTATGACTTTGCTGAATATACTGAAGAAAGGAAATCTATCTCCCTAGGGCTAGATTGCTATTGGCTTGTATTCCTGTTAAAGAAATGTTAAAAACCAATTTCAACTGTATCAGCCGTTCAAGAGAAATTGTTAAAAATAACACCAAAAGTGTATAATTAAATAAATTGTACATTATCTTTCAAAACCGCACAACAAAAGTTTATTTACTGCTGTCACAAGTAGGCTTACATTAACACTGCAATGAAGTTACTGTGAAAATCCCCGAGTTGCCACACTCCGGAGCCTGTTCGGGTACACTGGGGGAGAATTTAGCACGGCCAATGCAACTAACCAGCACGTCTTTCGGGCTATAGGAGGAAACCGGAGCACCGGGAGGAAACTCACGCAGACCCGGGAAGAACGTGCAGACTCTACACAGACAGTGACGCAAGCCGGGAATCGAACCCGGATCCCTGGCGCTATGAGGCAGCAGTGCTAATCACTGTGCCACCGTGCCCCCACTGGAGGTCCCGAGTTCACACTTGCTGGCAGTGGGACCAGTTTGGCAATTTTATTGGAAGCTGCTACTTTATTGGTCACCTCTGGGCTCACTGACCAATTAAAGATGGCGGTAGAGAGGCTCATGGAGTTGCTGGTCCAATCAGAGGGCTGGATGGCTTTGATGCCTCAACAGCGCCACTGGGAGAGCCGGAGGACTGTTGAGGCTGGTCAGAGAGCACCAGGGTCTCAATAGGTGGAAGATACTGGGAAGACATTAAATTCTGGATGGCCAAAGGATGGAGGGAAACTCTCTCTGGGGAGGGGGAAGCATTATGGCCACCTTGGACTCCCTCTGCGGACAACAACACTGATGGCTCTGATGTTTTTAGTCTCTGTCTCCCAGGGCTGTCACAAGAATGCCACCTCTATGAAACTGGCAGCCTCCCGTCAAGGTGGGTAAAATGCCAGATCCACTTGGTGGGCTCCAAGGGGGCACTAAATTATGCAAATTGGCTGCCAATGGTGTACCCCTGGACTTGCCTCTTTGATTCTGGACTCTGGGACCTGTGTGAAACAATGAGCGTGATCTTTCGGCTCTTTGTGATGGTTGGATCCTCCCATCCCACCAACAGCGTAACCCTGCCACGGGCCTCCAGGCAACATGGGATGGATTCAGTAGGATATCTGAAGAAGGTACCGGAAGATCCCACCACTAGTCAATGGTGGGCCACCTCCCAGCATTGGGAAACGTGTCATGGGATGGGGAAGGAGGCGTGGGGGGAAGGGGGGCAGTGCAAAGAATCCTGCCATTGTCCTCTGAACTAGTCTAGCAAACCACTGAGTTCAACAAATGTTGGATGGTCACATTCATTGAAGATTAAAAACTCCCCCAAAAGGCCTCCCTCTGTGTTGTACTATCAACATTGACACGTCAACTCTCAGTAATGAATTCAACTCATTTAATTAGGCCTTAGACAAGGGCCAAGACTCAAGGAGCAAAGGCTGCCATTACTCCCAGAGCCTTCTCCATCAAATTTATCATGAGACCTCTGGCCCTCTCTGACAGTGGTGGCCATTTCTGAGTGATTTTATTGATGCTCAGATTGCTAAACTGGGCCTTGCACTCTGTCTCAAATACAAAGCACAGATGATAAAGACACCTTCTGATAGGGAAGGTCTTAGTATCAATCAATGGACTATGTTGAGTTATATACCTCTTCTGTCATTAACTGAATACTGAACTGAGGTTCATTCCCCACTGTAGGATGACATTCAGGTCTATCCAAATGTCTAATACTATGGCTGTCCCAGTCAATGTTGGACAGTTAAAATCTCCGACTATTACCACCCTATTTTTCTTGGAGTTGTCTGTAATCTCCTTACATATTTGCTCCTCAATTTCCTGCCAAATATTTGGGGGCCTATAGTACAACCCCATCAAAGTGATTTCCCCCTTCTTATTTCTTAGTTCTACCCATATAGATTGAGTGGCCGAACCCTTGGATATGTCCCCTCTCAGTACAGCTGTGACGCTTTCCCTACTCAAAAGTGCAACTCCCCCTCCTCACTTACCTCCTGTTTTATCCTTTCTATAGCATCTGTACCCTGGAACATTAAGCTGCCAGTCCTGTCCTCCCTTAGCCATTTTTCAATAATTGCTATAATATCCCAATCCCACAGACCCATCCATGTCCTGAGTTCATTTACTTTGCCTATCAGGCCTCTTGCATTGAAATAAATGCATGCTAATCAGAACTTCCCTTGCTCTCTATCTTGCTTTTCTTGATCTGTCTGGTACTAGGATTAACTGTCCCTTCACAGCAGCTCCTCCACAAACCACTTTCTGGTCACAGTGACTACACGTATGCAAATGTGACCTGCAACCGCCAATCATCTTCTCCGCTCTGCTGCCCTCACCTGGACACTTGCCTTCCCTCGAAGTAGGAAGTTCTTTTCCGGAAACCCGGAAGGTCCATTCAAAAGTCTGATGGCATCAGGGAAGAAGCTGTTCTTAACACTGCAATGAAGTTACTGTGAAAATCCCCTGGAAGAGAGTATGCCTGGGGTGCGAGGGACCCTTAACTATGCTGGCTGCTTTCCTGAGGCAGCGGGAAGTGTAGACAATGTCAATGGATGGGAGGCTGGTTTGTGTGATGGACTGGGCTTCGTTCATGATCCTTTGTAGTTTCTTGGATAGAGCAGGAGCCAGATCAAACTGCGATACAAGGAGAAAAGATGCTTTCTTTGTTGTCTCTGTCAACGTTGTAGCTGACAGGCCAAATTTCCTTAGCCTCCTGAGAAAGTAGAGTCATTGGTGGGCTTTCTTAATAACTATAGCCTTGGTGTGGAGGGACCAGGACAGGTTGTTGGTGACCTGGATACCTAGGAACTTGAAGTTTTCGACCATTTCCACTTCATCCCCATTGATGTAGATGGGGCACGTCCTCCAATATGCTTTTGGAAGTCGATGACATTTTACTGACATTGAGGGAGAGATTATTGTCATTGCACCAGTTCACCAGATTCTCTATCATGAGACTCTTACTCCAGATCCATAGCAATGTGGTTGACTCGTAACTGCTGCCCACTCGGGGGAAGTTAGGGATGGGCAACAACTGGTGGCCTTGCCAGTGATGCCCACATCCCACGAAAGAATAAATAAAAAATAGTTACATCAGTATCAGGCGCCCCAAGGATCAGATTAACCCTTTACATATGGTGCCTTGCAAACAGACTAACAGTTATTCAACTGATCTTTATTTATTAGTTATGAGTGTCACAAGTAGGCTTACATTAACCCTGCGATGAAGTTATTGCGAAAATCCCCTAGTCACCACACTCCGGCGCCTGTTCGGGTACCCTGAGGGAGAATTTAGCCTGGCCAATGCACTTAACCTGCACATCTTTTGCACTGTGGGAGGAAACAGGAGCACCCAGAGGAAACCCACGCAGACACGGGGCCAACATGCAGACTCTGCACAGGCAGCGACCCTCCCAAGCTGGGAATCGAGCCCAGGTCCTTGGCAGCCAGCATAGTTAAGGGTCTCTCGCACACGTGAGGCAACAGTGCTAACCACTGTGTCACCATGCCACCCATGGGATCTTGCTGTGTACAGCCCTGTCTCTATCGCAACAGTGACTGCATCTTTTCCAAAAGTAATTCATTGGCTGTGAAGTACTTGGTGTATCCCCCGGGTGTGATAAATGGAAATGTGTTTGTCCTTTCAATATGGCACTTTCTGCGCTGGTCCTTTGGGCTTTTGTTTGTCAAGTGAAAAACAAGAATATTGGTATAAATCATTTATTATTCACCAGACCAGCCAACGATATTCAGCGTGCGAACGCAGCAAAACATTTTAAAATGCTATGCAATAGTTGACATCAATAAGTTTTAATTGGTGTCATAAAACCTCTTAATGTCATGTCCTTTGGTAGCTTTTAAAAAGTCAAATTTAATAAATTCCTGCTCGAAAGCACGAGGTTTTGCTCATTAGCTTCCGTTTTGTCACAATCACTGTCATACGAAACAGTATTCACATCGTAAAATATTTATTTGTACTGGTGCATCTCCCACGGTGTTGCTCCTGGGCTGCCTGGGGATCTGGAGGCTGGCACTGTTAATCGCAGCAACTTGTCTCTTGTAGCTGTGGTCAGTTAAATGCCTCAAAATTTCAGGCTGTAGGTCAAAGCTTGAATATTTGTCTTTTTTTTTAAAGCGAGCTGCTTCTGTAACAGAATGCACGCTTTAACTGGGGCTGCCTCATGTGCCTTGGCTGGTGAATCTTTAGTGGCATTGCCCCATGCCATTGTGGGGCAGCACGGTGGCTTAGTGGTTAGTGCTGCTGCCTCATAGTGCCAGGGACCTGGGTTCGATTCCTGGCTTGGATCAACGTCTGTGCAGAATCTGCACATTCTCCCCGTGTCTGCGTGGGTTTCCTCCGGGTGCCCCAGTTTCCTCCCACCGCCCAATGAGTTAGGTTGAATGGCCAGGATAAATTGACCCTGGCTTTGGGGTGATTAGCAGAGTAAGTATGTGGGGTCAGCGGGTTAGGGTGGGACTGTTGACGGTGCAGGCCTGGTGGGCTGAATGGCCTCTTCTGTACTGTAAAGATTTTATGATTCACTATTGCCTCACAGTGCCCAGGACCGAGGCCCGGCTTGAGTCTGCATGTTCTCCTCGTGTCTGCGTGGGTTTCCTCCGGGTGCTCCGGTTTCCTCCCACAGTCTGAGAGACAAAGAACAAAGAACAACACAGCACAACAAAGAACAAGCCCGCACCGCCATCTTAACAAATTGTTTTTCCCCCTCTACCCTTGACCCGTGTCTATGCTTATGGAACCACCGTTGGAAACCAGATTAAGGGGAGAATAATTTAGGGACAATTTGTTACACCAATCAGCCTAAGAGCACATCTTTGGGGTGTGGGAGGAAACTGGAGCACCCGGAGGAAACCCACGCGAGCACGGGGAGAATGTGCAAACTCCCACAGACACTGGCCCAAATCCATGTATCTGCACAGTTAACAGTGATAGTCACTGAGCTGTCGTGGTGCCCATCTGCTGGTCCAGTTTTAAGCCCACACAAACGACGCAAAGTACTAGGCTACTCTCGAAACATCCAAGAGCAGCCCACGCACGACCCACCGTGTGTATGCCCCTCGTTAGACAACAAGGTGGACCAACGCACCCGCGGAGTAAAAGAGAAAAGAGAGAAAAGACATACTGGTTGGGTGCATTGGCCATCCTCAGTGTACCCGAACAGGCGCCGAGAGTGGCAACTAGGGGAATTTCACAGTAACTTCACTGCAGTGTTAATGTAAGCCTACTTGCATGAATAAACCTCACACAGAACGTTAGGACAAAGCAAATGTATCTTTGCACACTAGTGATGCTCACAGGTATTACTTTGGGGGCCTGATATACCTGGCCTTTTTTAGGCAGAAGGGCAGCCAGATGGCACGGTTAAAAGGGTAGGTTTTCAGAGTGGTACAAAGGGGGACGTGGGTGTCCCAAAAGAGTCAGTGCTGGACCTGACTCTGCCAATAATGTATGTTCACTATTTACACTTTGAAACGAGACACATTTCTGCACTTGCGGACGTTAGTATATGGGGGGGGATGGTAAGTACTGAGGAGGACTGCCACAACCGAAAGGAATGGGCACGCAACCAGGTGAGTGAATCTTGATAAAGTGTGAAGTGTCACATTTTGCTAAGAAAAGTGAGAGAGTTATATATCAGTGCCCTGGGACCTGCAGAGACAACCCAAAATTAAAAACAAAATTATCCCCCTCAGTCACATAAATAAATAAATCTCGGGATATGGTGGTTTGAGTTATATAAATAAACAAGCTCTTGAATGTAGTCTCCGCAAAGGGTTCAAAAGTTTATATGTTATTTTGTTTTGATATTTAACACTTGAGGCCAGTTTCCACATGACAGCAAGCTCAATAACACACATGGAGATAGTACATAAGAATACAAGAACATAAGAACATAAGAAATAGGAGCAGGAGTAGGCCATCCAGCCCCTCGAGCCTGCCCCGCCATTCAATAAGATCATGGCTGATCTGTCGCTGCTCAGTTCCACATTCCCGCCCTCTCCCCATAACCCTTAATCCCCTCTCTTATCAAAAACCCATCAACCCGCGTCTTAAAAATATTTAGCGAGGCAGCCTCCACCACCTCAACGGGCAGAGAATTCCAGAGATTCACCACCCTTTGAGTGAAGAAGTTCCTCCTCAACTCCGTTCTAAACCGCCCCCCCTTTATCTTGAGGCTGTGCCCCCTAGTCCTACTGTCCTTTCTGAGCGGGAAGAGCCTCTCCACCTCTATCCTATCCATCCCATTCATCATCTTATACGTCTCAATGAGATCTCCCCTCATTCTTCTAAACTCTAACAAGTACAAGCCCAGTTTATTCAGCCTCTCCTCATAGCCCAACCCCCTCAACTCCGGTATCAGCCTAGTAAACCTCCTCTGCACTCCCTCCAAGGCCAAAATATCCTTACGTAAGTACAGTGACCATGAATCCCCTTCCTGTTGAAGCCCCTGACCCATCCATATTCTTTTGGTGTCAGTTGTGGCTCAGTCTGTCAATCAAAAGATTGTTCAGGACCCACTCCAAAGTCTGGAGACTTGAGGGACTGCCAAGCTATTGGAGGAGGCACAGTCTTCCTGGTGAGGTGTTAAATTGAGACTTTCTGCCCCTCAGGTGCTACAAAGAACAACAGAGCACAGGAACAGGCCATTCGGCCCACCATACCTGCGCTAATTCCTAATCCTTATTGAGACCCTTTACTTATTGCCCATACACAGTTTCTAGCCCTCTGTTTACCTCCTGGTCATATGCCTATCAAGATATGCCTTGAACGTTGCTTATGTGCCTGCTGCCACCACCTTCACTGGCAACGTGCTCCCAGGCACCCACCATCTCTGTGTGAAAAACTTTCCCTGCATATCTCCCCTAAACTTCCCCCCTCTCTTCTTGAACCTGTATCCTTTTGGAGTTGACCTTCCCATCTTCCAGACCAGGCAACATCCTTCCTCGCACCCTCTCCAAAGCATCCACCTACGTTGTGTGGCGACTGGAACTGCATGCAATAGTCCAAATGTGGCCTAACTATTGTAAAGAAGAGCAAGGGAGTTGTCCCTAGTATCCTGGTCAATAATTATCCCTCAATCACTATCACAGGGAATATTTCCTGGCCATCATCATGGCCTCTCAGTTAATATTGGCCATTATCTTATTTTTAAATAAGGGTGACCCTGTGGTTAACATTGCTGCTTCACAACACCAGAGACCCAGGTTCAATTCTGGTCTTAGGTGATTACCTGTGTTGAGTTTACACATTTCCCCCATGTCTGTGTGGGTTTCCGCCTGGTGCTCTGATTTCCTCCCAAGATGTGCAGGTTAGGTGGATTAGCTACTGTAAGATGCATAGGATTACGCAGGTAAGGGGGAGGAGGCTTAGATCAGATGGTCTTCAGAGAGTCGGTGCAGGCCCGATGGGCCAAATGGCCCCCTTCCTGGTGCCAGCACAGTGATTAGCATTGCTGTCCCCCAGCTCCCGGGAATCCCGGCTTGGACCACTATCTGTGCGGAGTCTCACGTTCTCTCCGTGTCTGTGCAGGTTCCTTCTGGGTGCTCCAGTTTCCTCCCACAGACCGAAAGACATGTTGGTTAGAAGCATTGGTCATACTAAATTCTCCCTCAGTGTACAGGCGATTAGGAGTGTGGCGATTAGGGGATTTTCACAGTAACTTCATTGCGCTGTGAATGTGCGCCTACTTGCAACACTAATCAATAAATAAACTTTAAAGTAAATTTCTGCACAGTCGGGATTCTTTGATCATTGCTTTACCAATTTATTGGTATGGTTGTGATAAACAGAAGAATAGAATATTGTCTGGGTGATTTTAACTGCCCGTATGGCATCCACTGGGAAAGTACGGTTAAAATTGCCTCTTACTATCCCACACATCTCTGTAAATTGCTGCTGCCAGACTTGGAATTGTAAGATAGCGCCTGGTGAAGCTCAGCTGTTTACCCCAAAAGTGACAGCCCCAACATGCGTTGTGCCAACACTATATCATCAGTGTTTTTAAGCAGAGCAAGGTGGTACAAGTTGGAGGAGCATTTAAAGAGCCAGACACCAAGCCAGCAACTCAACCCTGTGCCTTTAAGGAAACGCAGGGCGTGGAAAACAAGACGCTCATCGTATCCAGCAGCAACTGAAGAAGCTGTGAGTACAACCCCGCCATCGCAAGTGGAACTAAATTGAATTGAGCTGATAATCTGTGAACACGCACCATGAAAAATAACCTTGAGAAGTGCTGAATTGTTGCAAAACCCCCATTGGCTCACTCATGTCATTCATGTCAGGGTAAGAAAACCTGTCACTTCCCCCAGGCCAAGGAGACCTCTAGTCCTCTGTTGGGTCTTAATGCCCCAGGGTTGGGCAATTAGTGCTGCTGTTCAAAGATTTAATGAAAGGTCAGTTTCCTGTCGGATATTTTTCCCTCGTTTATGCTCAGACATTGCTTAAATTCTAATTTTTATCCTAACCTTTTAAAAAAAAACAACATTTGGAACACAATCGAACAAAAGGTCACAGGCCTGGAACGTTGTTTGTTCTCCCACTGTGTAGGTTTGATGGAGTAAAAAGTCTGATAACACCAGGTTTGGGCAGGGGGATCATGGCAGGGATGGGAGGGGAGGTTTTCACGTAAATCCACCGCAATGTACTCCACTGTCACCAACCAGGAGATGTGGTGGAGGGGCTTACCAGTCAGTCTACTCTTGGGGCCTGTTGGGTCCCTCAAGGGGGTGGTGGCAAAGTGGCACAGTGGTCAACACGCTGCCTCACGGCGCCAGGGGCTCAGGTTCGATTCCCAGCTTGGGTCACCGTCTGTGCATGTCCTCCCCGTGTCTGTGTGGGTTTCCTCTTGGCGCTCCGGTTTCTTCCCACATTCTGAGAGACGTGTTGGTTAGGGTGCATTGACCCGAACAGGCGCCGGAGTGTGGCGACTAAGGGAATTTCGCAGTAACTTCACTGCAGTGTTAATGTAAGCCTTACTTGTGACTAATAAGTAAACTTTACAAGTGGACAATTAATGGCCATTTAAGGACCTCATTCCCCCCCTCCCCTCACTGCTATTTTATGGCAGACCCAGCCATTTGGGAAAAAGTTTGGAATCTTTAGCTGTGTGGGCTGGTGGAGGGTTATCATTCTGTGTAGAACTCCTCTGTCCAACGGGAGCACAACCTCCCCCTACTCCCTGGGTCACAGTTCACATTTTAGCCACCCCGCACTCCTGCCTCTCAAACACAGAACACCGCCACCCCTTCCGAGACATCCCCTTCCCCTACCCCCACCCTCCCCCCACACCTCCTAGCCTCCCACCGCCTTATTGGGGCTTGCCACCCTGATACTGCTAAAAAAGACCCCCTCCCAGTCTCTCCCTGTCCTCTACCCCCATAAATTACCAACTGATTGGTTCTAGTGATAATCATGATGTAGAGATGCCAGCGTTGGACTGGGGTAAACACAGTAAGAAGTCTTACAACACCAGGTTAAAGTCCAACAGGTTTATTTGTAGCAAACACCACTAGTTTTCGGGGCTTGGTTTCTCATAGAGAAGGTGGAGGCTGCCTCGCTAAATATATTTAAGACGCGGGTTGATGGGTTTTTGATAAGAGAGGGGATTAAGGGTTATGGGGAGAGGGCGGGAAAGTGGAACTGAGCCACGACAGATCAGCCATGATCTTATTGAATGGCGGGGCAGGCTCGAGGGGCTAGATGGCCTACTCCTGCTCCTATTTCTTACGTTCTTATGGTCAGACCCGCTGCGTTTCTTCAGCATTTTCTGTTTTGACTTTAAATAATTATCTGTTAGCCAATCACAATGTAGCTTGCAAGTTGTGCGGCGACATGGCATTTTTAATTTTAAGAGGTCTAGGTCTAGGGGTGGCTGGGTGGCACAGTGGTTAGCACTGCGGCCTCACAGTGCCAGGGACCCGGGTTCAATTCCGGCCTTGGGTGCCAGTCTGTGTGGAGTTTGCATGTTCTCCCCATGTCTGCATGAGTTTCCCTCTGACACTCCGGATTCCTCCCATGGTCCAAAGATGTGCAAGGTTAGGTTGATTGGCCGTGCTAAATTGACCTTTAGTGTCGCAGAATACTTAGGTTAGATGGATTAGCAGGATAAATATGTTGGGTTATAGGATAGAGTCTGGTGGGATTGTGGTCAGTACAGACTCGATGGGCTGAATGGCCTCCTTCTATACTGTTGGGATTCTATGATTCTATGAAATATGTGGGGTTACAGGGATAGAGCCTGGGTGGGATAGTTGTTAGTACAGACTCGATGTGCCGAATGGCCGCCTTTTGCAATTCTAGATTTCAAAGTTATAGGTCAGTTTTTGTTCTGTTTCGGTGCTGGGTAAAGCCTTGATGTTGCTTCAGGTTTCTGTGTCCAGCTGATGGTCAGAAAGGTTACTCTAACCCATTGGGATCATCTCCGAATTTAAACCACATAAATGTTTCTCTTTAATGATCACAGAATGAAAGAATCACAGAATATAATTGTGCAGGAGAGGCCCTTCGGCCCTAGTCTGCACCGATGTATAGAAGTTCCTCTCCTGCCCACTTAATCCCACTTGCCAGCCTTGAGTGTTATGGGGTGCTGAGTGCTCATCCAGGTACTCTTGAAAGGATCTGAAGCATCCAGTGTCCACCACCCTCCCAGGCAGCGCATTCCAGATCATCACTGCCCTCTGGGTAAAAAAATGTTTCCTCAAATCCCCACCAAACCTCCCACCCCTCACTTTTAACTTGTGTCCTCTCGTAACTGTTCAAATGATGAATGAATGAATGATGTTCAAATGAGACGCGAGTTAAAACTGTGGGGGTTCAATGGAGCTGGTATATTACTTATCCTACTTTGCCCTGACTATCTACAACTAGAATCACTTCAAAAATATCAGCAGATAATGAACAGATGCATTTTGTTTCACTTTTGATGTATCTAACCTCTCAGAGTATCATATTATGGAATGTTACAGCACAGATGGAGGCCTTTCAGCCCATCATGGCCATTTCAGCTCTCTGTATGAACAAGCCAGTACCGAACTGTTGGCTTCTGTTGGTTATCCTGCAGAACTTTTCTCTTCAGCTAATTATCCAATTCCTATCAAAGTCACAATTGACTCTGTGTCCACCACACTCTCAGACAGTGCATTCCTGATCCTAGCCACTCGTTGTGTGCATCTGTCTCCACCACACTCTCAGACAGTCATTCCACACCCTAACCATTCACTGTGTGAATCTGTCTCCACCACACTCTCAGACAGTGCATTCCAGATCCTTGCCACCCGCTGTGTAAAATAAAACTTTTCCTCACATCGCCTCTGTTTATTTTAGTCCATCAGCTTAAATCGGTGACCTCAGGTACTTGGTCTTTCCACCAAGGCACGGTGGCACGGTGGTTAACACTGCTACTTCACAGCTCCAGGGACCTGGGTTCAATTCCTGGCTTGGGTCACTGTCTGTGTGGAGTTTGCACGTTCTCCCCTCGTGTCTGTGTGGGTTTCCTCCGGGTGCTCCGGTTTCCTCCCACAGTTCAAAGATGTGCCGGTTAGGTTGATTAGCCATGCTAAGATTGTCCCTTAGTGTCCTGAGGGTAAAATACATGGGGGTCGGGCCTGGGTGGGATTGTGGTCGGTACAGACTTGATGGGCCAAATGGCCTCTTTCTGCGTTGTATGATATCTACTCTGCCCAGAGCCCCTCGTGGTTTTGAACTCCTCTATCAAACCTTTTCTCGACATTTGTTAAATGGAACAATTGCAGTTTCTTCAATCTATCCATGTAACTGTAGACTCTCATCCCTGGGACAATTCTTTCCTACACTCTCTCCAAAGCTTCACATCTTTACTGAAGTGCGATGCCCAGAACAGACTAAACTCATCCGATAACTGTTTAATTATCTTGGGCTGTGTAAATTGAGTATTGACGTTTGTATAAAAGGACTTAAATGGAAGAGATGTGGCGATTGTGCTGTTAGGGATCAATCAGCAGAGTAATGTTCTCACGACAAGGGAAACCAACTGGGGAACAGGGTGGGGGAAATCACCCTGGTGAGCGTGGGTTTCTGTTCTAGAACCTTCTCAGAAGCGGGCTGCAGCAACAAGATGAGTGCATGGGATTTAATGGGATTGAGGGTTATAGATAGGCCTGGTAGGTAGGGATAGGATTGGCGCAACTTGTGGGCCGAAGGGCCTGTTTGTGCTGTAGTGTTCTATGTCCTAACCAGGCCACGTGTAGTTATCTGTCAATAAATGTATTGTTCTCCTTTCCTTCACTGGTGAACAAGGATTATTACATAGAAGGATAGAATCCCTACAGGACGAGGCCATTCAGCCCATCAGGTCTGCAAGCCCACCCAGGCCCTATCCCCATAACCCTACGTATTTATCCTACTAATCCCCTGACACTAGGGACAATTTAGCACGGCCAGTTAACTTAATATCTACATCTTTGTGGGAGGAAACTGGAGCACCCAGAGGAAACCTACACAAACGCAGGGAGAATGTGCAAACTCCACACAGACGGTGACCTGAGGCAGGAATCGAACCCGGGCCCCTGGTGCAGTGAGGCAGCAGTGTGAACCACCGCACAGCCCCGAAGCAGGAGGCAGAATCGCTCGAGAGGAAGTGAATAGAGCAGCAGGGTCATTGAAAACGGTGGAGGGCATTTCCCAACCCCCTTTCCCCCGCTGCACCCTCACTGCCCCCCTCAACCAGCCCACCCCTTAACCATCCCTGCCCGCCCTGCCGACAGACCCAACCGCAACCATTTTAGCAGCTTTGTTCTCTTTACAGCGTGCGTTTTGGAAGATCTGCGTGAGAATGCCAGCCCGTGCCTACTGGAGCCCAGATCAACCCCGTAGCCCTCTGCTGCCACCAGCTGCAATGTGCTGTGCGCGCCTGCGATCAGGCGGGCATTGTTTGACTCCTCTGCGCAGAGAGTGCAGGGGCTGCTGGTAAACAGCGCCAGGCCGCAGCGCATTCCAATCTTTCTGCCTTTGCTTTGTTTCGGATCAGCAGGCAGCCCGCAGTTGACACGCTGCCCGTTTCCCTCCTCTGAATCTGAAGGCTTTTAAGCAGAAAACATCTGCTGCCCAACTGCAACTGTGGAAATGTCAGATCGCAGTTGCAGCCAAGTTCTCCGCAGACGATCCCCCACCACCCCCCCCAAGAACACACAACCCATCCCTCTCCCTCCCCCTTCCCCCAACTCCCTTACCCCCCTCTCCACCGTCCCAGAAAACAAGCCCTCGACATCAAGTAACTTCTCACTCCATCTCAATTAATAATCCACGCCTGAATGGTTTTATCCAGACCGTGCTGTGTTGTCAGTTTCAATGACATGTGCAATTACATTTTGACTCAATTGTGCACATTAGCTAATATCATCTCATTAATTAGCCTCGAGTGGCAAAGGTATTTTTTTCCTCTCACTGGGTTAACCGTACTCTAGCTTTAGATGGACACATTACGCAAACACCGTCAACTGAAGCTGGAGGGGCACCTCGCCGGTGGCACACACTCTGTTCTGGATGTGTTCTTATTTTGCCACCGTTTTCGTTTGGTTCATTTTGAGGCCCCCTTTCCCCCTGTTCCGAAGGTGGCATCGATGATCGCCCAACTGGTAACTGTGCCCAAAAGGAACCATAGATTGTCTCGATGCCATGTCCCCTTTTGAACATCGAAGATTGTAAGACATGGGGGCTAAAGTAGGCCATTCAGCCCATCGAGCCTGCTGTATCGGATCCTTTGACGTTACCTGCGAGGGCCGTGCCTGGTTTGCTAGCACTCTTGGCTGGTATCATTGGGATGATACGCGGACGGAAAAGGTGCCCTGGTACAAAGAACAAAGAACAATACAGCACAGGAACAGACCCTTCAGCCCCCCCAAGCCTGCCCCAATTATGATGCTTTCCCAAACTAAAACCGTATGCACTTACGGAGTCCGTATCCTTCCATTCCCATCCTATTTGTGGGCTCATCTAGATGCCCCTTAAGTGCTGCCATTGTACCTGCTCCCACCTCCTTCCCGGGCAGCGTGTTCTAGGCATTCACCACCCTCTGTGTAAAAAACTTGCCTCGCACGTCTCCTCTAAACTTTTCCCCATGCACCTTAAACCTATGTCCCCGAGTACTTGACTTTTCTACCCTAGGAAAGAGCATCTGACTATCCACTCTGTCCATGCTACTCATAATCTTGTAAACCTCTATCAGGTCACCCTTCAACTTCCATTGTTTCAGTGAGAACAAACTGGGTTCATCCAACCTCCCCTCATTGCTAATGCTTGTCAGACCACGTAACATGTTGGTAAACCCTCTCCAAAGCATCCACATTCTTCTGGTAGTGTGGTGACCAGAATTGTACACAATATTCCAAATGAGGCCTAACTAAGGTTCTGTACAGCTGCCAATTTTTATACTCAATGGCTTGACTGAAGAAGGCAAGCGTGCCAGTCGCCTTATCCACATTATCCGCCTCCCTATACTTCGGAAAAGAGCAGAGAAGCTTCCCCCAGTGCCAATATTTATCCCCCGTTTGACCTCACGGAAGTGGATTATCCGATTTCCGCATTGATGTTTGTGGGATCTTGCTGTGTGCGGATCGGTTGTCAGATTTCCTACGTTACCAGCATGACCGCGCTTCACAAGTGTGGGTTGCAAAGAGCTTTGGGACATCCGGTGGCCCGGGGAGGCATTACTTAATGCAAAGATTCCCCACTGCCCCCAACCCACAGGGAGAAAACTGAATCTTCCCTCTTCTCTTTCAGAGGGAAATCAGGCACCTAAATGCCCGCTGCTTTGGTGAGATAGCGGAGACACCAAGTGCCAGCTTTGAGCAACAATAACCTATTTCCAATCGGTGCCCGCATTCTGAGCAGCAACCTTTTGGCCGAGGCAGCTTTTCAGGCACCTAAAATGCCTGTTATTAATGAGGAGTGATACCCAATTAAAGACAAACTGTAATTATTAAAAAAAAAACCTTTCAGAAACCTTGTGTTGGGGACGGGAAAGTTAGGAACTAAGAACATAAGAACAAGGAGCAGGAGTAGACCATTCAGCCCCTCGAGTCTACTCTGTCATTCAATGCACTCATTGCCGATCTCATCTCAGGATCTACAGCGCAGAAGAGGCCCTTCGGCCCATCGAGTCCCTCACCTGCTCACCTAATCCCACTTGCCATCACTTGGCCCACAGCCTTGACTGTTGTGGCATGCCAAGTGCTCGTCCAGGTACTTTTTAAAGGATGTGAGGCCTCCACCACCCTCCCAGGCAGAGCATTCCAGACTGTCACCACCCTCTGGGTAAAAAATAAATCCCCCCAAACCTCCCACACCCCTCACTTTTAACTTGTGTTCCCTCGTAACTGACCCTCCAGCTGAGGGGAACAGCTGCTCCCTATCCATCCCGTACAAGCCCGTCAACTTCAAGCCCACCCTCCTGCCCATTCTCCGTAACCCTTTAACCCGTTACTAATTAAAAATATGTCTAACCCCTCCTTAAATTTACTCAATGTCCTGGCATCCGCTGCACTTTGGGGTGGTGAATTCCACACATTTGCCACTCTCTGAAAGAAATAGTTTCCCTTCAACTCTGTTTTAAATCTGCTGCCCCTTATCCTAAAACCATGATAACATAGAACATGGAAAAACTACAGCACAAACAGGCCCTTTGGCCCACAAGTTGCGCCGAACATATCTCTACCTACTAGGATAGAAGGTTATAGATGAGCCTTGTAGGTAAACAGTTTATCATAGTTATCGTATGTTATGAGAAGACTAAGGAAATTTGGCATGTCATCTATGACTCTCACCAACTTTTACAGATGCACCATAGAAAGCATTCTTTCTGGTTGTATCACAGCTTGGTATGGGCTCCTGCTCTGCCCAAGACCGCAAGGAACTACAAACGATCATGAATATAGCCCAATCCATCACGCAAACCAGCCTCCCATCCATTGACTCTGTCTACACTTCCCGCTGCCTCGGCAAAACAGCCAGCATGATTAAGGACTCCACACACCCCGAACATTCTCTCTTCCACCTTCTTCCTTCGGGAAAAAGATATAAAAGTCTGAGGTCACGTGCCAACTGGCTCAAGAACAGCTTCTTCCCTGCTGCTGTCAGAGTTTTGAGTTGATTTACCTCGCATTAAGTTGATCTTTCTCTACACCCTGGCTATGTTTTTTGGGTTTGATTTAATTTGATTTATTATTGTCACTTGTATTGGGATATAGTGTAAAGCATTGTTTCTTGCGCACTCTACAGGCAAAACATACTGTTCATAGAGTATATGAGGGAGAAGGAAAGGAGAGAGTGCAGAATATAGTGTTGCAGTTACAGCTAGGGTGTAGAGAAAGATCAGCTTAATATAAGGTAAGTCCATTCAAAAGTCTGATGGCAGCAGGTAAGAAGCTGTCCTTGAGTCGGTTGGTATCTGATCTCAGACTTTTGTACCTTTTCACAAAGGAAGAAGGTGGAAGAGAGAATGTACCGGGGTGCGTGGGGTCCTTGATTATGCTGGCTGCTTTTCTGAGGCAGCAGGAAGTGGATGGGAGGCTGGTTTTTGTGATGGGCTGGGCTACGTCCACAACAAAAAACAGAAAAATCTGGAAAATCTCAGCAGATCTGACAGCATCTGTGATGAGAGAACAGAGCCAATGTTTCGAGTCTGAATGATTCTTCATCAAAACTTATTCACAACCTTTTGGAGCAGGAGCCATACCAAGTGGTATGGTGGCATATTGGGTGGTGGGACGGTGGCACAGTGAGGGCAGTACGGTGGCACGGTGGTTAGCACTGCTGTCTCACTGTGCCAGGAACCGGGGGTCAATTCTGGCCGAGGGTCACTGCCTGTGAGGAGTTTGCACATTCTCCCCATGTCTGCGTGGGTTTTCTTTGGGTGCTCCAGTTTCCTCCCAGATTCCAAAGATGTGCGGATTAGGTTGATTAGCCATGATAAATTAACCCTAGTGTCAGGGGATTAGCAGGGTAAATGTGCGAGCTTGTGGGAATAGGACCTGGTGGGATTGTGGTCAGTGCAGATTTGGTGGGCCAAATGGCCTCCTTCTGTACTGTAGCTATTCTATGATTCTAGGCTGCGATGCATCCAGAAGGGATGCTTTCTTTGGTGCATCTGTAAAACTTGGTGAGAGCTGTAGTGGGCAAGCTGAATATACTTAACCTCCTGAGAAAGCAGAGTTGTTTGAACACATCAGAGCTGTGCGTGAGTGCCCTGCTACGAAAAAGGTGATACTAAGACAGGATCACGTGACTGTTCAGAACGATAGATCATGTATATTATATTTATCCTGTGTGAGGAATAAACAAGGCAAATAAACTCCATTCTGTTGGCACCATTCAGTCAACTGGACTAAGCTGGCCAGTACACCATCCACCTTCTTACTCACATCCTCTACCAGCAAGGCCGATTTAAGAGTCCTATGGACCCGAACCCCAAGGTCCTTCTGATCCTCTACACTGTTAAGAGTTTTACCCTTGATATTATACTCCTTCATCCCATTTGACCTGCCAAAATGGACCACTACACATTTATCTGGGTTGAAGTCCATCTGCCACTTCTCCGTCCACTCTTGCATCCTATCTATGTCACGCTGCAACTTCTGACATCCCTCCAAACTATTCGCAACACCACCAAACTTCGTGTTGTTGGCAAACTTACCAACCCATCCCTCCACTTCCTCATCCAGGTCATTTATGAAAATGACAAACAGCAAGGGTCCTAGAACAGATCCCTGGGGCACTCCACTGGTGACCGACCTCCATGCAGAAAAAGACCCATCCACAACCACTCTCTGCCTTCTGCGAGCAGGCCAGTTCTGGGTCCACAAGGCAACAGCCCCTTGGATCCCATGCCCTCTCACTTTCTCCAGAAGTCTTGCATAGGGGACCTTATTGAACGCCTTGCTGAAGTCCATATAAACCACATCTACCACTCTTTCTTCGTCAATGTGTTTAGTCACATTTTCAAAGATCTCAACCAGCTTGTAAGGCATGATCTGCCTTTGACAAAGCCATGCTGATTATTTTTGAGCATACTAAACTTCTCTAAATGTTCATAAATATTGTCCCTCAGGATCTTCTCCATCAACTTACCAACCACTGAGGTTAGACTCACCGGTCAGTAATTTCCTGGTCTATCCTTATTCCCTTTCTTGAATATAGGAACCACATCCGCAATCCTCCAATCCTCTGGAACTTCTCCCGTCTCCATCGACGACGCAAAGATCATTGTCTGAGGCTCTGCAATCTCTTCCCTCGCCTCCCACAGTAACCTGGGGTACATCCCATCCGGTCCTGGCGACTTATCTATCTTGGCGCTATTCAAAAGTTCGAACACATCCTCTGTCTTCATGTCCACACACTGAATCTTCTCAGTCCACCCCAAGCCTGCAGTACAACCACCCAGATCTTTTCCCACTGTGAATACTGAGATAAAGTATTCATTAAGCACCTCGGCTATTTCTACCGGTTCTGTACAAACTTTCCCACCGTCACATTTTATAGGTCCTATTCCTTCACATCCCATCCTTCTACTCTTCACATATTTGTAGAACGCCTTAGGGTTCTCCTTAATCTTACCTAGTTTACGGTTAAGGAGAGATTGGGAGATGTCTCTGAGCTGTGAAAGGAAATTATGATAAGCGTTTAACATCCATTGGAACAAAAACCCTGTTGATTTAAAACAAAGCCTATATTTTGGTTCATACGGTGAGTCTCAATGTCATAATTGGAGTGCCTCAGTGAAGCGACTGAGTATCAGAGCGTCAGCGAGCTGTATTAACACTGACAGCTGTAATGATGAGACTTCCCTCGCATGTTGAGCTTTAATGAGAGTACTCGACTGATTTTAATTCCGTTCCTTTGCACAGTTGTGACCTTGTGAGAATTTTGAGTGCTATAACCTAAACTTGGCTATTCAAGTCTATTTTTGCTTTCTTGACAAAAAGGGAGTGTGTATTTAACTGACAGCCCCTGGGCCAAAACTTTCGGGAGTCGAAACCTATTTTCCTGCCTTCCCTTTGTGAGGGTTTTCTTTGCAGCTACATTCCCCCCATGTCTGCGTGGGCTTCCCCCAGGTGCTCCGGTTTGTTCCCACAGCCCAAAGGTGTGCAGGTTAGGTGGACTGGCCAAGCTACATTGCCCCTTAGTGTGTCAAGATGTGTAGGTTACGAGGGTTAGTCATGGTAAGTATATGGGGTTCCAGAAATAGAATGGAGGAAAGGGTCTACGTAAGATACTCTTTCAGAGAGAGTCGGTGCAGACTCAATGGGCTGAATAGCCTCCTTTCACACTGAAGAGATGTTATGATATTATAATTCCAGCCTTCAAGATTGCCTGGATCCGCTACAGTTCACCCGACTCCACAATAGGTCCACAGCAAGAGCCATTGCCCTGGCCCTACACTCAACCCTGGAACACCAAGACAAGAAAAAGATCTATGTCAGACTTGGTTATTGATTACATAAGAACATAAGAAATAGGAGCAGGAGTAGGCCATCCAGCCCTTCGAGCCTGCCCCGCCATTCAATAAGATCATGGCTGATCTGTCGCTGCTCAGTTCCACTTTCCCGCCCTCTCCCCATAACCCTTAATCCCCTCTCTTATCAAAAACCCATCAACCCGCGTCTTAAAAATATTTAGCGAGGCAGCCTCCACAACTTCAACGGGCAGAGAATTCCAGAGATTCACCACCCTTTGAGTGAAGAAGTTCCTCCTCAACTCCGTTCTAAACCGCCCCCCCTTTATCTTGAGGCTGTGCCCCCTAGTCCTACTATCCTTTCTGAGCGGGAAGAGTCTCTCCACCTCTATCCTATCCATCCCACTCATCATCTTATACATCTCAATGAGATCTCCCCTCATTCTTCTAAACTCTAACGAGTACAAGCCTAGTTTATTCAGCCTCTCCTCATAGTTCAACCCCCTCAACTCCGGCATCAGCCTAGTAAACCTCCTCTGCACTCCCTCCAAGGCCAAAATATCCTTGCGTAAGTACGGCGCCCAAAACTGCACACAGTACTCCAGCTGCGGCCTCACCAATGCCCTATACAGCCGCAGCAAGACCTCCCTACTTTTATATTCAATCCCCCTCGCTATGAAGGCCAGCATCCCATTCGCCTTCCTGACCACCTGCTGCACCTGCGAGCTGGATTTTTGCGACTCATGCACAAGGACCCCGAGGTCCCTCTGCACTGTCGCCTGCTGCAGTTTTTCACCACTTAAGTAATAACCCTTCCTACCATTATTCCTACCAAAGTGGACCACCTCGCACTTGCCAACATTAAATTCCATTTGCCATTTCCTGGCCCATTCGCCCAGCCTATCTAGATCCTTCTGCAGACTCTCCCCACCCTCCGCACAATTTGCCGTTCCACCAATCTTGGTGTCATCAGCAAATTTCGACACCCTTCACTCGGTTCCCTCCTCCAGATCATCTATATAAATGGTAAATAGCTGAGGCCCCAGCACTGACCCCTGGGGCACTCCACTAGTCACCATCCGCCAATCCGAATAGCACCCATTGAGCCCCACTCTCTGCCTCCTATTTGACAACCAATCCTCTATCCACGCTAACACCCTACCCCCAACTCCATGTCCCCTGACCTTCTGCAATAACCTCTTGTGAGGTACCTTGTCAAATGCCTCCTGAAAATCCAGAAAGACCACATCCACCGGCTCTCCTCTATCCACCGCCCTAGACACATCCTCATAGAACTCCAGTAAATTTGTCAGACACGACTTCCCTTTAACGAAACCGTGCTGCGTCTGCTCTATCAAGCACTTTCTCTCAAGATGCCTCGCTATTTCCTCCTTGATGACGGATTCTAACATTCTAACAGCTTACATTATTCCTACAAAACGCAAATCCAAACATGGTGGCCAGGGACTCAACTCCTCCCTCTGATTGGAACTGAGACTTCCTTACCCACAGACAGCAATCTGTAAGGATAGGCAACAATGCCTCCTCCACGATCATCCTCAACACTGATGCCCCACAAGGCTGTGTCCTCAGCCCTTTACTGTACTCCTTATACACCTATGAAGTGTGGCCAAATTCCCTTCCAATTCAATTTTCAAGTTTGCTGATGACACCATCACAGTGGGTCAGATCTCAGACAATGATGAGACAGAGTACCGGAACGAGATAGAAAATCTAGTGAACTGGTGCGATGACAAAAATCCCTCCCTCAATGTCAGTAAAACTACATTCTACACTCTCTACTTTATGGACGGTATGCTTTGTCTATATAGCACACAAGAAACAATACTGTATACTTCCACGTGTGACAATAATAAATCAAATCAAAAAAAGTTATCCTGTCTAATTTCTAATTTAGTGGGTCGGATCTCAAACAATGACAAGACAGAGTACAGGAATGAGATAGAGAATGTGGTGAACCGGTGCGGCAACAATAATCTCTCCCTCAGTGTCAACAAAACTAAGGAGATAGTCATCGACTTCAGAAATCATGGTGGAAGACATGCCCCTGTCTACATCAATGGAAATAAAGTAGAAATTATCAAGAGCTTCAAGTTTTTAGGTGTCCAGATCACTCACAACCTGTTCTGGTCCTCCCATGCCAACGTTATACTTAAGAAAGCCCACCAACGCCTCTATTTTCCCAGAAGGCAAAGGAAATTTGCCATGTCAGCTACAGCTCTCACCAACTTTTACAAATGCACCATAGAAAGCATGCTTTCTGGTTGAATCACAGTTTGGTATTGGCTCCTGCTCTGCCCAAGACCGCAAGAAACTACAAAGGATCGTGAGCGAAGCCCAGTCCACCACACAAACTAGCCTCCCATCCATCGAGTCTGATAACACTTTTCACTGCTTCAGAAAAGCAGCCAGCATAATTAAGGCTCCCATGCACCTCAGACACACCACCTTCCAACTTCTTCCATTGGGAAAAAGATATAAAAGTCCAAGGGCATGTACCAACCAACTCAAGAACAGCTTCTTCCCTGCTGCCATCAGACTTTTGAATGGACTTACCTTGCATTAAGTTGATCTTTCTCTACACCCTGGCTATGACTGTAACACTACATTCTGCACTCTCTCGTTTCCTTCTCTATGTGCTTTGTCTACATAATGCACAAGAAACAATACTTTTCACTGTATACCAATGCATGTGACAATAATAAATCAAATCAAGTGTATTAAATATATTTAATCTTATTCAGGTTATTATTGAATAGATCTGATTTTAATCCTGCAGCCCACTGAGATAAAGGAGAGCCACTCATGCAACCCACTCACTAGCCTAGGTTGCCCAGCACCGTTCCAATCTGTCAAACCCCTTAGAGATGTCCTATTTCAGTGAGATCTGCTCTTCTAAGTCCCCTGGAATATAAGCCAATAGTTTATTCAACCTCTCCTCTTAGGTTCAGAGCGAATAGAACCAACGTTTCGAATCTGGATGACCCTTAGTCAGAGCTCCAATGAAGGGTCATCCAGACTCTAAACATTGGCTCTATTCTCTCCCCACAGATGCTGCCAGACCTGCTGAGATTTTCCAGCATTTTCTGTTTTTGTTTCAGATTCCATCATCCGCAGTAATTTTGCCTTTATCTTGGGGTCAGGGTTTATTTAACTTGTTGCTTCCAGAGAGACCACCTACTGCCAGTCAGGCATTCATTCACTGGCCCGGGGTAAATTCCGCCGTGTAATATGCGCATTTGTGTAACATTCCTCCGTCTGTTATTCAAATGAGGATGTAAATCTATTTTCTATCAACAGATTAGCACTTTGTTTAACACGGGTGACAAAGGAGTCCCATGCAAATGTGCTCATGTGCCGGAAATAAATGTCACACAGCATGGTCCCATTCCCTGCACAGTGAAACGTAACAAGGACAATAAGATCCCCTGGTGGCGGAAACATTTAGTCAAAATCTTCAAAGAAATGAGTCGGAATCTTCTGGAAAGCAATTATTAACTGATCTCTGGTTGTGACAGTGGGCACACGCATTGTTTCCCTCCAGGCCTCAGGTTTGTGACAGTACAGGTGGTTTGGGTAATACTTATTTTAGATTAAAGTCTTTATCCTCACCCTGGGCACAGTAATCGATTGTACCAGTCAAGAGCTAACAGCAGATTCGCAGACAAGCGTTTTCAGAGTGGAGCAGCTGATGACAGGAAGCAGAAGGGATGAGACAAAGGCGGCACGCCAGGAGGAATGACAGGGAGCGAGGGAGCCGATTTGTAATCTGGACATGTGGGTGTTGACACAGAAAGTCAATGAACAAAAGGTTTTTGTGTGTGGTTTAGGTGAATGGAAGTGATCGCTTTTTATCAGGCAGTTTACTCAGCCTTTGGGGAGTGAACTTTGCTTTGTCATAGCACTGAGCTTCTGCTAAATAAATTGGCATTGTAAATAGAGCAAGCTCCCCACAGTTACGGTGAGGTTAATCCAAGTTTTGTTTGCCATTTATGTTTTTTTTTCAATGGATGTTTGCAGCTATTGAAGGTCGATGTTGTGGAATAACTTGCCTCATCCTTCTCAGCCCCAGATTTTTCTTCTCCCTTTCTGAACCTGGGGTTATACACTGGGTTAACAGTGCCAGAGATCCTGCAAACTACAGGGCTATTCAGCTGCAGGGGAAACACACCTTTGGATCTTGATGGGTTTCCTCCGGGTGCTCCAGTTTCCCTCCTCCCAAAGATGTGCAGGTTTGGTGGATTGGCCATGCTAAATTGACCCTTAGTATCCTATGTGTAGGTTAGATGGATTAGCCATGGTAAATGTGTGGGATTTGAGGGATAGGACAGGGTTGGGGGCCTGTCAGAAAGTCAGTACAGACTCAATGGGCTGAATGCCCTCCTTTGCATTGTAGGAATTCTATGATTCTGTCTTTGGCTCGTGTATAATCTTACTGAGTGATGCAGACCCTTGAGGGGCTGAATAGTCTCCTGATAGTCACTCCTAACCAGGTTCTAAAATTCTTCCTGGATTTACAAGAACAGAGAACCTCAACTGATTTGACAAGCACCCAAACAGCCTGACTCCACTCCCATTGCATTCCCCACACTCTGTCCCTGCACACTCCAGTTCAATTAAGCCCAAGGGTAGTTTTATGGGGAAGAGGAGAGGTGGGCACCTTGTCAACGAGAGATTAAAAAGATTGGGCCTGTACTCGTTGGAGTTTAGAAGGCTGAGGGGGGATCTTAAAGAGACTTATAAGATAATGAAGGGGCTAGATAGGGTAGAGGTAGAGAGATTCTTTCCACTTAGAAAGGAAAATAGAACTAGAGGGCACAGACTCAAAGTAAGGGGGGGGGGCAGTTTAGAACGGAGCTGAGGAGGAACTTCTTCACTCAAAGGGTGGTGAATCTCTGGAATTCTCTGCCCATTGAAGTGATGGAGGCTGCCTCGCTGAATATATTTAAGTCATGGGTAGATATGTTTTTGACAGACAGGGGAATTAAGGGTTATAGGGAGAAAGCGGGAAAGTGGAACTGATCCACTTCAGATCAGCCATGATCTTATTGAATGGCGGGGCAGGCTCGAAGGGCTAGATGGCCTACTCCTGCTCCTATTTCTTATGTTCTTATGTTCTAACTCTACTAGTTACATCTTCAAAGAGTTCCAACAGATTTGTTAAGCATGATTTCCACTTTATAAACCCATGCTGACTCTGTTTGACCCTGCCACTGCTTTCTAAATGCTCTGCTATAAAGTTATAAAGTCCTTGACGATGGTTTGGCATCTCAAAGTAGACAAGACCAAAAGGAAAAAGCTGTCAAAATGGGGAAATAGGAATATTGATCCAAACTTTTTTTTTCCTTCCGGGAGGAGAGGGAAGCAGGATATTTGGGACATCGGTGAGGGAAGTGGCAGACCAAGTGGTGAGAAACAAAGTGGAGGAGAACATTTTAAGGAGGTGCCCCCAGTGTGCACAGTGCACCTCCAAAGTATGGACTGCCCCCATCTTCCAGGTTCCTAAGCAGTTTGCTTAAAAAATAGCCCATCCACCTGTGGCCACATGCTAACACCAACCCATAACACTTCACAGTGAGTGACGCACTTTTTAAAGTGTGGTCACTGTTGTAGGAAATGCGGCAGCCAATTTACACACAGCAAGCTCCCAGACACAGCAATACAATAATGACGGCACGGTAGCACAGTGGTTAGCACTGCTGCTTCACAGCTCCAGGGTCCTGTGTTCGATTCTCAGCTTGGCTCACTGTCTGTGCAGAGTTTGCACATTCTCCCCGTGTCTGCGTGGGTTTCCTCCGGGTGCTCCGGTTTTCTCCCACAGTCCAAAGATGTGCGGGTTAGGTTGATTGGTCGTGCTAAGAAATTGCCCCTTAGTGTCCAGGGTAGTGGAGGTTAGAGGGATTGGTGGGTATAATATGCAGGGATATGGGGTTAGGGCCTGGGTGGGATTGTGTTCTGAGCAGACTCGATGGGCCGAAGGGCCTCTTTCTGCACTGTAGGATTCTATGAATGACCGGATAATTGGTTCCTGAGATGCTGATTGAGGTTGAAATATTGGGCAGGGCACCAGGGAGGACTCCCTTACTCTTTGAAATAGTGGCATGGAATCCACTTAACATCAGGTCAACATGAAAGGCGACTAAGTTAAATACAAGGGGGTGCCGTGGACGGAATGCAGGAGGGGTCAAATTGCACTTGTAAAGGGTGAATGGATTGATGTTTGTGCAGGAAAGCATTGTCTTTGGCTTCGGCCCAGTTTTGCTGCTACAAGAAGTTACTGTTCTGTTGTGATTACCTCTTTAAGGGCAACACCACAGAGTAAGGATCACATGGCCTGTGTGACCAATTGGAACTCAGAGTGTAGAATCACCCCACTGTGAGAAAGACCCTTAGACAAAGAGGCATTTTGGGAGCTAAAGACAGCCGTACAATTCTTATTGGAGCAAAGAACAAAGAAAATTACAACACAGGAACCCTTTGGCCCTCCAAGCCTGTACCAATCATGCTGCCTGACTTAACTAAAATCCCCTACCCTTCTGAAGACCTCTATTCCCATCCTATTCATGTATTTGTCAAGATGCCCCTCAAAAGTCACCATTGCATCTGCTTTCACTACCTCCCCCAGCAGCGAGTTCCAGGCACCTACCACCCCCTGTGTAAAAAATCTGCCTCGCACATCTCCTTAAACCTTGCCCCTCGCACCTTAAACCTATGGCCCCTAGTAATTGGCTCTTCCACCCTGGGGAAAAGCTTTGATTCTTTCCATGTAGACTTCAATCAGGTCGCCCTCTCCCCCCCCAAACCTCTTTCGTTCCAGTGAGAACAAACTAAGTTCCTCCAACCTCTCCTCATAGCTGATGCCCTCCATACCAGATAACATCCTGGTAAATCTTTTCTGTACCCTCTCCAAAGCTTCCACGTCCTTCTGGTAGTGTGGTGACCAGAATTGAACACTATATTCCAAGTGCAGCCTAACTAAGGTTATATAAAGCTGAAGGGAGGGGGGGTGGAGAGAGGGTGTGCCTGTGAGCAGGGAGAGGGCTCACCTGTGAGAGGGGGGAAAGATAAATATCTTTTGTGTTCATTAAACACTCAAGCCAGAATTTTACTGTACCACCTGCCACGGGAATCAGAGCAGGTGAGAGGTGTACAATAGAAAGGTTTATTGACCTTGCGTGGGATTTTACACTTTTGGGATGAGCAATGCTGTAAAATCCCACTCATAGCCTCCTTAAACCGACATGACTCAGGAGTGTGGTTCCCTCCACATTGGTAATGCTCACCTTTAAATATTACTAATTGATTATCTATTCTGCACCTTTTGCTTTGTTAGTGGCTGGAATTGTTTCTCACTTCATAGATGTGTTGATGGCGCTATGGTTGGCTACAAGTTCCTGCTCTAACTGGGGAATGGTACCATTTTGAGTGCTCCAAAGCCTTTTTGCTCCCTTTTCAGCACTTTCTATGGTCAGCGCTATCTCCATCCCTCATTTAAAATTCACGTTGACCTCAGCAAGAAATCTGCATTGTATAGTGTTGTTCATGCCACAGACTAACCAATCCTGCAGTATGTCATTTAGGGTGGCTCCAAAATCACAATATTCCAATAATTCAGCTTAGCAATGTAAGTCGTGATTGATATGCCTGGGGCTCTCAGCCCCAAATTAAATATGAATTTCTGGAGTACATCTGATAGTTGAGGTTGCCATTGATCTTTTACTAAATGCACAAGCTCACAAAATGATTTGGAGGTGGGTGTGTTTGGGGCTCTAAGACTGTGAATAAGGTTTTTGGACTGGGTTCCATAAACATTTTAAGAGAATTGCTTTACATTTTGCTTCCTCTTCTATTTTATTTGCTTGGAAATGATACCCAAGGAACACGATATATTGGCCAATATTTTACGACCTTGCCTGCCAAAGCTTTTGAGATTCCACCTGAGACCAACACAGAATGCTGTTCCACGATGCCTGGGTGGGGTGTATTGGTAAAATTCTGGCCGTTGAGTCCAGTCTCCATGGAGAAGTCAAATGGGTCTATTCACCCAAAGTATTCTGGGGAATACTTTCTTTTTCAGACTTCGATTAAAACAGGGTATTCACAGGTGTCAACCAGAGGCAGTTTCAGGATAATTTATCCTCGTCGCCAGTTGTAAAGATACACTTTCACAGGCTTCATTAGAAGGCACAAAAGGTATTTATTAATAAGGGTTGTACAACTGCCTCGTGCACGTCGCTATCTCCCAAAATGCCTCTTTGCCTAGGATTCTTTCTCACCATGGGGTGATCCCATACTCTGAGTCCCGTTTGGTCACGCAGACCATGTAACACTTACTGTGCTGTGTTACCCTTAAAGAGACAACCACCAATCAAACATTGACATTACCTGGTAAATAGCGTTGAACTTCTTGATGTTCATTTTCATTTGCAGCAAGGCAAGCCTCACACATTCCCGTTTGTTAAAGTTAACGTTTATTTATTAGTGTCTCAAGTAGGTTTACATTAACATTGCAATGAAGTTCCTGTGAAAATCCCCTAATTGCCACACTCTGGCACTTGTTTGGATACACTGAGGTCGAATTTAGCATGGCCAATGCACCTAACCAAAAAGTCTTTTGAACTGTGAGAGGAAACTGGAGCACCCGGAGGAAACCCACGCAGACACAGAGAGAATGTGCAAACTCCACACAGACAGTGACCTAAGGCTGGAATCGAACCTGGGTCCCTGGTGCTGTGAGAATCATAGAAATAGAAAGAATCATAGAAATTATATATTATATATATATAATATATAATTATATATTATAATTATATATAATATAATATAAATATATATTATAATAATAATATATATTATATATAAAAAAAGTGAGGCAGCAGTGCTAACCACTGTGTCACTGTATCTCTTATTTCTTATAATTTCTTATGCTAAACATGACTAGCTTAGGATTATTGAAAAGGGGGCGGCATTAACATGTTGGGCCAAAGGGCCCGTTTCCATGTTGCAAACCTCAATGATGAAACATCTGACTGGGAACTATTGTAATCTCAGCTTCTCTTATTCAGTTCCCCGATAGCCGAGTCTCGGTGAGTGCTGGTGCTAACTAAACCACGTTGCCATTCCAAGTGTGAGAATCTTTCATCGCAATAATTAAAGCAGGTTACTTATTGTATTCCATCCCATGATATGGAATGGTGGACATAAATATCTCGACAGTAGGCTTAATGAGTAATTGAATAAAACATCATTAAGCCAATGCTTCACAGTCGAGAGCTCTGTCGGGCACGCTGGAGACTGAAAGATTTGTCATGGAACACATGCTGGAATGAAAAATGGAATACCTCAGAGACATACTTGGACAAACTCTCATCTCCTTACCTCTGAGTTTGCCGATCTCTCCAGGACCAACCCCGCCACAAATTAGTGCGCTAGTCGAGACACTCTGAACCAATCAAAATATATAACTCTGGGCAAAAATTGAGGGGTGCAAAGCAGTAGGAAGTATTGCTAACACCTTCTGTTGCATAGCAACATGGGCGTGCTCTCCCTTTGGCTGTAGTTCTTATTTTGTTAGCAGCTGAAGGTGGGGGAGGACCCAGAAGATAAATCCAAAAAAAAAATTTAAAAAGAGACAGGGATCCGTGGGACAACCAGAATGTTTCAACCATGGGAGTTCATGTCTAAGCTCTGGCACTTAATTCAATTGGATGAGGTGCAAATGTTGATGGTAGTTAGCGCTGAGTTCTCACAATTGTAATCCATCTATCTTGATTGTGACTCTGAGCCCATGGGGCACAACAGTTTCCAGTTCACCCACCAAGTCATTTTTGATTTGATTTATTACTGTAGAAGATCTTGAGAGGGAAGAATGGTAGGAAGGACTATTACTTACATGGCGAAAAACTGCAGCAGGCGACGGTGCAGAGGGACCTCGGGGTCCTTGTGCATGAGTCGCAAAAACCCAGCTTGCAGGTGCAGCAGGTGGTCAGGAAGGCGAATGGGATGCTGGCCTTCATAGCGAGGGGGATTGAATATAAAAGGAGGGAGGTCTTGCTGCAGCTGTATAGGGCATTGGTGAGGCCGCAGCTGGAGTACTGTGTGCAGTTTTGGTCGCCGCACCTGCGCAAGGATATTTTGGCCCTGGAGGGAGTGCAGAGGAGGTTTACTAGGCTGATACCGGAGTTGAGGGGATTGAGCTATGAGGAGAGGCTGAATAAACGAGGCTTGTACTCGTTAGAGTTTAGAAGAATGAGGGGAGATCTCATTGAGACGTATAAGATGATGAATGGGATGGATAGGATAGAGGTGGAGAGACTCTTCCCGCTCAAAAAAGACAGTAGGACTAGGGGGCACAGCCTCAAGATAAAGGGGAGGCGGTTTAGAACGGAGTTGAGGAGGAACTTCTTCACTCAAAGGGTGGTGAATCTCTGGAATTCTCTGCCCGTTGAAGTGGTGGAGGCTGCCTCGCTAAATATTTTTAAGACGCGGGTTGATGGGTTTTTGATAAGAGAGGGGATTAAGGGTTATGGGGAGAGGGCGGGAAAGTGGAACTGAGCCACGACAGATCAGCCATGATCTTATTGAATGGCGGGGCAGGCTCGAAGGGCTAGATGGCCTACTCCTGCTCCTATTTCTTATGTTCTTATGTATATTTCAGGTGGATTCTCAGAGGCTATTTCCCAGGGTTGGAATGGTCGTTCCGAGAGGACACAGGTTTAAGGTGCTGGGGAGTAGGGACAGAGGAGATGCCAGGGGTTAAGTTTTTCACTCAGAGGGTGGTGGGTGAGTGGAATCGGCTGCCGTCGGTGGTGGTGGAGGCAAATTTCCATAGGGTCTTTTAAGAGATGAGTACATGGGACTTAATAGGATCGAGAGTTATGGGTAAGCCTAGTAGGTAGGGATATCATCGGTGCAACTTGTGGGCCGAAGGGCCTGTTTGTGCTGTAGTTTTTCTATGTTCTATGTATTAGTATGCAGCGAAAAGTATTGTTTCTTGCCGACAAAGCATACCATTTATAGAGAAGGAAAGGAGAGAGTGCAGAATGTCGTGTTACAGTCATAGCTAGGGTGTAGAGAAAGATCAACTTAATATCTGGTAGGTCCATTCACATGTTTGCCAGCAGCAGGGAAGAGGCTGTTCGTGACCTTAGACTTTCGCATCTTTTTCCCAACGAAAGACGGTGGAAGAGAGAATGTCCGGGGTGCGGTAAAGTAGTAAGTTCGCTCAGAAATGACACCGGATGGCTGGTGTTGGAAAAATGGATGAGATTTGATCTGATTTAATTTATTATTGTCCCCTGTATTGGAATGCAATGAAAAGATTTGTTTCTTGTGAGCTTTACAGAGAAGGTATACAGTTCTAGAGTACACATGGGAGAGGAAAGGAGAGGTTCAGAATGTAGTGTTGCGACACATCTGTAAGAAATTTGAAGAGAACATTATTAGACAGTTTAAAGAATCACAGAATCCCTACAGTGTAGTAGGAGGCCATTCGGCCCATCGAGCTTGCACCAACATCAATTCCACCCAGACCCTATCCCTGTAACGCCATATACTTCTCCTGACACTAAGGGGCAATTGAGCATGGCCAATCAACCTAACCCATGGGGGAGCACGGTGGCAGAGTGGTTAGCACCGCAGTTCACAGTGTCAGGGATCTGGGTTTGATTCTCGGTTTGGGTCACTGTCTGTGCGGAGTTTGCACATTCTCCCCGTGTCTGCGTGGGTTTCCTCCGGGTGCTCCGGTTTCCTCCCACAGTCTGAAAGACGTGCTGGTTCGATGCATTGACCCGATCAGGCGCCGGAGTGTGGCGACTAGGGGAATTTTACAATAACTTAATGTAAGTTAACGTAAGCCTCGCTTGTGACTAATAAATAAACTTTGAAACTTTGCTTAACCTGCACATCTGTGGACTGTGGGAGGAAACCCACACAAGGAGAAAGTGCAAAATCTGCACAGTCACCCAAGGCTGGAATCAGAGCTGGGTCCCTGGCACTGTGATGCAGTAGTGCCAACCACTGTGCCACCCCCAGGAGGTAGAATTAAGTTTTGAAAGCATAGACCAAGAGTAAAATTGGAATTAGAGGGTATGCTGGGTGCAGCCCATGAGAAGTTGTCACGGTCCAGTTCCATTGTTTTTTTGTCGACCTCTGTTAACCTCTGACCTGCCTGTCACAGTGCTTCAGGTGAATGTTAATAGATCTCATGGCACTCAGCTAGCATTGTCGAAAGCAGCCACTGATACTGGTGAGGTCTTTCTGTGAACAGTCAGAAGGTCGGAGCCTCAAGCCCCGTTCCGGAGACAAGGGCAGACAATCTAGGCTGATAGCTCGGTGCCGACACCGAGGGAAATGCCATTATTGAAAGGCGATGGTCCGGTTTGCCCTCGTCACTGTTTGGTGAAAAGCAGAAGAGTTTTCCTTGTGTCCTTGGCTGATAAACGGATCCCAAACCAGATGGCGAAGTGCGAAACGAGACGCATAATCTTTCTCTTGGTAGTTGGCGTATTTACAGAATGCAGCGCTATGTTTGTCTGCCACCTAACAACTCACCCAATGTCCCAGCAACCTCTCTGAGATCAGAACAATAAACTGGCGGTCAAATTAGCAAATTAACAAGACAAATTGCAGTGACGGCCCCTTAAAGGGGGTCTGCGACAAGACAGTAATGTTAAAGAAAACTTATCAAGTCAAATTTAAATGTGATTGTGGGGTCTAAGGTTGCACCGTAACCCCTGCAGTGCTGACCTGCCATGGAAGGTCTCAGATGTCAGCAAACACCACAGGCTCCCTTTCTAAGGACACCTGGTCGTGAAGGCAGCTGCGGAGAAGGGGCAGACAGATGTTAAGTACTTAATTAAACAATATCTTTCATTTGTGTACCCTAATAATATCATTCATATCGGAGGCACAGTGACGCAGTGGTTAGTGTTGATGCCTCACGTGCCAGGAACCCAGGTTCGATTCCCGGCTCGGGTCACTATCTGTGTGGAGTCTCCCCATGTCTGCGTGGGTTTCCTCTGGGTGCTGCAGTTTTCCTCCCACAGTTTGAAAGACGTTGCTGGTTAAGGTGCATTGGCTGTACTAAATTCTCCCTCAGTGTACCCGAACAGGCGCCGCACTGTGGCGACTTGGGGATTTTCACAGCAACTTCATTGCAGTGTTGATGTAAGCCTATTTGTGACACTATTAAATAAACTTTAATACATCATGAACATTAACCAATGTTCATCCCTCGACCAACACTTAATGGGATTGAGGGTTATAGATAGGCCTGGTAGGTTGGGATATGATCGGCGCAACTTGTGGGCCGAAGGGCCTGTTTGTGCTGTAGTGTTCTATGTTCTAACATTGCTAAAACGGACTGTCCAGTATTTTGTGGGAGCTTGCTGTGTGTCACTTGGCTGCCTCAACTTTCAAACTGTAACTAATGTGCTCCATCAACAGTGAAGTGCTCGGAATGTCACAAAAGAGTTTAAACTTTATTTATTTGTGTCACAAGTAGGCTTACATTAACACTGCAATGAAGTTACTGTGAAAATCCCCTAGTCGCCACACTCGGGCGTCTGTTCGGGTACGCTGAGGGAGAATTTAGCACTGCCAATGCACCCAACCAGCATGTTTTTTCAGACTGTGAGAGGAAACTGGGGGAAACCCACGTAGATACGGGGGGAATGTGCAAAATTCATACAGGCAGTGACCCAAGCCTGGAATCGAACCCAGGCCCTTAGTGCTGTGAGGCAGCAGAGCTAACCATTGTGCCACCGTGTCACCCCCACCAACTGCTATAGAAGATGCCACATAAATCCACACTCTTCCACTTTCTTTCACATACAGTGAGTTTGCTTAAAATATTACATTATGCATGAAGTGCGAAATGATGTTTCTGGGAAATCTGATAAGTTATTCTTTCTCTTTCATCCTGATCCAGCAGCATTGTACTCAGAGGAGTTTCAGTCTATACTTATCTTCATGACCTTCAATCCAGTTCCTTACCAAGCTTTATTCCATCTCATTTTTGAATAACTTAATCACGAAACGTCAAAGGCTTTTGCCATACATCGCCCTAGATCCACTATGAGAAGAAATCCTTCTGATCGCCTGAGCAAAATGAAAGCAAGATAAGTATTATAGAGTGTTATAGTAATATTCATCCTATTTGAATGTATATAATGAGTATGTGCGAGTGACATCATTGGTAGAAATGGGCTTTCGAGGGTCTAGTCTCACCATGAGGGACTCCAGTCCTGAGTCCACGCTGTATTTCGATGTTTTTATTAGGAAGATTGAATGTCCCAGTGTGTTTGTTATGGTTCAGGTCAGAAATTCCAAAATGTTTTACAAAGCCCGCCTGAATCATAAGTTTGGCATCATGAAATTGGCTAGGATGAGATGTTCCACTTGCGCAATGGCACAGCGGTTAGCACTGCTGCCTCACAGCGCCAAGGGCACTTGTTCAATTCTGGCCTTGGGTCACTGTCTGTGCGGTGTCTGCCTGTTCCCCCCATGTCTGTGTGGGTTCCTCCAGTTTCCTTCCACAGTCCGAAAGATGTGCTGGTTAGATGCATTGGCCACACTGAATTCTCCCTCAGTGTAACCCGAACAGGTGCCGGAGTGTGGCGACTAGGGGATTTTCACAGTAACTTCATTGCAGTGTTAATGTAAGCCTGCTTGTAACTAATAAATAAACTTTACTTTACTTCAGGTGTGATTCAAAAGATGCACAAGGGAGTTTTTATCAAACAAAGTTTATTTAAAAATATAGTTAACATATATGGAATGAAAAGTGAAAACTAAACAACACCAATCATGTATAACCCTTAACAAATGTATATCAAGTTTCCCAATCAAAACCAATATATAAGAAACAAAACCTTTTAAACAGATTTATCACTTTGCAAGTTAAAGCTCACATGATACTGGAATCCAGTTCCCTGGGTTGAATGCTGATTTCAAATGATCTTGAAAACTCAGAGCAGTTTGTGGTCAGATCATCTCCACAGAAACACCAAAGCACTGAGTCTTTACTGCAGCATGGCAACAAGTCTTTCTTTCAGCTAACTGGTAAAATTTTTCTATGCAAAACAGAGAGAGACTTCTTTTCCAGCTTGCTGCTAAGACTGCTTCTAACCCTGCAGCTGAAACCAAACTGAAAGCTCAAAAACCCTGGTGATCTGACCTGCCCACAGTTTCTTTTCCTCCTTCCAGCACTGACATCACCCAAGGCTGTGACCATGACTAAAAAAACTCTTAAAGGTACATTAACATCACAGCATTCTGCTACCTTTCTGTGTCCAAGTCACCGCAATAGTAAATAGATTGAAAGCAGAATAAACTTACTTCGAACAGAAACAAATTAGTGAGGGCTCTCTTCCACCTTCATCCATTGGGAAAATGACACAAAGATCTGAAAACACATACCTACCAACTCAAGAACAGCTTCTTTCCTATTGCCATCAGACTTTTGAATGGACCTACCTTATATATTAAGTTAGTCTTTCTCTACACCCTAGCTGTGACTGTAACACTACATTCTGCACCCTCTCTTTTCCTTCTCCTCTATGTACTCAACGAACGATATGCTTTGTCCATGCAGCTCACAAGAAACAATACTTTTCACTATCTACTAATACGTGTGACAATAATAAATCAAATCAATTCAATGAGGTAGGAAAGACACAAGAAGTGTGGCTTTACTCTGCCTGACATTATTACATATTACTTAGTACCTGAGAAATAGGGAGTTGGTACCGCCATTCATTATGATTAAACTATAAAGCATTGGACTGCAACTTTGGATAAAAGGCTTCTGAGCTTCTTAAAATGGAAACAGAATAGTTGAGGAAGGTGTTGAGTGTAGACCAATGAGATTGCGTGTTACAGAATTACATCAAAAAGGATGGCATCAGTGAAAATTGGAAAGTAAAGATTCGATATAAATGAATATTGTCTTGCAATACATCACTCCCTTCATAGGGGGTAGCACGGTGGCACAGCAGTTAGCATTGCTGCCTCACAGCACTAAGGACCTGGGTTTGATTCCCAGCTTGGGTCGTTGTCTATGCAGAGTCTGCACGTTCTCCCTGTGTCTGAGTGGGTTTCCTCTGGGTGCTCCGGTTTCCTCCTACATTCCAAAAGACGTGCTGCTTAAGTGCATTGGCCGCGCTAAATTCTTCCTCAGTGAACCCAAACAGGCGCCGGAGTTTGGTAACCAAAGGATTTTCACATTAACTTCATTGCAGTGTTAATGTAAGTCTACTTGTGATTAATAAATAAACTTGTTAGCGCAGTTGTCGTCTGTCCCTTGAATCATGGGTAACGTCTACGCTGGGTCATGGAATTCTGCCATGGGTGTTCATGCGATCTCGGTCTGCAGATATTTAGCTGCAAGGAGTCTTTTCTTTCCTTCCCTGCCACTGCTCTGCCTCATTGTTAAAACATTGGGTGCCAAATCTCCATTCACTGCAGCAGGGTGGGACAATCCTGCCAGCATGAACAGGGTTACGATTCCAGCCCTCGTGTCTCAAAGCATGATGCAGCTTGATGAGTAAGTTGCTATCATTTTGAATGATTTGTAGCAAACTCTTACCCGTCATTAATGCCAACGGAGTCATGCTTGAAATTTGGCATGTCAGCTACGACTCTCACCAACTTTTACAGATGCACTATAGAAAGCATTCTTTCTGGTTGTATCACAGCTTGGTATGGGCTCCTGCTCTGCCCAAGACCGCAAGGAACTACAAAAGGTCGTGAATGTAGCCCAGCCCATCACGCAAACCAGCCTCCCATCCATTGACTCTGTCTACACTTCCCACTGCCTCAGAAAAACAGTCAGCATAATTAAGGACGCCACACACCCCGGACTTTCTCTCTTCCACCTTCTTCCATCGGGAAAAAGATACAAAAATCTGAGGACACGTCCCAACCGACTCAAGAACAGCTTCTCCCCTGCTGCTGTCAGACTTTTGAATGGACCTACCTCATATTAAGTTAATCTTCCTCTACACCCTAGCTATGACTGTAACACTGCATTCTGCACTCTTATTTTCTTCTCTATGAACGGTATGTTTTGTCTGTATAATGCGCAAGAAACAAGACTTTTCACGGTATGTTAATACACCTGACAATAATAAATCAAATCAAAAGCTTCAGGAAGAGCTTCTGAGTGTCTTTCAAACTTTTCTTTCCCCTCCCCACGAACATTGGCCATTCTGGAATTGAGAAACAGGATCTGGTGGGTGAGGTGCTTTTTTTGCCCATTTGTACGCAGTGTTCATTCCATTGCAGTTGATTTCAGACAGGGGTTTTGTTCTAACGCCCGTTAGAGCCAGAGGACAAGAGCAATTGTTTGACAGTCCTTCCACTGAATCTGGAGGATCTGGCAAAGGCATTGCTGATGGAATTTCTCTAGCTGTCTCGTGTGTGTCAGTGATACACAGTCCGGGTCTCACTGCACTGCAGGAATGAGGAGGTGACAGCTGCTCTGTACACTAGAACTTTCTTTGTCAAACACTCACTGGAGTAGTTAGTGGAAGGCTGAGCTGGCTAAGCCGATTTGGATCTCCTTGTCATTGAAGGCCTTCTGAGGGAGGTGGCTGTCAAAGTATGGGAATTGTAGAACATATCCCAGAGATCACCCCCCACTTCATCATAAAAGGGAAGTGGAATATTCTGCTGGCAGGTCTGTGTTGACATGAATTCTGTTTTGGCAACATTCAAGAACAAGCTGGATCTTTTGTATGCAGAATGAAAGGGATTGCGAGCGCCTTGAAAATCTGGTGCAGATTGGGTAACAGAACGGCAATCATCTACAAATTGCAAATCATGTATGTTTGTGGTGGACAGTTTAGTTTTGGCATGGAGACAACTGAGGTTAAAGAGTTTTCCGTCCAGGTAGTATTTAATACTCCCACCAGAGGACAAATGATTTTTACTGAGGCGAATATCCATTGTCAGGTACAATGTCAATAATACAGGGACTATCACACAGCCGTGCTTGATCCTGGCCCTGAGTTTAGAGGCACCTGTTTCAGATGTCCAACTCAGGACAACACGACAGCCCAGTGACTATCACTGTTCGCTGTGCAGATACATGGATTTGGGCCGGTGTCTGTGGGATTTTGCACATTCTCCCCGTGCCTGCGTGGGTTTTCTCCTGGTGCTCCGGTTTCCTCCCACCCCCCCAAAATCGGCGTTAACAAATTGTCCCTAAATTAGTCGTCCCTCAATCTGGTTATGGCTCCTTTATTGTGGAGTCCAATAGGCGTAGACAAAGGTCGTAGGTCATAGAGGGCACTCACAATGTTAAAATGGCGGCGTGGGCTTGTTGGGCCGAAGGGCCTGTTTCCTGTGCTGTGTTGTTCTTTGTACTTTCTTTGTAGGATGTTATGGAGCAATCACTGGATTGTGATGAAGTTTCTTGGACATCCACATCCTTGGAGTACAATCCACTGCGCCTCACAATTTACTGAGTGAAATGATTTGGTTAGGTGGCACAGTGGTTAGCACCGCTGCCTCACAGTGCTAGGGACCCGGGTTCGATTCCCGGCTTGGGTGACTGCCTGTGTGGAGTTTGCACATTCTCCTGGTGTCTGCGTAAGTTTCCTCCGGGTGCTCCAGTTTCCTCCCACAGCCCAAAGATGGGTTAGGTTGATTGGCTGTGCTAAATTGCCCCTAGTTTCGGGGGGACTATCAGGAGAAATATGTGGGGTTACAGGGATAGGGTGAGGTTGTACTGAATGGCCTCCTTTTGTACTGCAGGGGTTCTATGGAGGTCAATGAATGCAATGAAGAATTCCTGGTATAACAAAAACAGGATATGCTGGAAAATCCCTACGGAGAGAGAATAGAGCCAAAGTTTTGAGTCTGGGTGACCCTTCATCAAGAGCAAAGAAAATCAAACGCGATTTATTCAACAAAGGAAATGTATATGATGATGAAAAAGGCTGAGATCGGTGCTAAAAGTGCCCATTAAGTGATTGGAATGTGTGAATAGCAGAACAGGGGTGGAGATTGTTAAGGGACTACCTGAGGAATATGGCAGTTGTCCTGAAAAGGAAAGTTTTCTTTGTTCTCAGCTCTGACAAAGGGTCATCCAGACTCGAAACATTGGCTCTACTCTCTCTCCACAGATGCTGTCAAACCTGCTGAGATTTTCCAGCATTTTCTGTTTTCGTTTCAGATTCCAGCACCCGCAGTTTTTCTTTCTTTCATCTTCGAGTTCCTGATGTTGTTCTCAACATTTTTCTTGGACTTTGCCAGAGGTTTCTCTGGAAAGGCGAAAGTCACATTGCGTTTCTGAGAGAATCTCCTCAGCCCATGAGGATTCGGGAGAACAGCTGTCAGGATTTCCAATTGCTTTGGACAAGAGGGAAATGCCTTGATCATTTCCATGGAATGATTCCTTTCTCTGGGATGAGGGGATGGCTTTCCCCTCCCAAATCCACTGGGTGAGTATATGTGTAGCCTTTATGTGAGTTAAAGTCCACAAATTTAAAGGCCTCAACTGGGATACTATGGGGACCACAGTTTTAATTATTTTACTTCCATCTAATTGCTTGCTGCAGCTCCCCCATAGATGGTTAAAAGCAAATTGTTGCGGATTCTGGGACCTGAAACCAAAGGAGAAAATGCTGGAAAATCTCAGCAGGTCTGGCAGCATCTGTGGAGAGAAAAGAGCTGATGTTTCGAGTCCACTATCTCTGCCTTTGAACTTTGAGAAAGGTTCACCTGGACTCGAAACGTCAGCTCTTTTCTCTCCACAGATGCTGCCAGACCTGCCGAGATTTTCCAGCATTTTCTCCTTTGGCCTCCCCCCCACCCCCGCATCGATGGTGTTCCTTCTAAATTAACACTGCCGCTCAAACCATCACTTCACAATTATCACAGTGCTTCCGGGAATATTGCATGATCCGGCAGGGGAAGGCCAATCCACATGAGCGAGTCGCTAATTTATTTCCCAGGATGTTGCCTGGTATGGAGGGCATTAGCTATGAGGAGAGGTTGGAGAAACTTGGTTTGTTCTCACTCGAACAATGGAGGTTGAGGGGCGACCTGATAGAAGTCTACAAGATTATGAGGGACATGGACGGAATGGATAGTCAGAAGCTTTTTCCCAGGGTGGAAGAGTCAATTACTAGGGGGAACTGGTTTAAGGTGCGAGGGGCAAGGTTTAAAGATGTACGAGGCAAGTTTTTTACACAGAGGGTGGTGAGTGCATGGAACTCACTGCTGGGGAAGGTAGTGGAGGCAGATACAACAGTGACGTTTAAGGGGAGTCTGGACGAATAAATAATTAGGATGGGAATAGAGGGATATGGTCCCCAGAAGGGAGAGGGTTTTAGCTCAGTTGGGCAGCATGGTTGGCGCAGACTTGGAAGGTCAACTTCTTGCTTTCAGACAACCACACAACCTCAAACAGACCATTGTTCGCAGCAAACTACCCAGCCTTCAGGAGAACAGTGACCACAATACCACACAACCCTGCCACAGCAACCTCTGCAAGACGTGCCGGATCATCGACATGGATACCATCATCACACGTGAGAATACCGTCCACCAGGTACATGGTAAGTACTCTTGCAACTCGGCCAACATTGTCTACCTGATACGTTGCAAGAAATCCACGTTGTGGGCCAAAGGGCCTATTTGTGCTGTAGTGTTCTATGTTCTATGTTCTATCTGTAATCAGCATGACTTGCCTGGGCCTTGTAAAATCTCACTTACTGTCCTGTCTGGAGACAATGCACATCTCTTTAACCTATGCTAATGCTAACTCCACTCACATTGTCTGCATCTTTAAGACTTGAATAGCAGGTTAGCTGCAAAGACTTGCATTCAAATCAGTATTCTGTAAACAGTGTGTGTCTTTATATGTCCTTCTCTGATCAGAACCTTCCACACACCTGACAAAGCAACATCATTTCCGAAAGCTTGCGAGATTACTATCAAGTAAACTGGTTGGACTCTAACCTGGTGTTGTGAGACTTCTTACTGTGTTTACCCCAGTCCAACGCCGGCATCGCGGTCTTGCCAGTTGTACTCACATCCCATGACCAGCTAAAAAAATACATTAAGCTGGGAGTACTTTGTAACAAGCTGGCCTTGTTCACTGTTTTAAGGAATGTCTCCCAATATAATGTCTCCTTTAAAGGAACAGACAAAAAAGAATACAATTCTGCTGCGATACAGTGTGCCAAGATAACCAGGCTTGTAAGCCAATGACAGTACAGCAAAACCATTTTTTTTCCTTAACCTTGCACACACACACACACACACACACACACACACACACACACACACACACACACACACACACACACACACACACACACACACACAGTGCAGCAGCTCCCGCATCAACAGCTGGCAAATGTCATGAGCTTCAAAACAAAACTCCACAAAAACAAAAAAAACCTACACAACTAACAAAAGTAATTATTTTCCACAGACATCTTGCTAGTGACCAGCCAACAGTTGTACCTTCGGGAGAAGAACAATGGCTTTCATTGTGTTCAAATCCAATGGCAGGAAAGCCCACGTCGCTTTCCTATTCGCTGGCTCCGAGGACTTTCCCATACTTCCTTCGGAATGCAAAGCTACAGATCCATCTGCAAAAAACAAACTTTCCCTTTTAAAGGGACCACAGTCCGCAGCGGGGAAAAAAAAACAGTGAGGCAAATCTGCCTTTTGTTTGCTTGCCAGAGTTTACTAAAAACTGGGGCAAAACTGCACCGTCGCCCCACTCATTAGGAGCAGGCGGGAAAGTGGAACTGATCCACTTCAGATCAGCCATGATCTTATTGAATGGCGGGGCAGGCTCGAAGGGCTAGATGGCCGACTCCTGATCCTATTTCTTATGTTCTTACATCTTCACACTGCCAGGATTGGGGGAGCCTCGGCTGGTTTTGCAAACACGGTGAGAACCGAGGCAGAAGATACTCAAGAGGAATGCCGTACATCTTGATTTGATTTGATTTATTATTATCATATGTATTAACATACATAAGAACATAAGAACATAAGAAATAGGAGCAGGAGTAGGCCATCTGGCCCTTCGAGCCTGCCCCGCCATTCAATAAGATCATGGCTGATCTGTCGTGGCTCAGTTCCACTTTCCCGCCCTCTCCCCATAACCCTTAATCCCCTCTCTTATCAAAAACCCATCAACCCGCTTCTTAAAAATATTTAGCGAGGCAGCCTCCACCACTTCAACGGGCAGAGAATTCCAGAGATTCACCACCCTTTGAGTGAAGAAGTTCCTCCTCAACTCCGTTCTGAACTGCCCCCCCTTTATCTTGAGGCTGTGCCCCCTAGTCCTACTGTCTTTTTTGAGCGGGAAGAGTCTTTCCACCTCTATCCTATCCATCCCATTCATCATCTTATACGTCTCAATGAGATCTCCCCTCATTCTTCTAAACTCTAACGAGTACAAGCCTAGTTTATTCAGCCTCTCCTCATAGCTCAACCCCCTCAACTCCGGTATCAGCCTAGTAAACCTCCTCTGCACTCCCTCCAAGGCCAAAATATCCTTGCGCAGGTGCGGCGCCCAAAACTGCACACAGTACTCCAGCTGCGGCCTCACCAATGCCCTATACAGCTGCAGCAAGACCTCCCTACTTTTATATTCAATCCCCCTCGCTATGAAGGCCAGCATCCCATTCGCCTTCCTGACCACCTGCTGCACCTGCAGGCTGGGTTTTTGCGACTCATGCACAAGGACCCCGAGGTCCCTCTGCACCGTCGCCTGCTGCAGTTTTTACAGTGAAAAGTGTTGTTTCTTGCGTGCCATACAGACAAAGTATACCGCTCATAGAGAAGGAAAGGAGAGAGTGTGGAATGTAGTGTTACAGTCATAGTTAGGGTGTAGAGAAAGATCAACTTAATGCAAGGTAGGTCATTTCAAAAGTCTGACAGCAGCAGGGAAGAAGCTGTTCTTGAGTTGGTTGGTACGTGACCTCAGATTTTCTTTCTGACGGAAGAAGGTGGAAGAGAGAATGCCTGGGGTGCATGGGGTCTTTGATTACGCTGGCTGCTTTTCCAAGGCAGCAGGAAGTATAGACAGAGTCAATGGATGGGATACAGTGTGCCAACAAAGGTGAGGGAAAGGTATGTATGTAAGAATCAGTTTCTACCTGGGAAGAGGGTAGAAGCTGGAAAGGAAGAGTAGAGTGCACTTCTATTCTTTTTATTAGTGTCACAAGTGGGCTTATATTAACAATGCAGTGAAGTTACTGTGAAAATCCCTTAGTCGCCACACTCCGACGCCTGTTCAGGTACACTGAGGGAGAATTTAGAATGGCCAGTGCACCCGAACCAGCACATCCTTCAGATTGTGAGAGGGAACCGGAGCACCCGGAGGAAACCCACGCAGACACAGGGAGAACATGCAAACTCTGCACGGAGAGTGATCCAAGCCCAGAGTCAAACCCAGGACCCTGGAGCTGTGAAGCAGCAGTGCTAACCACTGTGCTACCGTGCCGCCCACATACAAACTCCGCACAGAGAGTGATCCAAGCCCAGGGTCAAACCCAGGTCCCTGGGTACTGTGAGGCAGCAGTGCTAACCGCTGTGCCACCGTGCCGCCCTGTTATACTGGGTGTGGTGAATAAATCTATGTTGTAGACAAACTGGCTCCAACCTCTTCCTTTATCACACAGGCCTCAGTAAGTTACTGGCCTCACCCAGCCAAGGGGGAGTCCTGGAGCTTGCTGTCCACAGTTCCCCGTCCTGATTGTTCAGTCTCCTCCAGGGGAGGAACAAACACACATAATTGACTCACAGGCAAGAATTCTTCACTGCGTCTCGCATCGCCACTGCTGCCAGCGAGAACGGAGAATTTGATGTTCAACCAAAACTCCATTCTCTGCAGCGGGACTGGAGAATCCCAGCTGCGGTCAAGGACGGAGAACTCTGGCCACAGATTTTCGATTTGGTGGCTGCCCTCTTAATAAAGATGGTAGCTGAACTTTTTCCCATGGTTCTTACCAAGGGCCTTCGCAAGTAGAGTCTTCAATTATCCATTGAAGCGGTGAGTAGGTTCGGCACAGGGGTACAGTGATTAGTGCTGCTGCCTCACAACATCAGGGACCCGGGTTCAATTCCTGGTTTGGGTCACTGTCTGGGTGGAGTTTGTGTGTTCTCTCTATGGGCTTCCTCTGGGTGCTCCAGTTTCCTCCCACGTCCAAAAGACGTGCTGATGAGGTGCATTGGCCATGCTAAATTCTCCCTCAGTGCACCCGAACAGGCACCGGAGTGTGGCGACTAGTGGATTTTCACAGTGACTTCATTGCAGTGTTAATGCAAGCCTTATTTGTGACTAATAAATATACTTAGCGGCTACAATAATTTAACCTGACAGTACGTGGATACCAGGTGAATTTGATATCCATACCACCAACATCAGAGGTGGCTCAGTGGACAGTTCTCTTCCCTTGGAGTTAAGTAATTGTGGGTTCAAGTCCCACTCTGGGACTTCAACGTAAAACCAAAGCTGCCTGACCGATCCACTGTATTACGGAGGAAATGTTGGAAGAAGGATGGAAAGTTAAAGTGGGGTCTTGTCTATCATTTTTAAGATGTGTAGTGTTCTATGTTCTATCTCTGTGTGGCAATGGGTAAAATGAAAAGTTCTCTCTGGTCTTCTGACCAACATGGATCCCTCTAGAGAATGGTAGACGGAGGCCATTTAGTCTGCCATCTCATTGCCAGCTCTCTACACAAACCATTTGGGTAGTTCTACTTGTCTATCTCCTTTCCCTTAACCCTGTGTGCAGGTAATAGCATGTAAAACATTTGCAGTTATACACATGTGAGTATTGGGTGTAGAGTAGACCTCACCCACTTAAGTTTCCATACCTGTCAGCTCAGGCCTATGGAGCATGAAGCCCGTGCATTGTTAGCCCCTGTGTGTCGCTAGTAGACTTCTCAACCACTCCGTGTTAGTGTTTCTCCTCTTCTATTTGTGGCAGTAGACACACTGTTCAAATCCCACTTCCAGGGTTGACAGTCGGAAGGAGTGTTCATAAACAGGTTGATTATCGGCCTGTAAATCCTTCCAATATGGCAGGCGATGAAGAGTGGGAGAGGTTCCTGGTCAGCTATAGTGCAGAAGGTAATGGCAGAGCACTGCAGAGCTTTGCCAAGGATTATCATGGGCCAATCCAATGGAGGTTCAAAGTCTTCAATGCCCTCTAAGGACATAGTCCCAAAGGATAAGGAATTCAGAACCTACAGCCCCCTTTAGATGGTTCTTCCAGCTATCTCAGTCTGTTTCTAAGATGAATCCCATGAGATTTTAATGAGAAAGTTGGATAGAGGGCAGTTTCTGTTCAACTAAATAATACTGAGACCTGAGTGACATTACAAAACTCTATTTCGAATGTAGAGATTGGACATTCACCAGTTCCCAGCGGCTGTGGCCCCGATGTTAATAGTGACCTCAAAGGGAGCGGGCCAGCAGATATTGAATCCCTACAGTGCAGAAGGAGGCCATTCAGCCCATCGGGTCTGCACTGACCACAATCCCACCCAGACTCTATCCCTGTAACCCCACGTATTTACCCCGCTAATCCCCCTGACTCTAAGGGGCAACTTAGCAATCCACCCAACCTGTATATACCAGCAATTTTAACCAACTTCCCACCTGGTTGGGTGGGATTAAAGTCCGGGCCTGCGTTATGAAGCCCCTTTAGGAGTGTATTGCAATCTGATGGAAGATAGTTTGATGTTCAAACTCTTCGATTGGATTGTTGCCTTCATTGCTCATTGAGTGTGAGGAAGATTCATTATTTTGTTGGAGTTCTGAACTTTTTTTTCAAATAGGAAGGTAATTAGGATGTTGTTGCAAAGAACCAACTGTGGAATTCTCCTCCCAACCTTCAGTGTTTGTGATAATTGCCAAAAACAACAGATTCTTTTAACACGCCTTCTTTGAGCATTCAGTTTTTATACCGCAATGCTTCCTTGCAGTGGAAGGTTTTCTGTTTAAGAGCAGTGAACCCATATAACACCCTCAGAGCAAACACCTGTGTCACAGGATATAGGGTCACCCCAGGGTTAATGACAATCCTTTTGAGTTATCGGCTGCTGAGTGGCCTGAGTTAATATTTACGTTTAACCTGTTATCTGCCACTAACAACTTCAGGAATGTTCTATATCCCTGATTATTATTTAATGGGTTTTGTTTGGGATGTGGTGAGTGATGTGATGTGGGAATCTGTCTCAGTGACGTCCAGATGAGTGGGAAAGTTCCCATTACAGCGATAGAACACAGAGGTGCTGGAAGTATATCAAAATAAGCAAATTTAGTCTGTGGATACGAACAGATCTGTGTACGTGCAGAGTTGTACGCATGTCTATGTATTTGCACAAGTGTGTGTATATGTGCTTGGCACGGTGACACAGTAGTGAGCGTTGCTGCCTCACAGCGCCAGGGACCCGGGTTCAATTCCGGCTTCGGGTTGCTGTCTGTGTGGAGTTTGCATGTCCTCCCCGTGTTTGCATGGGTTTCCTCCGGGTGCTCTGGTTTCCTCCCCATAGTCCAAAGATGTGCAGGTTAGGTTGATGCTAAATTGAACCTAATGTCATGGGGATTAGCAGGATAAGTGAGAGTTACGGGAATAGTGCCTGGGTGGGATTGTCATTGGCACAGACTCAATGGGCCAAATGGCCTCCTTCTGTAGTGTAGGGATTCGATGATGTGTGTGTACATGTGAGCAGGAGTCTGTGCAGGACTGTATGAACATGGACAACTATATGTGTTTTTAAATTCTTTCGCAGAATGTGGGCGTCACTGGCCAGGCCAGTATTCATTGCCCATCTCGGAGAAGGTGGTAGTGAGCTGCCTTCTTGAACCGCTACAGCCCCTGTGATGTAGGAGCACCCACAGCATTGTTGGGGAGAGAGATCCTGGATTTTGACCCAGCCACAGTGAACGAGCAGTGATATAGTTCCAAATCAGGGTGGCGAGTGACTTGGAGGGGATGGGTATATAAAAAGTAAAGGCTCCATAGTCACAAATGACCAATAGGCCGTTCTCCACTTTGAGGAGGAGAGCTAACTGGTGGTTATTTAACCTGAGGGTCACAGCACCTCAGGCATGGGGCAAGGTTGAAGAGGCAGGGGTCTTCACGAATAATCCCAACGGGTTAAATGGCCTCTCCCCATTCCGTTGGCTAATTCTGTTCATTAAATACTTGTGATGTGCATTTTTCTTATTTATGAAACCATTCCTATGTTAAATTACATTTGTCATTGGTTCGCCCATCTTGTAACTGATCTAAATCCTTTGTGGCATCTTCTGTCTCAAGTCCTCTTAGTTCCATCCCCAAATCAGATCACTTTGACAACCAGGGCAGGATTTCCAGACACACTCACCCCCTAAACCAGAAAGTCCCACCCAAGGTTAACAGAATCTTGCAGGATCCACCACCCCCACTCCCAACTCCCTCACTCTCCCCCCCGCCTGCTACAATTCCCATGGCGGGCAGGATGGGAAAATTCCACCCCCCCTCCCCCTCACCCCTGGTATCAGTATCCAGGCCATAGAAAAATCATTGAAACTCTACAGTACAGAAAAAGGCCATTCGGCCCATTGAGTCTGCACCGACCACAGTCCCACCCAGGCCCAACCCCCATATCCCTACATATTTACCATTAATCCCTCTAACCTATACATCTCAAGACACTAAGGGGCAATTTTCGTGGAAATCAAAAACTGAGACGGCACGTTGGCACAGTGGTTAGCACTGTTGCCTCACAGCGCCAGGGACCCGGGTTCGATTCCTGGCTTGGGTCGTTGTCTGTGTGGCGCTTGCATGTTCTCCCCGTGTCTGCGGGGGTTTCCTCCGGGTGCTCTGGTTTCCTCCAACAGTCCGAAGGTGTGCAAATTACGTGGATCAGCCATGCTAAATTGTCCCTTAGTGTACCAGGTAGGTTAGGAGGGGATTAGCTAGGTAAATGTATGGAGTTACGAGGATAGGATTGGGAGTGGGACCTGGGTAAGATGCTCTGTCAGCATGTCAGTGCAGACTAATGGGCTGAATAGCGTCCTTTGCACTGTAGGGATTCTATGAATGTCAATGCTTTCAAATGTCTACTCCACGTATTAATGTTGGCTTCCAGCCCTTTCTCTAATTTGTTCACTTTCCAAAGAATCATAGAATCTCAGAAGCCCTACAGTGCAGAAGGAGGCCATTCAGCCCATTGTGTCTGCATTGGCCGCCCAGGCCCTATCCCAATGACACCATGCATTTACGTTAGCTAATCCTCCTGACACTGAAGGGCAATTTAGCATGGCCAATCCACCTAATGTGTGGATTAGGAAGATTGGCCATGTTAAATTACCTCTTGGTGTCCGGGGGATTAGTAGGGTAAATACATGAGTTTACGGGGAGAGGACCTGTCTGGGATTGTGGTCGGTACAGGCTCAGTGGGCTGAATGGCCTCCTTCTACACTGTAGCGATTCTATGATTCTCTGAGTACACACTCGGTCTGAATCAATCAGGCACCATGAGAAACACTGTTAACAATTTAATAGTTTGATGGTCAGAGGGACTGGACCTGTTTTAGTCTGGATTTGTTAATTAATTCAATTTAAATTCCACCAGCTGTCGTGGTGGGATTTGAACTCATGTCTCTGGGACATTAATCCGGGCGTCCAGTTTACCTGTCCAAAGACTGCATCAACATACATTGCTCTTAGCAATATGATCCGATCGGTAACATGCAGACTTCATTGAGGCTCTAAACTATTTCGGTGATACCAAGAATATCTTCGGGGCAAGTTTCTACAAACTCTACAATGTGATAAAGTGTCATTGTCAATATAAAGAAAAATACTTTCCTTCCACCCTACACACAGGGAAACAACTCTACCCTGAGTGCAGCCAATCCCCTTTAAGCAGCATATTTGTCAGCCAGACAACTGCATATGAAGGGCTCCACTTCACAATGTGTGGAACATATCTTTTCCTTACTGAACAGAAAGCTTTATTTTCTGAACAAAGAGATAATGACTGTAAGTTCTTGAGACAGAAACAATTAAGTATTCAGCCAAAGTCATTTCAAATTAGAATTGTACAAGTTATGAAAAAGGATTATTTATTTTCTCTTCTAAGCAGACTTCCTCTGCTGGTATATGTTTGTATGGTAGCCTCAAGTGGACAAATATGCACAATACAATTTTCAATCCACCACAAAGAGTGAGGGTGGAACTATCTAAATTAAAGAATGAGGGCCGAGGTTGGCCTGTGGGAGTGGGGTGTGGAATAAGGGGACAGGGATTCGAATTAGAGGGTGCAGGGGCTGGCGATGGGTGAGGGGAATCAGTGATTGAGGATGCAGGAGGTGGAAGTGATTTGTTTTGATTTGACTTATTAGTGTCACATATATTAGTATACAGAATAAAGCATTGGTTCTTGCATGCTATATAGACAAAGCATACCATTCATTGAGAAGGAAAGGAGAGGGTGAAGTCATAGCTGGGGTGTAGAGAAATATTAGCTTATTGTAAAGTAGGTCCATTCAAAAGTCTGATGGCAGCAAGGAAGAAGCTGTTCTTGAGTTGGTTGGGAAGTGGGAACAGTAGTGATGGGTGATGGAAGTTGGAAGAGTGGTAATGGGTGAAGGAATGAAGGATGTGTGTGGATGATGGAGGGTATGGAGGGAGTGGCATTGGATGATGGAGTGGGTGGGTGAGGCGATTGATGTCATGATGGGGGTGTGAGGGAGGGATGGGTGAGGATTAGAAGATTGGAGTGGAGGTGGTTGTGGGGGTGATGGTGACTATAGAGAAAACAGTTAAAAATCCATTGTGTTGTGAAGTTGAGTTTATAAAGGTGGTAAAAAGTCTGACAACACCAGGTTTTAGTCCAACCTATTTATTTGATAATATACTCACAAGCTTTCGGGGTTAGTCCCTTCGTCAGGTGAATGGAGAGTTCTGGCCTCAGACAGAGCATATAAAGCACAGACAGTTTAGAGATTACTGATTAGAATGCGAATCCTTACACCTAACCTGCTGTTCAAGACCTGAAGTGGCTGATAATGTGAGTGGAAGGAGCACTGATCACAGTTTAAAGAGATGAACCAACCAACTCAAGAACAGCTTCTTCCTTGCTGCCATCAGACTTTTGAATGGACCTACTTTACATTAAGCTAATATTTCTCTACACCCCAGCTATGACTTCACCCTCTCCTTTCCTTCTCAATGAATGGTATGCTTTGTCTATATAGCATGCAAGAACCAATGCTTTATTCTGTATACTAATATATGTGACACTAATAAGTCAAAGATAAAGGTGGACAGAATGTCTATAAAGTGTGTAAAATATTGAAAGGGAAACAAGAGATCAGGGTCCCTTTAAAAACTGATTGTGTCAGTGCCTGAAAAAAGCTGCTTCTGTGTTCAATGCTGAACTGTTTAAATTGCAGAGTGCAGGTTTCAGAAGCAGCTCTTTGCAACATTGAAGTCAGTGTTCCAACCGAGCCAAAACAGGCTTTTGAATTGGACCAACCAGTTTAAAGCAAGCACTTAGAGACACAAGCAATGGAATTGAAATGTGAAGGTTGCTGACAGTCTCAAGCCACTCAGATTGTAGGAATACTGTGATGTAATTCCAGGTATATAAACCTGGATAAGGGGGGAAACTGTGAGAGTATGCTTGCCACATCTTAACTTGAAAGGTGGAAAAGGCGAGGATCTCATGTAAATCCTGCAGTTGCCTGTATGTCTTCATAGAACCACCATCAGAATAGGGATACCAAACAAGAAAGTGTTCCAGATGTGAGCATTATCGAAGATAATATTTCCAAAGATACCTGTTTGTATTTTACTTGAGAGTGACTAAATAATTTATTTCACTATTCCTGAATGAGGCATGTTGTAGTCAAACACCATTCAATTGGGATTTTATTCAGTTTGTTAATTGTTTTAATAAGGTTGTCACCTGTTAACGAATAAAGTTTTGTTAATTGCTCGCGATAGAGAGTGTCAGACCCTGCTTTGATTTACGAAAACTAGTAACATCCTACTCCCTTACACACACACGCACACACACACACTCATACAAGGTTACGAGGTCCTTTGGGTGGTTTCAAAATCATGCAGAGGGGGAAATCATCTCCGCATCATAACAAATTTGGGGGCTGGACTGCACCTGAACAGTCACAGTCAAATTTTCACTGAGAAGTGAGAAAATCTGTTTAGTTTCAGTCAAAGCAAGAAGTGGGAAATGGTCCTGGAAGTTGCTGAAGAGGTTTCGAGGGTCGAAGATCCATCCCAAATTTGCCAGGAAACTTTTGAAAAACAGAGAAAACTTGTGGAATTGGCAGACAGACCAGAATTGGATTTAATCCAGGGATAGTAAGAAAGCTGAACTTGAGGGATATAAATGTGTAAATAAGGTGATCAGATGAGGAGAGGAGTGATTGTGGAATATTGTGACGAGGATGGAGTCAGCCCATGAAAATGATATGGGTTTTTTTGGTCTTAATGACCTTTTGCTCTCAAAATAAAATTATCTAAAAGGTCTACTCCATCGGGGGGAGAGGGTGGTGGAGTTGGGGAGAAGAACAATGGCCTAGTGGTATTATCGCTAGACTATTAATCCAGAAACTCAACCAGTGTTCTGGGGACCTGGGTTCGAATCCACGACAGATGGTGGAATTTGAATTTATTAAAAAAATGTCTGGAAATAAGAATCTACTGATGACCATGAAACCATTGTCAATTGTCAGAAACACCCAACTGATTCACTAATGCCCTTTAGGGAAGGAAATCTGCCGTCCTTACTTGGGCTGGCCGGCATGTGAGTCTAGAGTCACAGCAATGTGGGGGTTGACCCTTAACTGTTGTCCGAACTGGCCTGGCGAGTCATTAGGTTTTATTTTAGATGGGGGATCACCGTCACCCCCTCAAGGGAAAATAAAGCTGGGGGGGGTGGGGTTGGAATTGATAAGTAATAACTTTAGCAGTGAAGCCCACATCCTGAGAATGAATTAAATAAACAAGTTCTTCAAGTGGCTTTATCCCTTTGCCACGTTCCAAGACTCCTATCTTTGCTTTGATTCCAGTGAAATATGGGAAGGCTCGAATTGTAAAATCAGAGGCATGCCTCAATAACTCACCATTGTCTGGTTTTTAGCCACCAGCGCAGTGCAGAGGCACTGAGACCCTCAACGAAATATAGGGACCTACTTATATTTCACGCAGCAACCCTGGATTAAATTTTCGGAGAATCTCGGACTGCATTGATTTATTTACTTCAAAATAAAGAGATCAATTTTTATGCCTAAATGGTTTATCTAAACATTTAGATGCCCCGAGTTAAACGTCCCGGAGATATTCACACATTTCCCCTCCTTGACTGTTTCTCACGGTTGCCATGGAAACCCCGGGGCCCCCCACTGGATGGATCAGTGCACAGTTAGCATCAATGCAGCATTTACAGTCGAGTTCCCAGCAGCATTCTTCCTCAACCTGTCATTTTAATTCTGATAACTATATCAGCCGGAGCTCTGAAACAACAGCGGATGGCTTGCCTCATTAGCCGTTCCCCTGCTGCTCACACTGTGTGCGAGCCCTGTTGCGATCCGTTTGCCACTGACTCGTAGGGACAGGTAACAACATTCCCACACTGGCTTTCCATTATTTTTCCCTACGTGGCTTTCTCTCCCCCACCCCCTCCCCGCCCTCCCCCTCCCATTCTGCTTATTTTCATGTCGCAGAAACAAAAACCCAAACGCCTTGTGTGAAGCTGGTGACAAACTGCGGGATAAAAAGATCAGCAAACCTGCCACTTCAACATCTGAGCACATTCCAGGAACCCTCACTCAATTCTAAACAAGCCACTCAATTCGAATTTTATTCTTCTCCCCTTCTCCAATACAACTGAGTGTCTTGCTCGACTGTTTCAGAGGGCAGTTAAGAGTCAATGGCTAGGATTTGCTGGCCGTGTTTGCCCCAGAACTAGAAAATCCCACCCGAGGTCAACGGCACACCCACCCACCCACTTTCTATAGTTCCCGTGGTGAGCAGAATGGGAAAATTCACCCCAAAGACTTTGGAAACACATATAGACCAGACCAGGCAAGGTTGGCAAAATTTCCGTCCTCAAAGGGCATTCGTAAACCAGATGGGTTTTTGCAATAACCCTGGGTGCAATTTTCCACCTGTTTACGCCGATGGGATTTTCCCATCCCGCTGCAGTGAATGGAGATTTGGCTGGTCATCAAATTCTCCATCTTCGCTGCCGGCAGGGGGGGGGTGTGTGACATGCGTGGGTGGTACGATCACACCCCTAATATTTTTATGGGGTGGAAATTTTGTCACCCCTGCAGTGTGTTTTGTGGCAGCAGGGCTGGCTGGCAATGGCTGGCAACAGGATTTTCCAGTCCCGTCGCCATCTATGGGGTTTCATGGTGTTTGCACTCTTTGCTATTGGGGAACCTGAGTAGGGGTACCTCATTGGCAGGACTGGAAGAACCTATCAACTAGAACTATCGAAAAATCCCACCCATGATTACTATTACCAGTGGGAGTATTTTATGGGTGTCGATGGCTTGGGTAGCATTCATTGCCCAACCGTAATTGCCCTTAAATAGTTGACGATGAGCCGCCTTTTTGAACCACTGCAGTCCATGTTTGTTCTCCGTGCTTCTGTCAACCATTTGGAGGGCTGAATTCTGAAGTAAGACAGCAGCTCCAACAACACTCAAGAAACACCATCCAGGACAAAGCAGCCCACTTGATTGGCACCCCACCCAGCACAATAAATGTTGACCCCCCTCCACCACCAACAGGCAGTGACAGCAGTGTGTACCGCCTGCAAGATGCACTGCAGTGTCTCACTAAAGCTCCTTTGACAGCATCTTCCAAACCTGCGACCTCTACCACCTAGAAAAGATGGCAGACACATGGGAATACCACCACCTCCGAGTTCACCTCTAACCATCCAGACTTGGAAATATATCGCCATTTCTTCAGTGTTGTTGGGTCAAAATCCTGGAACTCCCTCCTGAACAGCACTGTGAGTGTACCACATGGACTGCTGTGGTTCAAGATTTTGATTTGATTTGATTTATTATTGTCACGTGCATTGGGATGCAGTAAAAAAGTATTGTTTCTTGTGCGCTATACAGACAAAATATGGAGTTTATCGAATACTTAGGGGAGAAGGAAAGGAGACAGTACTGAATGTAGGGTTGCAGTCATAGCTAGGGTGTAGAGAAAGATCAACTTAATATCAAGTAGGTCTATTCAAAAGTCTGATCGTAAGAGGGAAGAAGCTGTTCTTGAGTCGGTTGGAGTGACCTCAGACTGCTGTATCTTTTTCCCAATGGAGGAAGAGAGAAGGTTTGGGTGCGTGGAGTCCTTGATTACGCTGGCAACTTTCCCAAAGCAACAGGAAGCGTAGACGGAGTCAGTAGATGGGAGGCTGGGTTACCACCTTCTCAAGGGCAAATAGGAATGGACAAGAAATGCTGCTTTAGTCTACAAACCAACATCCCATGAATGAATAAAAAGATAGATTAGTGGGGAAAGTGAGTATGCCTTGTCCTGGCTCCGATTAATTTTGCAATCTGGCCAAGTTCCAAAGTGGCTGATAAAATCCATTTGAGTGAAAGACTAACATGGTCAGATTAGTTACTGAAGCTTATGCAAAAATCAAATAATATACAACAGCGCCAGTGGAGAAGATTATTATCCTGTATCAGAGTTTCCTCTTCTATCGGTCCACTGCCCCAGTAACAGGGTGAAATAAGACATGAGGTACCGGAATGGTGGACATGATCTTGGGCAATGCCAGGGGTGAGCAGCAAAGCTCATTCAGGGGATCAGGAATCTACCGAATGTTGTGAGGTGAAAGTGAAGGGAGTTTGGCTGGTTTTACCTGGGGGTCTTCAAGGCAATCTACTCAAAACCTTTGAGATTGTGAGTTGTAAAGCTGACCCATGCAAATTGTTGATGTTGGCAATGAGTACAATTCCTAGAGATAAGTTCAAGGAAGTAACAAATAAGGACAATAGTCACAGAAAATGTTATTCCCAAATATTATTCAAGAAAATCATAGAACAAGGAGAACCGAATCAGAAAATATTCATTGCTCAATATGTTTCTAGCTGAGTTAGAATTATAGAATCCCTACAGTACAGAAGGAGGCCATTTGGCCCATTGAGCCTGCACCGACATCAATCCCAACCTACCCCCGTAACCCCACATATTTACCCTGCTAATCACCCCAAAACTAGAGTCAATTTAGCATGGCCAACCAACCTAACCCGCACATCTTTGGACGTGGGGGGAAACCGGAGCACCCGGAGGAAACCCATGCAGACACGGGGAGAATGTGCAAACTCCATGCAGACAGTGACCCAAGCTGGAAATCGAATATGGGTCCCTGGTGCTGTGAGGCAGCAATGCTAAGCAGTGCGCCACCGTGCTACACGGCGCCCACTTATTGAAGTGAATGGTTTAAATAGGTTCAAGAAACAGCTGTGCTCTGGTGCAGGAATGATTTGAGGGTGGCACGGTGGCACAGTGCTTAGCACTGCTGCCTCTCACTACCAGCAACCCAGCTCTAATTCCGGCCTCTGGTGTCTGTGCGGAGTTTGCACGTTCTCCCCATATCTGCGTGGGTTTCATCCGGGTGCTCCGGTTTCCTCCCACAGTCCAAAGATGTGTGGGTTAGGTGGATTGGCCTTGCTAAATTTCCCTTTGGTGTCAGGGAGAATAGTAGGATAAATATATGGGGTTATGGAGATAGGGCCTGGGTGGGTTTGTTGTCGGTGTAGGCTTGATGGGCCGAATGGCCTCATTCCTCATCATAGGGGTTCTATGATTCTATGTGCTGAGAAGTTGGCTATCTTGGTTGGACCTATTTGCAGCAGACATGGATGGACAATACAGAGGGTCTTAAATGTGGCATCCACATTCAAAAGGAAATTGACAAAAAAACACTTTTATTCATTGAATTGAATTGTGATTGATGTTGTATGAAACTCGGGAAGGCTGTCCCCTTGGATTGTTCATTATAATATTTCAATATCTTGTTTTCTTTGCCATCTTATTTTATTAAAGTCAGCTGTATTTAATCAGTGTTTTCCTGAATCTCTTTATTTACTTGGCCATTTATTCTGTTAGCATAACAGGCTCATTGCAAATGTCAATATTAACTTTGGTCCCAAACAATTCAATATTAGTTCCAAACATCCTACAATGCACTGTATTAGTTACAGAACATTCTGAATAGCTTTTTTGATTTGATTTGATTTATTATTGGCACATGCATTAGTACACAGTGAGAAGTATTGCTTCTTGCACGTCATACCGACAAAGCATACCGTTCATAGGGAAGGAAAGGAGAGAGCGGAGAATGTAGTGTTACAGTCATAGCTGGGGTGTAGAGAAAGATCAACTTAATACGAGGTAGGTCCATTCTAAAGTCTGATGGCAGCAGGGAAGAAGTTGTTCTTGAGTCAGTTGGTACGTGACCCCAGATTTTTCCATCTTTTTCCTGATGGAAAGTGGTGGAAGAGAGAATGTCCGGGGTGCGTGAGGTCTTTGCTGGCTGCTTTTCCGAGGCAACAGGAAGTGTAGGTGGAGTCAATGGATGGGAGGCTGGTTTGCATGACGCTACGTTTTTTGTTATTCATTCATGGGATATGGGCGTCACTGACTGGCCAGCATTTATTGCCCATTCCTCGTTGTCTTCGAGAGATGGTGGTGAGCTGCCTCCTGAATCGCTGCAGTCCTTGTGCTGTGGGTTGACCCACAATGCCGTGAGGAAGGGAATTCCAGGATTTTGAACCAGCCACTGCGAAGGAGCGGCAATGTATTTTCAAGGAGGAACGGTGAGTGGCTTGGAGGAGAACTTGCAGGTTATGGTATTCCCAGGTATCTATTCCCCCTTGTCCTTCCAGATGGAAGTGGTGGTGAGTTTGGAAGGTGCTGTTTAAGGATATTTGGTGAACTGCTGCAGTGCATCTTGTAGTTCGACATTCACCACTACATTCGATGTTAGTTACTGAACACTCTGCCCTCTGCTGTATTAGTTATTATATGTTCAACCTTTTTGATGTGACCTATTTAAAAAGAATGGATTCAAATTCCATTAAAATTGCAGTCAGAGAGATTTCATACCAAGCTGCTACTGTTGCCTGGCATATCTTCACGGCTTTGCCTATGTTGACACTTACAGCGAACTGTCTCTGTCACCCTGCAGGCTTCTCATTTCAAATGGGTACTTCTGAAACCTATCGGCTGTGACAGCTGATCACTGGACAGGGCTATTGAGAGCGAACAGCTCTGAAGTGGGGTATCGGCCTATCCAATGCAAACCATCAGCAAAGATAATGGGGGTGGCACGGTAGTACAGTGGTTAGCACTACTCCTTTCACAGCTCCAGGGTCCTGGGTTCAATTCCTGGCTCGGGTCACTGTCTGTGTGGAGTTGGCACAGTCTCCTCGTGTCTGCGTGGGGTTTCCTCCAGTTTGCCCCCCACAGTCCAAAGATGTGCGGGTTAGGTTGATTGTCCTATGCTAAGAAATGGCCCCTTAGTGTCCAGGGATGCGTAGGTTAGGGGGATTAGTGGGTACGTAGGGATATGGGGGTAGGGCCTGGGTGGGATTGTGTTCGGTGCAGACTCGATGGGCCGAAGGGCCTCTTTCTGCACTGTAGGCTTCCCGGAGTTGAGGGAGTTGAGCTATGAGGAGAGGCTGAATAAACTAGGCTTGTACTTGTTAGAGTTTAGAAGAGTGAGGGGAGATCTCATTGAGACATATAAGATGCTGAATGGGATGGATAGGATAGAGGTGGAGAGACTCTTCCCGCTCAGAAAGGACAGTAGGACTAGGGGGCACAGCCTCAAGATAAAGGGGAGGGCGGTTTAGAACGGAGTTGAGGAGGAACTTCTTCACTCAAAGGGTGGTGAATCTCTGGAATTCTCTGCCCGTTGAAGTGGTGGAGGCTACCTCGCTAAATATTTTTAAGACGCGGGTTGATGGGTTTTTGATAAGCGAGGGGATTAAGGGTTATGGGGAGAGGGCGGGAATGTGGAGCTGAGCCACGACAGATCAGCCATGATCTTATTGAATGGCGGGGCAGGCTCGAAGGGCTGGATGGCCTACTCCTGCTCCTATTTCTTATGTTCTTATGTTTATGTATAATCCAACAGATGCAACCCAGCTTCTTCTGCTTGTCCGTTAGTCAAGTCAGGCTTTTGAAGGCCCAATTCCACAGCGACTTGTTCAATTGAGAGACGCAGACACTCAAATGTACTCAGGCTCCTCACTGAGGCTGCTGTTGGATGAGTTGAACTCTTGAGAAATTTGCTTGCATGTCACCTGTCCCTTGGCTGAGTGCAGGAAACTCTGCTTTACCTCGGCCGATCAGAGCTGGAGCTTTATGATTGTAAGTGCTCCACCATGTCAGAGTGTAGTGAAGTAATCAGTGCCTATTCAGCTGTCTCTTAGCGGGCATAGCTTTCAAGATCACTACTACAAAAGGCAAGAAACAAGCTGTCGGAACTCTCTAGAACCAAGGTTTTTATTGCCTAAGCCCCAACAAAGTCCAACGCAGCTGATTAGTATTTCAAAAAGATTTTATTTCTGTCCTGGAAAAGTGTGGATTATTTTGGAAGAGTAACAGTGTATTATTTGGCTCAGTCCCCCAGCAACATCGCGAGATATAGAATGTTTATCATAGAATGTCTGCATTACAGAAGGAGGCCATTTGGCCCGTCGAGCCTGCGCCGACACCAATCCAACCCTATCCCTGTCGCCTCACATATTTACCCTCTCCTCCCTGAAACTAGCATAGCCAATCAACCTAACCCCGCATTTTTGGACTGTGGGAGGAAACCGGAGCACTCGGAGGAAACCCACACAGACAGCAGCACGGTAGCACAGTGGTTAGCAGCTCCAGGATCCCGGGTTCGATTCCTGGCTCGGGTCACTGTCTGTGTGGAGTTTGCACATTCTCCTCGTGTCTACGTGAGTTTCCTCCGGGTGCTCCGGTTTCCTCCCACAGTCCAAAGATGTGCGGGTTAGGTTGATTGGCCATGCTAAGAAATTGCCCCTTAGTGTCCAGGGGTGCGTAGGTTAGAGGGATTAGCAGGTATAATATGTAGGGATATGGGGGTAGGGCCTGGGTGGGATTGTGTTCGGTGCAGACTCGATGGGCCGAAGGGCTTTTCTGCAGTGTAGGGTTCTACGATTCTATAATAACACGGGGAGGATGTGCAAACTCCAGACAGGCAGTGACCCAAGCCGGGATTCGAACCTGGACACCTGGCGCTGTGAGGCAGCCATGCTAACCACTGTGCCACCGTGCCGCCCCATGTGAATGCACTGTGATGTTTTCACATTACACACTTTGAGATGGGTGATTTCTTACCCTAACCTCAGGAAGGAATTGCGATGAGTTCACCTTTGTTTTAGAATCATTAGAATTTGTTTAAATTAGGTGCCAGGATATGGGTGAGGCCAGCAAGGCTGATATTTAGACTGCCTCTAGCTGAAGGGTCAATATTTAGTCAGGTCCCCTTTCTTTCCTGTAACCTCTCTTTCTTTGTCTATTTGTCCTTCTCAAAAACAACTGTTTGTTGGATGGGAAGATTCTGGGATGGCTGGCATTTAGCCCCTCCTTTCTTTGAGACTTCTGGAAACACTGCTGCCCATGTGGTGATTCCGTTTTTTATATTTATTATTTCATGGGATGTGCGTGTCCCTGCCAAGACTAGTATTTGTTGCTCATCCCCAGTTGCTCTTGAACTGAGTGGCTTATTAGGGTATTTCAGAGGGCAGTTCAGAGTCAACCACATGGCATCACATGTTGGCCAGATTGGGTATGGATGGCAGATTTCCTTCCCTAGAGGGTATTAGAAGCAGGTGGGTTTTTTTATAGCAATTGACAATGGTTTATTGGTCACCATTACTGAGGACAGCTTTCAATTCCTCATTTATTATTAATCAAACTTAAATTCCACCAGCTGCCATGGTGGGATTTGAACCCATGACCCCAGAGCATTATGTTTGGGACCGTGGACTATTAGTGCAGTGACATCATGATGACACGACCGCCTTCTCCCAGACAATCCTCACACCGGTATTAGTTTGAGAATTCCAGGAAGAATATTGACCCAGTTATGATTTATTCTACTGCTATCAGTATTGTGTGTGATATGTGTACTAACTATGTCAAGAATTTATGTAGAGATTACTCTAGTTTCTACGTGCGTAGCAGGTTTCATTCAAGGTGCTTTGAGATGTTTGTTCTGGCTTCTAGCTCTTTCTTCAGTTTGGTTACTTTGCTCAGAGTCCACACCCAGGCTTAACCAATCAAGCACAATGAGCAAAAATGTCAACAGACTCAAATATTCAAACACAGAACAATTGAACTCTAGGGTTTGGGAGATTGGAAGGAATGAAATTCCAAAGACATGGGCGCCTTTGTCCTTCTCAGCAGTAGAGGCCACAGAAGAGGGTGATCATGCTGATGTGAGCTTTATCAGAAAGTGGCGAGGCTTTGAGGGGTTTGGACTTGCTGCACTCATCACAGAGGATCCACTACATTGTGGCCAGAGAGTTGACATGGCTGGAGAACTGTCACGTTGAGACCCACGTTGTATGTTTTTACGACACTTTGTTGTCAGAGTTAGTTGTAAGTACTTCAGATCAGGAGTAAGTGTGCACAGAGATATTCAAACATAGGTTGGAATTCACTGCAGTGCTGAGGGAGTGCTGCACTGCCGGCAGTGCAAAATAGGGGTTATGTCTGCCTATTCACCTTAACAGGCAGACACAACATCTACTTTGCACACAATGAATTTGAGCTATATGATGAAAATCAGGGTATTGTTCTGAAGGAAGCTCATTGTCATAGAATCCTTACAGTGCAAAAGGAGGCCATTTGGCCCATCGAGCCTGCACTGACCACAATCCCACCCAGGCCCTATCACCAAAAGCCCACATATTTACTCTGCTAATTCCCCTTACACTCAGGGGCAGTTTAGGATGGAGAATCAACCTAACCCACACATCTTTCTCCTTGTGAGGAAACCGGAGCTCCCGGAGGAAACCCATACAGGCACGGGGAGAACGCGCAAACTCCACACAGACCTTAGGCCAGAATTTAACCTGGGTCCCAGGCACTATGGGGCGGCAGCGCTAACCAGTGTGCCACCGTGCCTCCCCGTTAACCTGGGACATTAATCCCATTTCTCTCTCCATGGACTAGCTGCTGAGCACTTTCAGCATTTTCTGTTTGAATTCCTGTGGTCTTGATCTCCCCCAACCATCAGCAGAGAAGATTATCTGGTCATGCCTGTTGTTGCTGTTTGTGGGATCTTGCTGCACACATGTTGCCTGTCGCGACAGTGACCATTTTTCCAAAAATGGTCCAAAAATTTTTCCAGAAAGCACTTTTCCTTTGGCAACTGGAAAGCTGCTGGAAGTACCTCTTTCAGTAGCTGGTGTGCTTAATTTATTCACGTGGGGATGGCTCGGGGAGCCGTCTGCTTTATGTTCGTGTTGTGCGCCCGCAGCACATTTTGTAACATCAGTGGCGTGAGCAGACAGAGTTCCACGCCAACTCTTCCCATGACGGGGTTGACCCTCGCCCGTCGTCTGGTCGATTCCAATGTTCCATCGGAACTTTCCGGAAGGGCAGCGGGCGTCCTGCACGTGTAGGATTTTTCGATACGGAGGATGAGGCAGCAGCAGACAGCCTGACTGGGAAGGTGACACTGCATTAGCTCCAATGTCATGGATACTGTGCAGCGAGAACATAAGGGGACTTAACACTGTGCGCGGCAGGACAGCAGACCCTACACATACCTTTCCTGATGACTATTTATTTATCACCACCTTTTGTGACCTACTTTTGTCAGTCAGGCTGTTAGGCGCCCCACTGCTTTGGTTTCGCTACCATGCAAAATAAAGAAGGGGACAGATGAAAGGCTCTGTTGAAGTGCAGAGTTAGACCGCCTGCGTAACAAAGCATACACTCAGTGTTCCGCGAGCTCTAATGCAACGTGGCATCAAAGGTGTAAACAACGCTCTCACCACAAAACAACTCGCTTTTATGTAACACCTCACTCCAAGATGCTGCACGGAGACAAAATGTCATCGCAAGCAAGGAGAGATTAGGACCAAAAATCTTGCAGTTGTTAGAGAGCATCTTAAATAAAGAGAGAGAAGTGGAGGAGGCTTTTTTTTATTAATTCCTTCACGGGATGTGGATTTCACTGGCAAGGCCAGTATTTATTGCCCATCCCTAATTGCCCCGTGATTTGATCCGATCTAATTTATTATTGTCACATGTATTAGTATACATTGAAAAGTATTGTTGTGCACGCTACAGGCAATGCATAGCGTTCATAGAGAAGGAAAGGAGAGGGTGCAGAATGTCATGTTACAGTCATAGCTAGAGGGTAGAGAAAGATCAACTTCGTGCAAGGTAGGTCTGTTCAAAAGTCTGATGGCAGCAGGGGAGAAGCTGTTCTTGAGTCAATTGGTATGTGTCTTCAGACATTTGCATCTTTTTCCCATTAGAAGAAGGTGGAAGAGAGTATGCCCGGAGTTCGTGGGGTCTTTGATTATACTGGCTGCTCTTCTGAGGCAGCAGGAAGTGTAGACTGTGTCAATGGATGGGAGGCTGGTTTGTGTGTTGGACTAGAACTGGGCTAGACTCCACTATTCCAGCACACTTTCCCAAATTCCATCCTTTATAAACATGAGGCCACTCAACAGACTGCTGTCCATGACTTATCCTGCAGCAAGGTCCCTTCCCCTCTCAGCCCTGTGCTCTCTGACCTACATTGGCTTCCAGCTAAGCCACTACCTCATCCTCATTATCAAACCCCTCCATGGCCTTGCCTCTCCCTATCTTGTCATCTCTTCAGACCCCACAGCCCTCTGAGATATCTGTCCTCCTTTAATTCTGACCTCTCATGCGTTCTCAACTATTCACCACCGATGACCAGTTACCCAGACTCCAAATTCTGGAATTCTCTCCCGGCTCCTCCCAATCTCACCTTCCTCCTTTGAGGTGAGGGTGGTATTGCCACTGGAATAATAACCCAAAATTCCAGGCTAATATTCGGGGGGCACCGGTTCAAATTGCACAAATTCAGTTCGTTAATCTGGAATATAAAGCTAGTCTTGGTAATGGTCACCATGAAACTGTTATCAATTGTTGGGTAAAAACCCATCTGGCCTGATAATGTCCTTTAATGTGGTTGACTTTTAAATGCCCCCTGAAATGGGCTAAAATGCATTCAGTTCAAGGGCAATAAAAGATGGGCAACAAATGTTGGCCAAGCCAGCAGTGCCCACATCTCATGAAAGAATAAAGAAACCAAAAAACATATCTCCTTGACTAACCTTTTGGTCATTTGACCTAATGACTCCTCATGTGGTTCAGTGTCATTCTTTGTTTAATAACGTCCCTCCGATGCACTTTAAGATGTTTCATTGCCTTAAAGGCGCTATATAAATACATGATGTTATGTGGTTATTCCAGGAATATACTCTCCAGTTTCTGTTAAGCTCAAGGCATTATTGATAGCGTACAAGTGGGTGCAGTAGACTGAAGCCCCAGTGCTAATCCCTCCATGAGAATAATAGTCTCAACTCCATGGATGTTATATTCTGCCAGTTCTGCCAATGCCAGGTGGTGCCAAAAATCAACAGACTTTTGGCTGGCTCGCAAAATATTCCATTCCTGCCAACGGCAGGCCCCAACCGGCCCAGGAATATGCAGCTGATGTGTGACCGTAGGTATAGAATAATACATGTGACTGACTACCTGCAGTAGGCAAATCTCATGGGGCGGTGGGTGGGCCAGAAGTTCTGGGTTGAAGACTCACTGCAGGACTTGATGGCTACAGAAGGTGATGCTCAGAATGTGGTCAAAGAGGTTGAGTATCAGCCTGTGAACCCTTCCAATACACCTGATGGTAGGTGTTAAACAGCGGGAGAGTTTCCTGATGAGCCATAGAGCAGGAGGCAATAGCAAACCACTGCAGTACCTTGGATTGGGCCATGATTATAAGATAATCATGCCCAATCCAATGGAAGTTCATAGTCACCAACGCCCTCTTAGTGATCTTCACCTGAAGGAGGAGGAGGACTATTTGTGACACTAGATTCTGTCTTTTGCCAATCCACACTATTGTCATTATTTCAATGGCCAGCGAAATGGATGGATTCTAGTGACTATGGCTATCCATTATAGTAATAGATCCTTGGAAGTTTGTGGTGCAGTGGGTAGTATTCCTGCCTCTGAGCCAGAAGTCCTGGGTTCAAGTCACGCTCTAGGATTTGATGGCTGTGCAAAGTATGTTCACAATGCGACCAAACAGATTGATTATCACCCTGTAAGTCCTTTCAATGCACCTGGTGACTGGTGGTGAGAGTTGGAGAGTTTCCTGCTGAGCCTTACTGCAGATGGCAATGGAAAATCCCTGCAATAACTTGCCAAGCACATTCATGGACCAACATAAATCACATGGAAGCCCGTAGTTGCCAACACCAGATTAGGACATGAAGAGAGAGAGAGGGAAAGGTTTCTTACCCTATAGAGGCACCCAGAAACAAAGACTGATGTTGGATTTGTTTTATTATTGTCACACATCTTAGTATACAGTGAAAAGTATTGTTTCTTGCATGCCCTACAGACAAAGCATACCGTACATAGAGCTGGAAAGGAGAAGGTGCAGAATATAGTGTTATTATCATAGCTCGGGTGCAGAGAAAGATCAACTTATGAGATAGATCACCCAACGAGAAATAGATCAAAACTAAGGCTTTGCTGGGGCAGACACAGATGGCACGGTGGCTCAACACTTGGCATTACTGCCTCACAGCGCCAGGAACCCGGATTCGATTCCCAGCTTGTGTCACTGTCTGCACGGAGTCTGCATATTCTCCCTGTCTCTGCACGGGTTTCCTTTGGATGCTCCAGTTTCTTTCCACAGTCCAAAAGATGTGCTGGTTAGGTGCAGTGGCCATGCTAAATTCTCCCTCAGTGTATCCGAACAGGCACCGGAATGTGGCGACTCGGAGATTTTCACAGTAGCTTCATTGCAGTGTTAGTGTAAGCCTACTTGTGACACTAATAAATAAACTTTAATATCCTGACGCCAATAATGTGAGAAGCAGGGAGAAGGAAAACACAACTCGGACACAAGTTTGCAGCTTTTGGTGAACCGAGAGAGTGAGAATCAGCGGATCACTGACCATGGGTACGTCAATAAAGAATGAAGAATGGTTGTGATGGCAAGAGAGATGGATGTTGGAATAGGAGATTGCCATTCACATGATAGTGGATGCCTTGGTGGTTATTTTCCAGACGTCGCTGGATTCCGGGGAAGTGCCGGATGATTGGAAAACGGCTAATGTTACGCCGTTGTTTAAGAAGGGTGCCAGGCAAAAGGCGGGGAATTATAGGCCGGTTAGTTTAACGTCTGTGGTAGGTAAAATGTTAGAATCTGTCATTAAGGAGGAAATTGCAAGGCATCTTGAAGGGAATTGCTTGATAGAGCAGACGCAGCACGGTTTCATTAAAGGGAAGTCGTGTCTGACAAATTTACTGGAGTTCTATGAGGATGTGTCTAGGGCGGTGGATAGAGGAGAGCCGGTGGATGTGGTCTTTCTAGATTTTCAGAAGGCGTTTGACAAAGTGCCTCACAAGAGGTTATTGCAGAAGGTCGAGGGACATGGAGTTGGGGGTAGGGTGTTAGCGTGGATAGAGGATTGGTTGTCAAATAGGAGGCAGAGAGTGGGGGTCAACGGGTGCTATTCGGATTGGCGGATGGTGACTAGTGGAGTGCCCCAGGGGTCGGTGCTGGGGCCTCAGCTTTTTACCATTTATATAGATGATCTGGAGGAGGGAACCGAGTGTAGAGTGTCGAAATTTGCTGATGACACCAAGATTGGGGGAACGGCAAATTGTGCGGAGGGTGTAGAGAGTCTGCAGAAGGATCTAGATAGGCTGGGCGAATGGGCCAGGAAATGGCAAATGGAATTTAATGTTGGCAAGTGTGAGGTGGTCCACTTTGGTAGGAAAAATGGTAGGAAGGACTATTACTTACGGGGCGAAAAACTGCAGCAGGCGACGGTGCAGAGGGACCTCGGGGTCCTTGTGCATGAGTCGCAAAAACCCAGCTTGCAGGTGCAGCAGGTGGTCAGGAAGGCGAATGGGATGCTGGCCTTCATAGCGAGGGGGATTGAATATAAAAGTAGGGAGGTCTTGCTGCAGCTGTATAGGGCATTGGTGAGGCCGAAACTGGAGTACTGTGTGCATTTTTGGGCGCCGCACCTGCGCAAAGATATTTTGGCCTTGGAGGGAGTGCAGAGGAGGTTTACTAGGCTGATACTGGAGTTGAGGGGGTTGAGCTATGAGGAGAGGCTGAATAAACTGGGCTTGTACTCGTTAGAGTTTAGAAGAATGAGAGGAGATCTCATTGAGACGTATAAGATGATGAATGGGATGGATAGGATAGAGGTGGAAAGACTCTTCCCGCTCAAAAAAGACAATAGGACTAGGGGGCACAGCCTCAAGATAAAAGGGGGGCGGTTTAGAACGGAGTTGAGGAGGAACTTCTTCACTCAAAGGGTGGTGAATCTCTGGAATTCTCTGCCCGTTGAAGTGGTGGAGGCTGCCTCGCTAAATATTTTTAAGAGCGAGTTGATGGGTTTTTGATAGGAGAGGGGATTAAGGGTTATGGGGAGAGGGCGGGAAAGTGGAACTGAGCAGCGACAGATCAGCCATGATCTTATTGAATGGCGGGGCAGGCTCGAAGGGCTGGATGGCCTACTCCTGCTCCTATTTCTTATGTTCTTATGTTCTTATCTCACTCTCAAGGTTACACTTAAGGCCCATATATTCTGGCCACTCATTAGAGTTGGCTTAGGCTTGAGAGTTATTGACCTTACAATAAGGATGGGAGAAGTGCATAGTTTCTCCAGCCTCATTGATTTACAGGTTTAAAAGTTTAATTCACTCATCAAAATGGCCATATTTTAACTTTCACTATTATTGCTCGATGTCATTAGTTAGAACGTTGAATACAGGAATTGGGATGTCTTGTTGAAGTTGTACAAGACATTGGTAAGACCATGTTTGGAATATTGTGTGCAATTCTGGTCGCCCTATAATAAAAAGGGGATTATTAAACTAGAAAGAGTGCAGAAAAGATTTACTAGGATGTTACCGGGACTTAATGGTTTGGATTATAAGGAAAGGCTGGATAGACTGGGACTTTTTTCTCTGGAGCGTAGGAGGCTGAGGGGTGATCTTATAGAAGTCTATAAAATAATGAGGGACACAGATCATCTAGATGGGCAATATCTTTTCCCAAAAGTAGGGGAGTCTAAAACTAATGGGCATAGGTTTAAGGTGAGAGGGGAGAGATATAAAAGTGTCCAGAGGGGTAATTTTTTCACACAGAGGATGGTGAGTGTCTGGATGGAACAAGCTGCCAAAGGTAGTAGTAGAGGTGGGTACAATGTTGTGTTTTAAAAGGTATTTGGATGGTTACATAGGTAAGATGGATATAGAGGGATATGGGCCAAATGTAGGTATTTGGGATTAGCTTAGGGGTTTTAAAAAAAGGGCGGCATGGACAAGTTGGCTGAAGTGCCTGTTTCCATGCTGTAAACCTCTATGACTCTATTAGAACTAGAATGAGTGTTCACTCATCTGATGAAGGGGCAATGTTCCGAAAGCTCGTGTTACCAAATAAACCCGTTGGACTTTAACCTGGAGGCTAATTACTGTGCCTACCTCAGTCCAACGCCAGCAACTCCACATCATAGAACTAGAATTAGAAAGACTTTAATTACGCTTCTTCCAATAGACATAGAATGATAAATTTATCATGAAACAAAATTTATTTTTAAAGGCAATTTGCAAAATCTGGTTGTAAATGAACAGATGTTGGTTTTTAAGGGGAAAATAACACATCTTGGTCAATGGGAAAGCTTGATAATAAAGGAAAAAGTTGGAAGGGTTCTGACACCGTCGATCTGGTGTTCCTGCATGTAGGTCACAGGCTTGCTGATCGCAGTTGTTGTCTGGAAGTTCTTTCCATAAGAGCTTTGGTGTGGAGGGGAACAGAATGGGATAAATGTCCTGGGATTTCTCTCTTGTTTCAGCTTCTAAGGTTGCCAAATACATTTGATTTGATTTAATATTGTCACATGTATTAGTACACAGTGAAAGTATTGTTTCTTGCATACTGCACGGACAAAGCATACCGTTCATAGAGAATGAAATGGAGTTCAGAAGGATGAGGGGGGATCTTATAGAGATAAGATAATGAAGGGGGTGGATAGGGTAGAGGTAGAGGGATTCTTCCCGCCTAGAAAGGAAAGCAGGACTTGAGGGCACAGCCTCAAGATAAGTGGGGGGGAGGGCAGTTTAGAGCAGAGTTGAGGAGGAACTTCTTCGCTCAAAGGGTGGTGAATCTCTGGAATTCTCTGCCCGTTGAAGTGGTGGAGGCTACCTCGCTAAATATATTTAAGTCACAGGTAGATAGGTTTCTGACAGACAGGGGAATTAAGGGTTATGGGGAGAAAGCAGGAAAGTGGAACTGATCCACTTCAGATCAGCCATGATCTTATTGAATGGCGGGGCAGGCTCGAAGGGCTAGATGGCCTACTCCTGCTCCTGTTCTTATGAGAGAATGCAGAATGCAGTGTTACAGTCACAGCTAGGGTGTAGAGAAAGATCAACTTAGTGAGAGGTAGGTCCAAATGAGAATACTAAGATAGTGCACTTGGGGCAAACAGGATCAAAGGTACTGGGGAGAAAGCAGGATTATTGAGTTGGACAATCAGCCATGATCATGATGATTGGCAGAGCAGGCTCGAGGGGCCAAATGGCCTCCTGCTGCTCCTATCTTCTATGTTTCTATGAGGATTTCTAGCTGGATATTGATAACCACTGACTTTCAGTCATGTCTTGGCATGGGTAAGTTGGGCAATCTTCTCCTTTTTGGTTTATTCCCAAAACTGAGTCCAAAAGCCCAGTTCATAACAGGAATTCCTCTCAGCCAGGTGTTTCCAGTAAATCACCAGGGCGTTTGCCTTGAAAAGCAGTAGTTTTTTGTTCACTAGTAATTAAGGTGGAAATAACAAAGTAATTCTTATCTCCTCAGGTACCTTGCTGGTCACTTAGTCAAGACATGCGACTTCTTGGAAAAGGCAGCTTACTTATAACCCAAAGTGAAACATAGAAATGAGGAGTACAAATAGGCCATCCAGCCCTTCATAACTACTCTGCCATTCAACATGATCATGGCTCTTATCTCAATACTATATTCCCACCTTCTCCCCATAGCTGGGAGTGTTTTAAAATCTAAGAATGTTACCGATCCTTTTCTTGAATACACTCTGTGCCAAGGCCTCCACAATCTTCTGTGGTGGAGAATTCTTTTTTGAAAAAGCCCAAACAAGTTGATTATCATCCTGTAAATCCTAATGGTCAGTTCCCAAAAAAGTGTCCCATAATTTAATGTCCATCCACTGAAAAAAATCCTCATGGTTCTTGGAGATGTGTATCCATGAGAATCCCACAACGGAAGATAGGAATACCAGCTATTGAAGATGATGGAGAAAAATCTCAATGTAGGGATATTAAGCAGCTAATATTTTACTATCAGGTTTTGGAAATGAATGTAGAACTAATAAGGACATTAAAATCATTAATGTTAATTATTAAGTGTGCCAGTAACTGATTGAAAGCTCAAGGTTTTATTGTACCAGAGAATTGACTAAAAACAGAAAGACGTGATTACAATGTAACTTGAGCGTGATACAGTAGGAAACCATCTATTGTTTTAAAGAACAAAATTATATCAATTTATATTCGAAAGCAAGGTGTTTGATCTGGTGATTCTGCCAGATGAATGGGCCCGCATCCAGCAGAAACACTGTTTCTAACCTACTTGCAAAACTCTGAATAAGTTAAAAAGTAAAGCTTGGTATTGCTAAGCAATAAGGAAGCAATTTTTTTTATTGAGGAACGTACTTCCGATAGTTGAACAGACAAATGACAAACCACTAGTTAAAGCAAACAGTCTCACAACACCAGGTCCAAGTCCAACAGGTTCATTTGGTAGCACGAGCTTTTGGAGTGCCGCTCCTTCGTCAGGTGAGTCAGCGGTGCTCCGAAAGCTCGTGCTACCAAATAAACCTGTTGGACTTTAACCTGCTGTTGTTAGACTACTTACTGTGCCCACCCCAGTCCGACACCAGCAAACCCACATTATTTAAAGTACCAAATTATAATTCGATTTGAGAATGTTGTTATGAAGAGATTGATGAGTTAAATATTAAATGAGGTCATGTTATGTTAAATACTGGGCTGTATCTAAGATAACCAAATTGTGTAATTGTTTACATATTTGGCAAGAAAGTGAAGATCGGCGGACGAAACTTGAGACACAATGGCATCACCAGATCCCCCATTTGGCCGCAGTATAATATTTGTCTAATACATGTCCTTTGTTCTTTGTATTGTTTGCATATTTTATACCAAAACTAGTTTTGGAAATAAATTTTATTACACTTTAAATCTAATCTACGTTTGTGAAAAATATTGAATAGAATTACTTTTTAGTGTTTCTACAATAACCTGGCCACTGAAAGCAGAGTTCCCCATTTCACTCCACATCAAACGTAGCTGGCCAGGAATCTCTTCCGCTCCCAGTGCCTGCCACTGGTGTGTTCGAAGATCTGCAGGTTGATCTTCAGCCTGGTTGGCTGTGTTTTGAGTGCACCTTCTTTGGCCACCAACTCCTGGAGTGGGATTTGAAGGTGGAGCTAGTGGCTCAGTGGCAGGGAGGTTCCCCAGTTCACCACAAGACCTCCCTTCAATTACAGAGCTGACGTTTCAAAGGTTGGAAGGATTCAAGAGAATAACTTCACGGTTACAAATTGGAGAGGAGTCCCAGTTGACATCAAAAGTGGAAAAGCTCTCCTGATGTGAAACATATTTTACAGTAAGCCGTGAAGTGTTGAAACGAAGGATAGGAGAACATACTTGCGTTTATACAGCACCTTATCACTTCATCAAAATGCCTCGAGAGTCTTCACATAAATTGAATTAATTTTGAAGTGTTGCCTGTTGTTATGGAGGCACACATAGCACTCATTATCTGACAGACAACAGTGAAATGAATCAACATTTAATCTCCTGGAGTTTCCGCGATGGTTCCCCTGATATATTGCTACAACCTTGCTGGATGGCTGACTGAGCTCTTGGAAAAAATCATTGAAATCGTAGAAACATAGAGATAATAGAATCCCTACAGTGCAGAAGGAGGCCATTCGGCCCATCGAGTCTGCACCGACACCAATCCCACCCAGGCCCTACCCCTGTAACCTCACATATTTACCCCACTAATCCCTCTAACCAATGTATCCCAGAACGCTTAGGGGCAATTTAGCATGGCCAATCCGCCTAACACATCTTTAGACCGTGGGAAAAAACTGGAAAACCCAGAGGAAACCCACACAGACATGGGGAGGATGTGCAAACTCCACACAGACAGTGACTCAAGCTGGGAATCGAACAAAGGCTCCTGGAGCTATGAGGCAGTAGTGTTAACCACTGTGCCACCATGTTGACCCCATGAATGGAGGATTGAGAGGACCCTGCAGTGCAGAAGGAGGCCATTTGGTTCACCAAGTCTGCACCACTTCTCTGACAGAGTATCTTTCCCAGACCCTCTCCCCCAACCTATCTCCGTAAACCCATACATTTACCGTGGCCAATCCATCTAACTTACACATCTTGAGACACTAAGGGGAAATTTAACATGACCAATCCACCTAATGTGACCTCTGGGTGCTCTGGTTTCCTCCCACACTGCAAAGAAGTGCAGGTTAGGTGGGTTGGCCATGCTAAAATTGCCTCTTAGTGTCCTGGGACGCGTAGATTAGAGAGGTTAGCAGGGTAAATATGTGGGGTTACGATGATAGGGCCTGTGTGGGATTGTTGCCAGTGCAGTCTCAATGGGCCAAATGGCCTCCTTTTGCACTGTAGGGATTCTGTGATGATTTCTATGATTTCTTTGGACTGTGGGGGAAAACTGGAGCACCCGGAGAAAACACACACAGACACAGGGAGAATGTGCAAACTCCACGCAGACAGTGACCCGAGGCCAAAATTGAAGTTTAAAGTTTATTTATTAGTGTCATAAGTAGGCTTACATTAACACTGCAATGAAATTACTATGAAAATGCCATAGCCGTCACACTCAGGCACCTGTTCGGGTACACTGAGGGAGAATTTAGCATGGCTAATGCACCCAACCAGCACGTCTTTTGGACTGTGGGACGAAACCAGAGCACCCAGAAGCAAGCCACGCAAGCCACGGGGAGAACGTGCAGACTCCACACAGACAATGACCCGAATTAGGAATTGAACGTGGGTTCCTGGCACTGTGAGGCTAACCATTGCGCCATCGTGCTGTCTCAGTTGGTTTCCACAGAGACTTGTTCCCAGCAAGAGTCTGGGCAGGCGACAAGAGAGAGAAAAAAGCACCATCTCTAGTAATGGCCCCTTTGTAAAAAATAGTTCGATAAGAAGCTTGCAGTCTTGCTCGTGTGTCAGTGTCGGAGATAATAAGCTCAGAAGAAGTGCAGTTTCCATATCTATTAGCTTACAAGAACGGCTCACCTGAGGAAGTGAGAGAGACCTGCTTAGCACTCAGACCTCCCTTCCAAGGTGCCAGAACACTGAGGAGATGCCCACTAGAGAAAGCAGCAGAGCTTGTAAAAGCAGGAGAGCGGCTGGGAGGAATCAGAGACTGGGAAAGAGCAGCGGAGAGTAGGAGCCAGACAGAGGGGAGAAAGGATCGGCTGGATACTCACTACACAGCAGAGGGATTAAAAAGAAATGTGAAATATAATTGGAAAATACTAAGAGATGTACAGCCCACAAATCAGCATTTGTAAGATAAATGAAAGATGAGTTAAAGCATTGGGGTGTAGCCCTCTATCAGAGTATATATCATTAGTGGTTGAAAATATGGAGCAATGTTATTGAAGTAAGATAACCTGAATTAATGTACAAAGCTGGCTGGTTTTAGAAGCTTTGGAATCCCACAAAATTGGTTCAATGTGTCAAACTACAGAGCCTAATAACTGAAAGTTAGTGAGTATTGCTAAATCACTCATGGTAATAATTTCTCACATTAATCTATTTTTTTTTGAATATGCAATGAGAAAATAATTCCATTAAAAGCACCTGAAGTGGTACTTTTGTTGAGGGTTAATTGTGCAGTGAAATGCACCATATCCACGTGCCTCCCTTTGCTAAAGATTAAAATTCATTCTCTAATGAAAGATTGGAGGTCAATATTTCTCTGAAACAAATTGCTTTCATGGAAATGGTAGAACTTAAAAGCTGTGCTCTTCTGAAACGTTGCTAGTGTCAGTGAGAGAAAAGGGTAAGCACTCTCTCATCTGTCGTTAACAGGCAAATTTCACCCCTGAGTCTTTTATGAAACGTCTTCAGATTGCCTCACTCCTGCTCCTCGTAGCCAGCCCTGCATTAGACAACTATTTGGAACTAAATTGGAAGAATCAGTCAAAGAGATGGCAAGGGAAGCTCGAGTGAAGTACTAATGAATTCCGCCTTTATTGTCTCCCCATGATCTTTGTGGCATTTCTAAACTGATGACCGGGGTGGCATAGTGTTAGCACTGTTGCCTCACAGTGCCAGGGACCCTGCTTCAATTCCAACCTTGGGTGGCTGTGTGGAATTTGCCTGTTCTTGCCCGTGTCTGCATGGGTTTCCTCCGGGTGCTCCGGTTTCTTCCCACAGTCCAAAGATGTGCGGGTTAGGGGATTGGCCATGGGAAATTGCCTCTTAGTGTCCAGAGATATTCAGGTTAGGTTGATTGGCCAGGCTAAATTGCCTCTAAGTGTCAGGGGGGGTAGTAGGGTAAATACGTGGGGTTATGGGGATAGAGCCTGGGTTGGGGTTGTTATTGATGCAGCCTTGATGGGCTGAATGGCCTCCTTCTGCATTGTAGGGTTTTTATGATTCCATGACCACTGTTCACCAGCTGACTAATCAAAGGAGCTTGCTCATAGAATCATAGAATCATAGCTCAGAATGAGGCCATTTGGCCCATTGAGTCTGCACAGACTACAATCCCACCCAGGCCATTTCCCCATAACCCCATACATTGACCCTAATTAGTCCCCTGACATTAAGGGGCAATTTAGCATGGCCAATCCACCTAACCCGCACATCTTTGGACTGCGGGAGGAAACTGGAGCACCCGGAGGAAACCCAGGCTGATATGGGGAGAACGTGCAGACTCCACACAGACAGTGACCCAAGCCGGGATTCGAACACGGTTCCCTGGCGCTGTGAGGCAGCAGTGCTAACCACTGTGCCACCGTGCCACCCTAGTGTTCACTTCACAAAACTTTCAGAATCTGTTAACCTCTGTTCAATAATCCGTTAACAAAATATTTTCACCATAGATTCTGACTCAGAACCTGGATTGTTACAATGGAATTTCCTTATATTCATGATAACAGGTCAGATCCTTGCGAGTTGGTGAGAGTTGCTGAATTTAATTGGACACCAATGGCATAACATCTTGGAAAGCCTGGCAACCATCAAGTGGGAGAAAGTAAAGAACTATAATTAACAGGAATAGCTCACGACAGAGAGCGAGAAAGCTGCCCCTAATTGATTTGACTCCAGACTGCCTGGGAGCACTCATGCTCAGCCCCAGGGTTCATGTGCTTCAGCCCCATTGGTCCAGTGTGTCACATGACCCTCCAAAACCTCACCCCTTAAAGGGGCTCACCACTACATACGGCATGGCACCAACATCGTTGGCATAGAACTGAAGACATGCAGAATTCAATTAAATAAAATGAAACTTAACTGTAAGATTAATTTCTGCTAGAAAGATACTGAAAAGACCATAAGACATAGAAGCAGAATTAGGCCATTCAGCCCATCGAATCTGCTCTGCCATTCAATAATTGCTGATGTTTTTCTCACCCCATTCTCCTGCCTTTTCCCCATAACCCCTGATCCCCTTATTAATCAAGAACCTATCGATCTCTGTCTTAAAGACACTCAATGACCTGGCCTCCATAGCCTTCTGCAGGCAAAGAGTTCCACAGATTCACCACTCCCTGGCTGAAGAAATTCCTCCTCATCTCCGTTTTAAAGGATTGTCCCTTTAGCCTGAGGTTGTGCCCTCTGGTTCTAGTTTTTCTTACGAGTGGAAACATCCCCTCCACCTCCATTCTATTCAGGCCTCGCAGAATCCTGTAAGTTTCAATAAAATCCCCCCTCATCCTTCTAAACTCCAACAAGTACAGATCCAAACTCCTCAACCGTTCCTCATGTGACAAGGGATCATCCTTGTGAACTTCCTCTGGACCTTTTCCAAGGCCAGCACATCCTTCCTTAATTATGGGGCCCAAAACGGTTCACAGTACTCCAAATGGGGTCTGACCAGAGCTTTATAAATGTGGCCGCAGGGATCGGTGCTGGGGCCTCAGCTATTTACCATTTATATAGATGATCTGGAGGAGGGGGCTGAGTGTAGGGTGTCGAAATTTGCTGATGACACCAAGATAAGTGGAAAAGCAAATTGTGCGGAGGGTGTGGAAAGTCTGCAGAGGGATCTAGATAGGCTGAACGAGTGGGCGAGGACCTGGCAGATGGAGTACAATGTTAGCAAGTGTGAGGTTATCCACTTTGGCAGGAATAATAGTAGGAGGGATTACTATTTAAAGGGCAAAAAGCTGCAGCATGCTACGGTGCAGAGGGATCTGGGGGTCCTTGTGCATGAGTTGCAAAAGCCCAGCCTGCAGGTGCAGCAGGTGATCTAGAAGGCGAATGGAATGCTGGCCTTTATAGCGAGGGGGATAGAATATAAAAGTAGGGAAGTCTTGTTGCAACTGTACAGGGTACTGGTGAGTCCGCAGCTGGAGTACTGTGTGCAGTTTTGGTCGCCGCACTTGTGCAAGGATATTTTGGCCTTGGAGGGAGTGCAGAGGAGGTTCACTAGGCTGATACCGGAGATGAGGGGGTTGGACTATGAAGAGAGGCTGAATAGACTGGGTCTGTACTCGTTGGCGTTTAGAAGGATGAGGGGGGATCTTATAGAGACTTATAAGATAATGAAGGGCATGGATAGGGTAGAGGTAGAGAGATTCTTCCCGCTCAGAAAGGACAGCAGGACTAGGGGGCACAGCCTCAAGATAAGGGGGGGGCTGTTTAGAATGGAGTTGAGGAGGAACTTCTTCACTCAAAGGGTGGTGAATCTCTGGAATTCTCTGCTCGTTGAAGTGGTGGAGGCTACCTCGCTAAATATATTTAAGTCACGGGTAGATAGATTTCTGATAGACAGGGGAATTAAGGGTTATGGGGAGAAAGCGGGAAAGTGGAACTGATCCACTTCAGATCAGCCATGATCTTATTGAATGGCGGGGCAGGCTCGAAGGGCTAGATGGCCTACTCCTGCTCCTATTTCTTATGTTCTTACGAGCTGGTTGCAAATTAAGGAGCAAGTCTTTGTCTCATGAAAATCAAGATATGAGAACTGATAAAACACTCGGGAAGTAAGTAAGATGCTAGAGGGGTTTGACAAAGTAGACAAAGGCCAGAATTTTACCACCCCGCCTGCCATGGGAATTGGAGCAGGTGGGTAAGTCCATGGAAAGATCAGCCATGATCTTATTGAACGGCGGAACAGGCTCGAGAGGCCAGTGGGCCTACTCCTGCTCCTAGTCCTTAGGTTCTTATGAAGGACGGACAATGGAAAGGTCTGTTGACCTTGGGCGGGATTGTGGGGTTTTGGCATGAGCGAGGCCATAAGATCCGGCTTATAGACAAGACGTTTCCTCTTGTGGGGCAGCCTAGAACAAGAGGGAATAGTTTTAGGATGAGGGGTTGAAAGTTACAAACAGAGAGGAAGAGAAAATACTTCTCTCAAAGAATGGTGAGTCTGTGGAATTCATTATTCCTGAGTCTGGTAGAAGGTAGGACATCGAGCAAGTTTAAGGAAGAGATAGACAGACTTTTAATGAGTAATGGGTTAAGGGGTTATGGAGAATGGGCAGGAGGGTGGAGGTGAAGCTGAGATAAGATCAGCCATTATCTTATTGAATGGCGGAGAAGGCTTAAGGGGCTGAATGGCCTATTCTTGCTCCCAGTTCTTATGTTCTTATGCTCCCTGAATTGGGCTTACAAGGTAACATACCGCAGAGGAAGAGGATGAAAATAGGGGATCAACCTGACACTTTTATCTCATTTCTGGCAGTGACACAAAGCAGATGCAACAGGTCTGGACAGTTCTAGTCAGAAATGTGAAATGAAATGTGCGGGAAAGAGGGGAAAATGATAGCAGATGAACGAACTGATCAACCTCAGAGCAGGCATCAGGGTTAAGCAAATGTTTTGAGACTGTCTGGGAACACTTCTTCTTTCGAAGGGAAGTCATATTAGACTCAAAACGTTAACTCTGTTTCTCTCTCCGCAGATCTCATGAAATCCCTACAGTGCAGGAGGCCATTCTGCCCATCGAATCTCCACTGACTCTCCAAAAGATCACCCCACGCAGGCCCACCCCCTTGCCCTATTCTGATAACTCTGTACATTTATTATGCGTAATCCACATACCTTGCATATCCTGGGACACAAAGGGACAATTGAGCATGTCCAATCCACTTAACCTACGTGTCTTGGAGAGTAAGGGCAACTCAACATGGCCAATACACCCTAATCTGCACATCTGTGGACTGCGGGAAGAAATTGGAGTACCCAGAGGAAACCCACGCAGACACGGGGAGAACGTGCAGACTCCACGTAGACAGTCACCCAAAGCAGGAATTGTCCCCCGGTCCCTGGCACTGTGAAGCAGCAGTGCCAACCCATTGTGCCATCCACGGCACTGGTGCTGCTGCCAAACAGATGCTGCCAAACTTGCTGAGGTTTTCTCAGCATTTTCTGTTTTTACGTCAAGTTGCAGTTGTGTCGCAGTCGCCTTGCCCAGGTCCTTCAGCCAACCTGAAGATCAATGTCTACCACATTGTTGGGGAGGATGGATTTGACTGCTGCTGGGTTATAGAGTCATAGAGCCATAGAGGTTTACAGCATGGAAATAGGCCCGTCAGCCCAACTTGTCCATACTGCCCCTTTTTTAACTCCTAAGCTAGTCCAATTGCCCATGCTTGACCCATATCCCTCTATACCCATCTTACCCATGGAACTGTTCAAGTGTTTTTTAAAAGACAAAGTTGTACCCACCTCTTCTAGTATCTCTGGCAGCTTGTTCCAGACACTCATCACCTCTCTGTGAAAAAATTGCCCCTCTGGACCCATTTGTATCTCTCCCCCTTCACCTTAAACCTAGGCCCTCTAGTTTTAGACTTCCCTACCTTTGGGAAAAGATATTGACAGTCTATGCCCCTCATTATTTTGTGGACCTCTGTAAGATCACCCCCTAGCCTCCTATGCTCCAGAGAAAAATGTCCCAGACTATCCAGTCTCTCCTTATAATTTAATCCATCGCATCTTCGTCAGTCTTTTCTGCACACTTTCTAGTTTCATGATATCCCTTCTATAATAGGGTGAGCAGAACCGTACACTGTATTCCAAGTGTGGCCTTACCAATGTCTTGTACAACTTGAACAAGACATCCCAACTCCTGTACTCAATGTTCAGACCAATGAAACCAAGCATGTCGAATGCCTTTTTCACCACTCTGTCCACCTGTGACTCCACTTTCAAGGAGCTATGAACATGTAGCCCGAAATCTCTTTGTTCTATTACTCTCCCCAACGCCCTATCATTAACTCAATAAGTCCTGCCCTGGTTTGATCGACCAAAATTCATCACCTTGCATTTGTCTAAATTAAATTCCATCTGCCATTCATCAGCTCCCTGGGCCAATTGATCAAGATCCCATTGCAAACCGAGATAACCTTCTTCACTATCCACTATGCCATCAATCTTGGTGTCATCTGCAAACTCACTAACCATACCTCCTATATTCTCATCCAAATCATTAACACAAATGACAAATAACAGTGGACCCAGCACTGACCCCTGAGGCACACCATTTTTCACAGGCCTCCAGTTTGAAAAACAAGCTTCTACAATCACCCCCTGGGAACACTTCTTCTTTTGAAGGAGAGTCATATTGGACTCAAAACATTAATTCTGTTTCTCTCTCCGCACATCACATAGAATCCTTACAGTGCAGAAGGAGGCATTCGGCCCATCGAATCTCCACTGTCTCTCCAAAAGATCACCCCACCTAGGCCCACCCCCTCACCCTATCCCGATAACTCTGCACATTTACCATGCGTAATCCACATAACCTGCATATCCTGGGACACTAAGGGGCAACTGGGCCTGGCCAATCCACCTAACCCACACGTCTTGGAGAGTAGGGGCATTTTAACATGGCCAATACATCCTAATCTGCACATCTGTGGGAAGAACCAATTTTGTATCCATTTGGCTACCTCACCTGGATCCCATGAAATTAAACATTAGGCAACAACCTACCACGCGGTACCTTATCAAAGGCCTTGCTATAGTCCAAAGCATTCTGGGAATCTGGGTTCAAAAATGTATGTCCATTCACCCAATGTTTTTTACTCACTTATGGGACATGGGTCTCGCTGGGTGGTCAGCATTTATTGCCCGTCCCTTCGTTGCTCTTGAAGGCCGTTGAGATTCAACCGCATTGCTGTGGTTCTGGAGTCACAGGTAGTCCAGACCGGATAAGGACAACAGATTTCCTTCTCTAAAGGACATTAGTGAACCAGATGGGATTTTCCAACAATCAACAAAAGTCTCATGGTCATCAGGAGATTCTTAGTACCAGATTTTTAAAAAAATTGAATTCTATTCCCCCATCTGCCATGGCGGGATTCGAACCCAGGTCCCCAGAAACTTCGCTGAGTTTCTGGATAAACAGTCTAGCGATAATACCACCAGGCCATTACCAAGCTGTCCTCCTATTAATTAAATCCAGAGGGTGAAAGTAGTGGAGGGTAGAATTTATAATCCCTGGTTTCTTCCAAATCCTACATCCTCACAGTGTTAGGTTTACACAAAGCAACTCAATCACTGCTTCAACACTAGGTGAGGTTTAAGCCGGAATTTTCAGGCTGTTCACAGCCTGTTGCTGCTGGTAGGACGGTGAATTTGGCACTTGGACAAATCTTTGTTCACTGAAGCGGAGCAGGAGAATTCCGTCAGCGTGAATTGCCGGAACATTCTCACCATAATAGTCGCAGGATGTTCTTACTGCAACGTTAGCAATATCTGGGGTATGGAAATCTCAACCGATTTTGAGATATTTTTGACAACCTAAATTGTTCGACCTTTACCGCCAATGGGGTTTGACTATCATTTCATGCAAGAGTTTATTGGCTTTGTAACCTTCAACTTTGGTTAGTATAAACCAGTCTGACCCAACTGTTCCTCATTAGTTTGGTGAGTGAATTAACTCGGTGCGAAAGGTCCTTTTGTTGTTCTGACAGGAAAGTGATTCAATGTGGTGCCTTATCTCATGACAACTCCTGGTGTTATCTACACTTGGTGCATCATGCGTGCCTCAGTGAGTAGCATATCTGGCTCTGAATCAGAAGGACACGGGTGTGAGAAGGCCCACTCCAGAGACTGGAGCAGAGAAATCGAGCCAGACACTGAAGGAGTGCTGTGCTATCATTCAGTTGACGTGTTAAACCCTCTGTCCTCTCAATAACAGCACGGTAGGAAAGTGTTTAGCACTGCTGCCTCACAGCACCAGGGACCCAGGTTCGAAGCTCGGCTTGGGTCACAGTCTGTGCGGAGTTTGCACATTCTCGCCATGTCTGCGTAGGCTTCCTCCGGGCGCTCTGGTTTCCTCTCACAGTCCAAAGATGTGCGGGTTAGGTTAATTGGTCGTACTTAATTGCCTCTTAGTGTCAAGACATGCTGGTTAGATGCATTGGCCACGCTAAATTCTCCCTCAGTGTGCCCAAACAGGTATGACGACTGGGGGATTTTCACAGTAACTTCATTGCAGCGTTAGTGTAAGCCTTACTTGTGACACTAATTAATAAAGCATTGCTGTTAGTGGCAGCTTACTACGCACAAATTGGCTGCTGAGTTTTCCTATAATTACAAGAACAGACAGACTTTGAAAGCACCTGGCTGGCTGTAGAGTGTTTGGGATGTCCTGAGGTGGTGGAAGGTGCGAGGGAAATGTGAGAGTTTCTTTGTTGCGCTAGTACCGGACGCAGCGAGGCTGACTGCCTGAGTGACTCAGTTTAACATCACAGGTGTCAGAGGCAGTGGATGGAGAGGCTTCAGAGGCTTCTGAATGGACCGCAGTCAGTCACTTGCTAAAACATATCACTTTCTGGAAGCATCTGCGATACTTACAGCCACCAAACCACTCAGCTGCTCTCTAGCAAGCCAGGTGGTGCTAGCTCGAACACTTTCCACCTGGCACTCCTCGTGTCTTGGCAGGGTGAACTCACGCACTGAGGGAAAGTGAAAGGAATTTAGCAGACACGTGCTAAGCGTTGGTATAGCAGCAGCGCCTGCATTCGGGATTGATCCTGAGTGGAAACAGTTAAAGGAAAAAAAGGCCACATTATTCCAAGAAACACAGTGCATGAAAAACATGGCTAATTAATTAAGCCTTATGAATAATAGATAAACTAGGAAGACAATCATCCCTGGAGCAACACAAATGTTCCTTGCTGCTGCGCAGTGCTGTGATTGAAACAGAATGCAGCACCAATCTCTCGAGTGATGGAGCCCTTAAACACTGCCATCTGCAGCCACCAACCACCCCTCTTACACACACTCACACTCATACACACTCACTCACACTCATACACACACTCACACATACACACACTCACACTCACACTCATACACACTCACTCACACATACACACACTCACACTCATACACACACTCACACTCATACACACACTCACACTCATACACACTCACTCACACATACACACACTCACACTCATACACACTCACTCACACATACACACACTCACACTCATACACACTCACTCACACACACACTCACACTCATACACACTCACTCACACACACACTCACACTCATACACACTCACTCACACATACACACACTCACACTCATACACACTCACTCACACATACACACACTCACACTCATACACACTCACTCACACATACACACACTCACACTCATACACACTCACTCACACATACACACACTCACACTCACACTCATACACACTCACTCACACATACACACACACTCACTCACTCACACTCATACACACTCACTCACACATACACACACTCACACTCATACACACTCACTCACACATACACACACTCACACTCATACACACTCACTCACACATACACACACACTCACTCACACTCATACACACACACTCACACATACACACACTCACTCACACTCACTCACACATCCACACACTCACTCACTCACACATACACACACACTCACACTCATACACACTCATACACACTCACTCACACATACACACACTCACTCACACTCATACACACTCACTCACACATCCACACACTCACTCACACTCATACACACTCACTCACACATCCACACACTCACTCACTCACACACATACAGTCACATACATACACACGCACACACACACACTCATACACACTCACTCACACGTACACACACACCCACACTCACTCACACATACACACACACCCACTCACACATACATACACACCCACACACACACTTACATACACACTCACCCACACTCACACACGCTCACACATACACACACCCCCACACACAAACACATGCATATACACACATACTCACTTACACACACTCATTCACACACACACACTCTCTCACGCACAAACCCACACTCACAGCACATACTCACACATTCACACACATGTTCACACACACACACACTCACCCACTCACGCACACACACAAATATAAACACACACTAACACACACACTCACACACACACAAACATAAACACACACTAACACACACACACAAACATACACACACACACATACAGAAACACACATACACACAAACACACACACTCACACACCCTCACTCACACTCGTACACTCTCTCACATGCACACACACACACGCTGTCTCTCACACACAAACATACATGCACTCACACACACACTCACACACTCATTCACATACACTCACATACAAACTCACACACACACACGCACACATACAGACACACACACTCACTCACGCACTCACACACAGACTAACACACACACCGCCTCTCACACACACACATGCACACACATACTCACTCGCACATGCACACTCATACACATACACACTCACACACAAACATACACACAGAGGAACACACACTCACTCACACAGACTCTCACGCACTCACACAAACACATATACACACTCACTCACACAAACACATATACACACTCACTCACTCACTCACACACACACACACACACACATGCACTGCATGCATTTACTGCTGGCAATTAGCTACCTATTATAGAATTAAACACATTGCCATTTTGCTCCTATCAAGGACACACTATAAAAACAAGGAAGATGCCACTTGAGTCACCACTAAAGCATTAATTGACGGAACTTAACTAGTCCTGATTATCTGAACCTAATGGTTAATGCAGTCGCATCCTTTTCTCTTGTGCTTTTCTTGGCCGACCGCCAGTCTTAACACTGGTGAATAATTGTTTGGTTACGTAAAGCAATTATTACTGTAACCAAGTGATTATTACCATGGTATCGCAGGGAGGATATTAGAGGGCCAGGGATAGGGTACAAGGCTGTGGGAGGAGGGAACGGAGTGGGGGGGGGGGGAGAGCTCTCTGTGACGTCATAAGTTGGAACAGTGAAAGCAGCAGGAGGGAGCGAGACGCACACACATCCTTTCATTCATTTTCTCAGCCATCTTTGCATGTTAGCTTGGCTCTATCTGTAGCGCTTTTGCTTGTCAACCAGAAGGTGGTAGGTTCAAATCAGGCTTGGGCTCAAGCACATTTCTCAAACAAACTGATAGCTGCAGTGCTGAAGTATGACCTTTGGTTTGATTTATTATTGTCACATGTATTAGTGTACAGTGAAAAGTGTTGTTTCTTGCGCACTATACAGACAAAGCATACCATTCATAGAGAAGGAAAGGAGAGCGTGGAGAATGTAGTGTTACAGTCATAGCTAGGGTTTAGGGAAAGATCAACGTAACGCGAGGTAGATCCATTCAAAAGTCTGATGGCAGCAGGGAAGAAGCTGTTCTTGAGTCAGTTGGTACGTGACATCAGACTTCTGTAACTTTTTCCTGATGGAAGAGGATGGAAGAGAGACTGTCTGGGGTGCGTGGGGGCCTTGATTATGCTGGCTGCTTTTCCGAGGCAGTGGGGAATGTAGACAGAGTCAATGGATGGGAGGCTGGTTTGTGTGATGGACTAGGCTACATTCTTGACCCTATCTATTTCCTTGTGGTCTTGGGCAGAGCAGGAGCCGTACCAAGCTGCGATACAGCCAGAAAGAATGCTTTCTATGTAAGTTGGTGACAATTGGAAGATGCAGTTCTTTGTGTGACCCCCTTTGCCTCCAGCACTGAGAAGGTGGAAGAGAAAATGAACGGGATGTGTGGAGGGTCCTTAATTACGCTGGCTGCTTTTCCTAGACAGGATATAAAACCATTTGAAGGTTCAGGTAGAAGAGAAGGGAAGACTCTCAGTGTTCTGCCTAGCATCACTCACTTATTAAATGTTAGTAAAAGCAGTTTCGTTGGTCCATCTTTAGTGTGTGTCAATATTCTCTGCACAATGTCCCACCCAACATCAACTGCTGAACTATAAGATGAGTACATTGCATGTCAAGTGTTTGGGGCATTATTGAGAAACATGATGAGGTGATAAGTGATAAGCATCCCTTTCCTAAACTCTGCAAACTGCCCATGCTGGCACCACAAGACAAAATGCAAAAGAGTTTACGTTACGATTTTAGTTCTAAACAAGGGATTTGCAGGTCAAGCGGGAGCTGGGGCAGGAAACAGAAGAATTCACATCCTGACTTCCAATTAACAATCCAGAGAACAATACCATTTATGTCATCAGCAACGCTTCCCAATGTGATTCTCACATAATTAACACTGAGCCAAAGATGAAGATATTAACGCAGGTAACCAACGCTTGGTCAAAGAGATGGGCTATAAGGAACATCTTCAAAGAGGGGAGGCTGTTGAAGGAGGAAAGAGGTTTGGAGGTGCAATTCCAGAGCTTAGGTACCCAGGGCTGAATGCACATCACCAGCGGTGGAGCCAAGTAATTGACAGAAGAGCAAAGGGGCCAGATTTGTAGGGCTGAAGGGGACGGGAGGTTAGAATCCTACAGTACAGAAGGAGGCCATTCAGCCCATCGAGTCTTCACCAATCACATCTCCATAACCCCATGCATTTACCTTAGCTAGTCCCCCTGACATCAAAGAGTAATTTAGCACGGCCAATGCGCCTAACCAGCACATCTTTGGACCATGGGAGGAAACCGGAGCACTCATATAAGAAATAGGAGCAGGAGTAGGCCATCCAGCCCTTCGAGCCTGCCCTGCCATTCAATAAGATCATGGCTGATCTGTCGCTGCTCAGTTCCACTTTCCCGCCCTCTCCCCATAACCCTTAATCCCCTCTCCTATCAAAAACCCATCAACCCGCGTCTTAAAAATATTTAGCGAGGCAGCCTCCACCACTTCAACGGGCAGAGAATTCCAGAGATTCACCACCCTTTGAATGAAGAAGTTCCTCCTCAACTCCGTTCTAAACCGCCCCCCTTTTATCTTGAGGCTGTGCCCCCTAGTCCTACTGTCTTTTTTGAGCGGGAAGAGTCTCTCCACCTCTATCCTATCCATCCCATTCATCATCTTATACGTCTCAATGAGCTCTCCCCTCATTCTTCTAAACTCTAACGAGTACAAGCCTAGTTTATTCAGCCTCTCCTCATAGCTCAACCCCCTCAACTCTGGTATCAGCCTAGTAAACCTCCTCTGCACTCCCTCCAAGGCCAAAATATCTTTGCGCAGGTGCGGCGCCCAAAACTGCACACAGTACTCCAGTTGCGGCCTCACCAATGCCCTATACAGCTGCAGCAAGACCTCCCTACTTTTATATTCAATCCCCCTCGCTATGAAGGCCAGCATCCCATTCGCCTTCCTGACCACCTGCTGCACCTGCAAGCTGGGTTTTTGCGACTCATGCACAAGGACCCCGAGGTCCCTCTGCACCGTCGCCTGCTGCAGTTTTTCTCCCCGTAAGTAATAGTCCTTCCTACCATTCTTCCTACCAAAGTGGACCACCTCACACTTGCCAACATTAAATTCCATTTGCCATTTCCTGGCCCATTCGCCCAGCCTATCTAGATCCTTCTGTAGACTCTCCACACCCTCCGCACAATTTGCCGTTCCCCCAATCTTGGTGTCATCAGCAAATTTCGACACTCTACACTCGGTTCCCTCCTCCAGATCATCTATATAAATGGTAAATAGCTGAGGCCCCAGCACCGACCCCTGGGGCACTCCACTAGTCACCATCCGCCAATCCGAATAGCACCCGTTGACCCCCACTCTCTGCCTCCTATTTGACAACCAATCCTCTATCCACGCTAACACCCTACCCCCAACTCCATGTCCCTCGACCTTCTGCTCTCAGAGGAAACCCACGCAGATGTGGGGAAAATGTGCAGACTCCACACAGATCCAAGCCAGGGCTCAAACCCAGGTCCCCAGCGCTGTGAGGCAGCAGTGTTAACTACCTTGCCAGCGTGCCACCTACAGACACAGGGAGGAGTAACGCCATGGGGGATGTTACTTTTTATTCTTTCAAGGGATGTATATTTACTGGCAAGGCCAGCATTTGGTGTCCATCCCTAATTACCTCTCATGGATAATTGACATGCAAGATTAGGCAGTTTCAGAGTCAGTTGCAGTGAGTCTGGAGTCACAATTAGGCCAGGCTGCGTAAGGAAGGCAGATTTCCTTCGCTAAAGGACATTGGTGAACTAGATGGGAATTGATGGTAATTTCATGGCCACCATTAGTGAGACGGAGCTTTATATTGCAGAGTTGGTGCATTGGCCATGCTAAACTCTCCCTCAGTGTACCCAAACAGGGGCCAGGGAGGAGATTTTCACAGTAACTTCATTGCAGTGTTAATGTAAGCCTACATATGACAATAAATAAATTTGAAACTTTAAACATCAGGTTTGAATACATATCCCTGGGATCTGTTATATTGAAATTAGAAGCAGGAGTAGGCCATTTGGCCCTTCGAGCCTGCTCTGCCATTCATCTTGATCATGGCTGATCAAGAAATTCAATATCTTGATTCCCCCTCTTCCTCCCATTTCCCTTGATCCCTTTAGCCCCAAGAGCTATATCTAATTTTTCCTTGAAACCACACAATGTTTTGGCCTCAACTGCATTCTGTGGGAGTGAATTCCACAAATTTACAACCCTCTGAGTGAAACTCCCCCTCACCTCAGTTCTAAAAGTGTTGTATTCATCCAATGACGTTACACTGCATCGCTATCTCCTCCCACTGAAAAACAATAACAATAAGCATTTCAAATTTTTGGTGGACTGGAAGCCACAGTATATCTGTGGGATACTGCAGGGATCCCAACTGCTTGCATTATATGTTGATGATTTGGAAGCGGGAACTAAAAGCATTATCTCCGAATCTGCAGATGTTACAAAGTTGGGTGGGAGGGTGAGCTGTGAGGAAGATGCAGAGATGCTTCAACGTAATTTGGACAGGCTGAGTGTGTGGGAATATGCATGTCCGATGCAGTATAATAAAGTTAAAGTTTATTTATTTGTTGCAAGGAAGGCTTACATTAACTCGGCAATGAAGTTACTGTGAAATTCCCCTAGTTGCCACACTTCGGCGCCTGTTTGGGTCAATGCACCTAACCAGCACATCTTTCAGGCTGTGGGAGGAAACTGGAACACCCGGAGGAAACCCACGCAGACACGGGGAGAATGTGCAAACTCCACGTGGACAGCGACTCAAACCAGGAATCGAACCTGTGCTAACCACTGTGCCACCATACTACTCTGTAATGTGGGTAAATATGTGGTTATCCACTTTGGTAGCAATAATAGAAAGGCAGATTATTATTTGGATGGGTATAAATTGAAAGGGGTGTCCTCGTACATCAGTCGTGGAAAGTAAGCACGCAGGTGCAGCAGGTAATTAAGAAGGCGAATGGTATGTTGGCCTTCATAACGTGAGTGTTTGGGTATAGGAATAAGGATGTCTTGCTGCATTTGTGTAGGGCATTGGTGAGGTCACACCTAGAGTATTGTGTGAAGTTTTGTTTAATGTTTATTTAGTGTCACGGGTAATTTTACATTGACACTTCAATGAAGTTACTGTGAAAATCCCCTAGTCGCCACACTCCGGCACCTGTTCGCGTACACTGAGGGAGAATTTAGCATGGTCAACGCACCTAACCAGCATGTCTTTTGGACTGTGGGAAGAAATCGGAGCACCCGGAAGAAACCCATGCAGACACAGGGACGACATGCAGATCCAAGCCGGGGATTGAACCTGGGTCCCTGTGAGGCAGCAGTGTAACCGCTGTGCCTTGGTGTCCTTATCTGAGGAAGTATGTCCTTTCTATAGAGGGAGTACAGCGAAGGTTTATCAGGCTGACTCCTGATGGCAGATCTGTCATATGAGAAAGGATTAAGTCCCTTTAGTCTTTTCCCACTAGTAGGAGAAACTAAAACCAGAGGGCACAACTTCAGGCTAAAGAGTTGATCCTTTAAAGCAGAGATGAGGAGGAATTAAGAACATAAGAACATAAGAAATAGGAGCAGGAGTAGGCCATCTGGCCCTTCGAGCCTGCCCCGCCATTCAATAAGATCATGGCTGATCTGTCATGGCTCAGTTCCACTTTCCCGCCCTCTCCCCATAACCCTTAATCCCCTCTCTTATCAAAAACCCATCAACCCGCTTCTTAAAAATATTTAGCGAGGCAGCCTCCACCACTTCAACGGGCAGAGAATTCCAGATATTCACCACCCTTTGAGTGAAGAAGTTCCTCCTCAACTCCGTTCTAAACCGCCCCCCCCTTTATCTTGAGGCTGTGCCCCCTGGTCCTACTGTCTTTTTTGAGCGGGAAGAGTCTCTCCACCTCTATCCTATCCATCCCATTCATCATCTTATACGTCTCAATGAGATCTCCCCTCATTCTTCTAAACTCTAACGAGTACAAGCCTAGTTTATTCAGCCTCTCCTCATAGCTCAACCCCCTCAACTCCGGTATCAGCCTAGTAAACCTCCTCTGCACTCCCTCCAAGGCACCTCCCTCCAATTACTTCAGCCAGAGAGTGGTGAATCTGAGGAACTCTTTCCTGCTGTGGGCTGTGGAGGCCAGGACATCGAGTATCTTTAAGACAGAGATAGATAGGTTCTTGATTAATAAGAGAATCAGAAGTTATGGGGAATAAGTAGGGAAAAAAAAATCAGCCATGATTGAATGGCGAAGCACACTCGATGGGCCGAGTGGCCTAATTCTCTTCCTATGTCTTATGGTCTTATGGTCTAAGTGGGTTAGGATTGTATTCATTGGAGTTTAGAAGAGTGAGAGGGGATCTTATAGAAACTTATAAAATTCTAACAGGATTAGATGGGGTTGATTCAGGAAGAATCTTCCCAACGATGGCGGAGTCCAGAACTAGGGGTCATAGTTTGAGAATAAGGGGCAAACATTTTAGGATTGAGATGGGGAGGAATTTCTTCACCCAGAGGGTGGTGAACGTGTGGAATTCACTCCCACCGAATGTGGTTGAGGCTGAAACATTGTGTGATTTCAAGAAGAAATTAGATATCGCTCTTTGCGTTAAAGGGATCAAGGGATATGGGAGGAAGGGGGAGAAAGATATTGAATTCAGAGATCAAAATGAATGGTGGAGCAGGTTTGAAGGGCCGAATGGCCTACTCGTGCTTCTAGTTTCTATGTTTCTATGTCAGGGAAGCTCGATCGAGCTTTCACCACCATTTAAAACTGGAGAAGGGAGTTCCAATCCATCATCCCAATGTCAGGAAACTGATTTTAGCTTCACTCTGAATTGAGCTCCCGTGTCGCCTGACCAGAAGATTCCATTCAAAGTGTGCGGACACATTCCGGGGCCCCAGAGGTGGTCAAACAATATTGATCTATTTTCCCGCGACCCTTCCTTAATGCTGGCGTGCTGACTCGATAACCCCCCAATTCCAACTCAACACCAGGTTCATACTCACCAACATGTCCAATTTCAACCTCATTGGATGAATATAGGTTTCTGCATCAAGACCTCACCAATCAGATCTTTGGTCATGTTCTACCCTCAGTGAACATGGCGTCATTCATAACTCGAACATCCACGTCTTAATTTGCACCAACTCCTGTTCACCTATCACCCCTGCCTTTACTCGCTGGCCCACACTGGATAAGTAACGACTTGATTTTGAAATGTTTGTCCTTGTTTACAAAACCCGTCATAGCCTCACCCACTCCCTGCCTTGTCCTTGGCTAATACAGAGCTTGGGTATTGCTGAGACAATACTTTTCACTATATACTCATACACAGAATCCTACAGTGCAGAAGGAGGCTCCTATGGCCCACCAAACCTGCACCAAGAACAATCTGACAATAATCTCCCTGACACTAAGGGGCAATTTTAGCATGGCCAATCAACCTAACCCGCACACCTTTGGAATGTACAAGGAAAGGGGAGCACCCAGAGGAAACCCATGCAGACATGGGGAGAACATGCATATTCCACACAGAGGCTGGCATTGAACCTGGGTTCCTGGCGATGTGAAGCAGCAGTGCTAAGCTCTGTGCTACCATGCCACCCATAATAGTTTCATGGTCACCTTTCAGAATTTAATTCCAGATTTTATTAAAATAAAATTCGAATTTTACCATCTGCTACGGTGGGATTTGAACCCAGGTCCCTAGAGCTTGTTGGGCCAAAGGGCCTGTTTCCTGTGCTGTGTTGTTCTTTGTATTAATGGTCCAGTGACAATACCCCTACCCCACCACCTCCCCATAATGTGACAATAATAAATCAAACCAAATCAAATTAAACCAATAATTTACATTTGGTAAATTATCCTGATGAGTGCAAAACAAAAAGCTTTGACAACATGTTCCTTCTCTATCTCTGTAACCTCCTCAGTATTGAAACCCTCTGAGATGTCTGCGAGTAGACACTCTAGTCTATTATACTTCATCAATTTCAATTGCTGTACAACTGGGGACCATGAATTCTGATACTAAGGCCATAAGCCTTGGAATTCTCTTTTTAAACCCCTCAAACTCACTTTCCCCCTTTAAGACAATCCTTAAAACCTATCCCTTTGACCAAGCTGTTAGCCAACCTACCTAATGCTTGATAAAGACTGTCAGAGAACACAGCAGGATATAGATAGGTTGGAAAATGGAAGATGGAATTTAATCCTGACAAATGCGAGGTGGTGCATTTTGGTAGATTCAATTCAGGTGGGAGCTATAAAATAAATGGCAGAACCATCAGGAGCATTGACACACGGAGAGATCTGGGAGTACAGGTTCATAGATCCTTAAAAGTGGCAGCACAGGTGGAAAAGGTGACGAAGAAAGCATATGGCATGTTTGCCTTCATCGGATGGGGCATCGAGTATTACAGTTGGCAAATTATGTTATATGTAGCATATATATCTATAAAACATTGGTTAGACCACATTTGGAATTCTGTGTCCAATTCTGGTCACCACTCTACCTAAAGGACGTGGAGGCTTTGGAGAGAGTACAGAAAAGGTTTCCCAGGATGTTGCCTGATAAGGAGGGTATTAGCTATGAGGAGAGATTGGATAAACTGGGATTGCTCTCCCTGGAAAGACAGAGGCTGAGAGGGGACCTGATAGAAGTTTATAAAACTATGAGGGGTATGGATAGGGTGAACAGTTGGAAGCTCTTTCTCAGGGCAGAAATGACAATTACAAGGGGGTGCAAGTTCAAGGGAAGGGGGGAAGGTTCAGTGGGAAGTTTTTTAACATAGAGGGTGATGGTAGCCTGGAATACATTGACAAGTGAGGTGGTTGAGGCAGATACATTAGCGACATTTAGGACTTATCTGGATAGACGCATGAACAGACAGGGAATAGAGGGATACAGGCGGTTGGTCTTGATGGGATAGACACAGACTTGATGGGCCGATGGGGCCTGTTCCTGTGCTGTTCTTTGTTCTTTATGCATCTCGGTGTCAAATTTTGCTTTTTAAAGCTCTTGTGAAGAGTCCTGAAGCATGCTATTCTGTCAAAGGTGCTATATAAATGTTGTTGTTATTGCTGATAGTGAAAGCAATGTCTTTAAGAAGATGGAGAGGGCTGGGAGGGGGATTGGACGGTGAGGAGGAGCGAGATTAGAGGTTTGATTCACCAAGAAAGGTGATTGGAGAGCCAGTTAATATAACCAATGGTGCGACCCTTTTGAAGAACCAATTAAACTATATTAAAGGACAAAAATAGACAACCTCTTAAAGGGACACTGCATCAAACAGAAACAAATCTCAAAGGAAACTTAAAAATACCCAAAAAAGGTGATTAAAGGGGTTGATAAAATACCCCAACCCCTGCGGTGCCCACAAGGCATGGAAGACCTTGATCATGCCAGCGGACATTGCATACTCCTTCTGCAAGAACACAAACATAGCCTGGGAAAAGGGGGAGACGGTTGGGCAGGATGCCCCGCTCAATTGATTGTATCTAGACCTGTTGATGGCAAACCCTGTCAGTTTCTGGATCAAGTTCACGGGGAGCTCATCCTCCCTTCCCTCCTCTCCCCTCTCCTCTCCCAATGATGAGGAGCGTGGGACTAAAGGGCAAACAAAACTCAAGCAAAAAAAGGTTTGTTAAATAACTAGAAAGTGTTGGAGGGGGCAGTCTAGAACAATTTACATAAACATGGAGGGTGCGGGGGGGGGAAACTTTTCCCATCCTGCCCATCACGGGAATCATAGTGGACGGCAGCGGGGAGAAGAGAGGTGGGGGGGGGGTCAAAGGTCTGTTGACCTCGGGTGGGGTTGACTGGGGCGAGCGCAGCTGGAAACTGCCACCCATGGCCTACAGACTCCTCAAGGCCGCAAGAGGCACAGGTGTACTGGGACTCCGTGAACCAGCGCACCGTCCGATTGTCTAACCTACGGCGCGTCACCAGTCCCAGCGCTCGCCTCCCCCTTTAAGACGCCTGATTCGATGCATTGTTATGGTTTCCATGGTGCTACCTCGCTTCACCTATATTGGATAGTTTACACAACAAGACCAAGGGTGTCCCAGCTGTTACTGATATTGTTGCTAAGCAACATCGGAATCACGGTTCAAGGAGACAAAAGGCTCGCAGCTTCTGAATTTATAAAGTGTCAGCTTTTTCGCAGGAGGATTTGTTTTTTTTTCTCTCCCGCACAAAGTGCTGCCACCAGAACCTTGGAGAGAGGGAGAAGCAATCAAACAACTCGATGATGAAACTCCGTTCTGTCATCTCTCCGCTCTTTAGCGGGTTTTAGACAGCGCCGGGCCTGTTAACCACAAACTGTACCTTTGCAGGTCTGGGTGACGTAACTTTCCAGACACCGTTCCCCCCCCCCCACCAACTCCCCGAAATGAGGCGAGGAGGTGCGGGGGTGCAGGGGGATTGGAGGTGGTGGTGGAGGGGGGTGCAATTATTTCACCATCTGAGGCCCACACTGTGCAGGGGTAAGGCCAAACGTGGTGGAGGCCTTCCCAGTTACTGGTCACCACCTCACTCCAGGAGCACCCCGGTTCCCTCCCTCCCAGCGAGGTTGCTGCTAACTGCTTAATATTTATGAAACATAACCTTGTCTTGACCCAGTCATCACAATGTAAGTCAGATTATTGCTTAAGCACTCCATGTAGGTACAAATTATGCAAACAAATTAGGAGGTGGCGAGAGTGGGGGGTGGGGGATGATCGAGGCACCGCATTACAAACACTCCAGCAGCATCTTTAAAAAAAAAGTCCTGAAATTTTTATTTATTTCGAGGGTTATGTAAATCCCCATCATTTCTCTTATTTGTACCCAAAGAACAGCAGAGGAAACAGGCCCTTTGGCCCTCCAAATCCTGCACTGCACATTGGTCCAACTAGACCATTCGTTTGTATCCGTCCATTCCCAGTCTGCGCATGATTTTAATTTTAAAACCATGGGCCAAGTGGTCTTCCACTGCGCTGTAAAGATTCCGTGTTAACGGCCAGTTAATCTGTTTTTACGACTGTTGATTGAGACGAAATTTTAATTTTGGTCTGTCCTCCCTGCAGTTGTTAGGGTGGGACCTACCCTGTCCTTCAGCTGCAGTCATAGAATCATATCATTGAATCTACAGTGCAGAAGGAGGCCATTTGGCCCATCGAGACTGCTCCGACAATATTCCCGCCCAAATTCTGTCCTACCCCCGGAACCCCATACGTTTATCCTGCTAACCCCCTCAACACTAGGGTCAATATAGCACGGCCAATCAACCTAACCCGCACATCTTTGGAGTGTAGGAGGAAAGCGGAGCACCCGGAGGAAACCCACACAGACACGGGGAGAATGTGCAGACTCCGCACAGGCAGTGACCCAAGCCGGGAATTGAACCCAGATCCCTGGTGTTGTGAGTGCTTGCCACTGTGCCACCCGTGCCGTTATTTGAACCCATTGGAATTTTTCAAGCCCCTCCAACTGGTGAGAGCTTCCAGTCCCACCAATGGTGCAATCAACAGGATACCCTGATGATAGCGGAGGGACTGGAAAATCCTGTTGCCAACCAATGGCAGGCCACATTCTGAAAGACATGCTGGTTAGGTGCATTGGCCCAAACTGGCGTCTGAGTGTGGTGACCGGAAGAATTTCACAGTAACTTCATTGCAGTGTTAATGTAAGCCTTACTTGCGATTAATAAATAAACTTACCTCACTGCTACAACATGCCACGGGGAGTATGGAAAATGCCTGGCACGGTGTAACCAACCAGGGAATACCAGAGATCACCACTGACCTAGCTCTGCCCTCAGATGTTCCTTGCCGTCTTACTGGGGGAAGGCAATACAGGAGAAGGAGAAGGAAAGGCTCACATTTGCATAGGAACCATCATTAACTTTGGACCTCCCCAATATACTTTATGGCCGGTGAAAGATATTTGAGCTGCTGTCATTGTTGTATTGAAGGAAACATGGGAGCCAATTTATGCCCAGCAAGCTTCCACAAACATCAATGAGATCTCGCCCGGAGATGGTTGAAGCCCAGAGTCAAATAGCTGAGAGAATGGTGAAGGCAGGTTTGATCGAGGCGCTCAAGATGGAATTGGGTCGTTCTCTGAAAAGAAAGAATGTGCAAGGTTATGGGGATAAGGTAGGGGAGTGGGACTAGGAAGAATACTCTTTCCAGTGCAACTCAATGGGCCAAATGGTCTTCCACTGCACTGTAAAGATTCTGTGTTAACGGCCAGTTAATCTGTTTTTATGTCTGTTGATTGAGCCAGGGTTCTGTGGAGAGCCCCCTACTCTCTCTAAAATTATGTTGGGGATCTTTCACATGCCCATGAGAGAGTGGGAGGGGGGTCTCAGTTTAAGGTCTCAACAAAACATAAGCACCTCTGAAATGTGGCACACCCTCCCCCACTCCAGCCTCAGTTTTGGAGAAGGAGTAGGGTTTGAACCTCCAGCTTTCCGAGTCTACTGTGCAACTGACTGAGCCGGAGGTGATCCCACCTTAATCTGCTGGAGAGTCAACAGAGTGAGACTCAGATTGAGATGCTGAACTCTTTCACAAAGGAACTGGGTGAATGTTTCTCTGGGAATGCGTTCTTAGGGACAGGTGAACATAGAACATAGAACATAGAACATTACAGCGCAGAACAGGCCCTTCGGCCCACGATGTTGCGCCGACCAGTTACAAAAACAATGACCCACTAGCCTATACCAATCCCTTTTCGTCCATAAACCTATCCACAGATCTCTTAAACGCCCCCAAACTAGGCGCATTTACAACTGCAGCAGGCAGGGCATTCCAATCCCTCACCACCCTCTGGGTAAAGAACCTACCCCTGACATCCGTCCTATAACTACCACCCCTTAATTTAAAGCCATGCCCCCTCGTGCTAGATTTCTCCTTCAGAGGAAAAAGGTTATTACTATCCACCCTATCTAAACCTCTAATCATCTTATATGTTTCAATAAGATCCCCTCTTAGCCGCCTTCTTTCCAGCGAAAACAACCCCAAATCCCTCAGCCTCTCCTCATAGGACCCTCCCCTCCATACCAGGCAACATCCTGGTAAACCTCCTCTGCACCCTCTCCAAAGCCTCCACATCCTTTCTGTAATGTGGGGACCAGAACTGCACACAGTACTCCAAGTGCGGCCGCACCAGAGTTGTGTACAGTTGCAACATGACGCTGCGACTCCTAAATTCAATCCCCCTACCAATAAACGCCAAGACACCGTACGCCTTCTTAACAACCTTATCTACTTGACTCCCAACTTTCAGGGATCTATGTACACATACACCTAGATCCCTCTGCTCATCCACACTATTCAAAGTCCTCCCGTTAGCCCTATACTCGACACATCTGTTATTCCTACCAAAGTGAATTACCTCACACTTCTCCGCATTAAACTCCATCCGCCACCTCTCGGCCCAGCTCTGCAACCTGTCTAAGTCTTCCTGCAAACTATGACACCCTTCATCACTATCTACCACACCTCTGACTTTGGTGTCATCAGCAAATTTACTAATCCACCCAACTATACCCTCATCCAGATCATTAATAAAAATTACAAACAGCAGTGGCCCCAAAACAGATCCCTGAGGCACACCACTCGTAACTGAACTCCATGATGAATATTCACCATCAACCACCACCCTCTGTCTCCTATCTGCTAGCCAATTCCTGATCCAATTCCCTAGATCACCCCCAATCCCATACATCTGCATTTTCTGCAGAAGCCTACCATGGTGAACCTTATCAAACGCCTTACTAAAATCCATATACACCACGTCCACTGCCTTACCCCCATCCACCTCTTTGGTCACTTTCTCAAAAAACTCAATAAGGTTAGTAAGGCACGACCTACCCGCCACAAAACCATGCTGACTATCTCCAATCAATTCATTGCTCTCCAAATAACTATAAATCCTATCCCGAATAATTTTTTCTAAAACCTTGCCCACAACAGAAGTGAGACTCACCGGTCTATAATTCCCAGGGAAGTCTCTGTTCCCCTTCTTAAACAATGGGACAACATTCGCTAACCTCCAATCTTCCGGTACTATACCAGAGGCCAACGACGACCTGAAGATCAGAGCCAGAGGCTCTGCAATCACTTCTCTTGGCTCCCAGAGAACCCTGGAGTAAATCCCATCTGGACCAGGGGGCTTATCTATTTTCAGACCCTCCAGAATATCTAGCACATCCTCCTTATCAATTGCAACACTGTCAATTCTACTCCCCTGCAATCCAGTGTCCTCCTCAGCTATATCCATGTCCCCCTGCGTGAACACCGAAGAGAAATATTGGTTCAATGCCTCTCCAATCTCCTCCGGTTCCACACATAACTTCCCTCTGCTGTCTATAACTGGCCCTAATCTTGCCCTAACCAACCTTCTGTTCTTGACATACCTATAGAACGCCTTAGGATTCTCCTTAACCCGATCAGCCAAAGTCTTCTCATGTCCTCTTTTAGCCCTTCTTAGCTCACTCTTCAACTCCCTCCTAGCCAATCTAAAGTTTTCTAGTGCACTACCCGAGCCCTCACGTCTCATCCGAAAATAAGCCTCCTTTTTCCTCTTAACCAACGAAAAAACTTTTTTGGTGCACCACGGTTCCCTAGCCCTACCAATTCCTCCTTGCCTGACAGGGACATACCTATCACGGACTCGCAGCTGCTCCTTGAAAAAACTTCACATTTCGGACGTTCCCAGTCCCTGTAATCTCCTAGTCCAACCTATGCTTCCTAATTCTCTCCTAATAGCCTCATAATTACCCTTCCCCCAGCTAAAACCACTAGCCCGAGGTTCATGCCTATCCCTTTCCATCACTAAGGTGAACGTAACCGAATTGTGGTCACTATCACCAAAATGCACACCAACTTCCAAGTCTAGCACCTGGTCTGGCTCATTTCCCAGCACCAAATCCAATATAGCCTCACCTCTAGTTGGCCTATCTACATACTGAGTCAAAAAACCTTCCTGCACGCTTTGTACAAAAACTGACCCCTCTAACGAGCTAGAGCTATAACAATTCCAATCAATATTAGTAAAGTTAAAATCCCCCATAACAATTACCCTATTACTTTCACTCCTAACCAGGATTGTCTCCGCAATCCTTTCCTCAACCTCTCTAGAACTTTTAGGAGGTCTATAAAAGACTCCCAACAGGGTGACCTCTCCTCTCCTATTTCTAATCTCCGCCCATACTACCTCAACAGACAAGTCCTCATCAAACTTCCTCTCTGACACTGTGATACAATCCCTGACCAATAATGCTACCCCTCCCCCCCCCACCTCCTTCTCTACTCTGACTAAAACATTTGAACCCCGGGACCTGCAGCAACCATTCCTGCCCCTGCTCTATCCATGTCTCTGAAATGGCCACAACATCGAAGTCCCAGGTACTGATCCACGCTGCAAGTTCATCCACTTTATTGCGAATACTCCTCGCATTAAAGTATACGCATTTCAAACCCTGCTCCACCCCACCCCTGCGATGCTGTGCATTGCAGTCCCCATCTATGCCCCCCTCACTTTCAACCTCTCTACTCAGGATCCCACCCCCCCTCCGAATCAGTTTAAACCTAACTGGATAGCCTTAGCAAATTTACCCCCCAGGATATTGGTCCCCCTCTGATTCAGGTGTAGACCATCCCTCTTATAGAGGTCCCACCTTCCCCAGAATGACCCCCAATTGCTCAAGTACCTGAACCCCTCCCTCCTGCACCAACCCCTCAGCCATGAGTTCAAACTTTCCCTCTCTCTATTCCTCTCTAAACTATCCCGTGGCACAGGCAAGAGTCCGGAGATAACCACTCTATCAGACTTGGCCTTTAGCTTCCACCCCAACTCCATAAATCTCTGCTTAATATCCCCTTCCCTTAACCTGCCTATGTCATGTGTCCCCACATGAACAATAACTTGGGGTTGATCTCCCTCTCCCTTAAGAGTCCTGAATACCCTTTCTGATACATCCCGGACCCCAGCCCCTGGTAGGCAACACACCAGCCCTGAGTCCCTACCTTTACTTCCAACTCTCTTATCTGTCCCTTTAACTGTGGAGTCCCCAATCACGAGGCCCAATCTTTTACAGCCCCTAACCACCTGAGCTTTCACAGTAGGCTCACCCCCAGCAGCCTGCTCCCTTTGGCTATCCCCAGTTGATTCCTCCTCAACTGTAGCCTCCAGGACCGAAAACCTATTTTGGAGGGGAACAGCCCCAGGGGATTGTCCCCCCGATTGCTTCTTTCCCCTCTTCCTGGCAGTGACCCAAGACTCATTTCTAGGAGTGACTATCTCCTTATAACTCCTATCAATTTCCACCTCCGCCTCGCGAATTATGCGGAGTTGAAGGGGTGGCAATGGCCTGGTTGTCTTGTTGCTAGACTATTAATCCAGAAACTCAGCTAATGTTCTGGGAAACCAGGTTCAAATCCCGCCACGGCAGATGGTGGAATTTGAATTCAATAAAAAATATCTGGAATTAAGAATCTACTGATGACCGTGAAACCATCGTCGATTGTTGCAAAAACCCGTCTGGTTCACTAATGCCCTTTAGAGAAGGAAATCTGCTGTCCTTACCTGGTCTGGCCTACATGTGATTCCAGAGCCACTGCAATGCGGTTGACTCTCAACTGCCCTCTGAACAAGGGCAACTAGGGATGGGCAATAAATTCTGGCCAACCAATGACACCCATGTCCCAGAAATGAATAAAGAAAACTGAAATGAATGGATATTCCATTGCCTTTTCTGTAAGACAACCGCACGTTCCATCAAGGGCGGTAAAAGGTTCCAGCGAGGAGATTTTCAGAGGAATATGTTGGATTCCTGTTTGACAATAGTTGTGGATCAAGAAATATTTATTCACGACTTGTCTGGAGGGGAGGAGATGGGGATGGGGATTGTTCCTGTCAGACCTCATTGTACCTCGTTTCGGAACAGCAAGTTTTACACTTGCCGAATTCTCATTTATAGTCTCGCTCTGCGACACTCAGAATACTTTCCTCAACAAATCAGTTTTGTGTTGCATAATTACAGAACATGCATACTCATTTGCATACCATGAATATTCATATTTACAATGAATCTTTTTCAGACAGTTTTCAGTTCATTGAAATGAATAAACTATATTTACAGTTTCACTGCCTGCATTTCCTTCTCCTGACTGCCTAAACGTTTGCGCAGTTACACTCGATTCATCTATCCTCTTGACGCCCAATTCAGGTGGTCATTCTTAATACTGTGATGATGTTGGTCTTTAAGAAATGTATTTGAGTCACGTACCTTGTGCAGGATTTTTTTTTATCATCTGTTTTAACCAGTGCCGCTGGGCCTATAACCAGCATCCAGTGACAATCCAGTTACTGCAACAACATAATTGCTAGAATGTTTGTTTTAATCTGGACTAATGCTGTTCAGTTGTTTTTAGTGTTCCCCTGGGATTTTGCAGTGTAGGGCTTTATTGGGTTAACTGACAGAAAACATCGTGGGTGGGATAAGCACATAAGAACATAGGAAATAGGAGCAGGAGTAGGCCATCGAGCCCCTCAAGCCTGCCCTGCCATTCAATAAGATCATGGCTGATCTGATAGTGGTTCATTTCCACTTACCTGCCTTAATTCCCTTATTGGTCAGAAATCTACCTACCAGTAACTTAAACATATTTAACGAGGTAGCCTCCACTGCTTCAATGGGCAGAGAATTCCAGAGATTCACCACCCTCTGAGAGAAGAAGTTCCTCCTCAACTCTGTTCTAAACTGACTCCCCTTACTTTGAGGCTGTGCCCTCCAGTTCTTGTTTCCTTTCTAACTGGAAAGAATCTCTCTGCCTCTACCCTGTCCAGCCCCCTCATTACCTTATATGGTGCTTGCCCCAAAACTGGAGAATCCCACCAAAGGTCAATGGATTTTTGTGTGGTCCACCCCCGGCTGCTATATTTCCTGTCATGATGTGGATATGCTGGCGTTGGACTGGGGTAAACACAGTAAAAAGTCTGACAACACCAGGTTTCAGTCCAACTGATTTATTTGATGGTAAACTCACTAGCTTTCGGGTTAGCCCCTTCGTCAGGTAATTCCTGTGGCAGACCAGATGGGAGAATACCCCCCCATCCCCCACATAACTGGGTGGAGATAGGCTTACACAGAGGAATCAAGTCAACTGCTGTTTGGATCTGAAAAGTATGAAATAGCTCTTTGTCTGAAGTCTGGGGAAAGGGATCTACCAGGGATTAGGCTTATTTCTCTGGAGTTTTGGTGTTTGAGGAAATACCCTTCTCTGGAAACTGTTGTCTGGATCTCTGGCCAGAGGTGTTAAAAGGTTGGAAAACTAGAATTCAGGTGAGTATATTAGGTTTTGTGCTAACTGGTTCAGAAGCAGGTGTTTTTGTCTATGAGAGATACCACTAAATATAGATTCAGCTCACTGTTAAGAATTACACTTTGTCACGTTTATGTAGTTTAACTGGTAGAGGTTATGCTAATTGTTTTTGTTATATTCTAACTGTGTTCATAACTAAAGTTTGTTTCGATAAAAACTTTTGAGTGGGTCACTTGAATCATATCTGAAGTGAAATACCTTATGCTCACCCAAATGCCAAAATCAAAAGGAAAAGTTGGGGCCTAGGCTAATTTCATAATATTCCTTGGAGTTTCTAATCTGGCCCTTGACAATACAAATTGGAATGCAAGTCGGAATACAATACAAGCAAATTGGAATGTCTTGTTGAAGTTGTACAAGAAGTTGGTAAGACCATACTTGGAATCCTGTGTGCAATTCTGGTCACCCTCTTTTCGAAAGGATATTATTAAACTAGAAAGAGCGCAGAAAAGATTTACTAGGATGCTACTGGGACTTGATGGTTTGAGTTATAAGGAGAGGCTGGATAGACTGGGACTTTTTTCTCTGGAGCGTAGGAGGTTGAGAGGTGATCTTATAGAGGTCTATAAAATAATGAGGGGCATAGATCAGCGAGATAGGCAATATCTTTTCCCAAAGGTAGGGGAGTCTAAAACTAGAGGTCATAAGTTTAAGGTGAGAGGGGAGAGATTCAGAAGTGTCCAGAGGAGCAATTTTTTACACAGAGGGTGGTGAGTGTCTGGAACAAGCTGCCAGAGGTAGTAGTAGAGGTGGGGACAATTTTGTCTTTTAAAAAGCATTTAGACAGTTACATGAGTACGATGGGTATAGAGGGATATGGGCCAAATGCGAACAATTGAGGTTAGCTTCGGGGTTTGAAAAAAAAAGGGTAGCATGGACAAGTTGGGCCGAAGGGCCTGTTTCCGTGCTGTAAACCGCTATATCTCTATTATTGCAGGTGATAGGGTAAACACTGAGAAAATGTTTGCCCTGCCACAGTATCCGGAGAGGGGGTCGGCCAGATAGGACTGCGGTGAGGAGAAAGTTCTTCACTCTGAGGGATGTGGATGCTCAGTCAGAGTGAATAGGGAGAACATAAGAACATAAGAAATAGGAGCAGGAGTAGGCCATCTGGCCCTTCGAGCCTGCCCTGCCATTCAATAAGATCATGGCTGATCCGTCGTGGCTCAGTTCCACCTTCCCGCCCTCTCCCCATAACCCTTAATCCCCTCTCTTATCAAAAACCCATCAACCCGCGTCTTAAAAATATTTAGCGAGGTAGCCTCCACCACTTCAACGGGCAGAGAATTCCAGAGATTCACCACCCTTTGAGTGAAGAAGTTCCTCCTCAACTCCGTTCTAAACCGCCTCCCCTTTATCTTGAGGCTGTGCCCCCTAGTCCTACTGTCTTTTTTGAGCGGGAAGAGTCTCTCCACCTCTATCCTATCCATCCCATTCATCATCTTATACGTCTCAATGAGATCTTCCCTCATTCTTCTAAACTCCAACGAGTACAAGCCCAGTTTATTCAGCCTCTCCTCATAGCTCAACCCCCTCAACTCCGGTATCAGCCTAGTAAACCTCCTCTGCACTCCCTCCAAGGCCAAAATATCTTTGCGCAGGTGCGGCGCCCAAAACTGCACACAGTACTCCAGCTGCGGCCTCACCAGTGCCCTATACAGCTGCAGCAAGACCTCCCTACTTTTATATTCAATCCCCCTCGCGATGAAGGCCAGCATCCCATTCGCCTTCCTGACCACCTGCTGCACCTGCAAGCTGGGTTTTTGCGACTCATGCACAAGGACCCCGAGGTCCCTCTGCACCGTCGCCTGCTGCAGTTTTTCGCCCCGTAAGTAATAGTCCTTCCTACCATTCTTCCTACCAAAGTGGACCACCTCACACTTGCCAACATTAAATTCCATTTGCCATTTCCTGGCCCATTCGCCCAGCCTATCTAGATCCTTCTGTAGACTCTCCACACCCTCCGCACAATTTGCCGTTCCACCAACCTTGGTGTCATCAGCAAATTTCGACACCCTACACTCGGTTCCCTCCTCCAGATCATCTATATAAATGGTAAAAAGCTGATGCCCCAACACCGATCCCTGGGGCACTCCACTAGTCACCATCCGCCAATCCGAATAGCACCCGTTGACCCCCACTCTCTGCCTCCTATTTGACAACCAATCCTCTATCCACGCTAACACCCTACCCCCAACTCCATGTCCCTCGACCTTCTGCAATAACCTCTTGTGAGGTACTTTGTCAAACGCCTTCTGAAAATCTAGAAAGACCACATCCACCGGCTCTCCTCTATCCACTGCCCTAGACACATCCTCATAGAACTCCAGTAAATTTGTCAGACACGACTTCCCTTTAATGAAACCGTGCTGCGTCTGCTCTATCAAGCAATTCCCTTCAAGATGCCTCACAATTTCCTCCTTAATGACAGATTCTAACATTTTACCTACCACAGACGTTAAACTAACCGGCCTATAATTCCCCACCTTTTGCCTGGCACCCTTCTTAAACAACGGCGTAACATTAGCCGTTTTCCAATCATCCGGCACTTCCCCGGAATCCAGCGACGTCTGGAAAATAACCACCAAGGCATCCACTATAACCTCCGCCATTTCTTTCAGAACCCTCGGATGCATTCCATCCGGTCCTGGCGACTTGTCCACAATCAGCCCCCTCCAGTCTGTCGAGTACCGCCTCTCTAGTAACAGTAATGTCATTAAGACCCTCCAGTCCTACCACCTTTCCATCGCTAACACCCGGCAAATTATTCACGTCCTCCTCCGTGAAGACCGAAACAAAAAAGTTATTCAATACCTTAGCCATATCCCCATCCCCTACCACTAGGTCCCCTTTCTCATCCTCTAAAGGACCAACATTCACCCTAGCCAGCCTCTTCCTTTTTATATATTTATAAAAACTCTTGCTATCCTTTTTTATATTAAGCGCTAGCCCAGCTTCATAGTTTCTCCTACCCTTCTTTATCAACTTCTTTGTCAATCTTTGTTGACATTTAAACCTCTCCCAATCCTCTTCTCGCCCACTACTCTTAGCTACTCTAAATTCCTCCGCTTTTAGTTTAACACTTTCCTTCACCTCCTTCGTTATCCACGGCTTATTACCTCTCCTCCTACAGTCCTTTTTGACCATCGGAATAAAGGGAATTAAGGAATATGGATAGTTTGGGAGGGTGGAGTTGATCTTATTCAATAGCAGAGCAGTAGTAGATGCTGAGAGATTATTCCCACTAGTTGGGGAATCTAAAACCCGGGGGCACAGTCTCAGGATAAGGGGGGGGGGCGGGTGCAATCATTTAGGACAGAGATGAGGAGAAATTTCTTCACTCAGAGGGTTGTGAGTCTTTGGAATTCTCGACCCCCGAGGATTGTGGATACAGAATACATTTCAGGCTGGAAAAGGCAGATATTTGGTCCCTTGGAGAATCAAGGGACTGGTGGGAAAATGGAGTTGAAGCCAAGATCAGACATGATTGCATTCTATGGCAGAACAGGCTCCATGGGCCATACGGTGTACGCCTGTTCTTAGAACAAAAATAGGTTTCACCCTTACCAAAGCCCAGTCAACAGAGACTGACTGGTTGTAAGAGGTGGTTTTTTCCCCCTGAAACACTAAGGCTTTTAGTGTAGTTGTGATGTACCTGTGGTCATAGAACATAGAACCCCACAGTGCAGAAACAAGCCCTTCGGCCTATTGAGTCTGCACCGACCACAATCCCACCCAGGCCCTATCCCCATATCCCTACACATTTACCCACTGATCCCTCTAACCTAGACATCCCAGGACACTAAGGGGCAATTTTAGCACGGCCAATCAACCTAACCCGCACACCTTTGGGACGAAACCGGAGCACCCGGAGGAAACCCAAGCGGACACGAGGAGAATGTGCAATCTCCACACAGGCAGAGACCAGAGCTGGGAATTGAACCCAGGACCCTGGAGCTGTGAAGCAGCAGTGCTAAACACTGTGCTACCGTGTCGCCCAGCAGGTGGATTAATAACTCCACACAGGTCAGCGGGAAATAGATCTGGTTGTAAGCTATGGGATTCTGTAGAGAAGCTCGATTGTCTCTTTGGCTCAACCTCACTTTCAATAAAGTTCATTGGATGAACACCAGAAGAAAAAACACTGGAAAATCTTAGCAAATCTTCAGCTTTGACAATGGGTCGTCTGGATTCGAAACATCAGCCCTTTTCTCTCCTTACAGATACTGCTGAGATTTTCCAGCATTTTCTCTTCTGGTTTCAGATTCCAGCATCCTCAGTAATTTGCTTTTATCCATTATATGAGCAATTGCCCACTCAAGGAACAAATCAAAGAACAATGCCTGAATTCTCCAATAATTGAAATGACTTTTTCCAGGTGACTAAGAGGTTCCACAACATTCAATATTTTTTGATTTAATTTGATTTGATTTATTATTGTCACATGATTAAAATACAGTGAAAAGTATTGTTTCTTGCACGCTGTGCAGACAAAACATACCAATCAAAGAGAAGGGAATGAGAGAGTGCAGGATGTAACGTTACAGTCATAGCTACGGTGTAGAGAAAGATCAAGTTAGTGCGAGGTAGGTCCATTCAAAAGTCTGACAGCAGCAGGGAAGAAGCTATTCTTGAGTACGTGACCTCAGACTTTTGTATCTTTTTCCCGAAGGAAGAAGGTGGAGAAGAGAATGTCCGGGGTGCGTGGGGTCCTTAATTATGTGGTTGCTTTTCCGATGCAGCAGGGAATGAGAGAGAGTCAATGGGCGGGAGGCTGGTTTGAATGATGCTCTGTGGTTCATTCACAACTCTTTGCAGTTTCTTGCAGTCTTGGACAGAACAGGAGCCATACCAAGTTGTGTTACAAGCAGAAAGAATGCTTTCTACAGTGCATCTATAAAAGTTGGTGAGAGTCATTGTTGACATGCCAAATTTCCAAATGATGTTTCGGTGTGATCTCATTCGTCAGGTAAATGTGCAAAAAATTAACAACCTCTGTGAGTTTTATTTTCTGATGTGGGAATGCCGGCGTTGGACTGGCGTAAACACAGTAAAAAGTCTGACAACACCAGGTTTTAGTCCAACCGATTTATTTGATAATACTCACAAGCTTTCGAGGGGACTGCCTCTTCACCTGACGAAGAGGCAGTCCCCTCGAAAGCTTGTGAGTATTATCAAATAAATCGGTTGGACTAAAACCTGGTGTTGTCAGACTTTTTACTGAGTTTTATTTTCTTGCAGTAGATAATTTCCTAATTTAACTTATCGTTCCATTAAAGTGTTTCAGATTTAATCGGACCTTTCCATATATATTTGGTACTTTCTATCGCAGAGACTGTTTCTGGCCTCCAATCACTAAGGGTTGCAGTTTGCTTTTACATTAACTATCTCTCCAGATTTTAAAATCCTATAACACTATAAAAAGTAGGCTATTTGGCCCCTCGAATCTACTCTGCTAGGATCATGGCTGATCCGACATCCCTCAGGTCCACTTTCCCGCCCTTTCCCCATAATCCTTACTATCTATCTCAGCCTCAAATATACACAAGGACTCTGTCCCTATAGCTCTCTGTGACGAGGAGTTCCAAAGAGTCACAACCCTCTGAGAGAAGACGTTCCTCCCCATCTCAGTCTTAAATTGGCACCCCTTTACTCTGAGACTCTGCCCTCTGGTCCTAGACTCCCCCATGAAGGGAAACACCCTCTCAGCATTTAACCTGCCAAAGCCCCTTAATAATCCTATATGTTTCAATGAGATGACCTCTCATCTTCTAAATTCCAATAACTCTCAACATATTTAACCTTTGAGTCTTAGAATCGTAGGATTCCTACAGTGCAGAAGGAGGCCATTCAGCCCATCGAGTCTGAACTGGCTCTCTGACAATGCATCTTACCTAAGCCCATCCCATTACCAGGATCTATCACTAATATCCCTAACCTACACATCTTGGGACACTATGGGGCAACTTAGCGTGCCGAACCCAATCAACCTAACCTGTACATCTTTGGGCTGTGGGAGGAAACCCACGCAGACACGGGGCGAGTGTGCAAACTCCACACAGACAGCGACCGAAGCCGGGAAGTGGGTCCCTGGTACTGTGAGGCTCACCACTGTGCCGCTGTGCCACCCCCTCATGTTACACCCCCGCTCAGAAAACCTCACCCTCATCCCAAACGGCCCCTCTCTGTGCAAATGATTTGCTAAATGACCCATTTCCAACCCATTCTTCCGCTATAAGAGCTTCAGAAAGGACTATTGTGCCACACTCCTCAGTCACAGCTAAAGTGGTCTGTACACCATCTGATAACTGAGCAGCAAGGTCCATTTAACTAGAGAATTAGGGCAGAAATGTAATTGGCCTTAATATTGATCATTCTCATGGATTTTTGGATGTAACAGAGCCCTGATTAATAGTTATGGATTTGGAGAGTAACTGAGGATAGTGCCTGCTGCATGCAGTTTGGGAAAGAACACTGACTAGGCTATACAACAGTTGGAAAAATCCACTCTTTCTAGTTTACTGTCCTTATTAAATGTAAATATTGCCCCTAAATATTGCTTGGTTGTGTTGGGAGAGGATGAAAAGTATCATTGCCATTTCTTTTGCTTTTTCTCTCTCCTCACTCTGAGTTCATCCTTGAGAGCGGAGGCAGTGGTCTAATGGTATTTATTGCTGGACTATGAATCCAGATAATGTTCAGGGGACCGGGGTTCGAATCCCACCACGGCAGATGGTGGAATCCGAATCCAACAAAAAATACCTGGAATTAAGAATCTACTGATGGCCATGAAACCATTGTCGGAAAAATTCATCTGGTTCACTAATGTCCTTTAAGGAAGGAAATCTGCTGTCCTTACCTGGTCTAGCCTATATGTGACTCCAGAGCCACAGCAACGTGGTTGACTCTCAACTGCCCTCCAGGGGCAACTAGGAATGGGCAATAAATGATGGTCCAGCCAGAGACGTCCATGTTCCATGAATGAATAAAAAAGAGTCACCTTGGATAGTCAAGGGAGAACATAAGAACATAAGAAATAGGAGCAGGAGTAGGCCATCCAGCCCTTCGAGCCTGCCCCGCCATTCAATAAGATCATGGCTGATCTGTCGTGGCTCAGTTCCACTTTCCCGCCCTCTCCCCATAACCCTTAATCCCCTCTCTTATCAAAAACCCATCAACCCGCGTCTTAAAAATATTTAGCGAGGCAGCCTCCACCACTTCAATGGGCAGAGAATTCCAGAGATTCACCACCCTTTGAGTGAAGAAGTTCCTCCTCAACTCCGTTCTAAACCGCCCCCCCTTTATCTTGAGGCTATGCCCCCTAGTCCTACTATCCTTTCTGAGCGGGAAGAGTCTCTCCACCTCTATCCTATCCATCCCATTCATCATCTTATACGTCTCAATGAGATCTCCCGTCATTCTTCTAAACTCTAACGAGTACAAGCCTAATCTATTCAGCCTCTCCTCATAGCTCAACCCCCTCAACTCCGGCATCAGCCTAGTAAACCTCCTCTGCACTCCCTCCAAGGCTAAAATATCCTTGCGTAAGTACGGCGCCCAAAACTGCACACAGTACTCCAGCTGCGGCCTCACCAATGCCCTATACAGCCGCAGCAAGACCTCCCTACTTTTATATTCAATCCCCCTCGCTATGAAGGCCAGCATCCCATTCGCCTTCCTGACCACCTACTGCACCTGCAAGCTGGGTTTTTGCGACTCATGCACAAGGACCCCGAGGTCCCTCTGCACCGTCGCCTGCTGCAGTTTTTCGCCACGTAAGTAATAGTCCTTCCTACCATTCTTCCTACCAAAGTGGACCACCTCACACTTGCCAACATTAAATTCCATTTGCCATTTCCTGGCCCATTCGCCCAGCCTATCTAGATCCTTCTGCAGACTCTCCACACCCTCCGCACAATTTGCCGTTCCACCAATCTTGGTGTCATCAGCAAATTTCGACACCCTACACTCGGTTCCCTCCTCCAGATCATCTATATAAATGGTAAATAGCTGATGCCCCAGCACCGACCCCTGGGGCACTCCACTAGTCACCAACCGCCAATCCGAATAGCACCCATTGACCCCCACTCTCTGCCTCCTATTTGACAACCAATCCTCTATCCACGCTAACACCCTACCCCCAACTCCATGTCCCCTGACCTTCTGTAATAACCTCTTGTGAGGTACCTTGTCAAACGGATAATACATTCCCAGGCCTCCGCCAGTCATGCTCTTTTGGTGGGACGTCCCGAGGTGGACCCTCCCCCCCCTCCTTCTGGAGGGACACTGAACTTCGCTCGCTTCCTCCTCGTCCCACTGCCCCCCACTCCTCCATGACGACATTGGCGGTCCATGACCTGGACGGGAATCTGACTCCCACAGAACGACACCACGGATCTCGATTGTGCCGTGCAACCAGGTCTCCTCAGCAGAAGGCGGCACAGCGCCACAATATATCACGGTTAGCAAGTGTGGCAGATACAGTACGTTGTGTTTTCTGTGGGGACAGCATAAGCCAACCTAGGCCAAACTAATACAAATAAATCAAAGATAGCGCTATCACTGAAGTGGAGGATTAAGAGGCCTGTATACATAACATAAATTATGCAGGATAAATGAGAGCATTGAATAGAGTGCAGGGTATTTGAGGAAATGTGCATTAGTGTTTGATTGCGTTGCAGAAATGCCAGCTGAATATTCCAGTGTGACTATTGTTCTGGCCAAGATAGTTCAGTAGGTTTTCTTGGTGTTGGTGGAGATGTGATGTAAACAGGACGAAACAGCTTATCTTCAAAATGTTTCGTTCATTTTAATATTTGTCAGTTAAGTTCTTCAGTAAACGAAGGGAAATAAGATACCAGGATCAGTTAGAATCGTAGAATCCCTACAGAACAGAAGGAGGATATTTGGCCCATCGAGTCTCTACCGACCACAATCCCACCCAGGCCCTATTCCCATAACCCCACATATTTACCCTGCTCAACCCCCTGACACTAAGGGTCAGTTTAGCATTGCCAATCCACCTAACCTGTGTATCTTTGGAGTGTGGGAGGAAACCAGAGCACCCGTAGGAAACCCACGCAGGCACAGGGAGAATGTGCAGAGTTGAAGTGCAATGGCTAAGGTATGGTGGCACAGTGGTTAGCGCTGCTGCTTCACAGCACCAGGGACCCCGGGTTCGACTCCTGGCTCGGATCACTCTCTGTGTGGAGATTCTCCCCGTGTCTGCGTGGGTTTCCTCCGTGTGCTCCGCTTTCTTCCCACGTTCCAAATATGTGCAGGTTAGGTGCATTGGCCACGTTAAATTGCCCTAAGTGTCAGGGGGACTAGCTAGGGGATATGGGGATAGGGCCTGGGTGGGATTGTGGTCAGTGCAGACTCAATGGGCTGAATGGCCTCCTTCTGCACTGTAGGGATTCTAGAACATAAGAAATAGGAGCAGGAGTAGGCCATCCAGCCCTTCGAGCCTGCCCCGCCATTCAATAAGATCATGGCTGATCTGAAGTGGATCAGTTCCACTTTCCTGCTTTCTCCCCATAACCCTTAATCCCCTTGCCTACCAAAAACCTATCTACCCGTGACTTAAATATATTCAGCGAGGTAGCCTCCACCACTTCAACGGGCAGAGAATTCCAGAGATTCACCACCCTTTGAGTGAAGAAGTTCCTCCTCAACTCTGATCTGAACTGCGCCCTCCTTATCTTGAGGCTGTGCCCTCTAGTCCTGCTATCCTTTCTAAGCGGGAAGAATCTCTCTACCTCTACCCTATCCATCCCTTTCATCATCTTATACGTCTCTATAAGACCCCCCCTCATTCTTCTAAACTCCAGAACTCGTTGGAGGGATCTACAGCTAAATGATTCAGGTTACAACTGTAATACTGAGTGTCGTTATTGTCACCTACTCACAAGTATGCTGACAACATCCAGTTATAATCTTAAAATTATACGTCTGAGAAGGAAGCCATTTAGCCCATCAGGGCCTGTGCCAGCTCTTTGGACGAGCTATCTAATTAATCCCAATCCTTTGCCCTCTCTACATGACCCTGAAAATGTTGCCCCTTCAAATGTTTAGCCAATCCCCTTTTGAAATTTATTAGTGAATCTGCTTCTGATGATCCGAAGCTCGGTGCAAGTGTAGGCTGTGATGAGGAAAATGTGAGCCTTGATCAGGATATTGATCAATTGGGTGACTGGGCGAAAACCTGGCGTTTAACGTGGAGAAATGTGAGCTAGGAGGAATCAAAAGTTAAGTTATTGTCAAAATGGGGAGAGAGACTGCAGGTGAGTGAAGTACAGAGGGATCTGGGTGTTCCAGTGCATGAATCACACAAAGCTCACCGGCAGGTCCAACAAGTGGTTAAGAAGTCAAACAGCAATTAGGCCTTTATTGCAAAAGCATTGGAGTTTAAAAATAGGGAGATTTTGTTGCAATTGTCCAAGTTGTTGGTGAAGCCTTACCTGGAATACTGTGTAAAGTTTTTGTCCCCTCATCTAAAAGAGGACATAGCAACACTGGAGGCAGTCCAAAGGAGATTCACTGGTTAGTTTCTGGGATGAGACAGTTGTCATATCAAGAGAGACTAAATAGCCTAGCTCTGTATTCCTTGGAGTTTAGAAAAGTAAGGACTGACCTTATTCAAATATAAGGTCCTTAGTGGGGTTGACAGAATATATAAGAACATAGGAACTAGGAGCAGGAGTAGGCCATCTAGCCCCTCGAGTCTGCTCTCTAGTGGGTAGATGGTGATGTTTTCATGAGTGGGAGTGTCTTGAATGCAGAGACATGGCTACAAGATAAAGGGCCGGTCATTTATAACTGAGGGGGTAGAAATCTCTCCTCATAGGGAATGGTGAATCTCTCTGCCCCAAAGGGTGCTGGAGGCTGGATCATTCGATGTATTTGAAGAGGAGCTGGATAAATATTTGATAGATTGAGGAATAGAGGGCAATGGGGAAACGGCACAGGAAAGGAGCTGAGGCCAATATAGATCAGCCATGATTGTACTGAATGGCGGGGCAGGCTTGAAGGGTCTGGTGGTCATTCCTGCTTCTGTTTCTTGTGTTCTTGTTCAGAAAGTAATGGGCACAAGTTTTATAAAGCAGGGTTTAGGGTCTCTGGAAGCGATGGGAGCCACAGATGGGATGAGGGTTACAATCGCTAGTGAGCAAGGTTCCAAGTATTTTGTCAAAGAACTGAATTCGGGTCTTGGTCTTATCTAGGACAGAAAAGATGGACAATTTCTTATTGGGAGCTCCTGCACACTAACCAGTGAAGGGGAGTTAATGGGGGAATTTCACAGTAACTTCATTGCGGTGTTAATGTAAGCCTTACTCTTGACTAATAAATAAACTTTAATAGTTGTGAATCATTCAAACACAGACATGGTGAGACAGGGAAAGGGGAAGGTATGGATTCCCATTCCTCCATTGCACTATGATAAGAGATTGTAGTTGCCTGAGATTGAAATGCTATGGCAACGAGATCAAGCAACCCATCATTTTCTATCTGGTCCCAAGGTGAAAAATAACCCCAATGTTCTGAAGGTTTTGAAATAACATTGAATAAATAATATTTGAAGGTAATGTCAGACAGTGTCAACTTTTAGGTGACACTATTGGTTCTTGATTGATAATGGGATCAAGGGTTATGGGGAAAAGGCAGGAGAATGGGGATGAGAAAAATATTAGCCATGATTGAATGGCGATACAGACTCGATGGGCTGAGTGGCCTAATCCTGCTCCAATATTTTATAGTCTTATGGTCTTTAGGACCGGGTTAAGCTATGGGCAACACTCCTGAACATAAAATACTCAGACCACCTCTGGGTGGAGTGCTCCATAGCTCCACCTTTGACAGTACCTAAAGCAGGACCCTGATACTGTTAGCAGAGTGGTTTCAACGTGACCCATTTGGGAAGGAGAATATTCAAAAAATCCATTTGAAATGGATGATGGAGGAAATTGGAAAGAGTTTGTTTAGCCGATTCCCATTCCATAAAAATCTATTTGACCCAATGTGAAAAAATATTCCCGTAAGCAAATGCAAATGGAACAAGAACCTGTGAGATGGAGGCTCAGTGTACTCTACTCATGGTAGAATATGTACTAATTCCAAATTTTTTATTCATACATGGGACATGGGCGTCGCTGGCTGGCCAGCATTTATTGCCCATCCATAGCTTAACCTGGTCCTAAAGACCATAAGCCTATAAAATATCAGAGTAGGATTAGGCCACTCAGCCCATCGAGTCTGTTCCGCCCATTCAATCATGGCTGATATTGGAGGGCAGTTGAGAATCAACCACATTGCTGTGTGGCTCTGGAGTCACATGTAGGCCAGACTGGGTAAGAATGGCAGATTTCCTTCCCTAAAGAACATTAGTGAACTAGATGGGTTTTTCCAACAATCGACAATGGTTTCGTGATCATCAGTAGATTCTTAATTCCGGATTTTTTTAAACTGAATTCAAATGTCTACCATCTGCCACGGTGAGATTTGAACCCAGATCCCTCGAATATTAGCTGAGTTTCTGGATTAATAGTCCAGCGATAATATCACTAGGCCACTTCCCCCTCTTTACTGGTATTCTAAAATTGTTTCTGAAACCTCCTTTGAGGAGAAGAAAGAAAATATTTAACAGTTCCCTTCCTAAAGAGTTGGATGCAGTTTATATGATATCTCTGTGCCTGACATATGGGTGACTCAAGTCTACTGATCATTTTACTCCTATGGACTTATTTATCAAATTAAAAGGTCACTGTTACTTTTCCTTCCCTGTTTTGGCAGAATGGTAGATCTCCTTAGGAAGGTGCTTATTAGAAATCCAGACAAGACCCAAGGAATATTGGTTGACATTTGTAGTCAATGAGATAGTGCACTGCAGCAGTAAGAAAGACAAGAGGCTTTTGGAATGTATAGCTAGGAGGGTAGTGTTAAATTCCAGATAGCAAATTGGAAATCTTCTTCCCTCATTCCGACTGAGATCCCAGTTTCTCTCCAGTTCTGCCATTTGGAAGGCCAAGCCTTGTTGACCCTGGAATGGACGGTAATGAGATATTTTATTTTTCAGATTATCCATTTGTTTTGTCTTTCAATCTGCCTTGTTCAATCCCCAGGCATGGGTACAACCACACGTGAAAGTATTATCTACAACTCTGCCATTCTTCCCACTTCTGTATCTTCATAGAATCCCTCCAGTGCAGAAGGAGGCCATTTGGCCCATTGAGTCTGCACCTATTCTCCAGCAAAGCATCTTACCCTGGCTCACCAACCTCCCAGCCCTGTCCCCAAGTAATCCCCATGCTTTACCCCACTAATCCCCCTTACCTGCACATCTTGGGGCATTAAGGGGCAGTTTATTGTGATCAATCCACCTAACCTGCACATCTTCGGAGTGTGGGAGGAAACCAAAGCACCCAGAGGAAACCCAGGCAGACGCTATTGAGTAATTTCTGAATTCTTTCTGCCCATCCCTCCATCTTTCCTACACTCTGGATCTAGGTCACTTGTGTAGATTTGGCACTGTAATGCCCAGCACTGACCCCTGAACTCCCCACTCCATTCTGACATTACTCTCCCAAAGACATTGTGGTTCAAACCCTTTGCTTAGATTAGCCCTGTTTGGAGAGGGTATGTTACCCCTAGCTTCCTTTCTCAATATTGGAGGGTGTAACCTTTCATAATGTTTACCGCCTTGATGAGATACAACATCAGCGCTTTGCTGATTTTGTCAAGACAGAAGTGAATGTTGGTTTCCAGGAACAGAACAGCCCATTCACCAAATTAAACATGTGATTCCTCTGCCACCATTTGACAAAGGCAACTGTGTGTATCTTCTACAAGGTGCACTTCAGAAACTCAGCAAGGCTCCTTTAACAGCATCTTCCAAACCTTGACTACTGTCTAGAAGGACAAGCTTTATTCACTGAAGTTCAGAAGAGTGAGAGGTGATCTCATAGATACTTAAAAAATTCTAACGGAGTTAGACAGGGTAGATTCAGAAAGAATGTTCCCAATGGTGGGGGAGTCCAGAACTAGAGGTCATAGTTTGAGGATAAGGGGTAAACCACTTAGAACTGAGGTGAGGAGAAATTTCTTCACCCAGAGGGTGGTGAATGTGTGGAATTCAATACCACAGAAAGTAGTTGAGGCCAAAATGTCTGATTTCACGCAAAAATTAGATATAGCTTGTAGGAGGGAATGAACAAATGGTGTCTTTAGAGAACATGTAGAACTTCAACAATAATGGCTTTATTCAACATGCATGAGGGAGAGTAGAACTCATGATTTTAACTACAACTTTCTTCCGAGCAACTCTACTGAACGTTGGTTCTTACAGATTCTTAATACCCTTACTTCACATTACAAAGCATTACATTTACATCAGATCATCATTTTGTTACTTTGAATTGGTTACAGTTCTGTTTTTGATTCCATTATACGGTTCCATTGTCTTGTGTGCTTTAGTTTTAATCATTTTTCTGGACATCTCCTGTCTGCCTGTTTACAATGTCAAAGTGTTGTGTTTGTCAAACTGATTTCGATGGGGCATTAATTGTCCCATCTCCTGGATATTTGATTAAGTTTTCAGAGGCGCAATTGTTCCCCTGGACTTTTTGGAGCATTGACATGTGATATTAATTCTCATGTGGTTGTTGTAACCTTGGAGCGATATCACCTGGGCTGTGACTGTTTTAGTGCCATCTGCGATGTAGTTATTTGTGTTTTGTCCTGTCTGCCTGCAGTGAGTGTGGATACTACACTGTGTGCTGTCTGTTTAACCCTTTCCATACATTTCTCTCCTCTCCTATGCTGCCCACACTCTCTGGGTTTTGCCCTAATGCATAACTCTTGGGGTTAAAGGGACTGAGGGATAGGGGAGGAACGGGGGGATCAGGATATTGAATTCGATGATCAGCAATGATCAAAATGAATGACGGAGCAGGCCCGAAAGGCAAATGGCCTCCTCCTGTTCCTAGTTTCTATGTTTCTCTTTAATTCCCAGGAATTAGCCAGTATTTGTGTAGAGACCTCGTGTGCCAGGAGCCTTTAGCTGCACACATATTTCATCGCCAGTAGAGAAACAACATGGCGGGGTGTATTCAAGGAGACTTAATGCACTTCTCAGTTGCCTCAGATATATTAAAATGGCAGATTTGAATAATGAGACACGTAATCTCTTTTGGAAACACTGTCTAATCTGACTTACATTCAGGGCTGTGCTGATACCCTGTGCTGTTAAAACAGTCTGTCACTGCCACCTAGTGGCGATGTCTGCGCAGAAACACGCCACAGTGTAAAAGTACAGAAGGGAAAAATATTCACCCCATTGTGTCTGTGCCAAGCTCTTTGAAAGCTATCCAATTAGCCTTGCTCCCTGACATTCCCCCTGTAGCCTTGCAAATTATTTTCCTTTTGAAAAAGTGGAGTAAAAGTTCAGGGATAGATGCTTTGGTCGACGTGGGCGCAGCCTTGGTTAGATCGCTGTGGAATACTGTGCACAGTCTGCGTATCAGAGAAAAAAAATATAGAAGCATCTGGGGATAAACAGAGGAGATCCTCAGGGATCTCACCAGGACTGGGAACATCCATTTCTGAGGCTGGGAACAGAATGGGGCTGGTTTCTCTAGAAACCAGAGGCTGAGATGCGGCTGATGGAGGTCATTAAGATTGCGGAAAGGCAAAAATGTTTCCAATTTTTGGAAAGTCCAAAACTTAAGCCCATAAATATAAGATAGCGTGCGGGAATTTGTGGATGCGCTCACCTCGAGATCGGAAAATCCCATCTGAAGTTAACGGATCTTTCCATGGCTCTCCGCCCCTCGCCCGCTCCGATTCCCGTGGCAGGCGGAATGGGAAAACTCACTCCCGTAAGTCCAATAGGGAATTAAGAACAAACTTGCCTCACTCAGAGAGTAGTGGGAATACGGAACTCCCTGCCACGAGGGATAGTTGAAGTGGATGGCACTGACGTACTCAACTGGAGCTTTTGTATCTCGTTACCGTCCTGCCTCGCTGCATCAAGGTAACCCTTCTCATCTCCCCTTTTGCCGATCACCTTCATGATATGTTCTTCCATTACTGACCCTCCTGCCAATCACAACATCTTCTACCTGGCGTGAGACTCCTGGCAGTGGGACTTGTTCTGGTGTAGTATGGGTGTCACACCTCAACAGAACAGGGACCATTGTCCTGGGGTGGGTTGGATTGGGTGGGGGTGGGGGTGGGGGGAGATAGTTTTCGACCGCTTTTAGGGAGGATTTTAACTAACCTGGCAGAGAATAGGAACCGGTTACGAGCGGTGTGCCTCAGGGATCTGTTTTGGGGCCACTGCTGTTTGTGATTTTTATTAATGATCTGGATGAGGGTATAGTTGGGTGGATTAGTAAATTTGCTGATGACACCAAAGTCAGAGGTGTGGTAGATTGTGAGGAAGGGTGTCATAGTTTGCAGGGAGACTTGGACAGGTTGCAGAGCTGGGCCGAGAGGTGGCGGATGGTGTTTAATGCGGAGAAGTGTGAGGTAATTCACTTTGGTAGGAATAACAGATGTGTCGAGTATAGGGCTAACGGGAGGACTTTGAATAGTGTGGATGAACAGAGGGATCTAGGTGTATGTGTACATAGATCCCTGAAACTTGGGAATCAAGTAGATAAGGTTGTTAAGAAGGCATATGGCGTCTTGGCGTTTATTGGTAGGGGGATTGAATTTAGGAGTCGCAGCGCCATGTTGCAACTGTACACAACTCTGGTGCGGCCACACTTGGAGTACTGTGTGCAGTTCTGGTCCCCACATTATAGGAAGGATGTGGAGGCTTTGGAGAGGGTGCAGAGGAGGTTTACCAGGATGTTGCCTGGTATGGAGGGGAGGTCCTATGAGGAGAGACTGAGGGATTTGGGGTTGTCTTCGCTGGAAAGAAGGCGGCTAAGAGGGGATCTTATTGAAACATATAAGATGATTAGAGGTTTAGATAGGGTGGACAGTGATAGCCTTTTTCCTCGGATGGAGAAAGCTAGCACGAGGGGGCATGGCTTTAAATTAAGGGGGGGTAGTCATAGGACGGATGTCAGGGATAGGTTCTTTACCCAGAGGGTGGTGAGGGATTGGAATGCCCTGCCTGCTGCAGTTGTAAATGCGCCTAGTTTGGGGGCGTTTAAGAGATCCGTGGATAGGTTTATGGACGAAGAGGGATTGGTTTAGATTAGAGGGTCATTGTTTTTTAACTGGTCGGCGCAACATCGTGGGCCGAAGGGCCTGTTCTGCGCTGTAATGTTCTATGTTCTATGTTTAACCAGGATGTCTTATTAGAAAAAAAAACAAGGATTGGGAGAGGCCAGTAGCACTAGAGTAAGAAATCATACAGTGCAGAAAGAGGCCATTCAGCCCATCGAGTCTGCACCAATCACAATCCCACCCAGGCCTCACCCCCATATCCCTACATATTTTACCCACTAATCCCTCAAACTATGCATCCCAGGACACATAAGGGACAATTTTAGCATGGCCAATCAACCAAACCTGCACTTCTTTGGACTGTGGGAGGAAACCGGAGCACCCGGAGGAAACCCACGCAGACACGAGGAGAATGTGCAAACTCCACACTAGACAGTGACCCGAGCCGGGAATCGAACCCAGGGCCCTGGAGCTATGAAACAACAGTGCTAACCACTGTGCTACCGTGCTGCCCTCGTAAATAGTAAAGTGCAAAAACAGAAAATGCTGGAAAATCTCAGCAGGTCTGTGGAGAGAGACTAGAGCCAACATTTCGAGTCAGAGCCCAGTTCTGATCAAGGGTCACCCAGACTCAAAATATTGGCTCTGTTCTCTCCCCATAGATGCTGTCAGACCTGCTGGGATTTTCCTGCATTTTCTGTTTTTGTTTCAGAATCCAGGCAAGAGCTCCTAGAATAAATCTGTTGTTGTTAGTTTGAATCTACACGTGTTAGCCACATCTTTCACTTTTGTTTAAAACCCACAACCCCAAACATAGGGCATTACAGAGGAGGAGCAAGGGAATAATCAACTTCAAGAGGGCATTGACGGGTGGGTGGGATGGAGTGACATCTACAAAATCTAATGCAGAGAAATGATTCACCTTCAGAGGACTAACAGGAGAAAGTTATATTAAACTAAGGGGTACAATTCTAAAGAAGGTGCAGGAGCAGAGGAACCTACGGGTCAGTGTGAGTCAGTGGCCACCCCAGGCTGCAAGATTGAAATTGGACTTGTTCGCTCACTGTCACTCCATGGATAAGATTAAATACATTTAATACAACTGAATATTTCATAATCAGTTACAGAAAAATCTTCATCATTCATATATAAATAGAACTGTCATCAACTTCAAACAGTAAAAGCAAAATAAATATTTACACCTCAGCGTGTGACTCTCACAGTCAATATTGTGAGCAATCAGATCGCACCTCATTTCACTTGTCTTTGCATAACGTGCAAATCACATCAGTCATATCAATTCAGATCCAAATCAGATCCAATTCAGGTGGGAGCTGTGAAATAAATGGCAGAACCTTCAGGAGCATAGACACTCAGAGAGATCTGGGAGTACAGACCCTCAGACCAGCTGACGGGCAACACGACAGCTCAGTGACTATCACTGTTTGCTGTGCAGATACATGGATTTGGGTCGGTGTCTGCGGGAGTTTGCACATTCTCCCCGTGATGGCGTGGGTTTTCTCCGGGTGCTCCGGTTTCCCCCTACACCCCAAAGATGTGCTCTTCGGCTGATTGGTGTTAACAAATTGACCCTAAATTAGTCTCCCCTCAATCTTCCCCAATAGGCGTAGGCAAAGGTTATAGGTAGAGGAGGGCACTCACAATGTTAAAATGGCGGCGCGGGCTCGTTGGGCCAAGGGGCCTGTTTCCCGTGCTGTGTTGTTCTTTGTTCTTTGTTCAGATCCTTAAAAGTGGCAGCACAGTTGGAAAAGGTGGTGAAGAATACATATGGCGTGCTTGCCTTCATCAGCTGGGGTACAAAGGTTACGTTACAGCTGTACAGATATTGGATAGGCCACATTGGGACTACTGTGTCCAATTCTGGTCACCACACTACCAGGAGGACGTGGTGGCTTTGGAGGGAGTACAGCAAAGGTTTACCAGGATGTTGCCTGGTCTGGAGGGTATTAGCTAGGAGGAGAGATTGGATAAACTGGGATTGTTCCCCCTGGAAAGACAGAGGCTGAGGGGGCGACCTGATAGAAATTTATAAAACTATGAGGGTATTGATAGGGTGAACAGTTGGAAGCTTTTTCCCAGGGCAGAAATAACAATTACAAGGGGGCACAAGTTCAAGAAAAGAGGGGGGAAGGTTCAGCGGAAATGTGCGGGTGAAGTTTTTTACACAGAGAGTGATGGGGGCCTGGAATGTACTGCCAAGTGAGATGGTTGAGGCAGATACATTAACCATATTTAAGACTACCTGGATAGACACATGAATAGTTGGCAAGTAGAGGGAACAGTTGATTGAGACAGGACAATGGGATTGGCACAGATTTAATGGGCTGAACAGCCTGTTCCTGTGCTGTTCTGCTCTTTCTTCTTTATACCAGTAGAAAAAATCCTACATGGATGGAAATGAGTGAAATGTGGTGACCCTGTAGATGGGCGATGGTCAACAAAATGTGTCACGGGCCGCACTCAGAACCTAAATGGATCTCATGTGGCCCCCCCTTGTCCCAGGTTGCCCACTAATGGTATAAATCACTGCTGGTGACAGAAAGATTGAGAAAGTGGTTATAACACTCTCCGGGGTGCTGGGTTTATAAATAGGGGAAGAGAGTATAGAATCAAAGAGGTTACGGTGAGCTTTATAATACACAGGCCTGTTGTCAACTGGAGTTTTCGTATCCAAATCTGAACCCCACATTTTAGGAAGGTTATGAAAACTTCAGAGAAAGTGCAGAAAAGATTCACAATAAAGATTTCAGAAATGAGGAACTTCACATATAGGGGCATAGGATCAGGAGTAGGCCATTCAGCCCATCGAGCGTGCTCTGCCAATTAATATAATCATAGAACATAGAACATAGAACATAGAACACTACAGCACAAACAGGCCCTTCGGCCCACTAGTTGCGCCGATCACTTCTATACCTACTAAGCCATAGACCTATCTATAACCCCCAATCCCCATAATCATGGCTGATCCTCTGTCTTAACTCTCCTTTCCTGCCTGTTCCCCATTTACTTTGTTGTCATTTGTCCCAGAAATGTACCAATGGCTGTTTTGAACAGACTCAATGATTAAGCTTCCATAGTCCTCCGCAGTGAGAATTCCAAATCACGCTCTGAGTGAAGAAATTCCCCCTCCTCTGTGACAATACTGTGCCTTTAAGAAATGTATTTTAATCTTGTTACTCTGCAGGATGTTTTGAGCGGGTCCTGGCATTTTGTCAGTGCCATTTTGTCTGCAGCTGGTGTCCCCCATCGTTACTGAAGCAGTATAACTGACATTGTGCTTGCTTTAATCTGAACTAATGCAGTGTTTCCCTGGATTGCAGAGTAGAAAGTGATTGAGATGACTGACAGGTGAGGTCATATGACTGGAGACAACTAGGCTTGCATAAAGCATTCTAGTTTAGTACATTTTTTAGATGCTGTTTGAAGTTGATTGCCAAAGCGACATCCTTTCCTGTCTCAGAAGTCTGAAGACTGGAAGCTGCCGGAAACTAGGGTTGTTGTTTGGCTGCCTTGAGGATACATCCTCTGAAAACTGCTGATTTGGACTTCTTCCCATAGGTATTAAAAGCTGGGAATCTTGTAGCACGTGAGCATACTTTTTTTTAGTGCTAACTAATTCTAAAGAAAGATGTATGGCTAAGGGGTATTGATTTTAAATTGGAACAACAGAGATAGCTAGCTGTTAAGAATGATACTGTGCCATGTTTAAGCCTCGTAATTGGTAAAAGTTATGCTCTTTTTGTTATATTCTAACTGTGGTTTTAAATAAAATTTGTTTGATTAAAGCTTCCTAGTGGGTCACTTGAATCATACCTGGAGTGAAATATCTTATACTCATCCGAACACCAAAATCAAATGTAAAACTTAGGGTGGAATTTTAACAGCATGCCAGCCCTGATTCCGGGGATGGGTTCCGCTCGGAGAACGGTGTTCTCCGTCGGCCTCGGGCTGGATCGTCCAAAACTTGGGTGGACGTGCTGGTAAAATTCCGTCCTTCGGGTCTAAGCTAACTTCACAGAGCACCTTGGAGCTTCTGGCCTGGGCCTCACCACCTCTCACCATTAGGTGGCCTCCACGTTTTCCTGAGACGATGTCACCAGCCAGGGAAATCTACAACTCCCCCGTCACACCCTGTAGGAATGTTGTAAGTTACAATTAAGTCACTCTTTACTCTTTGCAATTGAAGAGATTACTGACCCAATCTCCCCAATCCCTCCTGATGAGACAATCCCAGGGATTAATCTGGTGAACCTCCATTGTTCTCCCTTGATGGCAAATTACATCCTCTCTTGGATAAGTGGACCAACATCGTACGCAATCCTCCACGTGCAGTCTCACCGAGGCTCTGTAAAACTGCTGCAAAACACCTTTACTCCTTGAGATGGAGGCCAACATAGCTTTTCCCTTCCTAATTGCTTGCTGCATCTGCATGATATCTTTCAGTGTCGAAAGAACAAGGGCAGCCAAGTCCATTCGGACATCGTCACTCCTGCCATTCAAAAAATATTCTGCTTTCTGTTTCTTTTTCTGCCAAAGTGAATGACTTTACCCTCACTCACATTATCTTCCATCTGCCATGCTCCAGTCCATTCATTTATCCTGCCCAAGTCCCCTCGAAGGCACCTTGCGTCCTCCCTGTAACTTACACCCCCGTCCAGTTTGGGTGGATTTCTCTGGGTGGACTAGTTTTTAATTTATTCTTTCATGGGACGTGGGCATCACTGACAATCACAGAATCACTGATTCCCTACAGTGAAGAGGGAGGCCATTCAGCCCATTGAGTCTACACTTTACTATACCTTTTATGATAAATTACATTGTTGTTTTAAGTGATTTTTAAGTCAGGAGCTCCGGGTCCTTCTGCTCCTGCATTCCAGTTGGTCACTTGTTTTCCAAGGAGTTTGTGGCTTTGTTATAAATCTCACTTATTATCCATATCCATTTCCCATTCTATAGCTAATCTGAAAGTTGACTAAGAAACGTCCTGTATTTTTCTGCAGTCCTCCTTGTATTAAATATTCCCTCAATCTGATCTCACCTCCAGATTTGTAAATGGTGCCTCGCAAATACAAATCATTTCTGAAAATGATAAACAGTAATCATCCAACATCGATCCCCACTTGCCATCAGTCCGACTGGCTGCCTTTAACCCCTGAGTCTTGTGTAGTCAGCTCACTGCTTAGCTCGCTGGGCGGCACGGTGACACAGTGGGTTAGCGCTGCGGCCTCACAGCGCCAGGGTCCCGGGTTTGATTCTCGGCTTGGGTCACCGTCTGTGCAGAGTCTGCACATTCTCCTCATGTCTGAGTGGGTTTCCTCCGGGTGCTCTGGTTTCCTCCCACAGCCCAAAAGACGTACTGGTTAGGGTGCATTGGTCATGCTAAATTCTCCCTCAGTGTATCCGAACAGGTGCCGGAGTGTGGCGAGTAGGAGATTTTCACAGTAAGTTCACTGCCTACTTGTGACAATAATAAGTAAAATAAATTTAACAATTAAAGCTATTCGTTCTGTTACTGGTCTACTGATTCCAAATGATCTGACTTCACTCATGAGTCCACTCTGGTGTCATAGAATCCCAAGAGAAGGCCATTCAGCCCATCAATTTATTGAAGGCCTTCTAGAAAAATAACATCTGCTCCATCACTTTTGCCTACCCCTTATATTGCTTCTTCAAAGAGCTCCGTCAGGTTGGTTAAGCCTGACCTCTCTGTGTAGTTCCATTGTTCTGCATTCCCCTGTGAGCCTGGTAACTGATCTGCGCTCACTGTGTTTGATTGGATGAGCCTGAGTGCTGATTCAGAGCTCAAGGTGACAGATGCCACAGAAAGAGTGCGGAACTGGGCTGGGATAAGCGTGAGTGTGGACATTTTGTGAATGCAGAGATATTTTAAACTCCTTGTAAGTAACCCATGCTGGGCACTTAGAAACTGGCATCATCGCAGCATTGATCAGATATTTAGAATATACATCAAACTGGCAACACACAACACCCCCCTTTTAATATCCATGCTGATCGTTCATTCTCATGTTGTCGCTCTCTAGATGTTCATTTATCTTAAATCAAAGCCTCTCTATGGGCAGACCCACTTTTTTGAGGTCCGGCCCCCATTTGTGCTTTACCAATTTCTGCCTGGCTGCCACAGCCCTTGTGGTTGCAATACCCCCATCATCCACCAGATGGTAGGAGTGTTGCAGTTTTGGAAACTAATGAACCAGTCTGGATACAATTGATCTCCAGCACTGAGTTTAAACCATTGCTGAAAACCTCTGACCCCTCCCCCACAGCTGGGATTCTCCAGTCCCGCTGCAGTGCACAGAGTTTTGGCTGAGCGCCAAACTCATTGACAGCAGTGCCGGGAATGGATAAGACCGGAGAATCTCGCCCCATATCTTTAAAGTCTATTTATTAGTGTCACAAGGTAAGCTTACATTAACACTGCAATGAAGTTACTGTGAAAATCCCATCGGGCGCCTGTTCGGGTACACTGAGGGAGAATTTAGCACCTAACCAGCACGTCTTTCGGACTGTGGGAGGAAACCAGAGCACCCGAAGGAAACCCATGCAGACACGGGGAGAATGTGCAAACTCCTCACAGACAGTGACCCAAGCCAGGATTCGAACCTGGGACCCTGGCGCTGTGAGGCAGCAGCGCTAACCACTGTGCTACCGCCCCACTCCACTTGGCGAAAGATTTGCAGTTCAAAGAACAAAGAAAATTACAGCACAGGAACAGGCCCTTCGGCCCTCCAAGCCTACACCGACCATGCTGCCCAACTGAACCTCTACCCTTCCGGGAATCGTATCCCTCCATTTCCATCCTATTCATAAATTTATCAAGACGCCTCTTAAAAGCCACTATCGTATCCGCTTCCACTACCTCCCCCAACAGTGAGTTCCAGGCACCCACACTCTCTACATGAAAAATCTGCCTCGTACACCTCCTTTAATCCTTGCCCCTCATGCCTTAAGCCAATGCCCCCTAATAATTGACTCTTCCACCCTGGGAAAAAGCTTCTGACTATCCACTCTATCCATGTCTCTCATCATCTTGTAGACTTCTATCAGGTCGCCCCTCAACCTCCGTCGCTCCAGTGAGAACAAGCCAAGTTTCTCCAACTTATCCTCAGAGCTAATGCCCTCCATGCCAGGCAACACCCTGGTAAATCTTTTCTGCACCCCCTCCAAAGCCTCCACATCCTTCTGATAGTGCGGCGACCAGAATTGAACGCTATATTCCAAATGAGGCCTAACTAAGGTTCTATAAAGCTGGTTACATCAGAACCTTAAGGTCCCAAAGGCCTTCACAGCAAAGGGGACATTGTTAAAGGGTAGGCAGTGTTATGTTAGGGATACTGAGCTGTCAATCTGCACCCACAACCAGCAATGAAATAAATTAGCAGATACTCTGTCAGGTGGGGAATAAATATTGGTGGGGCATTGATGGGAGTGGAGGGGGGGTTTGGTGGGTAACTTGATTACTCTGTATGGAAGAAGGATCTTACAACCCAGACAATGATCTGGGGTCAATGGGATGGGGCAGACGCACTCGCAAAGCTTAAAATAAAGTTAAAGTTGATCTATTGGTCACAAGTAGGCTCACGTTGACAGTGCAGTGAAGTTACTGTGAAAACCCCCTAGTCACCCCATTCCGGGGCCTGTTCAGGTACGCGGAGGGAGAATTTAGCACGGCCGGTGTGCACTGAACCAGCTCGTCTTTCGGATTGTGGGGGAAAACCCTCAGGTTTGGGCCCTGAATTACCTGGCTTTGAGACAGGGATACTGAGTGTGAAGCCCAAGGCTCGGGGATGGTGGGACTGAAAGGGTGTGCTGAAGGAGTAAGGGGTGTGGGGGAGGGAGGGGTTGGGGAGATGGAAGGGCGTGGGGGCTTTAATTTCAGATGAAGCCTCACCCGATATCTGAGAGCATGTAATCTTGAAAGAATTGACTAATGCTCTCTGTTTGTGAACACAGCAAGCTGCTTCAGTGATGGCCGTACAACCAGAATCAATATCACTCTGATCTCCAATCCAGTTTGGTTTTGATACTCCTCAGTAGCCTGTGCCAATTAGATGAAGTTTACAGGGAAAAAAACATTGTGTACAAAACAGTCCAACTGTGTCCGAAACCAATTATCAATGGTGGCGCAGCGGTTAGCAGTGCTGACCCACAGCGCCAGGGACCTGAGTTCGATTCCTGGCTCGGGTCACTGTCTGTGTGGAGTTTGCACATTCTCCTTGTGTCTGCGTGGGTTTCCTCCGGGTGCTCTGGCTTCCTCCCACTGTCCAAAGACGTGCGGGCTAGGTGGATTGGCCATGCTAAATTGTCCCTTAGTGACAGAGGAACTAGCAGGGTGGGGTTAGAGGATTAGGGTCTGGTTGGGATTGTGGTCAGCGCAGACTTGATGGGCCGAATTGCCTCCTTCTGCATTGTAGGGACTCTGTGAAAAATAATCCTTTAAGTTGACAATTAGGAAATAATCCGGTTCTCATATCACCATATTAATGAAGCTTTAACCCTTCATCTTACTTTAAGCCTCTTGGTGTTTAGTTTTTAACTGGTTGTTGGTAAACTGAACTCCTGATTCTTACAGTTAGTTTCATTTTCATTTTGTGGGTGGGTGACTGCCCAAGTTTGGATGTTCAAACCTGTTGGACCAGTATACGAGGTACAAGCATCCCGGTAATGTGTACAAAGGCTGCCAAATCTCTTCATTAGTTCCGTTCTCTCAGAGGGTTCCTGAGTCACAAAACTGCCTGGCAAAATTTGGGAGAGTTTCAAATCCAAACACGTTTTTCACAGCTCTGATAGAGGGTCACCTAGACCCCAAACGTTGGTTCTACTCTCTCCCCACAGAGGCTGTCAGACCTGCTGGTTCTTTTTTTCAGATTCCAGCATCCGCAGTATTTTGCTTTTACGTTTCTCACCAGTGCCAGACCATCCCCAACAAGAGAGAATCCAACATTTCCCTTTTTCCGTTCAATGGCATTGCTGAAGCTCCCACTGGGGGGTTACCGTTGACCAGAAACTGAACTGGGGACTAGCCGTATAAATACTATGGCTATCAGAGCAAGTCAGACATTAGGAATCCTGCTGTGAGTAACTCACCTTCGGACTCCCCAAAGCCTGTCCCCCATCTACAAGGCAAAAGTCAGGAATGTGATGGGATATTCTCCGTTTGTGTGGATGGATGCAGCTCCGATAACTCTCAAGAAGCTGAACGCTATCCAGGACAAAGCAAACCGCTTGATTGCTACCCTATCCACAAAGATTCACTCCCTCTACCACTGACACACCGTGTGTACCACCTACAAGATGCACTGCAGAATCTCACCAAGCTTCATGAGACAGCACCTTCCAAAGCCACAACCATGAACATCTAAAAGGACAAGGGCAGCAGATACCTGGGAACACCGTGTAACAGGCTCCCTCCAAACCACTCACCATCCTGACCTGGAAATGTACTGAAAAAGGGGTCGAATGGCCTCCTCCTGCTCCTAACTTTTAATATCTCATTGAGACGTATAAGATGATGAATGGGATGGATAGGATAGAGGTGGAGAGACTCTTCCCGCTCAAAAAAGACAGTAGGACTAGGGGGCACAGCCTCAAGATAAAGGGGGGGCGGTTTAGAACGGAGTTGAGGAGGAACTTCTTCACTGAAAGGGTGGTGAATCTCTGGAATTCTCTGCCCGTTGAAGTGGTGGAGGCTGCCTCGCTAAATATTTTTAAGAAGCGGGTTGATGGGTTCTTGATAAGAGAGGGGATTAAGGGTTATGGGGAGAGGGCGGGAAAGTGGAACTGAGCCACAACAGATCAGCCATGATCTTATTGAATGGCGGGGCAGGCTCGAAGGGCTAGATGGCCTACTCCTGCTCCTATTTCTTATGTTCTTATGTTCTTATCCTGTTTCTATCGCTGTTCCTTCACTGTCAAAATCCTGGAGTGGAAAACTTGTCATGAAATGTTTGGATTTCTCTTTAATATGAATGGGATCTAACGGGATTGTAACAATATCCAGCAGGAGCATTGGTGCAGGGGTTGGGCTTTTGACCCTGCTTCATGATTGAATTAGATCACGGCTGATCTGGTTGTGGTCTCACTAACAGTTTCCTATCTGCCTGCCCCACTCCCCACTCCAACTCTTGATTCCCTTATCAAAAAAACTCCGACTAACTTTGCCTTGAATAAATTCAAAATCCCAGGCTCCATTACCCTCTGGGGAAGGGAATTCCATGCAGTGGTATCCCTTTGGGAAAAGTAATCCTCTCCATCTCTGTCTTAAAGGAAGATAGTTTATTTTTAAACTTTGTTCCCTAGTTTTAGCCTCTCCAACAAGAGGAAAGAATCTGGGTATACACTCTGTCAAGTTCCCTCAGGATCATGGAATCCCTACAGTGCAGAAGGAGACCATTTGGCCCATCGAGTCTGCACTGACCACAATCCCACCCAGGCCCCTATTCCCCTAACCCCTCACAATTACCCTGCTAATCTCTCTGACACTAATGAGCAATTTAGCTTGGCCAACCCACCTAACCCATACATCTTTCAGACTGTGGGAGGAAACCGGAGCACTCAGAGGAAACCCACGCAGGCACGGGGAGAAAGTGCAAACTCCACACAGAGACAGTGACCCCAGCCAGGAAATGAACCCAGGTCCCTGTCGCTGTGAGGCAGCCGTGCTAACCACTGTGCCACCCTGCGCAGGATCGTATCTCTTTAAATAAGATTTTCTTCCATTCTTCAAACAGCAATAGCTAGTACCCCAAACTGCTCAGTCTGTCCTCATTAGGCAACCTCTTGCTCCCAGGAATGATTTAAGTGAACCTTCTCTGAACTGCTTTGGAACCATTGTACCTGTTTTCAAATAAGGATTCCAGAATTGCACCAGATGTGATCTCCCCAAAACCCTGCATGGCTGTCAAAAACACTCGCTACTTCTATACTCAATGCGGTGTATTCTCCCCGTACCGCCTTCTTCAGCACCCTGTCCACTTCCAAGGAGCTAACCTCATCCAAATCATTGACATCGGTTGCATTGGAAAGATCCCAGGTTGAAGAAATGTACAGGATCTTTGGCCAACAGATTACCTGGTCGCTGTCAGATTGCTTCTTGTGGGATCTTGCTGTGCTGTCATTACAACAGTGGATTCGCTTAAAAAAAAACTTCATTGACTGAAAAAAAAGTACTTTGAGATATCCTGAGGTCATGAAAGGTGCTGTACATCTGAAACCCTTCGATTAGATTCCAGCCTGTGACAATTGGCAAACAATGTGTGGGTTTTCTCCGGGTGCTCCGATTTCCTTCCACGCTCCAAAGTTGTGCAGATTGGGCTGATTGGCCGTGCTAAATTGACCCTTGGTTTTGGGGGATCGGCAGGGTAAATATGTGGGGTTATGGGAATAGGGCCTGGGTGGGATTGTGGTCAGTGTAGACTCAATGGGCTGAGTGGCCTGTAGGGATTTTATGATTCTATGAATGAACTAAAAGAGCAAGTTTGCCCCCTTGGAGTATTGGTAGTTGTGTTGATGCTGGATGGATGTTGTTCGAAGGGATTGCAGGGATCCTAGCACCCACTAGGTGAACACAGTAAGAAGTCTCACAACACCAGGTTAAAGTCAGTCAGGTAAATGCTAAATTAACCTGTTGGACTTTAACCTGGTGTTGTGAGGCTTCTTACTATGCCGACCCCAGTCCAATACCGGCATCTCCACATCATGGCCACCTAGTGGGTGATGTGTCGTGTGTCGTTAACCTGGTGTTGTGAGACTTCTTACTGTTCTCACCCACAAGGTGGCACATCATTACCACATTCACCGTGATTCACATATTCTTCTCTGTGCATTTGGAGTGCAAGGTTTACATCTTAAACAACAACCGGCCAAGATTTTAGATCCCCCACTTTACCATAAGTTGATACGGGAAATGCAATTTCTCTGGGATTGAGTAAACCAAAATTAAAAGGGACATAAACAGGAGGGGCACTGACTAATCCAGTTGAGTGTGGTGCTGAGAGGATTCTGAGGAAGAATGCCCTCATTGAGAAAAGGAGGGGAGACATTGGAAACCAGGCATTGTAGCAACCTGGGGCGAGCAGGCTTGATGGGCTGAATGGCTTCTGCCATTCCGACAATCTAATCCAATTTAAGTTGGTTGTTCTGTACTTAGTACAGTTACAGAAGGCTGTGTGTTTAACTTTCCCAGGTATGTTAGGAGCATTAGAATGGCTTAAGCAAATCTCAGGATTAGTGAGTCAACTGTGAGAGCACTAAAAATAAATGGGAGAAAGAAAGGAAAATAGACAGAAAGAGAGAGAGAGACAGAGAGAGATACAGAGAAAGAGAGACAGAGAGACAGAGAATCAGAGAGAGAGAAACAGCGACACAGAGAGAGAGAGAACAGAGCAAGACAGAGAGTGACAGGGAGAGTGAGAGAGAGATAAAGACAGAGAGCGACAGGGAGAGTGAGAGAGAGACAAGGAGAGAGAGTGGCAGAGAGAGAGAGGGAGGGACAGAGACAGAGATAGAGAGCGACAGAGAGAGAGACAAGGAGAGACAGTGGCAGAGAGAGAGAGAGAGAAAGACAGAGAGAGAACAACAGAGTGACAGACAGAGAGAAAAAGAGGCAGAGAGAGAGAGACAGAGAGAGAGAGTGACAGAGGGACAGAGAGACAGAGAGAGAGAGAGACAGGTGAGAGATGCAGAGAGAGAGTCAGAGAGAGGAACAGAGAGAGAGTCAAAGAGCGAGAGCAACAGAGAGAGAGAGACAGAGAGGGAGAGAGCGAAAGGCATAGAAAAGAAAGAAAAAATATACAAAGTGTCACCTCATGTCTGAAGCTACGCACATAATCTGAGGAACAGATGGAGACCATTCAGTCATAGAGGTTTACAGCATGGAAACAGGCCCTTTGGCCCAACTTGTCCATGCTGCCATTTCTTTTTAAAAGACTTAAGCTCATGCTAATTGCCCTCATTTGGCCCATATACCTCTATTCCCATTTTACCATGTAACTGTCTAAATGCTTTTTAAAAAACAAAATTGTACCTGTCTCTACTACTGCCTCTGGCAGCTCGTTCCACACACTCACCACCCTCTGTGTGAAAAAATTGCCCCTCTGGACCCTTTTGTATCTCTCCCCTCTCACCTTAAACCTGTGCCCTCCAGTTTTAGACCCCCCTGCCTTTGGGATAAGATATTGACTATCCAGCTGATCTGTGCCCCTCATTATTTTATAGACCTCTGTAATATCACCGCTCAGCCTCCTATGCTCCAGAGAGAAAAAGTCCCAGTCTATCCAGCCTCTCCTTATAACTCAAACCATCAAATCCCAGTAGCATCCTAGTAAATCTTTTCTGCACTCTTTCTAGTTTAATAATGTCCTTTGTGTAATAGGTTGACCAGAATTGCACACAGGATTCCAAGTGTGGTCTTACCAATGTCTTGTACAACTTCAACAAGACGTCCCAACTCCTGTATCCAATGTTCTGACCAATGAAACCAAGCATGCTGAATGCCTTATTCACCACTCTGTCCACCTGTGGCTCCACTTTCAAGGAGCTATGAGCCTGTACCCCTAGATCTCTTTGCCCTGTAACTCTCCCCAACGCCCTACCATTAACTGAATAAGTCCCTCGGATCTGTACTGCTACTTGTAGATCGTGGATGATCTGCTCTGTCTTTTCTCCAGAACTTTTAATATCGTTTACTCAGCAAAACTCAATCAATCTCAATTTTGACATTTTCAATTGACCCCTCTCCACTTCATACCCCGACCCTCCACCTCCAATCCCCACCCCCACCCTCATTCCCACAGCTTTATTGAGGGAGAGCTCTCCATTTTCCTCTGCCCTATTATTCTGGATTCTGTCACCAGAGGAAGTTGTTTTTTTTTCTCTCTCCTTTAACCACCTCAAACACTCCAGGCCGGGGTTTTCCGTGTAGCCCAGCCTGTGTTTCAGGGCAGCAGAGGTGACCCCCCATTGGATGGCAGTGGCATTTTCTAGTCCCACTCTCTACATTATCTGAAGGCCATTCCTGTCATTTGGAGTCTCTGTCTCTCTCTCTGTCTCACTGGGAGATTTTTGTCTGGAGACTAACAGTTTGGAGCCCCGGTGTACTTGTCTTCTCCGCTTGACCGCATCCTTTTAACCCCTTCATTGAGGCCGATTGTTAACATGTCTACCAGTCCCCTTGGCACGGAGGGTATAAAGGGCAAGCAAGGGTGGTGGGTGGTTTGGCAATGGGTTGGAGTGAAGTCAGCACGAGGGCTTTGAGGGGTCATGGGGATGGGCAGGAGGAGGGCTTAATTTGGCCTGGAGGGTTTGAAGGGCACAGAGGTAGCATTGGGAAATGCAATGCGGGTGGCACGCTAACACAGTGGTTAGCACTGCTGCTTCACAGCTCCAGGGTCCTGGGTTCGATTCCCGGCTCGGGTCACTGACTGTGTGGAGTTTGCACATTCTCCTCGTGTTTGCATGGGTTCCCTCCGGGTACTCCGTTTCCTCCTGCAGTCCAAAGATGTGTGGGTTAGGTTGATCGGCCATGCTAAGAGAATTGCTCCTTAGTGTCCAGAGATGCGTAGGTTAGAGGGATTAGTAGGTATAATATGTAGGGATATGAGGGTAGGGCCTGGGTGGGATTGTGTTCGGTGCAAACTCGATGGGCTGAAGGGCCTCTTTCTGCACTGTAGGGATCTATGAGTTCTATGAGCTTGGTGAAAGGTGAGGGCTAGAACTCAATGAAAGGTTTGACCAATAAAAGATCCCATTGAACCAACTATCTGTCTTGTCACACAGATACCCTGCGGACGTCTCTAATCTGTTCCTGGGGGCTGGGAATGTACCTGACATCCTCCCACCCCAGCACTTTCTACCAATGCAGGTCTGTGAGGTGAGCAATTTTCCAATTCCTGCCACCTATCTCAGAGATGAAGAGTTTGGAGTCACCCGAACTGTGATGGGGTGGCAACAGTCTTCTCCGAATGGATGGGCTGATGGGCTATCATGGCCTTTGTGCGCCTGTTAGCTTGCACAGGTCACGTTTAATGTGAGTTAATAAGAAGCGGCTGCGGGGCTGACGAGACAGTTGCACACCTCCTTGTGGGATGTGCCTTTGCAAAGAAGGTCTGGAGCGAGATGCAGTGGTACTTGTCGAGGCGCGTCACGAGCAGCTCGGTGACGCAGGACTCTGTGTGTCCTTGTGCATGAGTCGCAAAAACCCAGCTTGCAGGTGCAGCAGGTGGTCAGGAAGGCGAATGGGATGCTGGCCTTCATAGCGAGGGGGATTGAATATAAAAGTAGGGAGGTCTTGCTGCGGCTGTATAGGGCATTGGTGAGGCCGCAGCTGGAGTACTGTGTGCAGTTTTGGGTGCCGTACCTGCGCAAAGATATTTTGGCCTTGGAGGGAGTGCAGAGGAGGTTTACTAGGCTGATACCGGAGTTGAGGGGGTTGAGCTATGAGGAGAGGCTGAATAAACTGGGCTTGTACTCGTTAGAGTTTAGAAGAATGAGAGGAGATCTCATTGAGACGTATAAGATGATGAATGGGATGGATAGGATAGAGGTGGAGAGACTCTTCCCGCTCAGAAAGGACAGTAGGACTAGGGGGCACAGCCTCAAGATAAAAGGGGGGCGGTTTAGAACGGAGTTGAGGAGGAACTTCTTCACTCAAAGGGTGGTGAATCTCTGGAATTCTCTGCCCGTTGAAGTGGTGGAGGCTGCCTCGCTAAATATTTTTAAGACGCGGGTTGATGGGTTTTTGATAAGAGAGGGGATTAAGGATTATGGGGAGAGGGCGGGAATGTGGAACTGAGCCACGACAGATCAGCCATGATCTTATTGAATGGCGGGGCAGGCTCGAAGGGCTGGATGGCCTACTCCTGCTCCTATTTCTTATGTTCTTATGCTCTATGGGCTGTTTCCGGGGACGCACACCGAGACAAATATCAACCGCTGCTGGAAGGTCATCAACTCGGTGAAGGACGCACTTTGGTCCGCCCGAAACTTGCTGACCTTCCAGTTGAAAGAACTGTCCTCGACCGAGTGTTGCAGACTGGCACATTCCAAGGTCCAGGACTATGTGCTGGGGGACGCGCTGAAGCTCGGGGCAACCGCCGCAAAGGCACAGTGGGGAAAGGCCACACTGTAAGGCCTTTTAACAGAGGCAGACTGAGGGCCTGGGAACTGCAGAACACCCTCGACCTGCATAACCGTGCGCCAATCTGAGCAATAACACAGTAATTTATTGAGGCATGTATATAGTTTTAAGTTTGAAATGTTATGACTGTAATTTGTATAGAACTGTAAAAAGTTTTAATTCTGCACTGTTTCGCAATTCAAAGACACGTAGATTTGCAATGGTTTATTTGAGGTTTTTATAAATAAAGTATATTTTTGGAAAAAGAAATTTAATGTGAGTTAATAAGAGGAAACTCCAAACATTACACAGCTGATGGTTAGAGAGGCAGAAGCAGCGTAACAGTCTTTCCAGATTAAAACTCAGCAGACTGATGAATCCGATGTTTAATGAAACTGATTTGTGTAATTATTGGAATGACTGCAAAGGCAGAAGCTTTGGTCTTAACAGGTTTTACTGTGCGCAAGACAGCGGGAGCTGTCACTGTAAAGCTTCAAGGAGAATTAATGAAGTTGGGAAAGGTTTAACCCTTTGGAGAATGAGCAGACAGTGAGATTTCATTGAGTATGAGGGGCTAGCACGGTGGCAGAGTGGTTAGCACTGCTGCCTCACAGTGCCAGCGACCTGGGTTCGATTCCCGACCTTGGGCCACTGTCTGTGCCGAGTTCGCACATTCTCCCCATGTCTGCGTGGGTTTCCTCCAGGTGCTCCAGTTTCCTCCCACACTCCAAAGACGTGCGGGTTAGGTAGATTGGCCACACTAAATTGCCCCTTAGTGTCCAGGAGGACCAGCAGGGTAAATACAGGGAGTTGTTGGGAATAGGGCCGAGGTGGGATTGTAGCCAGTGCAGACTCAATGGGTCGAATGGCCTCCTTTTGCACTGTAGAGATTCGATGATTCTTTCCTGCCTGGGAAGAGGAGAAGATGATGATGCTGAGAGGATTGGGCGGGAAGGTGGGGGGTTTGGTGGCTGGAAAGAATAATAAATGTTTGGGCATGAGTGGATGCGGTCAAAATGGGCTCTGTGATTGGCTTCAAAAGGCAAGTCGGTACATTTTTGGAGGGAGGGCTATTGAATTGATTGCTGTGTGTGGCACATAGAGGGCGAGATCTTACAACCTCGCTCAAGTGAGACTGGAAATTCCTACCCAAGGTCGACTGACATTTCCATTGTCCACCCCTCCCCCGCTCTGATTCCGAGGTGGGCGGGGTGATAGCGTTCCGGCGAAAATCCCTACTGTGCAGAAGGAGGCCACTTGGCCCATCGAGTTGGCACCAACAACATACCCACCCAGACCCCATCTCCATAACCCCCTGCATTTACCCTAGCTAGTCCCCTGACACTAAGGGTCAATTTAGCACGGCCAATCCACCTAACCCGCACATCTTTGGACTGTGGGAGGAAACTGGAGCACTTGGAGGAAACCCACACAGACGTGGGTGATTGTGTGGAGTTTACACATCCTCCCTGTATTTCATCCGGCTTCTTTGGTTTCCTCCCACAGTCCAAAGATGTTCCGGTTAGGTGGATTGGCCATGCTAAATTGTCCCTTAGTGTCCAAGGAGGTGTACGTTCAGTGGATTGGCCATGCTAAATTGCCCCTTAGTGTCCAAGGAGGTGTATGTTCAGTGGATTGGCCATGCTAAATTGCCCCTTAGTGTCCAAAGGTGTACAGGTTAGGTGAATCAGCCATGGTAAATGTGTAGATAGCACAGGGGTGAGGTCTGGGTAAAATACTCTGTCACAGAGTCATTACAGGCCTAATGGGCCAAATGGCCTCCTTCTGCACTGTAGGAATTCTATGATTCCAGGGTGTAGGAGATCATCTGGGATAGGGAATGCCGTGCTTTAATAATGATACAAAGGCATTAACTCAGAAAGGATGGTGTTAACAGGTTTTGGGTCCATTTATGTAGACTGGGCGCAAGGGGACATACAAAGATACAAAACTCGAAGACACATCAGCAGAAGTGTTCTGCTCAGAAGCCAAAATGAAACTGAGACTGGATCACCTGACACACTTACCTTTGAGTGATGACATGCTGCTTTCCCTTGAAGGCAGAACACAACACCATCCAAATCCGCACCCACGATGAACAGGTTTTTTGTACCCCACACCTATGCTATTCTTCAAGTTTCAGCCCATTGTTATTAATGGTTTGAAGATGGCAGAGTTTGTGAAGTTTCCCAGTATGTGGTCCCTCTTAGTGTTAGCCGGGGAGACTGACAAACGTTCTGACCTGATAACTTTAACAAAGGAATGCCTGCAGAAGTCAAACCCATAATGGTTTCTTCTCTCCCTCACAAGTCAGTCTTGTCCCTTGTGAATTTGTCTTGAGCGCGTCTCAACACATGGATCCCCCCAGTGCCTGGTGGGGTTATTCAGTTCGATACTTCCCTGGGCTATCACTGTTTGCTGTGCAGATACATGGATTTGGGCCGGTCTCTGTGGGAGTTTGCACATTCTCCCCGTGATTGCGTGGGTTTTCTCCGGCTGCTCCAGTTTCCAAAACCCACCCCACACCCCAAAAACGTGCTCTTAGGCTGATTGGTGTAACAAATTATCCCTAAATGAGTCTTCCCTCAATCTTCCCCAATAGGCGTAGACGAAGGTCATGGGTAGAGGAGGGCGCTCATAACGTTAAGATGGTGGCGTGGGCTCGTTGGGCCTGTTTCCCATGCTGTGTTGTTCTTTGTATTCGGGACAATGAGGACAATATCGAGGGAGAGGTGAAAAAGATATTATTTTACCCAGCTGGTTGTTGCGATCTGGAAGGCGCTGCCTGAAAGGGCGGTGGAAACAGATTCAATTGGAGCTTTCAAGAGGAAATTGGATTGGCACGAGAAGAAGAAAATATTTGCAGAGTTGCGGGGGAAGAGCAGATGGAATCCGACTAATTGGCTCGGTCCTTCGGAGAGCTGGCACAGAAATGATGGGCCAAATGGTGTCCTGCTGTGCCTCCATTCCCTCACTCATCAGCTGCCGTATTGTAAGATTTTCCTTCAATGTAAGACACTCGGTGCTGAGTGTAATTGTCAAAAGCTGACTAGGAGATCACTGAGCCCCATTAAATGCTCGAAGTTGTTATCTGCTGTTAGCCCAAATTGTTATTCATGCCTTGTAGACACGGCTGAGCACTGATCTGGAGGTGTTATGACTGGAGTTAAATCCTTTGACTGTCTGAAATCCACTCAAGTAAGCTGAGGTGAATGAACTAAATGCACCATTTCGTTCTAGGAATCCTTACTTAAAGCCTGCATTAGACAGAGCTTATGAGACTCGGCTCAATAACTCAGGGGCCAACTCTGTGTGAAGGTTATAGTTGTGATACACAAAAAAAACTTGCATTTGTCTAGCGCCTTTTTACAAGATGTCCCCACATGCTTTACAGCCAATGAATTACTTTGTCATTTCATTTTATTGGTGTAGCACGGTGGCACAGTAGTTAGCACTGCTGCCTCACTGCTCCAGGGACCTGGGTTCGATTCCCGGCTTGGGTCACTGTCTGTGTGGAGTTTGCTTGTTCTCCTCATGTCTGCGTGGGTTTCCTCTGGGTGCTCCAGTTTCCTCCCACAGTCCAAAGATGTGCTGGTTAGGTGGATTGGCCGTGATAAATTGCCCCTTAGTGTCAGGGGGATTAACGGAGTGGAGTTGTGGGGATAGGGCCTCATTGGGATTGTTGTCACTAAAGCCTTGATGGGCTGAATGGCCTCCTTCTGCACTGTTGGGATTGTATGATTTCAAGGACATCATCCACTGCGCTAGCTCGCTTGGTTTCAATCATTCAGTTGACGGCCTTTTAATGAGTAAGAGATGGAGCGTCCATCTGTCTTTGGGAAGAAGTCTTGCCTCATGGGCCTGCCAGCCAATTGGAGTAGAGGAGCTCTTGCGCCGCCTCAGGATCCTTAGTCGCTGCTGATGTACTCTATGAATGGTATGCGTTGTTTGCAAGAAACAATACTTGACTGTATGTCAATACACGTGACAATAATAAATCAAATCAAAGGCATTGCAGGGGACCCGCGAGGAAGCTGGACCATGGATGACCCCAAACCCGGGTAAGTCCGAGATCACCCTGGGGCTGGGTTAGCCAGCCATGGTGAGGTGGGTGGGGTGGGGGAGCTGTGAAAAGGGGTGGTGAGGGGATACAGGCGCATGTTTGGTGAGGCTGGGTGGAGGCTGAACAGGGAGGCAAAGCAGTAGGCGACACAACAGGCCCGAGAAGAAAGCATCCATCAACCCAGAGGATTAACGCTAGCGAGCTGCTCATTGGATACAGGCATCTCCTACCATCCTCTCAGCAAAGACAAACTACCAATTAAACTAACTGAAATGAACTAAGTGACAAATTAAAAGAGCAACGCTTTGAAGGGATAGTGGATCAAACCGAAACGAATCACAAAGACATTTTAAATTATTCAATCAAAATGTGATTTAAGGGATCAATAAATCATCCCATTTCTCGCAGTGCCCACTGGGCACAGAAGGCCTTAATGATACTGATGGAGTTATCCATTATATCAGAGTGGTGGTGAAATGTGGCCATTAATTGGGCATTAATTGCCCACTTAAGGGTCTCAGTTGGGCCATGAGTGGGCAGCACATTTCCCTACCACCTGTCAAATTGTGGTAATGGTAGGAGATGGCGGGCTGGCGATGGGCAAGGCTCACACTCTACTTTCAAAGAACAAAGAAAATTACAGCACAGGGGCCTGGGTTCGATTCCCGGCTTGGGTCACTGTCTGTGTGGAGTCTGCACATTCTCCCAGTGTCTGTGTGGGTTTCCTCTGGGTGCTCTAGTTTCCTCCCACAGTCCAAAGATGTGCTGGTTAGGTGGATTGGCCGTCATAAATTGCCCCTTAGTGTCAGGGGGATTAACGGAGTGGAGTTGTGGGGATAGGGCCTCATTGGGATTGTTGTCATTGAAGGCCTGATGGGCTGAATGGCCTCCTTTTGCACTGTCGGGATTCTATGATTTCAAGGACATCATCCACTGTGCTAGCTCGCCCTTCAGCCCTCCAAGCCTGCACTGACCATGCTGCCCGACTGAACTAAAACCCCCTACCCTTCCAGGGACCATATCCCTCTATTCCCATCCTATTCATGTATTTGTCAGATGCCCCTTAAAAGTCATTACCATATCCGCTTCCACAACCTCCCCCGGCAACGAGTTCCAGGCACCCACTACTCTCTGTGTAAAAAAAAAATCTGCCTCGTACATCTCCTTTAAACCTTGCCCATCACACCTTCAACCTGCGCCCCCTAGTCATTGACTCTTCCACCCTGGGAAAAGCTTCTGACTCTCTGTCCATGCCTCTCATAATCTTGTAGACTTCTATCAGGTCTCCCCTCAACCTCAATCATTCCAGTAAGAACAAACCAAGTTTCTCCTTATAGCTAATACCCTCCATACCAGGCAACATTCTAGTAAATCTTTTCTGTACCCTCTCCAAAGCCTCCACATCCTTCTCGTAATGTGGCGACCAGAATTGAACACTATATTTCAAGTGCAGCCTAACTAAGGTTCTATAAAGCTGCAACATGACTTGCCAATTTTTAACCTCAATGCCCCGGGCGATAAAAGCAAGCTTGCCGTATGCCTTCTTGACTACCTTCTCCACCTGCATTGCCACTTTCAGTGATTTGTGTACCTGTATCCCTTTGCCTATCAATATTCTTAAGGGTTTTGCCATTTACTGTATATTTCCTATCTGTATTAGACCTTCCAAAATGCATGACCTCACATTTGTCTGGATTAAACTCCATCTGCCGTCTCTCCGCCCAAGTCTCCAACTGGTCTATATCCTGCTATATCTGGTCCTCATCAGATGTATCCTCTGATGGTCTGCAAATTTACCAACCTTTGTGTCATCCGCAAACTTACTATATTTTTCTCCAAATCATTGATATATATTATAACCAGCAAAGGTCCTAGCACTGGTCCCTGAGAATTGCCACTTGTCACAGCTCTCCATCCAGAATCGCACTCTTGCTCTGCTACCCTCTACCTTCTTTGACCGAGCCAGCTTTGTATCAACCTTACCAGCTCACCTCTGATCCCATGTGACTTCACCTTCTGCACCAGTCTACAGTGAGGGATCTTGTCAAAGGCGTTACTGAAGTCCATGTAGACAACATCTAGTGCCCTGCCCTCATCAATCACCTTTGCCACTTCCTCGAAAAACTTGATCAAGTTCATGAGACACGGTCTCGCCTTCACAAAGCCATGTTGCCTCTCACTAATACATCCACTTATTTCCAAGTGGGAATAAATCCTGTCTCGAAGAATCCTCTGCAATAATTTCCCTACCACTGTTGTAAGGCTCACCGGCCTGTAATTACCTGGATTATTCTTGCTACCCTTCTTAAACAAAGGAACAACATTGGCTATTCTCCAATCCTCTGGGGCCTTCCCCTGTAGCCAGTGAGGATACAAAGATTTCTCCCACGGAAATTTCCTCCCTTGCTTCTCTCAGTATCCTGGGGTGTATCCCATCAGGCCTTGAGGACTTGTCTACTTAATGTTTCTCAAGAACCCCAATACCTCCTCCTTTTTGATCTCAACATGACTCAAACTATCTACACATCCTTTCCCAGATTCATCATCCATCAAGTCCTTCTCTTTGGCGAATACTGACACAAAATACTCATTTAACACCTTGCCTCTGGCTCCAAGCATAGATTCCCTCTCTTGCCCTTGAGTAGGCCAGCCCTCTTCCTGGCTACCCTCTTGCTCTTTACATACGTATAAAAAACCTTGGGATTTTCCTTAATCCTGCTGACCAATGCTTTTTCGTGACCCTTTTCAGCTCTCCTTACTCCTTGCTTAATTTTCTGGAATCTCCAGGCCTATCTTGGAGAGTTTAAAGCCTATTTATTTGTCACAAGTAAAGTTTACATTAACACTGCAAAGAAGTTACTGTGAAAATCCCCTTGTCTGGCACCTGTTTGGGTCAATGCACTTAACCAGCATATCTTTCAGACTGTGGGAGGAAACCGGAGCACACCGACACAGACACAGGGAGAACGTGCAAACTCCACACAGACAGTGACCCAAGACAGGAATTGAACCCGGGTCCCTGGCGTTGTGAGGCAGCAGTGCTAACCACTGTGCCCACTGTGCCACCTGTCGATAGCCTTAACTGCAAGCAGGTTGCTCTTTCCGATTTGGAGCTTAAAGCATAGTGAGGAAAAAAACTGTCCTGACTGCCAAGCGAACGAGATTGAACATGTGACCCGGTAGAATGAACTATTTATAATTTTGCCTTGAATAGCCATTTCAGAAACTCCTCAGCAACACATGCAGAGTGACAAGAGCTACTCCCAATACTCTCCCTGTTGGAAATGGTCTGTGCCTTCAACATGTAGCAAAAATGGGGAAAAAATAGCTTCAATTTCCCACGAACTATCATCCCCTTATCTCGAAAATGACAGAGAATTATTTGTAGAAATGAAGTTCTTTCAGAAAAAGCAGTGGAAAAAATACACACAACAGTTTGAAAATGCAAAGAGGAAAGAAGCCTTTGGTCATTCATTTCAAAGTTAAATTTTGTTTGTTGCAGATTAAGCAGTGCCTGCAGCAGGGGGATTATGGAGCTATAGCTCAGAAAGCCCAACACTACCTCGACTTTCTCAGAAGGCGAAGGAAATTCTATATCTCCACCACGACCGTCACCAACTTTTACAGATGCTCCATAGTTGTCAAATAGGAGGCAGAGAGTGGGGGTCAATGGGTGCTATTCAGATTGGCGGTTGGTGACTAGTGGGGTGCCCCAGGGGTCGGTGCTGGGGCCTCAGCTATTTACCATTTATATAGATGATCTGGAGGAGGGAACCGAGTGTAGGGTGTCGAAATTTGCTGATGACACCAAGACTGGGGGAAAGGCAAATTGTGCGGAGGGTGTGGAGAGTCTGCAGAAGGATCTAGATAGGCTGGGCGAATGGGCCAGGAAATGGCAAATGGAATTTAATGTTGGCAAGTGTGAGGTGGTCCACTTTGGTAGGAAGAATGGTAGGAAGGACTATTACTTACGTGGCGAAAAACTGCAGCAGGCGACGGTGCAGAGGGACCTCGGGGTCCTTGTGCATGAGTCGCAAAAACCCAGCCTGCAGGTGCAGCAGGTGGTCAGGAAGGCGAATGGGATGCTGGCCTTCATAGCGAGGGGGATTGAATATAAAAGTAGGGAGGTCTTGCTGCAGCTGTATAGGGCACTGGTGAGGCCGCAGCTGGAGTACTGTGTGCAGTTTTGGGCGCCGCACCTGCGCAAGGATATTTTGGCCTTGGAGGGAGTGCAGAGGAGGTTTACTAGGCTGATACCGGAGTTGAGGGGGTTGAGCTATGAGGAGAGGCTGAATAAACTAGGCTTGTACTCGTTAGAGTTTAGAAGAATGAGGGGAGATCTCATTGAGACGTATAAGATGATGAATGGGATGGATAGGATAGAGGTGGAAAGACTCTTCCCGCTCAAAAAAGACAGTAGGACTAGGGGGCACAGCCTCAAGATAAAGGGGGGGCGGTTCAGAACGGAGTTGAGGAGGAACTTCTTCACTCAAAGGGTGGTGAATCTCTGGAATTCTCTGCCCGTTGAAGTGGTGGAGGCTGCCTCGCTAAATATTTTTAAGAAGCGGGTTGATGGGTTTTTGATAAGAGAGGGGATTAAGGGTTATGGGGAGAGGGCGGGAAAGTGGAACTGAGCCACGACAGATCAGCCATGATCTTATTGAATGGCGGGGCAGGCTCGAAGGGCCAGATGGCCTACTCCTGCTCCTATTTCTTATGTTCTTATGTTCTTATGAAAGCATTCTTTCTGGTTGTATCACAGCTTGGGATGGGCTCCTGCTCTGCCCAAGACCATAAGGAACTACAAAGAGTCGTGAATGAAGTTTTCAGAGATCCTTTGGATACCAGCAACCTGAGGCACATTCAGTCAACTCTTAACACAAACCGCGCTGGACGCCATGCATCCAATGCAAGATCTTTAATTACTTGTGCACAAGGATAACTTCCTCTCCCTCCATCGATATTGCCGGACTGGTTCTGAGGTTGCAGAGAGACAACTCAACAATTATAGTCAATTACAACAAATCAGCAATAAGAGACTTTTCACATCTTTCATTTACATACAGATTTGCCAATTGGTATAGAACAGCACAGTGCAGAAAGAGGCCCTTCGGCCCATCGAGTCTGCACCGAACACAATCCCACCCAGACCCTACCCCCATATCCCTACATATCATACCCACTAATCCCTCTAACCTATACATCCCTGGACACTAAGGGGAAATTTCTTAGCACGGCCAATCAAACATCTTTGGACTGTGGGAGGAAACCAGAGTACACAGAGGAAACCCACGCAGACACGAGGAGAACATGCAAACTCCACACAGACAGTGACCTGAGCCAGGAGCATTATCCTGAGCATCCCTCCTTTTCCTGCATGGGCAAACTCACGTAACATGTGGGCAAGCCAGAGCAGGAGTGCTCTGGATGGATCCCACCCTGTGAGATTAGGTGGGTACAGTCTGGCAGAACCCATTTCACTCATGGACATAAAAGGTTAAAGGTCTTATCTTAGTTTAATGGCACTAATACAGGTGCAGAGGTACAGCGACCTCTGAATCAAGGAGGGATTGTGGGATCCTCTGCATAGTTTGTCCAGTTAAAATGCTTCATTTCAAGGCATTTCTGCCTAATGAAACGAATTGTGCTGTGCTTCAAGCTAATTTAGGCTAATTCTGGATCCAGCTTAGGAATTTAGCTGCACTCTTCGGAAATACAATGTGAGGTAAACAAGCTTGCTCATGGCCACCGAAGCAAGTTGTGCCTGTACGCGACTTTCAACAATATAAGTATTCAGTTATATTGTAGACACAGATCGATGTTTAATTAGTTCGATCCAGACTGTGTTCTGAGTTGCTCAATCCAAGCCGGCCTTTGGCCGCTCACTCTCCCTCTCTCCTCTTAAATAATCCCCATTTCGCTGGGAAAATCCTAGAGGATATTGTCAGGGGCTGAGGGGAGAGCGAGATCCTGCAGGAGACAGCTGAATTCAGCACAGTTGGGAATCCATTCATATACCCAAATCTGCATTTAATGGAGTCTTTGCAGCAGCACTCTGAACTTTTGACACAAACTAATCAGCGTTACAGCAACTGAAGTTAGTTCCAATTAATGTCATACAGCTCTTGTTTGGATCCTCAATGATCTCAAGAAGGTTGCCTATTAGGATTAGCCCTTAGTACACTAAAGGCAGTAGCTTATTTTAACATTTAAAAAGATATAACTCAATCTACTTGCTGTGTGACACAATTTGGCACTATCTATAATTTCACCAGCAACAAGGCTGTGGCAAAATACCTGAATACGTCCCAAGATTCAATGAAATGAATTTATGGCAGTAGTGTAAAATGGATGATTACAATTCATCACCAGTTACATCTCTCTCCTGACTTTCTGAGAGGGATGTAAAATGAGCAGCAAATGCAAAATTGCTCATTTTAGGCAAATTGCAAAAGTCAAATTGCTCCTGATCTTTCAATATTGCGCGTCAAAAGGAAAAGAAAATGATTGTCCAAAATATTTGTAGTTATCATGTTATCGGGAGTTCCTTGTGTTATTTTATTGTATTTATTATTTATTTACACCACATATTCATTTCACGCAAAGCATTTTCCCTTAATTTTGGTGTCTTCCATTTAATTGATTTGATACTTTCTAATTTATTACTGTGATGATTTATTTTTGTATTTATGTTTGATGTTTAAGATTAGGATACAATTATGATTCCCCTGGGGATCTGAGGAGTCAATTTACTGAGTAACCTCATCTCCCCAAATGACTGCAGATTTTTCCTTACTACAATCGTTAAAGCACAGTCTTTTCTGTAACAGCGGTTATAAACATTTGTTCACACACGAAACAAAATAAAATTGCATACATCCAGCGCAAGAATGAAGTAATCAGCAAAGTACATTACCAGTTGTATTAAATTACCATTTCGTAAACTCGACAGAGTTACTGTTGCACAAATAAAGACAGATTTTGCTGGCAGCTAGCGAATGGAAATTACATTCCCAAAAACATAATGACACAGCAAAACTGAAGCTTCACAAGGTCAAGAAAATCAAAACAAGCAAAAAAATTGCTATCACAGGAATAACATTGTGCAGCAAATTATACAAGTAAATTCTACGGTATTTCAAGCAGTAATCACATGTACTGATATTGATGGCTACATTAAATGTTGGTGCACGGTGTAGGGAGTTGTTGGGGGTGCGGATGGTGAGGGAGGCGGGGGTGGCATGCCTGGAGGTCTCTGGATACAGTCCTGGGACCAGTGTCCCTGGACACAGCAGATGAAACAGACACTAGTGTTGCTGTCTCGGCCAGTTGATTGCCTTATCCCCAGCCCGGCATCCTCCACCTCTGCCCCAACTGGCCGGCGTACAATTCATTATCTGCGACTCTACTTCTCGATTTTGGCTTCGGCTTTTGGGGTGCGGGAGGGTTCTAACAAGCTTGAGTGGGTCCTGTTTCCCTCCCACCCAACACAAGTCACTGCAAACATTTTCTTCAGATCAGGATGCGACCCCAGTACAACAAGCGCTGACGTTCCAGCATTTTGAGATGTACTCAAACAATTCGTGAACACCGAGTGAAACTTTTCTACATAATACATTCTACATTCTCTACATAATACCTGATAAGATAGGATACATAGCACTGTGCTATGTATCCTATGCCAATGTACCTTTCGAGTCCAGACAATTAAAATATGCCTAGAAAGAAAAAATTAAGGGAACTAAGAGTATTCCCATAGGAAAAGGCTCATGTGCCTTCTCGAATGAATTTCCCATGATCAAAGAAGGGATCTGTTCTATGTTGCTGGCCAGCGTGGGACACGGTTACACACAGACAGACACAGACTGACACACAAAGAAACAGGCTAACAGAGGGTTAAAACTCTTACGATTTGAGCAGAGCAAAATCATCTCATTTAGGGTGCCAGGAAATGGTCTAACAAATAGATCTGAATCAATTTGGAATTAGGTAGTCAATCAAATTGGGACCATGGTTTTCCAGGGACTTGAATCCTGGAAAGTGCTATACAGGGGGTCCAACTCCCAATCCTTCTACTGCAACCTCAGGGGACTAGAACCCTTGTGAGACCCTGCTTACCCTGGTAATGTCCACACAGAGCAGCGTGTACATTCCCTGGTCAAGATGGCTTAATGCCCAAAACCAGGCAACCATGCTCTCCGAGCCCTTGGTCAGTGAGGCACCACGCTTCCTTCCCGTGTAGGCACTTCACGGGTTTGCATTCTCAGTGGGACCTCCAAGAACTGTCAGAGATCCTTGGGTACCAGCATCTGAAGGCACATTCAACACAAACAGCGCTGGACACCATGCATCCAATGCAAGATCTTTAATTATTTTACACAAGGAGAATGTCACTCTGTCCATCGAAATGACCAGGTTCTGAAGTTTCAGAGAAACAGCTCAGCAGTTATACTCAATTACAGCAAATCGGGAACAAGAGATATTTCACATCTTTCATTGACGTACATATTCGCCAATTAAATCCCGGCCTTTTGTCCTTTCTCATTCAATAAAAAATTGACTCTGCTAATTCTTCATCTGTGTACTATATCCCCATATCTCGCCTTTGGTATTTGTCATGGGATAAATCTGGTCTTGCTCACCATCTGGTGAAGGCCGGAAAGCGAAATGTTATGGGGCCTACGCAGAATAGCAGAGACTGACTCCTTTTAAAGGTCTGTAAGCTGATAAGCACTTTCCACTACTGTACAGAGAAGGCATGAAACTTTAATTTGAACACTTCAACTTCCGCACGATTTAACGTTCAAACTATAAAACTGCAATCTGAACATTTTAACTTCCACAGTCCAACACCAACCTCCCATCCACTAACTCTGTCTACACTTCCCGTTGCCTCGGCAAAGCAGCCAGCATAATCGAGGACCTCACGCACCCGGACATTCTCTCTTCCACCTTCTTCCTTCGGGAAAAAGATGCAAAAGTCTGAGGTCACGTACCAACTGAGTCAAGAGCAACTTCTTCCCTGACCAACAGGGACAATCTCTCAGTGTCCACTGACAATCTCTCAGTGTCCATCCTGTCAAACCCCTTCAGAATCTGTATGTTTCAGTGAAATCATCTTTCATTCTTCAAAACTCCAGGACCTCACCGTTTTAAACATCTCGGAGCTGTAGGGAATTTATTTCCTTCATGTGTTTGCTGAGAAGTAGGTGAACATTTTGATGTGATTTCTGACCATCATATTTACAAGGAAACCTTTGCTGAGCAGTTTGTTTCTGTGTAGACAGAGCTCTTTTCAAAAACGTACAGTTTGAGGAGCAGAATGACATTTAGATTGACTGAACTGTCTGGCTGTGTAAATAACCAGTTCCCGAGCAGAGTTAGAGTGTAAACATTCAACATATTATCATTCGCAGGGATGCAAAATGAGATCATTAGTCCACAGCTCAAGCATCTGGACGCACTGAAACGCTAGAAAACATGAAAGACCCTAAATATTGTAAACTCCAACAGAACGCTTTGCCATAAAGACTTGTGATAATAGGACACCTTAACACATTTCAGAAGTGCCTCAAATGAAGTGAAGTGAGAGGTGATTAGTTTTGTTAGGATGATAAAAAGAAATGGAATTAGGTTTATTTTTAAACTCAGTAAATCCAATATAGTCAAGCTTCAGAGGAGGCTTGAGAATTTATACAGAGATTAGTTTGCGGCAGAGTTTTCTATCAAAGTTAGCAGGCAAGATCTGCTTCACATTGCGTCCTGGAAGTGGGCAAAAATTAGTGTGGCTTGTTGATTGGGGGGGGTGGCTGTGGGGGAGAGAGGGCGCAGGGTGGTAGTATTCCATGTCTGATTTTTCCTGAGGGCTTGTGTTTGGACCAATCTCTAACATTCAACTGAGGAGCAGGTATACTCCATTCAGATTGCTTGGTCTACAGTGTCTGAACCAGCATGGGAGATCCTGTATATGCTTAGTCCTGTTTGTTTCAGTCTATGAAAATACTTCATTTTGAGATAGTTCTGCCTATACAACTAACCCTACTCAGCTTTAAAAAATCGACTGCTAACTTGACGACATTTTAAAACACAGGAGGCTGAAAAATTGACTGCATTCCTAAAGGGTACACAATTCAGGCGAACAAATGCAGCTGCAACAATTGTTTCCCCAGACAGAGGCAGCCTGCAAAAAACATTTCCAATAGCAAGATAAGAATTGAAATATAGTTTGGAACTGTGTGTTCAGTTTCCAGTTTGTTTTCGAGATCCTATTCAGTTCTCAGATTTCAGTCATCTCTGTATATGTCTTTGTACAGGGGCTTGCTGTGAAATGAGTCTCTACAACTCACTCTCTTCTCGCTTCAGTCATGTTAATTGTTTTTTTAAGATTTGTTCAATAATAGAAAACCATTTTAAAACTTGTACCAAGTGTTGTCCCCTCGTCTATTCGAACAAATGAACAGACCCTACACAGCGGTACATAAAGGACGGCTGACAAGGATTACCTATTTTTATTTAAATATCAATACTTTATGGAAGTACTTATTAACATCAAGAAAAAACAAGTTCACTTTATCTTCAGCCCCATTTACTAAACAATTGAGTGGCATAACTATTAGGCTACCCAAGGCACTTGGCCACTTTGTTAATCTGAGTTATGTCAATGACCTGTCACTCACTGGATTTTCCAAGTGTTCAAGGATTAGCCCACGGCTGAGTGGAGCTATGTCAGGTGAAGCAACTGGAGTTGGAAAATCAATGCCTATATTTCTGCAAACTATTTGAAAGTATCTTATTAAATCATTTCTTTTAAATGTTTACATTCCATAGAATCCTTACAACATAAAAAGAGGCCATTTGGTCCATTGAGTCCATACCAACCACAATCCCACCCCGGTCCTATTCCCAATAACCCGACACATTTGCCCTGCTAATCTCTCTGACACTAGGGTCACGTTAGCAATGCCAACCAACCTAACCGGCATATCATTGGACTGTGGAAGAAACTGGAGCACCTGAAGGAAACCCACTCAGACATGGGGAGAATGTGCAGACTCCACACAGATAGTGACCCAAGGCCTGGGACCCTGGCACTGTGAGGCTGCAGTGCTGACCACTTTGCCACCGTTGAGGTCACCTTTCAACCACAGAGGCCTATCAGTATTTTTGATTGTATCCGATGTGAACTGTTTACAATATAAAAATATTAATATTTAAATAAAAGTAGGTGTTCCTGGATATAGTTTCATACGGTGATCTTCAACTCTAGACAAAGTAAGGTGCCTTGTATGCGGCAAATAATTACAGGTAGAGTAAACACAGGCTTAATTTCATGATATTATCTGTGAGAAGTCTTCCTGTGCAACAGTGAGTTGTGTCCTTGCCTCCAATTCTGGGTTCAAGCCCCACTTCAGGACATGACGGCCAAGAAACGTGTGTTCATAACATGGACAAGCAGGTTCAAAAGAGGTGGGAATATTATCTAGGTTGATAGTGCAGGATTGAGGGAATGCTGCACTGTCTTTCAGATGAGTCACGAAACCCAGGCCCCGTCTGCACTCCTGAGTATATATAACAGATTCCATGATGCTATCCAATGTGCAGCTGTGTTCTGCCTTGATGCCTCGTTCAATTTTGCTGTCACAGATTCCCTAATCATGTATCTGTTAGAGATCCTGGGCACTAGTAACATTAGGCACTCTTAGTCCACTTGGATACAAACAGACTAGACACCATGCATAATTGATATGAGGCTTGTGCACAAACTCAAAGCCCCTGCACAAGTGTTTCTGAAGTTACAAACAAACAACTTGTCAATTATAGTCATTGACAGCAAATCAGAAACCAGCAATTTATCTAATCCTCTATTTGCATCCATATTCACCAATTAAATCCTACCTTTTCAACCTTTCTCATTCAATGAAAATCTGTTTGCTGCTAATTTTTCAGTTAGCATATCCCCATATTTTGCCTTTGGCATTTGTCATGGAAAACTCTGATCTTGCTCATCCTCTGGTGAAAACCAAAAGCAAAATGTTATGGGGCTTACACAGTTGAAGATTAGCCTGTTCATGCTGAAATAGCAGACGCTGACCCCTTTCGATGGTCAGTAAGCTGAGTTTCCATTACTGTACAGAAAAAAAATGAAACTTTAATTAGAATAACTTTTAACAATTTAACTTCCACGCACAATTTAATTTCCATACTATGAAACTTCAATCTGAACATTATAACTTCCACACATAAAAAAACCCATTTCATTGATTAGAAAGTGCTTTGGGATGTTCAGAGGTCATTGAAGGTGGTGGAAGTTTGGAACGTTCTTCCCCATAATGTTATGGAGCTTTTATGAAGGAGATTGGCAGATCGTTGTTGGGTTAAGATGTCAAAGCAAAGCTGGGTATAAGTTAGGATGGACATCAAGCCACGATCTCACTTTGAAAGGTGGAGCAGACTTGAAGGGTTGAATGATTTAAAGTTTATTTATCAGCGTCACAAGTAGGCTTAAATTAACACTGCAATGAAGTTATTGGGAAAATCCCCTAGTCGTCACACTCTGGTGCCCGTTCGGGTATACTGGGGGAGAATTTAGCATGGCTGATGCACGTAACTAGCATGTCTTTCAGACTATGGGAGGAAACCAGAGCACCTGGAGGAAACCCATGCAGGTACAGGGAGAATGTGGAAACTCTGCTTAGTCAGGACCCAAGCCAGGAGTCGAACCTGGACCCTTGGTGCTGTGAGGCAGCTCTGCTAACCCACCGTGCCACCCCATAGCCTCCTCCTGTTCCTAAGACCCTTATGGACTGATGCCTATGCTCTCTTTGAATCCTTGAACTACACGACACATCGCTGGGGAACTGAAATTGTTCTTCAAGCAAGTTATTAATTCAAGCTGAATGTTGAGGTCAAATGTTATCTGAAGGCATATTGAAAAACTATGGAGAGATAAATATGCAGAAATATTTATTGTTTCAGCAGAAATACCACATCAACATGAGTGAACTGGTCGCTGCAGGAAATCAGGCAATTTGTAACAGCAAGCAGGAATAATGTGACACATTCCAATAACATGCAGCTATTTTAGGGATAAATTCAAGAGGCAGTGATTATGTTTTGCCAAGCACAAATAGAACATAGAACATAGAACATAGAACATTACAGCGCAGAACAGGCCCTTCGGCCCACGATGTTGCGCCGACCAGTTACAAAAACAATGACCCACTAGCCTATACCAATCCCTTTTCGTCCATAAACCTATCCAGAGATCTCTTAAACGCCCCCAAACTAGACGCATTTACAACTGCAGCAGGCAGGGCATTCCAATCCCTCACCACCCGCTGGGTAAAGAACCTACCCCTGACATCCGTCCTGTAGCTACCCCCCCTTAATTTAAAGCCATGCCCCCTCGTGCTAGCTTTCTCCATCCGAGGAAAAAGGCTATCACTATCCACCCTATCTAAACCTCTAATCATCTTATATGTTTCAATAAGATCCCCTCTTAGCCGCCTTCTTTCCAACGAAAACAACCCTAAATCCCTCAGTCTCTCCTCATAGGACCTCCCCACCATACCAGGCACCATCCTAGTAAACCTCCTCTGCACCCTCTCCAACGCCTCCACATCCTTCTTGTAATGCGGGGACCAGAACTGCACACAGTACTCCAAGTGCGGCCGCACTAGAGTAGTGTACAGTTGCAACATTACACTGCGACTCCTAAATTCAATCCCCCTACCAATAAACGCCAATACACCGTACGCCTTCTTAACAACCTTATCTACTTGATTCCCAACTTTCAGGGATCTATGTACACACACACCTAGATCCCTCTGTTCATCCACACTGTTCAAAGTCCTCCCGTTAGCCCTATACTCGACACATCTGTTGCTCCTACCAAAGTGAATTACCTCACACTTCTCCGCATTAAATTCCATCCGCCACCTCTCGGCCCAGCTCTGCAACCTATCTAAGTCTCCCTGCAGACTATGACACCCTTCCTCACAATCTACCACACCTCCAATTTTGGTGTCATCAGCAAATTTACTAATCCACCCAACTATACCCTCATCCAGATCATTAATAAAAATTACAAACAACAGTGGCCCCAAAACAGATCCCTGAGGCACACCACTCGTAACTGTACTCCATGATGAATATTTACCATCCACCACCACCCTCTGTCTCCTATCTGATAGCCAATTCCTGATCCAACTTCCTAGATTACCCACAATCCCATACATCTGCATTTTCTGCAGAAGCCTACCATGGTGAACCTTATCGAACGCCTTACTAAAATCCATGTATACCACGTCAACTGCCTTGCCCCCATCCACCTCTTTGGTCACCTTCTCAAAAAACTCAATAAGGTTAGTAAGGCAATGGTTAGTAAGGTAATGGTTCACTGTGAGCCAGAGTGAGAAAGATGAGACACACTTTTATTCCCCTCCGCACCTACATTATCAATCGTGGCTTCTTCAGCTGGATCCACCTCAGTGACAGACCTCGTACCCCCACCAGGGTCCGTCTCGGCCATGGAGCGGAGAGCAAAATGGATTTTTTACTCTCGCCTTTTTGAGTTAACAACCATTTTGAAAATAGCTTGGTGAAATGTGTCCTCAAGCAATGTGTGTTTGAGCAACCTCAACGCTCCACCAATCATCCTGTGAATTGGAGGTTTGCTTTCATCAGTCTTCCTGCTCTCCCATATTTCTGTGGCTGACTGTCTCTGAGGGTAATAGACATTTGTTCAGTCTAATGTACCCGGATCATTTAACACTCCAGCTACTCTGTGCACTCATTATTGTTTCAATGCTGAATTCGTTGGTCCATGGAGATCCTTATGGATGTCATTGGAATGAGGTGGTTGTACTTGTTTGGTCGCAGTCCTCAGTGGATTGATGATTGTCTGTGAATTGTCCTGTGTACATCCAAACCTCTCCTTGAAGAAAGAAGTCTCACAACGCCAGGTTAAAGTCCAACAGGTTTATTTGGAATTTCAAAGCGCTGTTCCTTCACCAGGTGAATGGCGAGGTGGGTTCACAAACATGGCATATATAGGCAAAGACACAAGTGCAAGATAATGGTTGGAATGTGAGTTTTTACAAGTAATCGAGTTGTTACAGGTACAGACAGTGCGAGTGGAGGAAAAGAGAGATAATCACAGGGTAAAGAGATGTGAGTTGTCTCAAGCCAGAATGGTTAGTGGGATTTTGCAAGTCCAGGCCAAATGAGGGAGATTACACGTATAGTGACATGAACTCAAGATTCAGTTGAGGCCGTACTCAAGTATGCGAAACTTGGCTATCAGTTTCTGCTCAGTGATTCTGCGTTGTCATGTTTCGAACTTGTGCATGAAGGTGTTGGCATATTGAGGTGTGGATTTGGTCCCCATGGCTCTTCTGTGTATCTGGATGAGGAACTGGTTGTTGAAGGTGAAGACATTGTGATCCAGGATGAAGCGGATGAGTTGTAGAATCGTGCCTGGAGATTGGCTATTGATATGCGTGATCCTCTCCACTTTGAGCCAATGGTTTGCAGTGTTGATGGTAGCCATGATGTCGCTACATCACATCTTCAAAGGAGAGTTGCTGTGATGAGGCTTTAACCCGAGGCCCTATTGATCATCTCGGGTGGATGTGAAAGATCTCTCAGCAATGTTTCGAAGAGGAGCAGTGAAGATCTCCCTAGTATTTATCTTTCAACAAACTTCAATAAAAACAGACTGGTCATTTATCTCAAGATTGTCTGTGGGATCTTGCTATGTGCAAATTTTCTTTTCTGTTTCCTTATGTTACAACAGTGGCCACAAAAGTAATTCACTGACTGTAAAGAATTTTGGGATGATCTCGATATCATTGCTTCTATCTTGATGTGCTTCCTTCCACCCATTATTGGTCCATTGGCTACTTGCAAAGATCCCCCTCCTCTCTACCTCCTCCTGTTCTTTTAACTTCCCCAACTCTGAAGATGCAAAAAGGGCTATGATTCTATGATTGGGCAGCACTTGCTGAACAATCTCAATTGTGCCAAGAATTACCCCAACCACCAATTTAATATTTTTGTTCCAGCTTACAGTATGGCTCCCTCACACTGGCTAGAAGTTACATATACATATATTCACACACAAGACTGTGTCCTCTGCAGACAAAAGGAACATGTCCGGGCATTGCATTTCTTTTGAATTAAACAAAAACTTAGAAGATGAGAGTTTTCTGGTGCATTCTCCACGGCAACACCTTACCCAGTAAAAAGTCTCACAACACCAGGATAAAGTCCAACCAATTTATTTGATAGTAAACCCACAAGCTTTTGGAAATACTATTCCTTCACAGTGTGTGTGTGCCTCTATATGCCCTTATCTGAAAAGAACCTTCCACATACCTGACGAAGGAACACCGTTTCCGAAAGCTTGTGAGTTTACTATCAAATAAATTGGTTGGACTTTAACCTGCTGTTGTGAGACTTTTTACTGTGTTTACCCCAGTCCAACGCCGGCATCTCCACATCATGAATACCTTACCCAATCAGAAATGGCATGCTAACCAATCGGCATCCTTTTCTCATGCAGAAAAATTGTTGTTCCCTTTCAAATTTGCCATTCTTGAATCTGTTCTGATGAGTGCAAGCTGAAAAGCTTGTCTCTTTGTTCAGCATTGCTCAAGTTCTGTACTACTAAGAGATTATTTAAGTGAAAGTACTTTACTTGTGTGGCTGGGCAGCTTACCAGCACAAAGCAGTAAGTTCCCTGTCCGTTGTGGGGCCAGAAGTAATAGCCCCAGTTTGTGTAGACTTACGCGTCTATATAAATCTGTCGATATATTCTCCTGCTCTGGATGCCCTTGCTTTGCTGAGAAAAACACAGGAAAAATAGAATGCAGGAAAGTAACTTGAGGCATTGAGTAAACAGCAGAAAATATTGCCGTCTGCAACAGATGGCTTCACATTCTCAACGCTGTCACTGCTTCCACAGAGAAGGTTGTGGAGAATCCAGGGCCATGGTCGGGCTGCTCTGTTTATTCTGCGGTGGGCTGTCTGTCAGATTCCAGAGGGACCCATCCTCCGTACTTCAGCTGCTGAATTTTTAGTTGTCTAATCTCCGAGCGTGGATGAGAATTGAAATGAGGATTCTCCTAGGAGGCCAGATTGCCAAAGTTGGCATGCTAACCAATGTACGGATTGCCACTGAAATCCATAAGTAGCAGGTACACATTCGGTGCCTGGGGGGGGTCGGGGGGAGGAGGCCGGGGTGGGGGGGGGGTGGTCCCACTGGCAGACTTGAGGGCAGTGAGATTTACTTACCATCAAATCTTCCAGCTGCTCCCATTCATATTCCAGATTCACACAATGCAGAAGAAGGCCATTCAGCCCACTGTGTCTGTGCCAGCTCTCTCAAAGAGTTATTTCAACAGCCCCAGTCTACCAACAACCAACAGCCTCCCCCTCCTACACTGCCACCACACCCCATGCCCCCCACCGTCACCCATATCTTTCCCTACAGCCTTACAATTTCTTTTCCATTTTAGAATACCTATCCAATTCCCAATTGTAAGTTGTTATTTAATCTGCTTCCCTTTCAGAGAGTATGTTGCAGGTCATAATCGAATATTAGAGTAAGGAAGTGTTGCTGCAACTGTACAAGGCATTGATGAGACTGCACCTGGAGCAATATGTACTGTCTTGGTCCCACTATTTGAGGAAAGGTGTTGTGGCATTAGAGGCACTTCAGAGGAGGTTCACTAAATTGATTCCAGAGATAAGGGGCTTGTCTTATGAAGAGAGATTTAGGCTTATACTTTTTGGAGTTTAGAAGAGTAAGAAGTCTCACAACATCAGGTTAAACTCCAACAAGTTTATTTGGAATTACAAGCTTTCGGAGCACTGCTCCATTATCAGGTGAAGGAACAGCGCTCCGAAAGCTCGTGATTTCAAATAAACCTGTTGGACTTTAACCTGATGTTGTAGGGCTTCTTACTGCGTCCACCCCAATCCAACGCCGGCATCTTCACATCTTGAGATTAGAAGAGCAAGTCTAATTGAGGTGTGTAAGATGATAAAAGGTATTGACAAAGTAGATGAAGATAGGGTGTTTCCTCGAGAACAAGAGGTCACAGTTTTAGGGTAAGGGGTAGCAGATTTAAAACACAGTTGAGGAGAAACTACTTTTCTCAATGGGTGATAAATCTGTGGAATTCACTCCCCCAGAGTGTGGTGGGTGCCGGGACATAGAGTAAATTTAAGGAGGAGATAGACAGATTTTTAATTAGTGATTGGTTAGAAGGTTATGGAGAACGGGCAGGGAAAGTGGTGTTGAATGCGAGATGAGATCAGCCACGATCATATTGAATAGTGGAGCAGGCTCGAAGGGCTGAATGGCCTAGTCCTGCTCCCAGTTTTTAAGTTCTTAGAGCAGTTTGCTTTGCATGAAAACATTCTCCTGGCCCTGCCTTTCGTTCTTTGTTCAGGTATTGTGGGTTTGTGTTCTCTGGTTATCCTTCCTCCTTATTTATTCTGACAAAACTCTTCATTTTGGAAAAAAACTAGATTAAATCTAAGACCAACAATCCCAGTTTATCCAGCCACCCTGCTAAACCAGAGTGTCTCACCCCTGGAAACATTCTGTTAAATTTCCAGTGTAACCTCACTGAGACCCTGAGATCCTTCCTAACACTTGCTTGGACACAATATTCTACCTGAGGCCAAATCAGTGTTTGCAGAGATTCAGCACAATTCCTTGCTTTGATGCGCAATAGCCAAAATTTTCCAGCCATTGTTGCTGGCAGGGTCTTCCAGGGTGGCATGGTAGCACAGTGGGTTAGCACTGCTGCCTCACAGCGCCAGGGACCCGGGTTCGATCCCTGGTTTGGGTCACTGTCTGTGTCGAGTCTGCATGTTCTCCCCGTGTCTGTGTGGGTTTCCTTGTTTGCTCCTGTTTCCTCTGAAAGAACCATGGTCAATGCTGGTTAGGTGTATTGGCCATGCTAAATTCTCCCTCGGTGTACCCGAACAGGCACCAGAGTGTGGCGACAGGTGGATTTTCACAGTAGCTTTATTGCAGTGTTAATGTTGAGCCTACTTATGACATCAATAAACAAACTTTAAACTTAAACGGTGACCCCCAAACCCCCCCCCAGCCCCCATAATGCCCCACTGCAGGTTCCCTGAGTTAGAAGAGGTCTTTCTTCAATTGATCTTAAGATGTCTTCGTCCAGATTCAAAGTGCCTCATGGCAGAGTCACATGACTTTGGCAAGCCTGTAGCCAATTGCATTTCCAAAATCCAAACAGTGCCCCAAGTAGCTCAGGATCAGGTACAATACAGAAAAAAACAGAGCTCAAGCAAGTAGTTCCAGGTCAGCTCAAAGCCTGGTAAAAATGGAATGACCACCTCGCAACTCGTCTCCAGAAATTCCACGATAGTCAGACACTATAGCTAAGAAAGCCCACCAACACCTCTACTTTCTCAGGAGAGTAAGGAAATTTGGCATGTCAGCTACAACTCTCGCCAACTTCTACAGATGCACCATAGAAAGCGTTCTTTCTGGTTGTGTCATACTTAGTGTGATTCCAATTCTGTCCAAGACTGCACAAAACTCCAAAGGGTTGTGAATGTCGTCCTGTCCATCATTCAAACCAGCCTCCCATCCATTGACTCTGTCTACACTTCCTGCTGCCTTGGAAAAGTAGCCAGCATAATCAAGGACCCCACACACCCCGGACATTCTCTCTTCCACCTTCTTCCATTGGGAAAAAGATACAGAAGCCTGAGATCACGTACCAACCAACTTAAGAACAGCTTCTTCCCTGTCGCCATCAGACTATTGAATGGACCTACCTTACACTAAGTTGATCTTTCTCTACACTCTAACTATGACTGTAACTCTATATTCTGCACCCTCCCCTTTCCTGCTCTGTGAATGGTATGCTTTGTCTGTATGGTGTGCAAGGAACAATATTTTTCACTGTATACTAATACGTCTGACAATAATAAATCAAATCGAAATCAAATCAAATCCCTTTAGCCAATCAATCTCAGAAGACAAAAGTGTTGTCACCTCACCAGTCGTCGCTGCGGTTTCTGTGAGTGAGATGACAGGAGTAAGGATTTTTTTACCAGCTCACTGATGCTGAATATATTGCGGTGAGAGATGTTCAGTGATCTGTCCAAGACATATTGTAATTACCACACCTTTCTGCATGAAGGGAGGCTTGACTCTGTTGCCCAGAGAAAACTGAAGTGATCCCAGGAGGCACTCATTATGCGCTGCTGTCATATCTGAATTTGCCATGAATCTCAATGCTGCTTTACAAGTTTCGCCATTGAATTAGTTAGTTTGTGAAACTATCCCTGGACTCTCCATTTAAAACGCTGGCCCGCTGGGGAGAAATGACCAAAAAAGTGCTGAATTGGTGGGAAAGCTGCTCTAGATCACGACTGTTTTCTCAGTTCAGCTTCACACCCAAATCTCCCCAACTCTGCGCAATGCAGAGGTCCCAATCGTGGATCTCATTAAAAACCCAGGGGGGGAGGACCTATTTGTGCCGGAGTTTGATAGCTCCGGAATTCTGCGCACGCGCAGTGGCCCTGATCTGTCAGTCTCCCCGTTTGCTGGCCAGCCCGAGACCCCCCTCGCAGTGCCGCCCCTCCACTGCCCGATCACAGCCCCCCACAATAATTCCCGGGCCTGCCCTGACCCTCCCCCACCCACCCCCACCCCCAGAACATCCTGACGTTCAGTCGACCCCCCTCCCCCTCAGCAATGGTGATCGTCCTCCATCCTCCCCACCCAGGCAGGCCTCCCTGTCCCCCCGACTGACCCCCCTGGGATCAGGCCTCCACCTAGGAGTCAGCGACCCCCCCCCACGGGCACACTATCCCCTTCAGGCCTGCCTCAATTGCTGCCTTCCCTCCATCCCAGACCGATCGCCATGCAGAGTGGAAATGGGCCCTCCACCCCCACCCATTACCCCTAGGCCCCGTCCACAGTAGGCCCTGCCCGATTCCTGATGGGCATGACAAGTTGCCTCCTGGGCATGGACATTTTGCCCCTTGGTCAGTGCCAAGGGGCACAGACTGGCACTGCCAGAGTGTCCATGCCCAGGGGGGCACCACCCCCTGCTGCCCAACCGCTGGGGGACCCCGATTACCCCCCTTCATATCAGCGGGGTCTTCCTCTAGTTCTCCGAACGAGGGGGGCTAGCGTAAGCTCCGACGGAATGAAATACTCCTGGTGGAGTGGGAGATTCAATCAGGACCGGCAAGTTCCCAATAATGACTCTGAAAACATATTTAAAATACATTTAAAAAAGATTCAAGTTATTTACCTGCCATCCCGCTGGTTTCCGGTGTGAACATAGAACATAGAACATTACAGCGCAGAACAGGCCCTTCGGCCCACGATGTTGCGCCGACCAGTTAAAAAGCAATGACCCACTAACCTAAACCAATCCCTTTTCGTCCATAAACCTATCCACGGATCTCTTAAACGCCCCCAAACTAGGCGCATTTACAACTGCAGCAGGCAGGGCATTCCAATCCCTCACCACCCTCTGGGTAAAGAACCTACCCCTGACATCCGTCCTATAACTACCCCCCCTTAATTTAAAGCCATGCCCCCTCGTGCTAGCTTTCTCCATCCGAGGAAAAAGGCTATCACTATCCACCCTATCTAAACCTCTAATCATCTTATATGTTTCAATAAGATCCCCTCTTAACCGCCTTCTTTCTAACGAAAACAACCCCAAATCCCTCAGTCTCTCCTCATAGGACCTCCCCTCCATACCAGGCAACATCCTGGTAAACCTCCTCTGCACCCTCTCCAAAGCCTCCACATCCTTCCTGTAATGTGGGGACCAGAACTGCACACAGTACTCCAAGTGCGGCCGCACCAGAGTTGTGTACAGTTGCAACATAACGCTGTGACTCCTAAATTCAATCCCCCTACCAATAAACGCCAAGACACTGTATGCCTTCTTAACAACCTTATCTACTTGATTCCCAACTTTCAGGGATCTATGTACACATACACCTAGATCCCTCTGCTCATCCACACTATTCAAAGTCCTCCTGTTAGCCTTAGGTGTGGTCTGATCTCCACCTATTCTCCGGCTCTGGGAAATGCACATGTGTTCCCGATGCAAATCCCAGAACAAGGCCAATGATGTACATTTCCCACTCTGGCCTGCCAGAAAAAGTTGCAGGTCACAATGGGAGAATTGTCCCCTGTATTTCATCCAGAATTCCTCTGAACTGTTGTGAACTGGATTCAAATTAATGTAAATTAATTCCATTTAGAAACTATTTGAATTCCAAGAGATCGGAACCCACAAATACAAATCTTGCTTCCTGTACTCTGGCGGCAGAGACATGGACGCCCAGGTCCAGAAAAGTCAGGACAAGACAGTTAGCATTGTTATTGCGTCAACTATAATGGGGACTCCAAGTTTGAAAAGTATTTAAAGAAGAAATGTTTCGGTACTGGAGGCAAAGGGACTCGCACAAAGACACTGCATCTTCCAATTGTCACCAACTTACATAGAAAGCATTCTTTCTGGTTGTATCACAGCTTGGTACGGCTTCTGCTCTGCCCAAGACTGCAAGAAACTACAAAGGGTTGTGAATGAAACCCAGTCCATCACTCAAAGCTGCCTCCCATCCATTGACTCTGTCTATACATCCTGCTGCCTCGGAAAAGCAGCCAGCATAATTAAGGACCCCACGCACCCCGGACATTCTCTCTTCCACCTTCTTCCATCGAGAAAATGATACAAACACCTGAAAACACGTACTAATGGACTCAAGAACAGCTTCTTCCCTTCTGCCATCAGACTTTTGAATGGGCCTACCTCGCATTAAGTTGATCTTTCTCTACACTCTAGCTATGACTGTAACACTACATTCTGCACTTTCTCTTTTCCTTCTGTATGAACAGTATGTTTTGTCTGTATAACGTGCAAGAAATAATACTTTTCACTATGCTAACACATGTGCCAATAATAAATCAAATCAAATCAACATTTTTTATATCAAGGTAATAAAATTGTGATGGTGTTGGAAAAGCGAAAACTTCTTGTATTTATTTCATCTTCTTCTCAACCACGAGGTGTCTCAGCCACTGTTTACAGTCACCGACTTTAGTCAATGGAAGGCAGTGGCGAAGAGGTATTGTCTTTGAACTAGTAATCCAGACACCCACGTTAATGCTCCATGAACCTGGGTTCAAATCCCACTGTGACAGATGGTGAAATTTGAATTCAATAAAACCTGGAGTTAGAAGTGTTAGCGCGAGTGGGCGAAACGACCACTACGGACTCAGGGTGAAGTTCAATGACGGCACAGCTTTACTTCGATGGAGAAGCACAGTCAGGACATACAATCGGACTGTCCCAAAAGCGCTCTGCCCGTCCCTCGCAGCAGGCTATAGTTATACCTGAACTTCGGTGTAGTACGCGATTCAAATGCTAATACTTTATTTACAGTATTCGACCTTAGCCATCCCGTCTCGATGTTTCTAAGTGTTGAGGAAATTGTTTTAGGTGTGTGTTAATTGTTTTGTCTGATTGGTTATTTAATAGTCTAGAATCTCCGGGGTCTGAACTATAGGTGTGTCATTGATCTCAAAAGAGGTTTTGAGGGGCCAGGAATGTCTCCTTAACTACGCTAATTTTAGGTGTCTCCATGAGTTGTTTGACTGTTTTAGGGGTGCTGATTTTGATGGGGTGGAGATTTAGTTCCTGTAGGTGCCATCCTGTCCAGCTTCCCTTATGCGCTAGCCCTCATTTGCGTTCTAAAAGCACGCTCTAGCCCACTGATTGGTGTCTGTTGCTTTGTGACTTTTAGTGGAGGGGCTCTGAGTGTAACTTTAGTCTGCTTCCGTTTTGCGTGCCCAATTTCATAAAATTTGTTGTCCGATAACAGAAGTATAATGGTGACTATGAAACTATTGTCAATTGTTGCAAAAACCCATCGGGTTCAGTCATCCTTTAGGGAAGGAAATCTGCGGCCCTTATCTGGTCAGTGAGTTCACAACGGAGAGAGGCCATTCATCTGCTCTGTGCGTGGGTAAGGATTCAGTGACTTATCCAACTTACAGGGACATCAGCAAGTTCACAACGCTTACCTACACGTGACTCCAGATCCACAGCAATTTGGTTGACTCTTAACTGCTCGCAGGGACCAGCAACAAATGTTGGCCCAGCCAGCGACCCCCACATCCCATAAATGAGTTAAAGAAAAATGGTAAAATTTGAATTCGATAAAAACTGAATCAATGATTGCAAAACTTTATTTGATTGCTGTCAAAACCCATCTGGTTCACTAATGTCCTTTCAGGAGGGAAATCCTTACCAGTCCTGGCCTACATTTGATCCACAGCAATGTGATTGACTTTTAATCGCCTTCTGAAATGGCCAAACAAGCTATTCAGTTCAGAGGCAATTAGGGATGTGTCTTTAAGAAATGTATTTGTCTTGTTTGTATTACATGGAGAAAAATTTGTAGTTTTGCCAGAGGGGATAAAATATTAAAGTTGAAGTTTATTTATTAGTGTCACAAGTCAGCTTACATCAACACTGCAGTGAAATTACTATGAAAATCCCCTAGCCACCACACTCCAGTACCTGTTCGGGTACACTGAAGGAGAATTTAGCACAGCCAAAGCACCTAACCAGCACGTCTTTGGACTGTGGGAGGAAACCGGAGCACCCGGAGGAAACCCACGCAGACACGGGGGGAATGTACAAACTGCACACAGACAGTTGGCGGGGCAGGCTCGAAGGGCTAGTTGGCCTACTCCTGCTCCTATTTCTTATGTTCTTATGTTCTTATGATCCCTGGCGCTGTGAAGCAGCCGTGCTAATCACTGCGCTACCGTTATTACCAACATCTTTTCCATCGCATGACTGACCAGAAAACTCATCCACATATTCTACCTGCGATTGTCCTGTGTGGGAGGATTTACACGTTGATACTCAACCTGTTTGGCCACATGGTGAACACATCTTCAGTGTCCATCAAGTCCTGTCATGGCCTTGAAACCAGAGCTTCTGGCTCAGAGGTGGTGATGGCCCCTACTGCACCACACAACATCCCCAATAGAGTGGAAAGAAAGCATCAATTTCCTTAAGCAGAGAGGCCAGTGGAGCACAGATTTAAAATGTTTTGGAACAGAATTAGAAAGCTGTATATTCATTCAGCATCTCCCACAACCATTGGACCTCTTTGCAGCCAATTAAAGGGTCGTCGCTGTTGTGATCGCACATGGCACATTCGCTTTTATCAATCGGGGTAGAGATTCCAAAAACGGAGAGGTCGTGGTGGAGTTGTATAGAGCTTTGGTGAGGCTGCAGCTGGAGTACTGTGTGCAGTTCTTGTCTCCACATTATATGAAGGATGAAAACACACTGGAGGAGGTGCAGAGGAGATTCAGCTGGACCTTGCCTGGCATGGAACACTTAAACTATAAAGAGAGGTTGGATAGGCTTGAGATGTTTTCTTTGGAGAACAGAAGACTGAAGGGTGACTTGATTGAGATGTACAAGATTATGAGGGGCATGGACAGGGTGGATAGTGAACAGCTGTTCCCCTTAGTTGAAGGGTCTGTTACGAAGGGACACAAGTTAAAAGTGAGGGGTGGGAGGTTTAGTGGGGATTTGAGGAAAAATCTTTTTACCCAGAGGGTGGTGACGGTCTGGAATGCGCTCCCTGGGAGGGTGGTGAAGGCGGGATGCCGCACATCCTTTAAAAAGTACTTGGATGAGTGCTTGGCATTCAAGGCTATGGGCCAAGTGCTGGCAAGTGGGATTAGGTGGGAAGGTCAGGGCCTTTCAAACATTGGTGCCAACTCGATGGGCCGATGGGCCTCTTCTGCACTGTAGGATTCTGTGATGTAGGAAATGAACAGCCAATTTGTGCACAGCAAGCTCCCACAAACAGCAACACGACGAGGTCAAGATAATTTGTTTTGGGTGTTGGTTGAGGCAAATTTCATGCGGCCCAGAAATAAACAAAAACTTCCCTGTTCTTCTTCGAATTAGTGGCATGGAATCATTTGCATCCACCTAAACAGGGAGGAAGGGCAGTGGATTAAATATTCCACATCAAAGGCATAGCCTCCAGCAGTACAACACGCTGTTGTGATGGGCCAGCATGGATTCTCGCGCTCAAGCTTTGCCTGGAGTGGGATGTGAATTTCGCATCTTGTGGCTCAGAGATGAGTGTGCCACTCACTGGGCCGTAGCTGACACACACGCAGAGTGAATTTTGCCATAAACAGCACAGCTGATGGAGATACTCAAATCTTGCCTCTGCAATCTTGCATAGATGTGCTGAAATGCACAGAGATGCTGGCACATAAAGAGCAGTGATTTTTTTTAAGGTGCATTGTTAATAGTCACCACACATTGTTCAAGGTTAGCTTCCGTAGGAGATAACCTTTAAGTGTCGCTGTGATAGTCAGGTTTGATTTGATTGGGCATTGTTCTTTAGACTTCTGGACTCAGAATGTGAAAATATAATTTCCTGCCATTTCAGAAGTCACATTTCAAAGATGTCTCTTGCAGATATCTGATTAGCATTGTTCCCAGCGAGCATCTAATGGGGTAAAGCTTTCTGCTTGATTCAGCCAGTTTTCTTCAGCACAATTTGTTAGGTAACACTGCTGCCTCGCAGCACCAGGGACCCTGGTTCGATTCCCAGCCCATCCGTGTGGAGTTTGCACATTCTCCCTGTGACTGCGTGGGTTTCCTCTGGGTGCTCCGGTTTCCTCCCACAGTCCAAAGATGTGTGCGTTGGGTTGATTGACCATGCTAAGTTGATCCTAGTATCGGGGGGATTAGCAGAGTAAATATGTGGGGTTATGGGAATGGGGCATGGTTAGCATTGTGGGCGGTGCAGACCCGATGGGCTGAATGGCTTCCTTCTGCATTGTAGGGTTTCTATGATTCCAATCTGCCTGAATCTCAGGTGACCCAATGCTAAAGAATCACAAGTTTAGTTGGATTGGCCATGATAAATTGCCCCTTAGTGTCAGGGGGATTAACAGGGTAAATACTTGGGGTTACGAGGGTCTAGGTGGGATTGTAGTTGGTGCAGGCTTGATGGGCTGAATAGCTTGCTTCTGCGCTGTAGGTATTCTATGATTCTATTAAATTTGATTCAGCACAAATTGAGATTTTGTGATCTTTTGCATTAGATTAAAACTCGTGGCATTAGAAGCCAACTCCGTCTATAAAACCAGACATACAGCCATTCCCATCAATTGTATTAGTCATTGTACGTTTTGGTCAATTAAATCTTATCTGAGAGGACTCAGAAACTAAGCTAAATGCTTTGGACACAGAGCACTGCACGCATTTTACATGTTTTTAAAAATTCAAATTACTAAGAAACAGTCTACTATATCCCTGTGCAACTAGCAAATGGGTCTGTGTATTTTTATGAGTAGTTTTCAGTAATTTAAAACTAAGTTTCCTACAGATGCTGTATTGGTGCTGACCGTATCGATGACATCACTCTTTTGTGATTAAATCCATTCTCAGTTACGTTCGTCAGACTGCTCCAAGTTAATTAAATATGTCCAGAAATATCTTTTAAAGCAAATTTTAAAATTAAAATTGCATTGTAACATGCTGTCCAATTGCATTTGGTCACGGCAGATTCTGTTTTGGCCAATTTTGAAAATGAGTTTGAGTGCAAGCTTGAGAAAAGCAAGAAACACTTTTCAAACTGATTAATACAAGAAGAAATTAGATATAGCTGTTGGGGCTAAAGGGATTGAGGGATAGGGGAGGGAGAGGGGAATCAAGATATTGAATTTGATGATCAAGATGAATGGTGGAGCAGGTTTGAAGGGCCAAATGGTCTACTCCTGTTTCTAGTTTCTGTGTAAACTGGGTACCATCCTTCGTGTGATTTGTGCCCAGATTGCTGCTTGTGATGATGGCAGATTCTCTACCCCAATGGACGGCGTTTTCCAGCCATGCTTGCCACAAGACTGGAAAATCCCACCCGAGGTCAACAGACCTTTGCATAGTCCTGTCCCGCCCTCCACAATTCCCGTGGCAGGCAAGATGATAAAATTCCACCTAATGGGTTGAATACTGAATGTCTTGTCCTTGTTGGAACATAGGTGTTGCTTTGGGCATGTTGGCTATTTGTATTTCACTGGGCTTGAAAATTGGAGTACAATTGAATTTTTGGAGCTGAATTTGTGTGGTAAGACTGAATGATTAGCATAACCAGCTTTTGACGGTGCATTGTGTTGCATTATATTGTATCTGGCTGCACGCCATTGGAATGTAAAGCTGCTTAGTAGAGCAAGAGTTAACATGGGACCAGAGAATATTACCACTTATACTATGATATACTGAGTCTTACACTATATTAGCCTCAAAGAGAATACTCTGGAAAAGACCTGCATGGATGAACAGCATGATGTGGAGATGCCGGCGTTGGACTGGGGTAAACACAGTAAGAAGTCTCACAACACCAGCACCATGCACGCCAGTGACTTGGATCTATAAATAATTAAAGATTAACAACAAATGGTTCATTTTTACACATTTCGCTTTTAAACTCTTCATAATTGAGACACCACAGCTGAACACATGGTGCTCAGTAGACACAGCAGAATACAATATACTGCATGACCATATTTCCCCATCTCTTCTTATCGTTTGCATATTACACTTTAACAACAAGCTTATTTTAAATTAATTTATTAGTCACAAGTAAGGCTTATATTAAATGATGTTACTGTGAAATTCCCCTAGTTGTCACACTTTGGCACCTGTTTGGGTCAATGCACCTAACCAGCGTGTCTTTTGGAATGTGGGAAGAAACTGGCACACCTGGAGGAAACCCATGCAGACATAGGGAGAACCTGCAAACTTCATCCAGGCAGTGACCCAAGGCTGGAATTGAACCTGGCCCCCTGGCACTGTGAGGCAGCAGCGCTAACCACCGTGCTACCATGCCGCCCCCTTCCCTGTGGGGGTATACCTTCAAAGCACTGGGTTACAAAGTCTCCATATCCAGTTATAACCCAACTTTTGATAGTTCTATTGATTTTCCTTTGAGTCAATGAGAATCTTTCTCCAGTGTTTCACAGAGTACAACAGTTTTTGGTAATGAGTCAAACTGATGAGTCACATCACCCTATCAATTTTCATTATGGGATTATTTTCGAGAATGATAACATTAAATTGTTACAACCAGACGAGGAGCAGTCTTCACACACTCACTCCCATTCACACTCTTCATGCATTAGGACTCGGTGAGTGAACAGTGTCCCCTCCTTATTCAACTCCCTCAGGTGGCTGCAACAAGGTTTTTTTCTCCTCGTAGAAGCCTTCTTCAATCCAAATATATTTACTCTTTAATAAGAAGCTAATCAAACCCAGTTTTCTTGAGTCAAAGAAAGAGTAAGTTTATTAGTTACTAAACCTGAGAAAAAAGATACAATGACAATGCACACACAGACGCACCCACATGCACACAGACATATGCACACGCACATACATGCATGCAAACACATAAACTCACACATACATGCACACACACACATGCATACACATATACACACACACATATGCACACACATGCATGCACACATACATGCATACACACATACACACATGCATACACATACACACCCACACATATGCACACACATGCATGTACACACACATACATCCATACACACACATACACACATGCACACACATATACACACACAAATGCACACACATGCACACACACATACATCCATGCAATGTGATAAAGTCCTTTGCTTTGTGTTGGAAGCACACATTGCTGAACATTGCAGCAGTTTGAAGTTAGCAGGTTTCCTTTAAAATCCTGGAGTCGAATTGAAGTTCAGATAACTGAACTTACATATGGGGGGGAGGGGGGCACTTTTCCCATCCTGTCCACCACAGGAATCGTAGCGGGCAGATGGACAGAGCATGCAATCGGCCTCGGGCGGGATGTTCCGGTTTTGTGGTGTGTGCGCAGCCTGAAAATCTCGCCCATCATAACTTTCCGAAAAGATCAACTTACAATTCGAGTGATCAGGTGATTTGTGCTAGCCATCTTTGATCCGCGTCTTTTGTTAATATTTTAAGAAGCAGGACTGCTTTAACCAGTTCACCTTGTTTTTTGGTTCGCTGGTGAAGTGATAGGTCGATATCAGTGAATCACAATTTGCCACTGTCATGAAAAAATAAGGAGACAATGGCAGCCAGAAGCAAGACGAGGAAGGAAAGGAGCATTGGTACATTTATTGTAAAAAGCCAAAGTGATGAATATTGGATTTCTGTGTGACTCAGCAACATGTGGGTTTGGGCTCTGAAAAATCAATATAAATATTAAAATGGATTGTTTGCGACTCTATAGTTAAGAAAGCTCACCAATGCCTCTATTTTCTCAGAAGAGTAAGGGAATTTGGCATGTCCACTATGACTCTCACTAACTTTTACAGATACACTATAGAAAGCATTCTCTCTGGTTGTATCACAGCTTGGTATGGGCTCCTGCTCTGCCCAAGATTGCAAGAAACTACAAAGGGTCTTGAATGTAGCCCAATCCATCACACAAACCAGCCTCCCATCCATTGACTCTGTCCACACTTCCCACTGCCTCGGAAAAGCAGACACCATAATTAAGGACTCCAGACATTCTTCCACCTTCTCCTGTCAGGAAAAGGATACAAAAGTTTGAGGTCATGACTCAAGAACAGCTTCTTCCCTGCTGCCATCAGACTTTTGAATGCACCTACCTCGCATTAAGTTGATCTTTCTCTACACCTACTTATGACTGTAACACTACATTCTGTACTCTCTCCTTTCCTTCTCTATGAACGGTATGCTTTATCTGAAGAGCATGCAAGAAACAATACTTTTCGCTGTATACCAATATATGTGACAATAATAAATCAAATCATACACTGCTTGCTTCTTGTGAACACAACAGTAGATGGGTTCCTGATGGGAGTAAGCAGATCACACTTTGCTATTGTTTGGAATCATAGAATAGAATCCCAACATTGTACAAGGAGGCCATTCGGCCCATCAAACCTGCACCGACAACAATCCCACCCAAGCCCTATCCCTGTGACCCCATTTATTTACCCTGCTAATCCGCCTGACACTAAGGGTGCAATTTAGCATGGCCAATCAACCTAACCTGCATGCCTTTCCAGCTGTGGGAGGAAACCAGAGGAAACTCATGCAGATATGGGGAGAAGGTACAGCTCCACAGACAGTCACCTGAGGCCAGAATTGAGCCTGGGTCCCTGCTGCTGTGAAGTAGCAGTGCTAACCACTGTGCCACTGTGCCACCCACTCAGGAAGGTTCCTGAGAAATACAGGCATCGCTACACCAATTTTAGTATTTACGCAGATGGTTAGAACAAAAATTAAAGTGATCGCAGAAATAAGCTCAGAATTCAATGTGGTTAGCAGAGTGTTAGCACTGCTGCTTCACAGCGCCAGGGACCTGGGTTCGATTCCCGGCTTGGGTCACTGTCTGTGTAGAATTTGTATGTTCTCCCCGTGTCTGCATGGGTTTCCTCCGGGTGCTCCGGTTTCCTTCCACATTCTGAAAGACGTGCTAATCAGGTGCATTGACCTGAACAGGTGACGGAATGTGGTGACAAGGGGAATTTCACAGTAACTTCATTGAGGTGTTAAGACAAGCTTTACTTGTGACTAACAAATAAGCTTTTACTTGACCTTAAAACTTTAATTAAGCAGAAAAGGAATCACTTAGGCATGGTCGGCTGTTGATAGCAATGACCGAACTGGGCTTACAAATTGAATTCTGAGCTTATTTATGGGCCAAACGCGTGTAAAATATATGTTTAAAATGTTATTTTTTAAGACATGTTATTTCCGCTTACTTGGTCAGAGATTTCTGTTGAAACATGGCCTCATATCATTCCAACTCACTCAACCTTACAGGTAGAGAATGAAACATTCCAAACACTAAACTGCACCGGATACGTGACCCAAGGATTCCTGCAATGCGCATACTTGTCAGCTTGAGGATGAATAATGGATATAGTGTCTAGAATTATTTTCTTTTGCACAGCGTTGCACTTATTTTGAGTTTTCTCCTACAGACAAGGCGAACAGTGATGGACAGTTGATTTCTCAGCACAGACCTCAAACCTCCACCTCAGCAAGAAAATCCCCCTGAGCAGAGCCTTCAGTGCCTCGATGTGTTTGATCCTCTGTGTAACGTGACATCTCGTAATCCTCCCTCCTCACTCAGGCAATCAGCGATCTACCATCACAGCCCCCTCAAATAAAGGAAATAATATTGACAGGTCAAAGAGGAAGGAGCAGGGGAGTGACACTAGTTGGAAAGAACAAAAGACTTGCATAATTATAATGCCTTTGCATTATTACAATGCTGGGCGGTGAGGTAGCACAGTGGTTAGCACTGCCGCTTCACAGCTCCAGGGACTCGTGTTCGATTCCTGGCTCGGGTCACTGTCTGTGTGGAGTTTGCACATTCTCCCTGTGTCTGCATGGGTTTCCTCCGGATGCTCCGACTTCCTCCCAATAGTCCAAAGATATGCGGGTTAGGCTGATTGGCCGTGCTAAATTGCCCCTTAGTGTCCCGAGATGCATAGCTTAGAGGTATCAGCGGGTAAATATAAGAACATAAGAAATAAGAGCAGGAGTAGGCCATCTAGCCCTTCGAGCCTGCCCCGCCATTCAATAAGATCATGGCTGATCTGTTGTGGCTCAGTTCCACTTTCCCGCCCTCTCCCCATAACCCTTAATCCCCTCTCTTATCAAGAACCCATCAACCCGCTTCTTAAAAATATTTAGCGAGGCAGCCTCCACCACTTCAACGGGCAGAGAATTCCAGAGATTCACCACCCTTTGAGTGAAGAAGTTCCTCCTCAACTCCGTTCTAAACCGCCTCCCCTTAATCTTGAGGCTGTGCCCCCTAGTCCTACTGTCTTTTTTGAGCGGGAAGAGTCTCTCCACCTCTATCCTATCCATCCCATTCATCATCTTATACGTCTCAATGAGATCTCCCCTCATTCTTCTAAACTCTAACGAGTACAAGCCTAGTTTATTCAGCCTCTCCTCATAGCTCAATCCCCTCAACTCCGGTATCAGCCTAGTAAACCTCCTCTGCACTCCCTCCAGGGCCAAAATATCCTTGCGCAGGTGCGGCGCCCAAAACTGCACACAGTACTCCAGCTGCGGCCTCACCAATGCCCTATACAGCTGCAGCAAGACCTCCCTACTTTTATATTCAATCCCCCTCGCTATGAAGGCCAGCATCCCATTCGCCTTCCTGACCACCTGCTGCACCTGCAAGCTGTAGGGATACGGGGATAGGACCTGGGTGGGATTGTGGTTGGTGCAGACCCGATGGGCCAAATGGCCTCTTTCTTCACTGTAGGATTTCTATGATTCTACTAACATTGGACATCTCAAAGTATTTCACAATCAATGAAGTACTTCTTGAAGGATAGTTACTGTTGTAATTTAGGAGATGTAGCAGATAATTTCTGTAGTAGAAGACTTTGATATTTAAAGAGTTCTGTGTATAGTACCGCCCACAGAGTGATGTAAGAAATCACATGACTGAGGCCAGTCTAGCGATAGGTAGCGACACGTAAGGGGAGGTGATGGCCTAGTGATATTATCACTAAACTATTAATGTAGAAACTTAGCTAATGTTCTGGAGACCTAGGTTCAAATTCTACCATGGCAGATGGTGGAAAGTGAATTCAATAAAATCTGGAATTAAAAATCTAACAGTGACCATTTTTTTTCATTGTAAAAAAACCCATCCAGTTCACTAATGTCCTTTGGGGAAGGAAATCTGCCATCTTTAGCTGGTCTGGCCTAAGTATGACTCCAGAGCCACAGCAATGTGGTGACTCTCAACTGCCCTCTGAAATGGGCAATACTCAGCTCAACAGCAACAAGGAATGGGCAATAAATTCTGGCCAGCCCCACAAATTTTACAAATGCGAGGGCTGAGTATGAGGTCCCCTTTATACCTGTACCCACTACTGTAAAAATGGACACAAATAAAATGTTCATAAAGACTTCAACTAGATGGCTTTGTGGTGTCCAAGTTGTATACATCACAGTTATCAACAACAGAACAGGTCAGTAGCCACAACCAGCAAAGTGAAATGACTAAATAATCCATTTTTGTGACATTGGTTGAGGGATAAATATTGCCCAGGACATCACGCGTGGACAACTCTCCTACTTTAAAGGAGAAGAGAAAAGAACAAAGACAATTCCAGCACACGAATAGGCCCTTCGGCCCTCCAAGCCTGCACCGACCATGCTGCCTGACTTAACTAAACCCTCTACCCTACCACGTCCCTCTATTCCCACCCTATTCCTGTATTTGTCAATACTGCCCCTTAAAAGTCACTATCGTATCTGCTTCCCCTACCTCCCCCGGCAACGAGTTCCGGGCACCTATCACTCTCTGTATGAAATATCTGTCTCGTACACTTTGAAATGGTACCATGGAGTGTTTCCCATCCACCCAGGCAGGTAGATGAGACTTTGGTTTCATGTCCCATTTGAAAGGCAGCATCTCTGACAGTGCAGCACTCCCTCAGTAAAGCACCGGAGCCCCAAACCCTGAAGTGGGTTTTGAATCTAGATCCTTGTGATGCGGTGGCTTCCAACTGAACTATGACTGACACTCACATAACTCTGTCAGTACAAGCCCGATGGGCTGAATGGACTCCCTCTGTGCTACCTCATTCCAGAATTTCTGACTCAAATGTTTCATTTGAAAACATACAGTTCTATTCAATTCTCTGCTTGGTTCCGATGGCTTTGTGAGTAATACTGGAGGCTGTGTAACTTCTGGCAGGGAGATCCAAATCTGATTTGTCAGAAGGTTAGTCCACTTGGAAACAACCCAGAGATGGGCTTTGCAAGAAAATTGAACATTAATTGCAGAAGTTATTCAAGAAGCAGTCAAACATCTTACACTGGAGAGACACCAGTAGATGAAAATGAGTTCCCTCACTTATCCTCAGTACTCAAGACTAACCAGCTGCTTTTTAAAACTTTTATACATATTTCTGAAACATCAGCTCCAGGCCAGCACTCCAGTGCAATGCTGAGGGAGTGGGCAAAAAGCAAAGTACAGCACAGGAACAGGCCCGTTGGCCCACCAAATCTGTGCCAACACAGATGCCTCTCTAATCTAGTATTTTCTTGCCTCTGTGTGGTCCATATAGAACATAGAACACTACAGCACAAACAGGCCCTTTGGTCCACAAGTTGCTCCAATCACATCCATACCTGCCAGGCCATAGAACTATCTGTAACTCCCAATCCCATCAGATCCCATATACTCATCCAGAAGCCTTTTAAAAGACCCCAGCGAGTTCACTTTACCACCACCGATGGCAGCCGATTCCACTCATTCATCATCCTCTGAGTGAAAAACTTACCCCTAACATCTCCTCTGAACTTGCTTCCCAGCATCTTAAACCTGTGTCCTCTCGTAGCAACCAGTTCAGCCCTGGGAAATAGCCTCTGAGAATCCACTCTATCTATTCCTCTCAACATTTTACAAACCTTTATCAGGTCGCCTCTCAACCTCCATCTCTCCAGGGAGAAGAGACGTAGCTCCCTCAACCTATCTTCATAAGGCATGCCTCCCAATCCAGGCAACATCCTTGTAAATCTCCTCTGCACCCTCTCAATAGCTTCCACATCCTTCCTGTAGTGAGGCGACCAGAACTGCACACAGTACTCCAAGTGGGGTCTGACAAGGGTCTTATAAAGTTGCAGCATTACCTCCCGACTCCTATCCCTCCATTCTCTGCCTATTCATATATTTATCCAGATTCCTCTTGAACATTATTATAGAATCTACTTCTACCATCTCCTCCGGCAGCATATTCCAGACATTCACCACCCTCTGTGTGAAAACCTTGCCCCATACATCTCTTTTAAACTTTCCCCCTCTCACTCTCAATCTCTGCCTCAATTGATAATCCTTAAAAAAACTACTACCCTGTCCAAGCTTTTGACCACCTGTCCTAACATCGCTTTCTTTGACTCAGTGCCAAACTTATCTGATGACACTCCCCTTGAAGTGCCTCAGGATACTTTAGTTACATTAAAGATGCTATCTGAATGCAAGTTGTTGTTTCTACATTCAAGTGTAGACGCACAATAGCAACGACGTTCCAACATTCTGGTCACAGTGAGCAATGCATGTGACTGTACAATGCAGAGCGCTGTGCGCTATCAATAATAGCAATGATACAAAATAGCATCAACTGCACCCAATATTAGTCATAATACCAAACACTACGGACATTCCACCCAACTACTTCATCTCTACTTCCAACTCGGACATGGGAACACCATTGATTTCTAGTGTCATGTGATCCTGAACATAAGTCACCTTTGTTGGGTACAGGAATTTGTTGCCTCAGACCCTGATGGGAGCACTATTACCTGAAGAACTGCAATGGATCAAAAAGAAGGCAAATTGCTATCTCCCCAGAGCATCTCAGGGTATGGCCCATGCCAGCAATGCCCACATCCCGAGAATGAATTAAGCATAACAATATGAATTATATCAATGCCATCATCAATATATACCACAATTAGCACCAGATAATAGTAATCCATAACACCATGTTATAAATGATAATTTCCGCATTCTGTAACCTGTGAAATATACTCAATAGTATGAATGATAGACAATGCTGCCAATTATATGTAACACTACCAGCTAGCAGAATCTGTATCACTATTTATTACACAGAGCACAGTCAACACTACAGTGCACAAGGCAGAATTCTCAGTAACAAGTCACAATGAGCATCATTGTCAACAATATGGAAAACTGCCACTGATCACAACAGTACACAGCATTGTCATGTGCATCAATAAACACTATTCCCAACACATAACTAAACAATATTCAATGTTATCAGCAATATTCACCATCATCAAACAGCATTCACATCCAACATTACCAGTACACATCACCTTATACAATTTGGCATGTCCGCTGCGACTCTCACCAACCTTTACAGATGCACCATAGAAAGTGTTCTTTCTGGTTGTATCACAGCTTGGTATGGCTCCTGCTCTGCCCAAGACCACAAGGAACCACTAAAGGTCATGAATGTAGCCCAATCCATCACGCAAACCAGCCTCCCATCCATTGACTTTGTCTACACTTTTCGCTGCCTCGGAACAGCAGCCAGCATGATGAAGGATCCCACGCACCCCGGACATTCTCTCTTCCACCTTCTTCTGTTGGGAAAAAGATGCAAAAGTCTGAGGTCACGTACCGACCGACACAAGAACAGCTTCTTCCCTGCTGCCATCAGACTTTTGAATGGACTTACCTTGCATTAAGTTGATCTTTCTCTACACCCTAGTTATTAGACTAATTCTGCACTCTCTCCTTTCCTTCTCTATGAACAGCATGCTTTGTCTGTGTAGTGCACAAGAAACAATACTTTTCATTGTATATAGTACACGTGACAATAATAAATCAAATCAAATCAAAAGCACAAACAATCAAATCACCTAACATGGTTAAATTTCCGTGGTATCCAACATTCTGAGTGGTGCCAATAATATCTGTGGAATTAGCTGGTTTGTGTGATGGATTGGGCTGTATTCATGACCTTTAGTGGTTCTTTGTGGTCTTGGGCAGAGCAGGATTCATACCAAACTGTGATACAACCAGAAAGAATATTTTCTATGGTGTATATTCCCAGCTATCCATTCAGAATTATATGGTAATCAGAGTTTCAGGCATTCTTTACAATTTTAGCCCCTTAACCACATTGTATCACATGTGTCAGCTACTCAAGCCATCAGAGCTATCTTAAAGCTTCCTTCTGTCAATGAGGAACATTCAACTGTCACTGTAATTCCCCGTTTCTATAAGACGGCAGCAATATTCAACAATTCCGAACATTGTGAAAATGCTGCTGAACAGGCAAAGTTGACCTTTCAAAGTTCCTCCTTTCATATCCACAGAACACCAAACCATGAACTAGATCCAGACTATTCCATCTCATGGATGGCATGTGTGCTTAACTATTCAGCGTAGGTAATCAAGCAAAACTTCCAAATACGTCCCTTCACTAACATTATCCAGCCCTGCCTAACCCCCATTCAAAGGCAATCTCTTTACTACTGACCCTTGGAACACAAAAAGAACACTGTTTGATTATTTCAGCTCTGCATCCATCCCTACAGCCCTCAATCCAATTCCTAACCCAATATTTTTCCAGCTGTCTTTTTGACAGTTATATTTAGCTCTTTAACTGGGGAGGGGTTTGATTGTCAGACTACATCCTACAATTAAAATCTCAACCAATGAGATTTTTGAGGCAGTAGGGTGGCACAGAGGTTAGCACTGCTATTTCATAGCTCTAAGGACCTGAGTTCGACTCCCGGCTTGGGTCGCTGACTATGTGGAGTTCGCACATTCTCTCCATGTCCGCATGGGTTTCTCTCCAGGTGCTCCAGTTTCCTCCCACAGTTCAAAGATGCTTGGGTTAGGTGGATTGGTCATGCAAAATTGCTCCTAAATGTCCTGGGATTAGAGGGATAAATGTGTGGGGTTATGGGAATAAGGCTAGGGTGGGATTGTTGTCAATGCAGACTTGATGGGCCGAATGGCCTCCTTCTGCACTGTAGGGTTTCTATGATTCAGTGGGGTCATTCTTCATGTGCGAACCAGGTGCTATTTGGCTGTGGTTTCATCACAGCTGAACCCTGTCCCCAATCCGAGTGTCCACTCTCGTGAGCCGATTCCACCTCAAAACATTGGACAACTGGGAATCTCCCTGAAACCTAAAAATAATCACTGCCATGGTGAGAAAATGAACAAAGGGTAAATTTTGAGAGGGCTCAATTCTCCAATGTACTGGTTGTTTATTTATTCATTTATTAATGTAACAAGTAAACTTACATTAACACTGCAATGAAGTTACTGTGAATATCCCCTAGTCGCCACATTCCAGCGTCTGTTTGGGGACACTGAGGGAGAATTAACATGGCCAATGCACCTAACCAGCACATCTTTCAGACTGTGGGAGGAAACCAGAGCACCCGGAGGACACGGGGAGAATGTGCAGACTCCACGCAGACAGTGACCCAAGTCGGGAATCGAACCCAGGCCCCTGGTGCTGTGAGGCAGCACTGCTAGCCACTGTGCCACCCCTGTATGTAAGACCTAGCTGCAATATGACCCTTAATTCATTAAAGACGCATTCTTGTGTTCACTAAATCAGCACTTTTCTCTCTTTACCTATGCTGCCAGACCTGCTGAGATTTTCCAGCATTTTCTCTTTTGGTGCCACTCTTAAAGGATTGATTAAGCACATCACTTAGTTAGATAGACATATTTGAATAGCTATGAGAACAGCCCTACAATTCCCTGAGTGAAGACAATTTTTGAGTGAAATTGGGAATGTATGGGGACAGGAACTTAAAAATTCCCAGACATCTTTGTTCAAACTCACAGCCTACCAGAAATAAGGACACTCTGATCCTGAACCTGTCTGGGTGAAGCTTCTTATATCTTTAAGATGACTGTTTGTGCGGGCACATTTTGAAGTTTGTCTTTCCTTGCAGAATAAATTGTGTTGGAGTCTTGCCTTATTGCAAATAAAAACTCCGCAGTGAGTTTGAACAGTGAGGCAGAGAGCAACAGGAGGCATTAACTGAGACAGAGATTGGAAAGAATCGCAGTGTTCATGGACTTTGAATCAATGTGTTATCTTGCTACAGCTGGACAGTTTACATTCACACCCTCTGCGACGAGAATGATACTATTAACATGGGCACGACATGACGTAGGATAAGGTTAGGGAATGTGCATAGTTGGTTTGCTGATATGTTTGCTGCCATATCCAGGGGCAATGGGGAGGGGAAGTGATAATAGAGACACTACCCTTCTACTTTCTGGGGGCAGAATTAAAACAAAGGTGAATAAACACATTTTTGGGAGCAGTTTGGTTTGGAAGAAAAGACAACAAGGCACAGTCTTCATCTTTGCAATCATAGAATCCCAGTGCTGAAGGAGGCCAATCAGCCCATCGGGTCTGCGCCAACCACAATCCCATCCAGGCCCTATCCCCATAACCCCATGCATTTACCCTAGCGAGCCCCCCCTGACACTAAGTGGTAATTTAGCATGGCTAATCCACCTAACCCGCACATCTTTGGAGTGTGGGAGGAAACTGGAGCAACCAGAGGAAACCCACACAGACACATGGAGAACTAAAAACTCCACACAGACAGTGGCCAAAGCCAGGGATCGAACCCGGGTCCCTGGCCCTGTGAGCCAGCAGTGCTAACCACTGTGCCACTGTGCTGCCCGTAATGATAGTTAACATGCAGCAGAGTCAGTTTTGCAGTGAGAGAGTGTCTGGAAAGAAAAGCTGAGCTCAAAATAAGGAAGTTTCAGGATGCACCATACAAGTAATTTGATACACAGGGTTACATGGATTGTACAACACAGACACGGGGCATTTGGCCCAATCAATCTCTGCTCCAGTCGAACTTCCTGGCATTTTCTTTGTTCTTCCATAGGACACGGGCATCGCTGACTTGGACAGCATTCTGATTGCTCATCCCTAATTGCCCTTTGAAAAGGTGGCGCTGAACTTCTGTAGTGCCTGTGTCCCAGAATCACCATGTAGAGATGTCGGCGTTAGACTGGGGTAAACACAGTAAGAAGTCTCATAACACCAGGTTAGAGTCCAACCAGTTTCCAGAATCACCCACAGTGCTGTTAGGAAGGGAGCTCCAGGATTTTGACCCAGCCACAGTGAAGGAACGCTGATATAGTTGCAAGTCGGGGTGGTGTGATGATCCTCAATGTGAAGATTTTGTCTCCACAAGGACTGTGCAGTGGCCACTGCTATCGATCCTCTCTCATGGATGTTTATGACAGGTTGGGATTGGTAAGGACAAAGTCATAGAGTCATAGAGGTTTACAGCATGGAAACAGGTCCTTAGGCCCAACTTGTCCATGCCACCCTTTTGTTCTTAAACCCCTAAGCTAGTCCCAATTGCCTGCATTTAACCCATATCCCTCTACATCTATTTTACCCATGCAACTGTCTAAATGCTTTTTAAAAGACAAAATTGTATCTACTTCTACTATTACCTCTGGCAGCTTGTTCCAAACACTCACTACCCACTGTATGAAAAATTTGTCCCTCTGGACACTTTTGTATCTCTCCCCTCTCACCGTAAACATATGCCCTCTAGTTTTTGAGTCCCCTACCTTTGGGAAAAGATATTGACTATCTAGCAGATCTATGCCCCTCACTATTTTAAAGATTTCTATAAGATTACCCCTAAGCCTCCTATGCTCCAGAGAAAAAAGTCCCAGTCTATCCAGCTCTCTTCATAATTCAAACTATCAAGTCCCAGAAGCATCTTAGCAAATCTTTTCTGCACTTTTTCTAGTTTAATAATATCCTTTTTATAATAGGGTGACCAGACTGTACAGTGTATTCCAAGTGTGGCCTTACTAATGTCTTGTAAAACTTCAAGAAGACGTCCCAATTCCTGTATATTCAATGTTCTGCCCAATTAAAGCAAACACACTGAATGCCTTCTTCACCACTCTGTCCACCTGTGACTCCACTTTCAACAGCTTTGAGCCAGTACCCCTAGATCTCTTTGTTCTGTAAGTCCCCAATGCCCTACCATTAACTGAGTAAGTCCTGCTCTGATTCAATCTACCTGAATGACAAGTCGTTTTTTCTCTCTTGTTGGTTTATTTATTTATTATGCTGCGTTTGTGAACTAACCCCCACTCACCTGATGAAGGAGCAGCGCTCTGAAAGCTCGCGATTCCAAATAAACCTGCTGGACTTTAACCTGCTGTTGTGAGACTTCTTACTCATTTTGAAAGGTGGGGCAGACGTAAAGGGCTGAATGGTTTAAAGTCTATTTTAAAGTTTATTTATTCGTGTCACAAGTAGGCTTACATTAACATTGAAATGAAGTTACTGTGAAAATCCCCCAGTCACCAGACTCCAGTGCCTGTTCAGGTACACTGAGGAAGAATTTAGCATGGCCAATTCACAAATCAGCACGTCTCTCAGACTGTGGGAGGAAACCGGAGCACCCGGACAAAGTTCACGCAGACATGAGGGGAATGTGCAGACTCTACACAGAGAGTGACCTGAGCCGGGAATCACACCCAGGTTCCTGGCGCTGTGGGGCAACAGTGCTAACCACTGTGCCACCATACTAATTTCCTCATCGCCTATCATGGAGCCAGTCTAGCAGCTATGGCCTTTTGGACTCAGTCAGTACTGGTGCCACTAAGACACTCTTGGTGGTGAACATTGATCTCTACTCAGGGCAGAGTACATTCTGTGCCCATCTATCCTCAGTGCTTCCTCCAAATGGTGTTCATTGTGTAGGAGATCTGATTCATCAGCTGAGATGGGGCAGTAGGTGGTAACCAGCAGGAATTTTCCTCGCCCATGTTTGACCTAATGCCATGAGGCTTCATGCGTTCCAGAGCTGATGTTAAGAACTTCCACGGCATCTACCTCCCCATTGACTGTATACCACTCCCCCACTCAGGGATGGTAATGGATTGTTCCTTGACCAGCCTGTGAGACAGCTCTTCCAATTTTGATATGAGCTCCAGATGACAGAAAGGAGGATTTTGCAGGGTTGTCAGGACTGTTGTCATTTTCAGTGCCTGGTTCGATACATCCTGAGGCCTTTGTCTGTGTTGACACTATCAAAACCTGACATAATTTTTAAAGATATCTCTGAGGTCACCTTCTTTTTTCTGGAGAAAGGAGATCCATCCTGTTCATCCTCAACTCAGATCCCTGGCGCTGTGAGGCAGCGTACTAACCACTGTACCACCATGCCTTGGAGTGTAGGAGAAAACTGGAGCACCCCGAGGAAACCCACATAGATGCAGGGAGAACATGCAAACTCCACACAGACAGTCACCCAAGCCGGGAATCGAACCCAGGTCCCTGGTGCAGTAAGGCAGCAGTGCTAACCAATGTGTTACCGTGCCGCCCATGGTGATTGCAATAAATAGTCAACAATGCCAATATTTTTGCATCATGCCACTGCTAAGATGGCAGAAAGCGAACATGTTGGAGTTCAGTCTATTCTCACCTGGCAGTCTCTGTGTTGCTAAGCTTCTTATTCTTTCCCCCTGGCTGGGGTTGGCCTGGAACAAGGGGACGTAATATGGAGTGAAGGGGTAGGCAATTTAGGACTGAGAGGAGGAGGAATTTCTTCTTTCTGTGGTTGGTGAATCTTTGGAATTCTCTACCCCAGGGGATCTGAAGGTTCAGTGATTGAGGATTGAGTTCAAAACAGAGACTGGTAGATTTCTAGGTATTAATAGAAGATAGGAACAGGAGGAGGCCATTTGGCCCTTCGAGCCTGCTTGGCCATTCATCCACCAATGCTTCCACTTTCTCAGAAGTCTAAGGACATTTGGCATGTCAGCTACGATTCTCACCAACTTGTACAGATGCACCATAGATAGCGCTCTTTCTGGTTGTATCACAGCTTGGTATGGGCTCCTGCTCTGCCCAAGACCACAAGGAACAACAAAAGGTAGTGAATGAAGCCCAATCCATCAGGCAAACCAGCCTCCCATCCATTGACCCTGTCTACACTTCCCGTTACCTGCAGCCAGCATAATTAATAATCCCACACATTCCAGACATTCTCTCTTCTACCTTCTTCCGTCGGGCATAAGATACAAAAGTCTGAGGTCACGTACCAACAGCTTCTTCCCTGCTGCTGTCAGACTTTTGAATGGACTTAATCACTGTATGTTAATAGAGTGATGATAAAAAGTCAAATCAAATCAAATCATTGCGATCAAGGCTAATCACCCAATTCAATAGTCCAATCCTGTTTTCTCCGCGTAATCTTAGATCCCATTTGCCCCAAGTGCTATATCCAGTCACCTCTTGAATACATTCAATATTTTGGCATCAACTACTTCCCGTGGAGATGAATTCCACAGGCTCACCTGGTGAAGAAATGTCTCCTCATCTCCGTTCTAAGTGGTCTACCTGGAATCCTCAGACTGTGACCCCTGGTTCTGGATTCCTCCTGATGTAGAGATGTCAGCGTCCACCATCAGGAACATCCTTCCTGCATCTACCCTGTGTAGTCCTGCTAGAATTTTATATACCTCTATGAGATTCCTCCCTCATTTGTCTGAAAAACCATCCTAACAATCCTAATGATGTTGAGGGAGATGGGAAAAATGGCATTGCAGTTGGAGATTGGCTGTGATCTGGTTGAATGGTGGAGCAGGTTCAGGGGGCTGAAGAGGCTTTTCCAATTTACTGCGTCCTTTTATTAAGAGGACGGTAATTTAACACGTGGAGCTGCTGCAGGTTCTTTCCCTCTGACGTGAATGAAAAATCCAGAACTCTTCAATGCCTCAGGCAAGCAACTACATTCAATGGCCACTGCTGAGACTATTTAGCACAGCATTATTTAAGTGAGGCAGCGAGTGATCCTTTCAATCCTAACGTGACCCTTTCTAACCTGGAGGGTGGTAGACACAAGAATTAAGAATATTTACTGGGGTCTCAGAGCCCTCAAACAATTCCGAGCTGATCTATGAGTGTTTTCACAATCCTAATCGGCAATAATGAACCACAGAGAAAGAACAGATCTCAAAGCGAGAAGAAATTGTCTATTTTCAGCGGGTTGGAATAGGTTTCAGTGGCCTAAATGATTCCTGATGGCCTCATTTGACAATTGAGATGAAGATTGGAATAAAATGATCATTTTTCACTTATCGATTATCATTGCGCACGGCAGCAGGAAGATTGCTGGTCCCATTACTGTAAATATATCGCAAATCAGCGGAATGGCAGAAACAAACAGCTTCGTTTATCAGCCCCATACGTGCTGGTCCAAATGAGTCACTCTTTATTTTTTTACCCTTCAGTTTAAAGGCGAGATTCCTTCCTTGGCAAACCATTAAAGACCAAATAAGGGCAGCGCAGCGGTGGCACAGTGGTCAGCACTGCTGCCTCACGGGAGCCAGGTTTGATTCCAGCCTTGGGTGGCGTCTGCACGCTCTCCCCGTGTCTGCGTGGGTTTCCTCCCACAGACCCAGACACGTGTGGGTTAGGTGGATTTGGCCGTGCTAAACGCCCTGTAGTGCCAGTGGACTAGTTAAGGTGAATGCATGGGGATTATGGGGATAGGGCCTGGGTGGGATTGTGATCGGTGCAGACTCAATGGGCCAAATTGCCTCCTTCTGCCCTGTAGGGATTCTATGATTCTAACGAGTTAAAAAGATGGATTGTGTTATCGTTCTTGTTCACCAGCGCGGCAATGTGTTTATTTACAGGGAACGACCATCCAGAGGCTGGCGGCCTTGGGGCTGCAACCAGCTCCCGAGAAGATTCCAGAACTCACCAGGGTGGTTCCCCTACCCTGCCACCCCCATCAGGCCATGTGACCTTTGCTCTGCACATCGATCCTTAAAGGGACAGTCACCATTGGTTACAGCTGACTTTGAATTCTTTTCTGATCTACTTAACAAATGCCGATGAGATTTCATGAGTTTCTTTCAGTGAAATGGATCAGGCCAAAAGGTCAGTCGTTGTCAAGAGCTTGTGTATTATTTATTTTGCTTTAATAGATTGTGTTTCTTTGGGGCAGGACTCTTTGGATTGCGAACCTTTCCACCCTGCTACATGAAGAGTTGGCAGGGATCGCATCCTTTGATTTGATTTCATTTATTATTGTCACAAAATCATGAGGGACGTAGATAGGATGGATAGGAAGGTGCTTTAACCCTTAGTAGAGGGGTCAATAACCAGGGGGCATTGATTTAAGGCAGGAGATTTAGAGGGGTTTGGGGACTGTGGGTGGCACAGTGGTTAGCGCTGCTGCCTCACAGCGCCAGGGACCCAGGTTCGATTCCTGGCTTGGCTCACTGTCTGTGTGGAGTTTGCACCTGCGTGAACTTCCTCCGGGTGCTCCGGTTTCCTCCCACAGTCTGAAAAACATGCTGGTTAAATGCATTGACCTGAACAGGTGCCGTAGTGGGGGAATTTCACAGTAACTACATTGCAGTGTTAATGTAAGCCTTACTTGAGACTAATAAATAAACTTTAAAGAAAAGGAGAAACTTTTTCACCCAGAGGGTGATGGGGATCCGGAATTCACTGCCTGAGAGGGTGGTAGAGTTGGGAAAACCCCCTCGCAACATTTGAGAAGTGTTTAGATGAGAACTTGAAATGTCATAGCATATAAGCGCTGGAAAAAGGGATTGGAATAGATAGGTCCTTGATGGTCAGTACACACACGATGGGCTGAAAGGCCTCTGTGCTGTATGTGACTCTAACTTGGCCTCTGTAATTAAGACTCCTTGTATATTTTTGTGCATCTTCGAATATAGAAAGCATGAATTTAACTTGTCGTTATCTGCAGGAAGCCAGGGCTTTATGTCTTTTTTATGCAGCTTAGTACCATGGTTATTTCAAATATCCTCTTATTTTTCATCTTTAATGACTGTACTTAGTAAACAACATGCAAGAATTAGCAAGTGAATTTGTCTATAGCTGATGCAATTGTCCACGTTACGCGCACATCCCTTAAGCTGCTTAATGCAAATCCTATCCTCAAACTACCCTTCCACTGGCGGCGCAGGGTTGTCCTGCTGTTAACTTAATTCCTCCTTCAATTTCCTTTATTTCATCTGTGATCCCCGGTTGTCCCCTGGGTCTGGAGCTCGTGGAGCTGGAAGATCATGTGACATTGAATCGTAGCGTCTCAGAGGTTTACAGCACGGAAACAGGCCCTTCAGCCCAACTTGTCCATGCCGCCCTTTTTTTAACCACTAAACTAGTCCCAGCTGCCTGCGAACCCCTCCAAACCAATTCAATCCATGTAGCTGTCTAAATGCCTTCTAAAATACAAAATTGTACCCATCTCTATTACTACCTCTGGCAACTTGTTCTTGACAGAACATAAGAACATAAGAAATAGGAGCAGGAGTAGGCAATCTAGCCCTTCGAGCCTGCCCCGCCATTCAATAAGATCATGGCTGATCTGAAGTGACTCAGTTCCACTTTCCCGCTTTCTCCCCATAACCCTCAATCTCCTTGCCTACCAAAAACCTATCTACCCACGTCTTAAATATATTTAGCGAGGTAGCCTCCACCACTTCAACGGGCAGAGAATTCCAGAGATTCACCACCCTTTGAGTGAAGAAGTTCCTCCTCAACTCTGTTTTAAACTGCACCCCCCCACCTTATCTTGAGGCTGTGCCCTCTAGTCCTGCTGTCCTTTCTGAGCGGGAAGACAGTCATGCCCTCTGTGTGAAAAAATTGCCCTTCTGAGCCCTTTTGTATCTCTCCCCTCTCACCTTAAACCTATATCCTCCAGCTTTAGGCTCCCCTACCTTTTGGAAAAGATACTGACTATCTAGCTGATCTATGCCCCTCATTATTTTTTAGACTTCTGTAAGATTGCCCATGATTCTCCTATGCTCCGGGGGAAAAAAGTCCCAGTCTATCCAACCACTCCTGATAACTCAAACCACCAAGTCCCTGTAGCATCCTAATAAATCTTTTTTGCTTTCTCTCTACTTTAATAATATCCTCTCTATAACAGGGAGACCAGAATTGTACACAGTATTCCAAGTGTAGTCTTACTAATGCCTTGTACAATTGCAACAAGACAGCCCAACTCCTGTATTCAATATTTTGACCAGTGAAACCAAGCATGCTGAATGCCTTCTTCACCACACTCAGTCCACTTGTGACTCCACTTTCAAGGAGCTATGAACCTGTACCCCTAGATCTCTTTGTTCTATAACTCTCCCCAACACCTGACCATTAACTGAGTAAGTCCTGCCCCAATTTGATCTACCAAAATGCATCACCTTGCATTTATCTTAATTAAACTCTGTCTGCCATTTGTCAGCCCATTGGCCCAGTTGATCAAGATCCCGTGGCAATCCTAGATAACCTTCTTCACTGTCCACTATGCCATCAATCTTGGTGAGGAAGAGCTGTTCATTTATGTGGGGCGTGTGGCCATAGCTTCTACTGTCAGGGAGTCTCCAGCACATTCCAGCTAAAAATCCTGGGACCTGTCTCTCATTGGGTGGGAGATTCTGAGTAAGAAGTCTTACAACACCAGGTTAAAGTCCAACAGGTTTATTTGGTAGCACAAGGTTTCGGAGCACTTCTCCTTCCTCAGGTGACATTCCGAAAACGCGTGCTACCAAATAAACCTGTTGGACTTCACCCTGGGGTTGTGAGACTTCTTACTGTGTTTACCCCAGTCCAACGCCGGCATCTCCAGATCGGGAAGTTCTGACCCAGCGATCCAGACTTGGAGGGGAATTTATAGGTTGTGGTGTTTTGACGTCGTCCTTTCCCTTCTACAGAGGTCGCAGCTCAAAAAGGTGCTGTTGAAGGAGCCTTGGTGAGATTCTGCGGTGCATCTTGTCGATGTTACATACTGCTATCACTGCGCAGTTGGTGGAGAGGGTGAATGTTGAAATGATAAAGTTGCAGCCCCTTCCCAAGTGCAGCATGTAGATCTTAGGGTGGGAATTTTACCGACACATCCAGCCCGAGGTTCATATGATCCCATCTGAGGCCAACAGAGAATGCTGTTTTCCGAGCCTTGCTCGCCCCTGGAATCAGGGCGGGTGTGCTGGTAAGATTCCAGCTGTAGTGTCCAAAAGTATGAAAAGAGATTCAGCCCATTGTGTTTTTACTTTACCCTTTCATTGGGTGGGGCATCTCTGGCATTTGTGGTCCATCCCTAATTGAACCTGGAACCGAGTGCTTTGTCACACCATTTCAGCGGTGGTTAAGAATCATTGCCGTGGGTCTGGGATCACATGTAGGCCAGAAGATTTCCTTCTCTAAATGGCGTTACTGGTTTCATAGTCACCATCACTGAAACTAACCTTTTAATTCCAGATTTATGATGTGAATTTAAATTCCACTGGCTGCCCTAGTGGGATTTGAACCCGTGTCCCCGGGCCATTAGCCGAGGCCTCTGGATTAATTGTCCACTAATGTTGCCACTACGCTGCCACTGCCTCCTCCTAACCACTACACCGTTACACCGCCCTGGCCCTATTCTGTCAAGGAGATATCCAATGATTCCAACTTGCTCTAGTCTTTCCCCTTAGCACTGCAAATTTTTCTTTTCAAGGACATATCATTTTAGTTAAGACAGAATCAGCTTTTACCATCCTTACAGATATAGCCTTCCAGATTGTAACATCTTGCTTTGTCGATAATCTCTGACATGGCTCCAGGGATAGGTGTTTCAGCCTCAAAGTTAGGACTTCGTGGGTTCAAATCCCACTGCAGAGAATAGAGCACAAAATCTCGGCTAACACTGCCGGTGCAGTGTTGAGGGAATACTGCACTGTTGAAAGTGGTATCATTCAGTTGAAGATTAGCCATGTGTGTGTAAATTTGATTTGATTTTGTATTGTCACATGCACTTGTATACAGCAAAAAGTATTGTTTCTTGCACACTATACAGACAAAACTACCATTCATAGAGAACATTAAGAAGTCTCAGAACACCAGGTTAAAGTCCAACAAGTTTATTTGGAATCACAAGCTTTTGCTTCCTCAGGTGATGAAGGAGCAGCGTTCCGAAAGCTCGTGATTCCACGTAAACCTGTTGGACCTTAACCTGGCGTTGTGAGACTTCTTACTGTGCTCATCCCAGTCTAACGCCGGCATCTCCAGTTCATAGGGAAGAAAGGGAGAGGGGACAGAATGTAGTGTTACAGTCATAGCCAGAGTGTAGAGAAAGATCAACATAGTACAGGGTAGGACCATTCAAAAATCTGATGGCAGCAGGGAAGAAGCTGTTCTTGAGTTACTTGTCCTCAGACTTCTGTATCTTTTTTATATGTATTATTTTGAAAGCAATAATAGTATTATTTTTGGCACTTCCTTTGTGTTGGCCCCAGTTACTGGAGGAATGTTTAATGCAAGGTCACAGGCTACTTGTTGGAAATGTTCCAGGTTTGACATTTCTTTGGCTGCAGCTATCGCTAATAAAATTACTGTCTAAACCTTTAAACCTGTCGGTGTTGAAATTTTCTGACACATCCAAGATATTCTTCCCATGAGTGATGACTCTGAAGAAACACGCTTCCATCACTTGCTTAATGAAGAAAAATTTCACAACATTCCAGGAGTCAGCTGTAAAGGAACAGTGCTGTAATGCACAAAATAAAGTAAAGCAATATCACAAGCCTGTGGTGAACACAAACAGATCCCAACCAGAACAGTAGGATAATGGACCCACTCAGGGGCTTGCTTTATACAGGACTCAATATACGAGAGCCACCTGGTGAATTAATTACTGATCCTCAGGAAGCTCATTTTCAATGAGTCCTACAAAGTTTGAAGTTTATTCATTTGTGTCACAAGTAGATTAACACCGCAGTGAAGTTACTTTGAAAATCTCCTAGCCGTCACACTGTGGTGCCTGTTCAGGTACACCAATGGAAAATTTAGCATGGCCAATGCACCTAACCAGCACATCGTTTAGACTGTGGGAGGAAAGCAGAATACGCGGAGGAAACCCACGCAGACACAGGGAGAACGTGCAGACCCCGCACAAACAGTGACCCAGCCTGGGAATCGAACCCGGGTCCCTGCTGCTGTGAGGCAGCAGTGCTAACCAATGTGCCCCGGAGAGGTCAATCAGTGATTCCCATACAAGTCCTGGGATGGGTAAGTTAGAGGGATTGACGGGTTTAGGTGTGTGGGGTTAAGGGGATGGTGCTTGGGTGGAATTGTCATTGGTGCAGACTTGAGCAGCCTCCTTCTGTACTGTGGGGATACTATGATTCTATTCTAAGTCCTGGAGGTTGGCACACACAACATGAGACAAGACAATAAAGTGAGTCTGTGAGGTGGGAGTTCCAATTTTGGGCTCCCAAACACAAAGTGCCCCTTTATTCAATGTCAAATCTTGTTCCTATCAAAACATCTCTCTGAAATGCAGTTCCCCTTTTCCACGTATCATGATTGGCAGCTGTACGCGAAGAGATAACTGATGATCTTTGTTCATGGACCTCTGGCAGTGACTCTCCAATACTGCAGTCTGCTGAGGCAATGTATTTAGGTTTGCTCGAACACAGTTGTCAGTCAGTGAGATTGAAGTCCAGCTCCCAGCCTGCTGGCTTTAACCTGCACTCCCCTGCAGAGATGATTAAATTGGACACAAATTCTAAATTCTGCAGATGTTGGAAATCTGGAAAAGTTTGAGAAGTGGAAACACTCAAAAGGTCTGGCAGCTTCTCCACAGAGACAGAGTCAAAGTTACTTCAGAACTGGAGAAAGTTCGCAGGTAAGGGAGAAAGTTGGTCTGATGAACAGTCATCAACTTGCAAGTTCCGACACATGACAGATCATAAGCGAGTGCGGAGGGAGGGAAGGGAGAGGTGGAAAGTAGGAGAAATTAAATGACAAAAAGGTGAGACAAAAGGTGTTGTTAGCGAGGCAGTAACCATAACGTCATAAGACCATCAGACATAAAAGCAGAATTAGGCCCATCGAGTCTGCTCCACCATTCAACCATGGTTGATTTTTTTCTCATCCCCATTCTCCTGCCTTATCCTTATAACCCCTGATCTCCTTATTAATCAAGAACCTATCTCCATGTCCACTCTATCCAGGTCTCACAGTATCCTGTAAGTTTAATAAGATCCCCCCACATCCTTCTAAACTCTAACAAGTACAGACCCAAACTCCTCAACCATTCCTCATACCACAAGCTCTTCATTCCAGGGATCATTCTTGTGAACCTCCTCTGGACCCTTTCCAAGGCCAGCACATCTTTCCTTAGATATGGTGCCCAAAACTGCTTACAATGCTCCAAATAGGGTCTTATACAGCCTCAGAAGTACATTCCTTTTCTTGTATTCTAGCCCTCTCGAAAGAAAGGAGATGAAAACAGGGGGATGTTCAATTTGCGCGATTTGAGGTCATTAATGAAAAAAGAGATGACTTGCTGAAGCTTTTCACCTTGCACTCATCAGGCCCAAAGACAGGAATAGAAAATTTCAATAACAATAAGGGAAAAGGGTGCTGATTGGTTGGCAAGCACTTCAAATACAAGTCAGCTGTACCAAAATTCCATCTCATGGATTGCAGCGATTCAATAAGTTACCTCACTACTACCTTCACGAGGATTATTAAAGATCAGCAATAAATGGAGGCCTTGTCAGTAGAACCTTTGTACTGGAAACAAGAAAATTTCACATGAAAATCTCTCAAAGAAGGATTAGAATTAAAACTGGTGAGGAAAATATTAAATCTTTTTTGTGATGTGGGCTTCACTGGCAAGACCAGTATTTTTTGCCTCTCCCTAATTGTCCATGGACTGAGTTGCTGACTAAACTAGTTAAGAGGTTAAGGCCCATTGCAGTGGGTCTAGAGGCCAGACCAGATAAGGACGGCAGATTTCCTTCTCTAAAGGACATTAGTGAACTAAATGCGTTTTTACAACTATCATTAAAATTGTTATGGCTATTGTTACTAAGGTTAACTTTATATTCCAGATTCCTTCATTGAATTAAATTCCATCAGCTGCTGTGGTGAGATTTGAAGCTTTGTCCCTGGAATAATATCCTGGGCCTCCCAGCCCAGTAACGTTACCACTACACCACCATCTGCCCACCAGGCCCACAACTGCTGGGCTTTTGATTGTCAGGGAACGAAGGGATAAGAGAGTGAACTTTAATCTAATCTATTTTTGTAGACCTCACTCCATCAAACTCTAATCCTACTTTTTTTTATTCATTCATGGGATGTGGGCATCGTTGGCTGGGCCAGCATTTGTTGTTCGTTCCTAATTGCCCTTGAACTGAGCGGCTCGCTAACAGGGCATTTAACCTTCAATCACATTGCTTTGGTTCTGGGGCCTCATGTAGGCTGGACCGGGTAAGGACAGCAGATTTCCTTCCCAAAAGGACATTAAGTGAACTGGATGGGTTCCCACTCCGGCAGATGATGGAACTTAAATTCAGTAAAAACATCTGGAGCTAAAAGTCCAATGATGACCATGATCCACACTTGAACTGTTGGCTCTATCCTCTCTCCACAGATGCTGTCAGACCTGCTGAGTTTCCTGTTGATGTTTCAGACCCCACCATCCGCGCCGTTTTGCCTTTATCTTAGATTGCCGGCTGGTCCACACGAGTCTTTCCATGTTGGCTGGTTTTGGACAATTTCACAGCGGCAACCTCCTCTCCATGATAATACTGTTGATTGGCTCCTCCATTAGTAAATGAAACCAATCACACTTTTAGAATAATTGCTGTAACCTTGCATTTTCTTTGCTGCATGAAATGTGTGTTAATGGATTATTCACACAGTGACTCAAGCACCAATTAAGCTGTAATTATCACTTTAATTGGTGTTGTTGCAGTTGGACAGTATTGCCTTTGTATCTGCTGTCTATTCACAAAGCAAACTTTAATTGAACAACAGGAAAACAAGAATGACATTTAATGATTAAATGGATTTACAGGAGAGAGAGACATATGGCCAATAATCTATAGAAACCCTACAGTGCAGGATGAGGAAATTTAACCCATTGAGCCTGCACCGACCAGAATCCCACCCAGGTCCTACCCTACGCATTTATTCTAGCTAGTCCCCCTGACACTAAGGGCAATTTAGCATGGCCGATCCCCCTAATCCTCGCATTTTTGGAGTGTGGGAGGAAACCGGATCACCTATCGGAAATCCACGCAGACATGGGGAGAATGTGCAGCCTCTGCACAGAACAGTGATCCAAGCTGGGATTTGAAACCGGGTCTCTGGCGCTGTGAGGCAGCAGTGCTAACCACTGTGCCAGCGTGCTGCCCATATCTTTGCCTCATCGTGGCTATGGCAGATGGAGACACTGGACAGAGGACAAAATGGATGTTCACCTTTTTTCTTTTCAGTTTTGGCTGAAGTTACACAGGGAGATGAGACAAGCTCTTGCAGAAATTCCACCCCTGTAGTTGCTGAAATAAAGAAATCCCTCTTTCGTTATGTTAGATAATTAGGGCAGGAAGAGATCACTCCATCCCTCAAACCTGCTGCACTATTTCATCACATCACAGCTAATCTGATTTTAATTCCATTTATCCACCTTTGATCTGGACACCATAGCTGGAATTCTCCCATCTCATCCATCGTGGGAATCGTAGCGGGAGCAAGGGAGGACTTGGTGGACCAGTTAAAGGTCCGTGGAGCTTGTATAGCATTTCTGGCCTTGGGACACACACAGCCAGAGAATCCCATCCCTTGTACTCTTACCAAGTGGCACAGTGGTTAGTACTGCTGCCTCACGGCACCAGGGACCTTGGTTCGATTCCCGGCTTTGTGTCACTGTTCTGTGCGGAGTCTGCACATTCTCCCCGTGTCTGCTTGGGTTTCCTCCAGGTACTCCGGTTTCCTCCCCCAATCCAATGATGTGCGGATTAGGTGCATTGGCCATGCTAAAATTGCCCCTTAGTATCCAGGGATGCGTAGGTTAGAGGGATCAGGAGGGTAAATATGTGTGATTATGGAGATGGGGCCTAGGTGGGATTGCACGATGGTGCAGACTCGATAGGCTGAATGGCCTCTTTCTGCACTGTAGGGATTCAATGATTCTATACCCATCAAGATTGTCTAATTTCTCTCACTCAAGGCTACCCATTAATGTCTCCTGGTCTGATGTTCTTCTCTAGTTTCTCTCCAATTATTCCATGCCCTTCATTAGTTTGTCTTGTCTATGCCTACCTGCCTGAAGGTGCCATCACCACAGTTTTACCAGTGGTGGGTGTGACATGGGCAACCCATCCTCCAGTGGGCCAAATGAGGCCCTTAAATGAACAATTACTATCCACTGCAGGTCCTCATTCCACCAGGGTTCCCATGTTGTTCTAAATATATAATCACCAGTCACTCATAAAGAATGGGTAAACATGCTGTGGGTTCATTTATTCAAACCAGGCAGTGAATAGAATCATAGTCACAGTCTAAAAATAAATGTAAGCCATTCAGGACTGAGATGTGGAAGAACCTCTTCACTCAGAGAGTTGTGAGCCTGTGGAATTCTCTCCCACAGAAAGCTGTTGGGGCTAGTTCATTAGATATGTTCAAGGGGGAGGTGGACGTGGTCCATGTGGCTAAACGGATCAAGGGGTATGAGGAGAGAGTGGGATACCGAAAGCGTATAATCAACCATAACCAAATTGAATGGTGGTGCAGGTTTGAAGAGTAGCCTACTCCTGCATCTCGTTTCTATGTTTTTACAGTGAAGAAGGAGGCCATTTGGCCCATCGAGCCTGCACTACAACCCTCTCACCCAGGCCCTTTCCCCATTACCCTACCCATTTACCTCCCTGACACTATCGGGCAAATTAACAAGGCTAATCTACCTAACCATGCATCTTTGGTTTGTGGGAGGAAATCGAAGCATCTGGAGAAAACCCATGGAGACAAGGGGAGAACGTGCAGACGCCGCATAGATGGACACCCAAGGCTGGAATAGAACCTGGGCCCTTGACACTATGAGGCAGCAGTGATAACCGCTGTGCTGAGAACAATTATATATTGTTATAAAGCTTGAAGTCATGAGTGTGTGTGTGTGTGTGTGTGTGTGTGTGCTTGTGTGTGTGTGAGTATGTGTGGGTGTGTGTGAATGTATGTGAGAGTATGTGTGTGAGAGAGTGTGTGTGTGTGTGTGTGTGTGAGTGAGTGTGTGTGTGTGTTAGTGTATGTGTGAGAGAGTGTGTGTGTGTGTATGTGTGAGTGTATGTGTGAGAGAGTGTGTGTGTGTATGTGTGTGTGTGTGAGAGAGTGTGTGTGTGTATGTGTGTGTGTGTGTGAGTGTGTGTGTGTGAGCGTGTGTGTGTGTGAGTGTATGTGTGAGAGAGTGTGTGTGTGTGTGAGTGTGTGTGTGTGTATGTGAGAGTGTGTGTGTGAGAGAGAGTGTGTGTGTGAGTGTGTGTGAGTGTGTGTGTGTGTTAGTGTATGTGTGAGAGAGTGTGTGTGTGCGTGTGAGTGTGTGTGTGTGTGTATGTGAGAGTGTGTGTGTGAGAGAGTGTGTGTGTGTGAGTGTGTGTGTGTGTGTATGTGAGAGTGTGTGTGTGAGAGAGTGTGTGTGAGAGTGTGTGTGTGTGAGTGTGTGTGTGAGAGAGAGAGTGTGTGTGTGTGAGTGTATGTGTGAGAGAGTGTGTGTGTGTGTGAGTGTATGTGTGAGTGTGTGTGTGTGTGTGAGAGTGTGTGTGTGTGAGTGTATGTGTGAGAGAGTGTGTGTGTGTGTGAGTGTATGTGTGAGTGTGTGTGTGTGTGTGAGTGTGTGTGTGAGAGAGTGTGTGTGTGAGTGTATGTGTGAGAGAGTGTGTGTGTGGGTGAGAGAGTGTGTGTGTGTGAGTGTGTGAGAGAGTGTGTGTGTGTGCTTTGTTTGTGTATACTTCACTATGGGTTATAGTTTGAGGATAGGGGATAAACCTTTTAGAACCGAGGTGTGGAGAAATTTCTTCACCCAGAGGGTGGTGAATGTGTGGAATTCACTCCCACAGAATGTAGTTGAGGCCAAAACATTGTGTGGTTTCAAGAAGAAATTAGATAAAGCTCTTGGGGTTAAAGGGACGGAGGGATATGGGAGGAACTATATTGAATTTGATGATCAAAATGAACGGTGGGGCAGGCTCGAGGGGCCAAATGGCCTACTCCTGCTTCAAGTTTCTATGTTTATATTATCTTATTTATATCCCTCACCATGTAAGGATTCAACACACAACTTGCGAACTCCAGGAATGGACAAACAAATGTTTTGTGAACGAAAAGCTAATATTTCTTGTTGTAATGCCAATCATTCCTCCTCAGGATTCCAAGAATCATTGCTATATAAATGTGAGTTTTCTTCTTTGAATAAAATATCCAGTGTATAAAACAAATATGTTTCAGGGTTTATGTCAGGGATGATCTTACTGCTGGAGCTGCTATGCTTTCTGACAGTTTCCTGCAGCAACTAAAGCAGGATGCCTACACCTCAGCGCTCCTCATTTTCAGTTTGACTCATGCAGTTCAGAACCAATGCCCCCCCCCCCACCCACCCTGCTAATCCTTCCCAAGCAACAGTTTGCACTTGATCCCAGGAGAATGAATCAATAAATGAAGAAGCTTCAAGGGAATTGAAAACAGAGAGACGTAAGCTGACACAGAAACTGTGGAGTGAGTGAGTAAGAAGGCAGAGAAGCCAGGTGATGGAATAATGAGGGGCTGTAGGTGAATGATGGCTTGTAGTACATTGTGGGAACTGAACAGACAATGAGGTGTCATACTGCAGAAAGAATATTATAGTTATTCAATATATTCAATGTAGTAACATTTTCCCAGACACGTCACTCAGCAACTATCTGGCAATATCTTTTTTTATTCACTCGTAGGACGTAGGCATCGCTGGCTGGCCAGCATTTATTGCCCATCCCTACTTGCCCTTGAAGGGCAAACGCAAATTACTGTGGATGCTTTGACAAGTGGTCATTCTGACTCGAAATGTCAGCTCTTTTCTCTCCTTACAGATGCTGCCAGACCTGCTGAGGTTTTCCAGCGTTTGCCTTCAGAGGGCAGTAGAGAGTCAACCATATTGCTAGAGATCTGGAGTCACACGTAGGCCAGACCGGGTAAGTATGGCAGATTTCCTTTCCTAAAGGGCATTAGTGAACCAGGTTGGTTTTTCCAACAATCGACAATGGTTTCATGGACATCAGTAGATTCTTAATTCCAGATCTTTTTTTATATTGAATTCAAATCCTGTCGTGGTGGGATTCGAACTTGGATCCCCAGAACATTTGCTGATTTCTGGATTAATAGTCCAGCGATAATACCACTAGACTATTCGACACTGGTCACATATCCAGGTGCCCTGAGATAACTTTTTTCACAACAGCTGCTGTAAAAACATTGAATCTTCTCCTTGCAGGGAGTGGATACCGCATGGCAAAGGTGTTCACATAAAATTACAGATGGTTACAGAACAGGAGGAGGCCATTCAGCCCATCATGTCTGCACCAGCTCTCTGTAAGAGCAACCCAGGAACCTACTCCCCCGCCTTTTCCCTTTAATAATTTTTTCCTCTCCAGGTAATTATCAATATCTTCTTTCTTAAGCAAGCCTCAGGATTGAGGATGAGTTGCTTCCACTCTGGTCCATTGCGTTCTGAGATGGTGGATAAGAGCAATGTGTGATCTAAGACCCTGCCACAGGTAGGGGTGCTTCAAGAGTTGGGTGGTAGGTTGTTGGGAGGTTTGTTCGTTGTCTCTCCGCCGCCTCAGCTTCACCTCTACGCATTCCCAACAAAGTCTTTCCATGTGTTTGGTGCCTCCCTTTCCCTATTTTGATCAGTCACAAGCCAGGGAGACCCATGAATCAGCAGGGATTTTTGGCCATCCTTAGGGATGCTTTGAGGACAATTCTATTGTTCCTCTGGGGGTCTCCTGCCAGGACTCAATTCCAAGTAGAAACGCATCTTCTTCCCTTTGAAAACCGAGGTTGACTCTTCCTTCATCACACTCAATAAATGAAGGAAGTCAATACATTCCAGCTCCTGACCACTCGCTGTGTTAAAAAAAAGGTTTTCCTCATGTGGCCTCTCATTCTTTTACCAGTCATGTTAAATCAGTGCCCTCTGCTCTTTGGCCCTTCTGCCAATAGGAGCATTGATTTTATTCTAAGGGCCATTGATTCTAAGGACCATTGAACAATGGTCAAAATTTTCAGGTATTTAGGTGTCCAGATCACCCACAACTTGTCTTGGTCCCCCCATGACAACACCATAGTTAAGAAAGCTCACCAACGCCTCTACTTTCTCAGAAGACTAAGGAAATTTGGCATTTTCGCCCCGACTCTCACAAACTTTTACAGAGGCACCATAGAAAACATTCTTTCTGGTTGTATCACAGCTTGGTATGGCTCCTGCTCTGCTCAAGACTGCAAGGAATGAAGTCCAGTCCATCACGCAAACCCATTCATTGACTCTGCCTACACTTCTCGCTGCCTCGGCAAAGCAGCCAGCTTTATTAAGGACCCCATGCACCCCAGAAATATTCTCTTCTAACTTCTTCCATCGGGAAAAGATACAAAAGTCTGAGATCATGTACCAACTGACTCAAAAACTTTTCTGTCTCTGCTGCCATCAGACTTTAGAATGGACCTACCTCACATTAAGTTGATCTTTCTCTACACCCTAGCTATGGCTGTAACACTACATTCTGCACTCCCTCCTTTCCTTCTCTATGCACGGTATACCTTGTCTGCATAGTGTGTAAAAAACAATACTTTTCTGTATACTAATACATGTGACAATAATAAATCAAATCAAATCAAAAAATCAAACATCGTGGTCAGTATGGTAGAAATTTCTTTCAAAAGATCCTATCTCAGTTGCTAAGTTGTGCTGAATGCTTAATATATTCAGGTATTGATTTTACAATATTGTGCTGGGGTTTTGATACAGTGGAAATTATTCCTGTCTGCAGCATAAAGAGTAATTCTACAATATAACAGCAACATGCAGAGCTGTGTTGTATTTGTAATTCACATGTATCCCCCAGGCTGCCTTCACTTCCCTGAGTACAGAGAAGCGAGGAACTCTCTCACTTGCAACCGCTGGAGTTCTACATAATTGCGACAGTATCTTTGCTCAGTGGTGCACCACCTCGCATCTTGAGTGAGATCTATCCAGCTTTTGTTTCGTTTTGCGAAGAAAGTGGCTATCAAGTGAAGGCCAGCTGTTGATATAAGTTACACTTCTGTTTGCTCAGCCCAGCTGGGAAATCTGACCACGGACAAACTAGACTTTTGCACATTTCAACAGCGCCCCATCTGAAATATTAAACAGGAAAGAGACTGGACTGTTCAGTTTCTGAATCTCCTCTCTTCTCCGATTGTGAGATCTACATTCTGGAAACGTACATGAACACCTTATGGACTGATTAGAATCATATTTTTTGCATTGCACTGATTCAGTATGTAACCCTCTTTTGCTGTAGACATTTGAAATAATTTTCATTTGTTACTTTAGCCAGTATTCAAAGGGCAGATAGTGCGTCATTTTCTACATTTCTGTAACACTGGGCAGCATGGCAGACATCTCTCCAGTAAAAATGCACTCGGATTAGAGGTTAATCACAGGGGTTAGCACTGCTGCCTCACAGCGCCAGGGACCAGGGTTCCGATTCCCAACTTGGGTCGCTGTCTGAGTGGAGTTTGCACGTTCTCTCCGTGTCTGGGTGGGTTTCCTCCGGGTGCTCCGGTTTCCTTCCACAGTCCAAAGGTGTGCTAGTTAGGGGGTGCATTGGCCATGCTAAATTCTCCCTCAGTGTACTGGAACAGGCGCCAGAGTGTGGTGACTAGGGGATTTTCACAGTAACTTCATTGCAGAGTTAATGTACTCCTACTTTGTGACACTAATAAATAAACTTAAAAAAAGACTTTATTAAGCACTGAAAGCCATACATGGCAAATACAAAGGCCTCAGATGCAACTTAGCTGAAATCTAATTGGTGTACAGAAACTGTAACCCCAGTTAAATGGGAGCAAATGGTTCAGTTGTACAGGACATTGGTGAGACTACATCTGGAATGTTGTGTATGATATTGGTCTCTTCATTTAAAAAAAATATAAGTGCATTGAAAGAGTTCAGAAAAGATTTACACACCATGTAGTCTCACCAATGTCCTGTACAACTGAACCATTAGCTCCTTATGATTGCATGGACAGCTTTTCAATCATGTTAAAACATGTTAAATGGCCTCATAAGGTTTGTCCTTCCCAAAGTTTTAACTGGGGTTGCAGTTTCTGTAAACAATTAGGTTTCACTTAAGTTGCATCTAACGCCTTTGAGTACACTAACTCTGCAATGAAGTTACTGTGAAAATCCCCTAGTCACCACACTCTGGCGCCTGTTCCAGTACACTGAGGGAGAATTTAGCATGGCCAATGCACCCCCTAACCAGCACATCTTTGGACTGTGGGAGGAAACCGGAGAACCCGAAATACCAGGAATGGGCAGGTTCTCTTCCGAAAAAAAGATTGAAGAGATTAAGATTGTATCCACTAGAGTTTAGAAGAGTATGAAATGATGGATGGAGGGATATATTTCTTTTGGCCTGGGGGTGGGGTAGGGGTGTTCTACAACAAGGGGGATTCCATTTAGGACTGAGATGAGGAGAAACTTCTTCAGAGGATGGTGGAGTTTATTATTACAGAAGGCTGTGGAGGCCAAGTCTGAGTATATTTAAGAAGGCAATAGATAGATTTCTACATTCTAAAGGAGTGAAAGGATATGGGGCAAAGGACAAGAGATCAATGAGAAAGAAGGCCAGCTATGATCATATTAAATGGTGGAGCAAGCTTGAAGGGCCAGATGGCCTATTCCTGCTCCTATTTTGCATGTGTCTAACTTTGGTATCCAATAGTAGATTGAGATATTGAATATAATCATTTGTAGTATGGAACTTGAGTACTGTTGAAAAAAGACACATACCGTCGAAGTTTTCCATCTTTCACTCATCAGGATAGCATACAAGAATTTTCTGACTTCAGTGGGGAACCAACAATTTACACTGCTGGACAAAAAACTGCTGATTGGTTACTAATTTGACTCTGATTGGCAGAGGCGTTACCATGGAGAATGCAGCACGGAATAGTTAACTGCCCAACTTTGTTCAAATTCTAACTGGGCAGGTCAACTCTCATTGGACAAGACATTGCCTTGGGGAGGAACAGTGTGTTCCCTAAACTTTTATTTAGTTGAGAAAAGACAGGATTTTTCTGCCCCAAGGCTGGAAAATCCTGCCTGAGGTCGACAAACGTTTGCGTGGTTCATGTCCTGCCCACAATGATTCCCGTGGCAGGCAGGGTGGGAAAATTCCATCCAACGTGTGGACATATTCCATTTACCTACAAAGGATACATGTTGCATACTGCATGGCAATGCCGCCACCAGTCAAAATCCCCTTGCTAAAGAATCAGCACTCTGTTCATGCAGTATAAATTGTTATCCTCCAGTTACTGTTAGTAATTTCTTTTGAGCTATCCTGATGAGTGCAAGCTGGAAAGCTTTGACAGCATGTCCCTGTTGTCAGCATTATTCAAGATATTGATGATTTGGTGAAAAACTGTGAAGTGTGTCTCAGAATGAGAAATGATGCAGCCAGGATTCCTTCCCTTTCATGTCAAATACACAAAAACTACGGGGAAATGTACATATCGATTTCCTTGAAGTGGAAGGGATGGAGTGTCTTGTTTTGGTCAATAGCTATAGCAAGTGGGGATAAATATTGCTGTGCCAATACCACAAGTATCAAAATTATTGAAGTTTTGACAAGTTGGTTTGCAATTTATGTGTTGCCAGAGCTGTTGATGTCAGATAATGGCCCACAGTTAATGTCAGTAGGGCTGGAAATATTTCTGAATGAATGTAGCGTCAATCACCAGATAATGATGCTGCAGAAAGAAATGTACAAATTGTAAAGAGGGCTTCAAAAGCTAGGCAGTAATTTCCATGTTACATTTGTCAAGTTTTTGTGCTCTTACAAAATGACCCCATAGTCTACAGCTGGTCGCCCACTTCCTGAGTTAGTGTTCACGACAAGGTTTAGATTGTGTAAGCGCGTTGTCAATCAGAAAGGAGGACAAAGTAAAGACAGAGGGCTTACATTCAGGGCAATGGGCCGAGTGCTGGCAGATGGGAATAGGTGGGAGTTCAAGTGTTTTTAATGTGTTAGTATGGACTCAGTGGGCCGAAGGGTCACTTCTGTGCTGTATGATTGTATGAGTCATGATGCACCAAGTGATGTGGGAAGACCGCAGCCTAGTGGTATTATCGCTGGACTATTTACTAAAGCAGAAACTCAGCTAATGCCCTGGGGATCTGGGTTCGAATCCCATCACGGCCGATATAAAAAAATCTGGATTTAAGAATCTACTGATGACCATGAAACCATTGTCGATTGTCAGAAAACCCCACCTATTTCATTAATGTCCTTTAGGGAGGGAAATCTGCTGTCTTTACCCAGTCTGGCCTTCATGTGACTTCAGGTCCTCAGCAATGTGGTTGACTCTCAACTGCTCTCGAGTAATTAGGGAGGGGCAATGAATGCTGGCCCAGCCAGCGATGCCCGTGTTCCAGGGATGAATAAAAAAAAGCATCGAAGTTTATCAGTGGTCAGAAAATCGTGATATGCGTGTCACATTTATTACCTGCCCCTGTTCTCCATTTCAGAGTGGAGTGAACCATGTTGCTGTGGACCTGGAGACAGATTTACGACCACGATCGTCATTAAACTTTTATTTATAGATTTTCTTTATTGAATTCAAATTTCACCATCTGAATAAACACAGTTTCTCATCGGGTGGATCAGGTTAAAACTGCCTCCAGGCTATTGTATCTGATTAAGGGGCAGGATTTCATCAGCTAATGCAGCACCATTGGGTAATTTTCCAATTGCATGGAGCCTGGACTGCTGGATGTTACTTCATTTTCTCAAAATTGTCCTGCCTTTCAACTTAATAAAAAGAAAATGATGGCACAGGAAACAAAAATCGTGTCTAAAATGTCTTAACGTCCAATAGCTGCTGCAATTTCCACCAAGCAGAGCAAGAGAGCTAAGCAGACAGTGCAGGGATCTCCTGTGGCTATTCCACTGCCAAACAGATAGAATCGTAGAAACCCTACAGCACAGAAAGAGGCCATTTGGCCCATCAAGCCTGCACCGACCACAATCCCATCCAGGCCCTACCCCCATATCTCTACATATTTACCCACTAACCTACGCATCTCAGGACACTAAGGGCAATTTTAGCTTGGCCAATCAAGTTAACCCTTTGGACTGTGGGAAGAAACTGGAGCACCCCGAGGAAACCCACACAGACACGAGGAGAATGTGCAAACTCCACACAGACAGCCGGGAATCGAACCCGGGTCCCTGGAGCTGCGAAGCAGCATTGCTAACCACTGTGCTACTGCGTCGCCCCAATATACCCTTTTGGATACTGCTGAGAAGTTGTTTATTCCTGCTTAGCGCAAGAGTGGTAAGGGAATTGTGGCCAAACCATGCCTCTCTGGGGAAAAGAGCAACGGTCAAATCTGTTGCACACGGTTGGTTCTGCTGCAGAGGGGAGGGGTACTAAATGTGGGAATGCAATAACTATAGGGAACTCAATTGTAACGGGAAAAGAGAGGTGTTTCTGTAGCTGCAAACAAGGCTCCAGGATGGTATGTTGCCTCCCAAGTACCAGGGTCAAGGCTGTCTTGAAGTGGCTGCAGGAACATTCTGAAGGAGGAGGGAGAACAGCCAGTGGTCATAGTTCATGTTCGTAAAAATGACATAGGTTAAAAATAAAGCTGTGGTCCTAAAAGCATAATATAGGGATCTTGGAAGCAAGTTGAACAGTGGAACCTCAAAGATAGTGATCTCAGAATTACTGCCCATGGCATGTGCCAGTCAGAGTAGAAACAGCAGGATACTTAGGATGAATATGTGGCTAAAAAAGTAGTGTGTATGGGATGGTTTCAGATGCCAAGGGCATTAGGATAGGTTCTGGGGAAGGTGGGATCTGTACAAACTGGATAGATTACACTTGGGCAGGACTAAGACTGATGGCCTTTGGGGTGGTGGAGGGTAGTTGGGGGGGTGGGGGGGGTGGTGGGGTGGGGAGTGTTGGGGGGGGTAACTTGCTAAAGTGTTTGGGAAAGGTTTAAACTAATGTGGCAGGGGGATGAGAACCTTTGTAAGGATTCAGAGCAGGGGGTATTAAGAACAAGAGTAAAAGACAGTAAGTAGACGAAGCAAAATGATAGGCAGAGAAATCAGGGGCCAGAGTCAGATAAGGACTGAGTAAAAAATAGTAGGAAAGGGGAAAAAAATGTTAAACGTGCCCACCTTAAGGTTTTGTACCTGAATGCTCAGAGTATTCAGAACAAAATGGGTAAATTAGTTGCACAGAAAGATGTAAAAGGGTATGATATAGTTGGCATTATGGAGACGTGGCTCCAAGGTGACCAAGGATGGGAACTAAACACTGAAGGCTATTCAGTATTTAGGAAGGACAGGCAGAAAAGAAAAGGTGGTGGAGTTACATTGTTGATTAAAGATGATATTGATACGATATTGAGGAAAGATATTAGTACAGACCATGTGGAATCTGTATGGGTCGAGTAAAGAAACACCAAGGGGCAAAAAACATTGGTGGGGGTGATCTTCAGATCACCAAACTGTGGTGGTAATGTTGGGAAAAGCACTAGACAGAAAATCAGAGATGCATGTGTTAAAAGAATATCTGTGACCGTAGGTGACTTTAATGTGCATATAGATTGGGAGAGTCAAATTAGTCACGGTACAATAGAGGAGGAATTTCTGGAATGGTTTTCTAGAGCAATGTACTGAGGAACCAACAAGGCAGCAGGGTCATATTTGACTGGGTATCGTGCGATGAGAAAGGATTGGTTGGCAATCTAGTTGTGAAAGAACCCTTGGGGACGAATGACCACAATGCGGTAGAATTCTTTGTCAAGGTGGATAATGATGTAACTGATTCTGTGACCAGGGTCCTGAGTCTCAACATCGGTATGAACTGGCCATGACGGACTGGGAAACATTACTGAAGGGAAAAACAATGGCAGGCATTTGAAGAACAAATAGATGAACCCCAGAAGTTGCTTATTCCTGCTTAACGCAAGACTGGTAAGGGAATTGTGGCCAACCCATGGCTTACAAGGGAAATTAGAGACAGTATCAGATTCAAGGAAGAAGCATACAAGTTTGGCAAGAGAAAGCACTAGGCCTGAGGATTGGGACCAGTTTAAAATTCAGCAAAGGCGGACCAAGGGATTGCTTAAGGAGGGAAAAATGGAATATGAAAGTGAGCTAGCGGGGAACATAAAAACTGATTGTAAAAGTTTCTATAGATATGTAAAGAGAAAAAGATTGACAAAAATGAAATCAGAATTGGGAAAATTTATGATAGGGAATAAAAAATGACTGAGGAATTAAATTTGTACTTTGCATCAGTCTTCATTAAGGAAGACATGAATAATGTACCAGAAGTGCTGAGAGGAACATGTTTTAGTGAAGAGTGAAAGAAATCAGCATTAATAGAGAAATGGTTTTGGGGAAATTGATGGGATTAAAGGTGGATAAATCTCCAGGTCCTGATCATCTTCAGCTCAGAGTACTGAAGGAAGTGGCCCTGGAAATAATAGATCCATTGATGGTTATTTTCCAAAACTCTTTGGACTCTGGAATAGTTCCTACAGATTGGAAGATAGCTAATGTCAGCCCACTATTCAAAAAGGGAGGCAGAGAGTAAAAAGAACTATAGACCAGTGAGCTTAACTTCGGTACTGGGGAAGTTGCTCGAGCCCATTACCAAGGTTTCATAACTCAGCATTTGGAAGGCAGTGGGATAATCAGACAAAGTCAGCATGGATTTACAAAAGGGAAATGATGGATTTACTGGAATTTTTTGAGGATGTAACGAGTAGAGTTGACTGAGGAGAATCAGTGGATGTGGTTTATTTGATTTTCAGAAGGCTTTTGACAAGGCCTCACATAACAAACTACTAAACAAAGTTAAAGCACGTGGGATTGCAGGTAATGTCTTGAGATGGATAGAAAGCTGGTTAGCAAATAGGAAGCAAAGAGTTGACATACGTGAGTCTTTTTCTGATTGGCAATGAGCGACCAGTAAAGTTCTGCAGGGACCTGTGCTAGGACCCCAACGGGTCGCATTATATATTAATGATTTGGAAGAGGGAACTGAATGTATTATCTTCAAATTTGCAGTTGTCACAAATTTGGGTGGGAGGGTGAGCTGTGAGGAGGATGCAGAGATGCTTTAGTGTGATTTGGACAGGCTGAGTGTTTGGGCATATGGCTGATGCAGTATAGCGTGGATAAATGTGAGATTATCCATTTTGATAACAATAATAGGGAGACAGATTGTTATTTGAATGGGTGTAAATTGAGAGAGGTGGATACTCAATGAGACCTCGGAGTCCTGGTGCATCAGTCGCTGAAAGTAAGTGCGTAGGTGCAGCAGGCAAATGGTATGTTGACCTTCATAGCGAGTGGACTTGAGTATAGGAATAGGGATGCTTTGCTTGAATTATGTGGGGTGTTGGTGAGGCCAAACTTGGAGTATTGTGCAGATTTGGTGTCCTTATCTGAGGAAGGATGTCCTTGTTATAGAGGGAGTAGAGCGAAGGTTTACCAGGCTGAATCCTGGGATGGCAGGTCTGTCATATGAGGAGAGATAAAGTCGGTTAGGATTTTATTCATTGGAGTTTGAAAGAGTGAGAGGGGATCTCATAGCAACTTATAAAATTCTAACAGGGTTAGACAGTGTCGATTCAGAAAGAGTGTTCCCAGTGGTGGGGAGTCCAGAACTAGGGGTTAGAGTTTGAGGATAACCTTTTAGAACTGAGGGGAGGTGAAATTTCTTCGCCCAGAGGGTGGCGAATGTGTGGAATTCACTACCACAGAATGTAGCTGAGGGCGAAATGGTGTCTGATTTTAAGAAGAAATCAGATATAGCTCTGGGGGCTAAAGGGATCAAAGGATATGGGAGGAAGGGGGGGAATCAGGATATTGAATTCGATGATCAGCGATGATCAAAATGAATGGTGGAGCAGGCTCGAAGAGCTGAATGGCCTACTCTTGCTTCTAGTTTTATGTTCCTATATTTTTATGTCATTGGTAAATCCAGTCTCCAATGTCAGCTGACTAAAATATTTCTTCTGTTGTGGAACAATGATCGATACAATAGTTTTAGTCATGAAGGTGAGAAAAAAAATTGTATTTTCAAATCCTTTGTTGATACTGAGGTGGGAAGTTCAAGTTAATTCAATGATGACTCCGCTCACCAAAGTGGCAGTGACCTGAGAAATCGGATTTGACATTGAGGCTCCTGTTGCTTCAAGCAAAGGTTCTGCGGTGTAGGAGGTGAGTGATACTGTCACCTGCAATTGCGAGGAGATTGTGAAATCTCCAGCAGACAGGAGTGTTATCCGTGTGAGCTCAGTAACAAACGAGCCACTTGAGCTGAAAGGATCTGACTTGAATCACTACCCACAGGCATTGGCACGCAATCTGGATTGGCAACTGTTTGAGGGAACGTTTTAAAAAAAAAGGAAAACTTGCCTTCCCCGAGAGGGCATCAGCTATGAGGAGAGGTTGGAGAAACTTGGTTTGCTCTCACTGGGACAATGGAGGTTAAGGGGCGACCTGATAGAAGTCTACAAGATTATGAGAGGCATGGACAGAGTGGGTAGTCAGAAGCTTTTTCCCAGGGTGGAAGAGTCAATTATTAGGGGGCACATGTTTAAGTGTGAGGGGCAAGTTTAAAGTGATGTACAAGGCAAGTTTTTTACACAGAGAATGGTGGGTGCCTGGAACTCGTTGCCGGGGGAGGTAGTGGAAGCAGATACGGAAGTGACATTTAAGGGGCGTCTTGACAAATACATGAATAGGATGGGAATAGAGGGATATGGTCCCCGGAAGGGTAGGGGGTTTTAATTTGGTTGGGCAGCATGGTTGGTGCAGGCTTGGAGGGCCGAAGGGCCTATTTCTATGCTATAATTTTCTTTGTTTTTTATTCTTTCTATAGCACCTTTTCCAACTTCAGGGCATCAAAAAGCATGTTGCAGCCTCTCTCAGCGAAGAGTAAGGGGTCTCTCCCAGGAATCCTGAATAAGATTTAACACTCAGACAAAGTTACTTTAAAAGAAAGTCAGATTATCTGGTTATTATCCTGTTGATGTTGAGATCTTGCTGCCCTCAACTTGGATGCCATTTATTTATTTTTGTTTTTGTTCATTTTTGGGCACAGGCGTCACTGGCTGGTCAGTATTTATTGCCCGTCCCTAGCTGCCATTGAGAAGGTGGTGGTGAGCTGCCTTCTTGAATCACTGCAGTCCACGTGCTGTGGGTTCACAGCATGGATCTTGGGTTCATATCGCACTATCTGTAACCCCCGTGACTTGCCTGGGTTTGCTAAACCTCGCTTACTGTACTGTCTGGAGACAATACACATCTCTTTAACCTGGGCTTAATGCTCCTTCCACTCACATTGTTGGCCACTTTAAGACTTGAATAGCAGGTTAGGTATAAAGGTTTGCATTCTAATCAGTAATCTGTAAACTGCCCGTGCTGTTATATGCTCTGTCTGAGGCCAGAACTCTCCATTCCCCTGACGAAGGGGCTAACCCCGAAAGCTTGTGAGTTTACTATCAAATAAATAGGTTGGACTTAAACCTGGTGTTGTCAGACTTCTTACTGTGTTCACCCACAACGCCATTAGGGAGGGAATTCCAGGATTTTGATCCAGCGACAGTGAAGTAATGGTTATATATTTCCAAGTTCGGATGGTGAGTGCCTTGGAGGGAAACTTGCAGGTGGTCGATGTGAACATATATCTGTTGTCCTTGTCCTTTTAGATGGAAGCAATTGTGGGTTTGGAAGGTGCTGTCTAAGGGTCTTTGGTGAATTGGTGCAGTGCATCTTGTAGATCGGTCAGACTGCTGCTACTGAGCGTCAATGATGGAGGGAGTGGATGTTTGTGAATCTGGTACCAATCAAGCGGGCTGCTTCATTCTGGATGGTGTCAAACTTCTTGAGTGTTGTTGGAGCTGCACCCATCCATTTATTCCTACATTTTAACAGTGATTGCACCTCAGCAAGTATTTTATTGGCAGTAAAGATCTTTAGGATGTCCTCATATCCTGACAGGCTCAAAATAAATACAAGTGTTTCTTTACTGCCTGTGGTAGGATCTACAAGAAAAATGATTGGTAAGACTAAGAAAACTCTGAAGGGATTAGTGTCAGTTCCCCAACCTTGCTGTTAAAATCCCAGTTGATGTTACAACTGGAAGGGAAAATCGCAGAATGGAACCTGGTTCAAAAAATCATAACTTAATATTTTTTATTAAATGTGGAGGAACAGAGTCACACAACGACCAATTTTTTTTTTCATTTGATTTGATTTATTATTGTCACATGTATTGGGATACAGTGAAAAGTATTGTTTCTTGCGCACTATACAGACAAAGCATACTGTACATAGAGAAGGAAAGGAGAGAATGCAGAATGTAGTGTTACTGACATGGTTAGGGTGTAGAGAATGGTCAACTTAATGCAAGTTGGGTCCATTCAAAAATCTGGTGGCAGCAAGGAAAAAACCATTCTTGAGTCAATTGATGTGTGATTTCAGACTTTTGTACTTTTTTCTCGATGAAAGAAAGCGGAAGAGAGAATGTCTGAGGTGACTGGAGTCCTCAATTATGCTGGCTGCTTTCCCAAGACAGCAGGAACTGTAGACAGTGTCAATGGATGGGAGGCTGGTTTGAGTGATGGACTGGGTTTCATTCATGGCCCTATATAGCTTCTTGTGGTCTTGGACAGAGCAGAAGCTGTGATATCACCAGAAAAATTAGATTCAACAACAAGAAAAAATATATTAAATATAAAAAATGGGTGATGAAACAAAACTCCTTCACCCTTCCTTTACCTTAACCAATACAGATTTTAAGATTAACACGGATGACAAAGTCCATTTGAGTCTACAATTGTTTCACTAGCACACAGATGTATTGTTTGTGGATTTCTCCTTAGAATTCACCCCCCCTTCTCCCCCCTCCATCCCACCCCCGCCCCAGGTGATTATCACATGAGAGTTTCCAAACTGCCCTTCCAAAATATGCTTTAAAACCTTCTCTTGTAGCAATACTTTCACTGAGCGATCCGCATTCTAAAATCCAGTTCATGTTTTCCAAAAGATGCATTTGACCAGAACTTCTGCTCCATTTTTAGCAGTAAATCCATGCCAGAATTTTGGGTTAACTTTTTCAAGTTTCACTGATACACCAATTTTGATATCCAGCCAATATTTTATAGTTTGTGAGTAGACATTTCAAACTTTAGGATTACTTTTGGAAAGCCTTTCTCTAGTACCCTCACCTACTGGTTTCTTCTCAACTTTGTCTGGTGTCCCTGAACAGAATCCTGATCAATTTCCCAGTTTCTTCTTTGTTCCCTTTAATTCCAGACCTTCAGGAAACCTTTATTCATTTCTCTAACTTCTTAACTACTTGCTCTTTGGCACTGGCTGTCTGAACCATTTTTCCATTTAGGGCTTTTCTTACAGCAAAGCTAAGAGAGCTTTTTGGCTTCCTCCAGCAGAGCTGAAAAAGAGTTGTTTACTGTTCCACTGTCTGTCTCCAACTGATTCTAGCTTTTAGCCAAAACTAAAGAACAAAGAAAGCTTATGCTGCCCTTTCAGAACTCCTCTAGTTGTGAAGTAACTGTCTTTCTCCACACTTTCTAAACACATCTCAGCTGGAACTGAAACTAACCCCGACACAGCCAGACATTTTTGCTCAGCGTGAAATCTAACTACAACTCCCTTCCAGGCACAGAAACATTAAATTAAACCTACCTGAGACTATACCATATTTCAAATGTTTACCCATACAAATATAAATCTTTTAAAACTACCTTTGGCTTCCTCACATTTGCAAGGGGAAGAAATGAGTGAAAATCCCTGCAGGTGCTTCTCAAAATTAAAATGGAAATGGTCTGGCTACTGCAATAAATCAATGTGAGGAAATTGAGAATTATCTCTGGCGATTTGAAGCAAAAATTGGTTGTGGATTAAATTTAATCTTAAATAATAATCAGTGCAATTAAAATTAATTGGGGCTTGACAGTAAGTGGAAAGGAGGGGTCAGTACGTTGACATCCAACAGTTATCTTTAGTGTCCTACATTTTCCAGCTAATCCCTTTGCCAGAAGTGGTGCTTAATCTGCAGCAAACAAAACTTCACTTTGAGAAGCAGGGCTAAAGGTTTCTTTCCACTTTGCATTTTGAAAACATAAAGCATTTCTTTCACTTCTGTTCCGAGAAGGATAGAATGATACAGTGCAGAAGAGGCCCTTCGGCCCATCGAGTCTGCACCGACACATTAGAAACACCTGACCGGGACATGGGGGGTAACTCACCTCCTCTTCTTTGAACAACTGTGTTGGGACATTTTACATCCATTGGAGTGACTGAACAGAATATCAGTTTAATGTCTCATTAACAAGACAGCACTCCTGACAATGCAGCACTCTGGACACAGGTAATGAGAGACCAGGAAAGGCACTTTCCAGAAATGTGAGGAATATTAGCTGAAATACAGATGTATATAGTTTTCAGGATGTAAGTAAACTTAACAAGTCATTCAAAATAATTGGAGTGCCAGGGACCCGGGTTCGATTCTGGCCTCGGGTCACTGTCTGTGTGGAGTTTGCACGTTCTCCCCGTGTCTGCGTGGGTTTCCTCTGGGTTCTCCGGTTTCCTCCCACGGTCCAAAGAGTGCAGGTTAGGTGGGAATGGCCGTGATAAATTGTCCCATGTTGTGTGAGTTAGATGGATTTGCCACAGGAAATGTGTGGAGTTAGGGTAAAGGACCTGGTCTGGGTAAGTTACTCTGTCAAAGAGTCAGTTCAGACTCGATGGGCCAATTGGCCTCTCCTGCACTGTAGGGATTCTATGAAATGAAGCTTTTGTTTTGCAGTGAGTTGCGGTGATTGAAATGCATTGCTTTAAGGGGGGGTTGCGGGGGGAGGGGGTGGTGGGGATGGTGGAAGCACATTCAACCAATTCAAAAAGCAAATCCCCCAGGGCATAAAGATTTAGTGGTTGGTTTAGGCTGGAACAGTCCAATGACCTTGTCCCATGCCCCCAAAATTTTGATATGATCCGTTAGGGACCAAAAACCTTTTGTTTAAAGTGGGCAAAGTTTAAGACGAAGACACTTGCTAAGAGAATAAAACTACAAGATTGCATGGTTTATGAACAAGTAAACTTCATTTACAAGGTCAGAAGGTTAAAATAATTTACAAAAGTGACCTTATACTCTAATATTCAGGGTCCATCTGAAGTACATGTGAATTAATAGGCAAACTGTGGTCAATATACTGTACAATATACGGCAGATGCGACCAGGACAGATCCCAAGGATTTTCAGCAATCTACCCATTAAACATTGAGTTAACCAACATCATAAAACCTCTGTCTCCCTCACGAAGGACTCTAAACCTTTCACTGTTTAGGATTAAGCCTCTGAACTCCCTCAGAGCCTCTCCAGCTCAAACTGTCTCACCTCATTGCACACCTCATCTCTGAAGACTCTGTTCCCCTGAAGTTCTGAGTCTGCACCCGTCATCCACTTATGGCTCATTTTTAGCACTTTAATGGCTGGTAGTTTCACTGGGTTAGCACTGCCCTGGGAACTACCAGCCATCAATCTCCCTAGGTGTAAATGGTTCCCAGGGCTTTCCCTGAGCATCAACCCTTTCTAGTACACAGCCAGTGACCTTCTGTCAACCTCTCAACTCCCCAGGACTTCTCCTGAGCCCTAGCTGCATGGAGCTATCGAACAACTCCTGGGACTTTTCTTGATCCCCAGCTGCACAGATCAACCGTTTGGCTTCCTGAAACCTGCTGTCAACAGTACCTTTTGAGTCTGGCTTTTACCCTTGTCGTAGAAACTCACTGTGCCAGCAAACACACAGATAAATTAAAACTCTAGAACCTTCTTCAGCTCCACCCACCTCCATAATGATGTAACCTTCCAGGGCCCACTGAATGCTTTTAATCTACCTGTAGCTCGAACTCTCAAAACAGAATAACCCTCTGGGCTGCATTTCTTTACAAGCAATCTGGGCACTGAATCTCCAATTCTCCAGCTAGATAAGCCCAACTGCTGCTTAATGACCCTTACCCTTCTAACTGCTAACCCCTAAGGTCTATAAGGCCCCAACATTTTATGTGTAGTCATCTTCTAGCTGTTTGATTGTGTTTATCTTATTTTCTACACTAAAATTTTAATCTCCCTAGAACCAAAAGTAACTCCTAAAATATTACTATGAACCATGAACTACATATATAATAACAGCAAAGTAGCTTTTGTAAGGCTATGTTTGCAGGATAATGTATAATGATGAAGGGGTGCTGCACTGTCAGAGGGGCTGTCTTTCAGAAGAAATGCTAAACCCCAACCTCATCTGCTGTCTCAAGTGGACATAAACATAAAATAGTAACTATAGTTAAGAAAACCCACCAATGTCTCTACTTTTTCAGGAGATTAAGGAAATTAGGCATAGCTACAACTCTCACCAACTTTTACAGATGCACTATAGAAAGCACTTTTTCTAGTTGTATCACAGCTTGGTATGGGCTCCTGCTCTGACTAAGATCACACGGGGCTACAAAAGATCGTGAATGTAACCCAAAAGTCAAACAAACCAACCTCCCATCCATTGCCTCTGTCTATACTTCCCACTGCCTCGGAAAAGCAGCCAGCATAATTAAGGATCCCACACACCCTGGCCATTCTCTCTTCCACCTTCTTCCATCAGGAAAAAGATACAAAAATCTGAGGTCAGATACCAACCAACTCAAGAGCATCTTCTTCCCTGCTGCCATCAGACTTTTGAATGGACCTACCTCACATTAAGATGATCTTTCTCTACACCCTAGCTATGATTATAACACTACATTCTACACTCTCTCTTTTCCTTCTCTATGAACGGTATGCTTTGTCTGTATAACGCGCAAGAAACAATATTGTATGTTAATACATGTGATAATAATAAGTCAAATCAAACCCACAGTGCAATTTAGCATGGCCAATCCCCTTACCTACACATCTTGGGACACTAAGGTGCAATTTAGCATGGCCAATCCACCTAAATCATACATCTTTGGGCTGTGGGAGGAAACCGGAGCACCTGGAAGAAACCTGCGCAGACACGGGGAGAATTCCACACAGTCACCAAAGGCTGGAATTGAACCCGGGTCCCTGGCATTGTGAGGCAGTAGTGCTAACCACTGTGCTACCGTGCCACCCTTAATGTACATTGCAGGCCCCCTTTCACCCTTCTGCTGAAGACAAGCTCATGCGGAGTTTGTTTTCTTTTTTGTTTGGAATATTGGGAATATAATTTGTTCATTATTTTCATTGATCCCCTGGCTGCTAAACTGTCTCTCCTCATCTCACAGTCAGTCCTGGTCGAAACCGCTCCATGTCAATGACATTGTTTCAGATCTGGAAAACATTAAGGGTGGATAGCTGGTTAAGCAAGAGGCAGAGAGAAGTTCTGCTCTCCTCTCTGACAATCATTTCTAGCTACTCCTTCACCTCAACAATGGCCACCATCAGCGACGGATCGTTATTATTACTGCCTTAATACCACACACATTGTGGCTCATCGGATAAGGGGAAAGCAATCAGCGCTGCAGTTTAAATCCAGCATGTTCTACACTGACTACCTCAATGCCATCTCTGTTATATATCCCCAATGTATGGCCCTAAATCACACATGGAATGGCAGCTGAGATGTCTGAATGAAGGTCTGGAGTAAAAGCGGGTAACTCCTTCTATGAATTAAAGTGTAATCCAGCAGCAATTAACAATAAGGGTGTCCTCTCCCTCTGCAGTTAGGGTTAATTCAACTGTGTAAACTTATACAATTGGTTATTTGACTGGATGAATTTGTGGGTAGATTGATATAGCTCCTCTATAACCTCATGGATTCACAATGAAGATAACAACTTGTTGAAGGTTGTGCAACATACGTAAGAAGGAAGTAATGAATCTCAGTGAGATGTAGTTCTCGTTTCTTTGTGTCAGAATTACTCTGCCACTAAAGATCTCATCTTGCATCTTGCAATGGCCACAGCATGTGTTGATCACCTATAACTCTTTGAATATTCATGAACGTTGCTTAGTATTTCAGTTGAAGTGGTATCTTGTATATTAACCCAAATGACGCTACAGATTTCCTACAGAAACTCAGCACACATGGAGCAGTTGAACCCGGAGTACTCCTCGTCACAATGGATGTCTCGGCACTCCACACCAGCATCCCCCACGACAATGGCAAACTGCTTCAGTACTCAATGCCAACAATTGCCAATCTCCAGATGCAATTTTACAACTCATCCGCTTCATCTTGGACCACAATGTCTTCACCTTCAACAACCAGTTCTTCATCCAGGCACACAGAACAGCCATGGGGATCAAATTCGCGCCTCAATATGCCAACACCTTCATGCACAGGCTCAAACAAGATTGCTTCACCGCACAGGACCTTCAACTGACGCTAGATACATCGATGACATTTTCTTCCTTTGGACTCATGGTGAACAATCACTGAAACAACTACATGATGACATCAACAAGTTCCATCCCACCATCAGACTCACCATGGACTACTCTCCGGAATCGGCTGCATTCTTGGGCACATGCATCTCCTTTAAGGATGGTCACCTCAGCACCTCACTGTACTGCAAAGCAATGGATAACCTCACAATGCTCCGCTTCTCCAGCTTCTACTCTAAGCACATTAAAGGAGCCATCCCCTACACAGGATCTGCTCAAATGTGGAGGATCGCAACAGACACCTCCAGAAGCTGAAAGATGCTCTCATAATAACAGGATATGGCGGCTGGACTCATTGATGGACAGTTCTGCGTGCCACAGTGAAAAACCGCACCGAATTTCTCAGAAGACAAATACGGGACTCAGCGGACAGAGTACCCTTCGTCGTCCATTACTTCCCTGGAGCGGAGAAGCTATGACATCTTCTCCGGAGCCTTCAACATGTCATTGATGGAGACAAACATCTTGCCAAGGCCATCCCCACACCCCCACTTCTTCCCTTCAAACAACCACATAGCCTCAAACAGACCATTGTCCATAGCAAACTACCCAGCCTACAGGAGAACAGTGACCACGACACCACACAATCCTGCCACAGCAACCTCTGCAAGACGTGCTGGATCATCAACACGGATACCATCATCTCACACGAAAACACCATCCACCAAGTACTCGGTACATACTCTTGCAACTCGGCCAACATTGTCTACCTGATAGACTGCAAGAATGGATGTCCCGAGACATGGTACTTTGGGGAGACTGTGCAGACGCTACGACAACGGATGAATGAATACCACTTGACAATCACCAGGCAAGACCGTTCTCTTCCTATTGGAGAACACTTCAGCAGTCATGGGCATTCGGCCTCTGATCTTTGGGTAAGCGTTCTCCAAGACGGCCTTCATGACACATGACAGCGCAGATTCACTGAGCAGAGACTGATAGCCAAGTTCCGCACACATGAGGACGGCCTCAATGGGGATCTTGGGTTCATGTCACATTATCTGTAACCCCTACAACTTGCCTGGGTTTGCAAAATCTCGCTAATTGTCCTGTCTGGGGACAATATATATCTCTGTAACCTGTGCTTAACACTCTCTCCACTCACATTGTCTGTACCTTTAAGACTTGATTACCTGTAAAGATTCACATTCCAGCCATTATTTTCTAAATTGAGTTTATGTCTTTATATGCTCTGTTTATGAACAGAACTCCCACTCACCTGACGAAGGAGCAGCGCTCCGAAAGCTAGCGGATTGTGCTACCAAGTAAACCTGTTGGACATTAACCTGGTGTTGTGAGATTTCTTACTACATTTAACCTACTCATAGAAACATAGAAGATAGGAGCAGGAGGAGGCCATTTGACCCTTTGAGCCTGCTCTGCCATTCATCACAATCATGGCTGATCTTCCATCTCAATAGCCTAATCCTGCTTTCCCCCATTTGCCCCAAGTGTTATATCCCACTGCCTCTTGAATGCATTCATGCATAATACCCAAACAATAGAGGCTATTACTCAAAGGAATACACCTGGATTAATCTGTATAATGATACATGCTTCCAATTACCTCAAAGCGAACACGAACACAAGAAATGAGAACAGGAGTAGACCATTCGGCCCATTATGTCTGCTCCGCCGTTCAAACTGACCTTGGGCTTCAACTCCCTTTCCCTGTCCAGTCCCCATGTCCCTCAATTCCCTGAAAGATCAGAATTAGAGATTTACTGAATCATTACTCTGTAGAAGAAGACCATTTGGCCCATTGTGGCTGTGCTGGCTTTCCCCCCCCCCGCTTTCCCCATGCCCCTGCACAATGCTTCCATTCAAATAAACATCTAATACCTTCCTGAATGCCTCGATTGAACCTGCTGCCATCACACCTCCAGGCAGTGAGTTCCAGATCCCAACCACCTACCCTGTCGAAAGGTTTTTTTTCAAGCTCAGCAGTGGGACGAATGGCAGAGCAGACTCGATGGGCTGAATGGCCTCTTTCTGCTCCGACACCTTATGGTTTTATGGTCAATGCCTGCACAGATTACAAAGCAGAACGATTGACGCCCTGACAATTGCTTGATGTCTGGAAAACTCCGTGTAACAAAGACCAATTTCTATTCCATGGAGTATAAGTGTGAAAAAAAAGCAATTTGAGTTTAATGATGTAGTCAACACAATATTGGCCTTAAAATTCTAGAGATTGCAAATTTGCACTCATTTATGAACTTATAGAATTTTTAAAAATGGAATCATACATGATAATGTCTAGAATGCAATGTGCAATTCTGAGTGCCGCATTATTAAAAAGAACATTAAAACCACAGATGTACAAAATGAACTAGAATGAAGCCAGCAATGGGAAGCGAACAGAAAATGTAACAGAATGCTTAATAATATGAACTGCTTTGGTGGAATGAATGGGGAGACGGTTATTTCCAATGGTTGGGGAGTTAGTGATGTGGAACCATCAATTTAAAATTGTCATAGGAAAACATTTCTTTAAGCCGTGTTTTGTTGGGCCCTGGAGTGAATAGTCGATGAGGAAAGTAGTTGAAGCATAGAAAAGTGCAGAGCTAGCCAGAGAGCGGTTGGTTATTGATTATTTTAGCAATGAGCCGGCACAGGAATGATGGGTTGAAAAGCCTTCACCTGTGCCGTTAATTTTAATGGTTTTAAAGTAACTATGCCAACCTTTCCCCTGCAACTGTTAACATGATGTTGTATCCACGTTTGTAAGGCAGGCGTACAGAATAAGTACATTAATGGTCTTCTGATGTCACTGAGGATAAACATCGTAACGTGGAAGCAAGAAGCAGGAGGAGGCCATTTGGCCCTTCGAGCCTGCTCTGCTGTTCATTTTGATCATGGCTGATCGTCAAATTCAATATCCTGATATCCCCTTCCTCCCCCACATCTCATGATCCCTTTAGCCTCAAAGGCTATATCTAATTTCAATTTGAGAACAGACAAACTCAACTACGTTCTGTGGTAGTGAATTCCACACATTCACCATCCTCTGGGTGAAGAAATTTCTCCCCAGTTCTAAAAGGATGAACCCTTATCCTTGAACTTTGACCCCTAGTTCTGATCTCCACACTATTGGGAACACCCTTTCTGAATCTACCCTGACTAACCTTGTTAGAATTTTATAAGTTTCTATGAGATCCCCTCTCACTCTTCCAAGTCCAGTGAAAAAGACCTTCACGTGCCCAAATGCCTTTTGTGTTTGACTGATTTCAATCCCACTGACCCCACTCTCTTCAGCACAGCAGAGAAATATGGACCTTGGGGCTGAACCTTTGAATATCAGGGACTGGAGCCTTGCCAACGAGACCTCGAGTCTCAAGGGGCAACACAATGGCACAAAGGTTAGCATTGCTGCCTCACAGTGCCAGGGACATGGGTTCGATTCCTGGCTTGGATTGTTGGAGTTGCATGGTCTCCCCGTGTCTGCATGGGTTTCCTCCGGGTGCTCTGTTTTCCACAGTCCGAAAGACATGCTGGTTAGGTGCATTGGCTATGCTAAATTCTCCCTCGGTGTACTTAGGAGGGAGATTTCCACAGATCCGCCACTCTGGCTGAAGAAATTCCTCCTCATCTCTGTTTTAAAGGATCGTCCCTTTAGTCTGAGGTTGTGCCCTCTGGTTTTGGTTTTTCCTACTAGTGGAAGCATCCTCTCCACATCCACTCTATCCAGGCCTCGCAGTATCCTGTAAGCTTCAATAAGATCCTCCTCATCCTTCTAAACTCCAATGAGTACAGACCCAGAGTCCTCAACCATTCCTCATACGAAAAGAAATTCCATGGCGGCATCCTAGGGTTAAAATGCGACGTCTCAGGTGGCCTCAACACCTTGCTCGGTGCTCAGTGTCACTCTTTCCACTGGAGGCTTCACCCCATTCATATCAGTTTTGCCGGATAGAAAGAATTGATTTTTATCTACTGTATTCTCTCAGAATACACCCACGGCATTGCACTGCCAATGAAGTGAAATGTAATCACTGTTGCAATGCCAGAAATGTGACTGCCATTTTTTACACAGCAAGAACCCACAACCCACGATGAGATAACAGTCGGGTAACCTGGTTTAAATGATTCGGATTGAGGAATAAATATTGGCCCAGGACAATACGGCAGCTCGCCAATTTCTACAAAATATCGCAGTTGGACCTTTTACATCTGGTGGGTGGCAAGGGTGGCACACAGTAGTTAGCACTGCTGCACCAGGGGCCTGGGTTCAATTCCAGACTCGGGTCACTGCCTGTGTGAAGTTTGTGCATTCTTCCCGTGTCTACGTGGGTTTCCTCCAGGTGCTTGGCCTTCCTCCCACAGTCCAAAGGTATGTAGATAGATATGTAGGTAGATTGGCCATGCTAAATTGACTCTAGTGTCGGGGGGATTAAAAGGGTAAATATGTGGGATTATGGGAATAGGGCCTGGGTGGGATGGTGTTTGGTGCAGACTCAATGGGCTGTATGGCATCCTTCTGCACTGCAAGGATTCTAGGATAATCTTGAGGAGACTACCTCATTGAATGTCTTTAAGGCAAGGATACATAAATTTTTGAATAGTAATTAAGAAAATTCAGCCATGATTTTACTGAATGGCAGAGCAGGCTCAGATGGTCTACTCCTGCTCCTAGCTCTTATGTTCTTATGTTATGTCGGTGGGGCCTTAGTTTAATGTCTCATCTGAAAGGGTGTACCCTATCCCCTGACCCTTCCTCAAAACTGTACTCCGAGCGTCAGCCTTGATTATCTGCTCAAAGCAGTACGTACCACAGACTGTCTACCTGCTCCCGTCAATCGAATCAGCTAGATCTGAGCGATGGTCAGTATTTCTTAGAATTATCACTTAACATTCTTCCTAGCTAAATGATCTGTCACAATATTCGTGCTTTATCATATAAATAATCTTCTGTATCTTCCAGATCTGAATTTAGCAGCAAAATGCTCACTGCAAGCCAGATTTCCTGCTCTTTCGATTTGATGCAGGCTCTCCCCAAACCGTGTTTAAAGGTTATGTCATCTTTCTGAGACTGGAGCGGCAAACGTACTAAATACCAAATCTGAACTCTCTAATCAGTAGGGAACCAAAGCAAATGCCAACTGAATTAAACAAATAATGAAAAAGTCCATGTACAAAAATATCAAAATCAGACACGTGTAATTAAGCAGTGCGTCAGAGTTCCATAGTTTGATCCCTAATGTACTTGCCAACAGATAATCCTTATCTCGGAGGGAATATTGGATTAGAAGTTCTCTTAATGCTTTAAAATCAGAGATTTGAATCTTTGAGACTTAATGCCCTCTCCACTCTTATTGTTTGATCAAATTCCACTATTGAATGAGTTCAAATTCTGTCCAGTTCTGAACATTGGACTGGCTGTACATTGAACGCTGTTTAGGTTTAGCTAAACTGTTCACAACCTTACTTACCCATTCAAACCCAAGTTGTGCTTCTGATCACATGTTGTGTCTGTCGCAAATAGCTCTGTTCTGACCTTCCGCCATGCCTTTGACACACCCAACCTCTCCAATACGCAGAAGCTGAAACAGCTAAACTGGAAACGCATAACAGCTCGGGAAAGATCTGTGAACAGGAGAGTGAGAGTTTGTCTTTATTTGGTTCAGAGATGTGGGCATCGCTGGCTGGACCAGCATTTCATGCCCACCCTTAATTGCCCTTGAACTGAGTGGCTTGCCGTGTCATTTCAGAGACTACTGTCCTACATTGGCTCCCTCTTCCCCAACATCTCAATACCATCACAACTCTCACTACCTTCTCACCCATAGCTGTCAATGGAATGAGAATGGACAGTGGGGTGTTTAACAGAGGGGAATGCATGGGACAGGAGTGTAAATTCACCAACCACCTCCACATACAATGGATCATCCTTTACTGTTTCTGTCACTTCCAGGAGGGTGCTACCACGAAACAAGCCTTCTTCTCTGAATTCCCCCTTTCCAGCATTTCAGAGGGATTGTTCCCTTGGCAACACAGTGGCCCACTCATCAATCAGCCTCCAAGATCCTCTCTTTACGTGAGTCACTCGCCCAGCCTCTGACCCGCTTTGTCACCACAGTTCCACTCTGTCTGTACTTTCCCGCAAACTCTACCTTCTCAAGTACTTCTTCAATTCCCCCTTTGAGAGTTAAAACTGAACCTGCTAATGGGCGGTGATGTATTGGACACGATAAGCTGCTGGTACTTCTGTGTCTGCAGCTGCTAACAACCTCGGTTAGCAGGTAGCTAACACCTGCTGCGTTGAAGAAAGCATCATTTGACCCTGACAGATCGTCTCAATATTAGCCCCTTTGACAGAATAGCTGAAGGGAGTGGGGATGGAGGCCTGTCACCATGAAAGGCGTGGTGGCACAGTGGTTAGCACTGCTACCCCACAGTGCTAGGGACCTGGGTTCGATTCCCTGCTTGGGTCACTGTCTGCGTAGAGTTTGCACGTTCTCCCTGTGTCTGTGTGGGTTTCCTCCGGGTGTTCCAGTTTCCTTCTAGTTCAGTGCATAGGATAAATTCTCCCTCAGTGTACCCAAATAGGAGTGTGGTGACTAGGGCATTTTCACAGTAACTTCATTGCAGTATTAATATCACCTATTTGTGACATTGATAAATCAAAATGTAAACCTTCTGGTAGGCTGTAGAGATTTTTTTTGGTCTTGTACTTGCCTTATTCACAGGAATTGGGGGTTATAAGGATGGGAAATGTAGTGTTGGATGCAGAAACTCTGAAATTGTGGGCACTGTTGAACTGAATGGTTTAGCTCAGCCATTTCAGAATTAACCTCACTGCTGTGGCACTGGAGTCACATATAGGTCAGACCAGGTAAGATTTCCATCCCTAATGAACATTAGTGAACCAAGTGGGTTTTTGCAGCAATCAATGATTCATGACTGCCATTGCTGAGACTGGCATTTTTACACTCCATATTTAATTCAATTACTTGAATTTAATTCCACCAGCTGCCATGGTGGGATTTGAACCCATGCCCCCTGAGCGTTAGGCTTGGCCCATGGATTACTAGTGCAGATATGATCTCCACACCACCATTTCTCTTGTGCATCCAGATGGACGAACCTGAATTCTCTCCATCACAATGACTCTACACAGACAATTCTATAATGATTAATATTTCTAATTATCTCCATGGGACAATTTGAGATGGACCATAAATGCCAGTCTTTTTTTCCCTCCACACGTGTTGAGTTCTTTTTTTACCCCCAGCATTCTTGTTTTAATTTCAGGTTTCCAATGAGTGCAGTATTTTGCTTCCACGTTACAAAAAGAAGACAAGACCTGGGCCATACCCACATTGCTGTTCGTGGGATCTTGCTGCGCACAAATTGGTTGTTGCATTTCCTCCATATCCTGCAACAGTGACTACGTGTCAACAAGTATTGAAGAAGATTCACATAAACTCACAGTGTTAACTCTGTCTCTGTCCACAGATGCTTCCAGACTTGCTGAGATTTTCCAGCATTTTCTGTTTTGACTTCAGAAGTACTTCACTGGTAGCGATATGTTTTGGGACGTGCAGAGCTTGTGAAAGGTGGTGTATAAATAAGAACATAAGGACCTAAGGACTCGGAGCAGGAGTAGGCCATTGGTCCTTTGAACCTGCTCCGCCGCCATTCAATAAAATCATGGCTGATCTTTTCATGGACTCAGCTCCACTCACCCTCCCGCTCACTATAATCATTAATTCCTTGAATGTTCAAAAATTTATCTATCCTTGACTTAAAAACATTCAATGAGGTAGCCTCAACTGCTTCACTGGGCAGGGAATTCCAAAGATTCACAACCCTTTGGGTGACAAAGTTCCTCCTCAATCCTAAATCTGCTCCCCCTTATTTTGAGGCTATGTCCCCATGTTCAGGTTTCACCCTCCAGTGGAAACAACCTTCCTGCTTCTACCTTATCGATTCCCTTCATAATGTGATATGTTTCTATGAGATCTCCCCTCACTCTTCTGAATTTCAATGGGTATAGCTCCAGTCTACTCAAATGCAAGTGCCTGCTTTCACTTTGACAGCAAATTAGAATGAGTTGGCATTGGAGGGGTTGCTTGGTGATAGAGGCATGGCCCGTCACTAAAGAATAGCATCTTAAAATTCAGTATATTAATATATCTCAAGGATATGATTTTAATTAAACAAGTCAAATTGTCGATAAACTTTACAGCCAATGTATAAATTAGTGATAATTCTATTTTAGAGTAATATGTGATGATAGCTGCTGTTATAATTATACTCCTGGAAGGTTTTAATTACATTCCCCTGATATTATCTTTGTTAAAGTTTAAAGCGGAAGCTTAGTTAATTGAACTGACAAAAAATCCAAAACATCACATTGGCGAGACATGATCATTTTAAAAGGGTCCAGGAGCAGAGATATGGGGGCTTCCATAGGTACGTCTCAGGGGGCAGCAATTTAATGGTGTTATTGATAAAATGATCTGAGTTTTAGATTTAGAACCATAGGAATAAGAGACGAGCATTCAGCCCCTACTGTCATTCAATGAGATCATGAATGACCTGTGCCTTAACTCATAGCTTCATGTGAGGCCGGTGGCACAGTAGCACAGTGGTTAGCACTGCTGTTCCACAGCGCCAGGGACCTGGGTTCAATTCCCAGTTTAGGTCACAGCCTGTGAGGAGTTTGCACACTCTCCCCGTGTCTGCATGGGTTTCCTCCCACATTCTGAAAGACATGCTGGTTAGGTTAGATCTGAGCAGGTGCCGGACTGCGGCGACTAGGGGAATTTCACAGTAACTTAATCGCAATGTAAGCCTTACTTGTGACTAATAAATTAAATTTAACTTCTAACTTTAGAATTCCTGCAGCGCAGAAGGAGGTCATTTGACCATCCAGCCTACACCAACAACAATCCCACCCAGGCCCTATCCTGTGACACTGCATATTTACCCTGCTATTCCCCCTGGCACTCCGTATAAGTTTGAATTTTAAATTTAAGTCTTTAAGTTTATTTATTAGTGTCACAAGTAGGCTTACATTAACACTGCGACTAAGTTACTGTGAAAATCCCCCAGTAGCTACACTCCGGCACCTGTTTGGGTACACTGAGGGAAAGTTTAGCATGGCCAATGCATCTAACCAGCATGATTTTTGGGCTGTGGGAGGAAACTGGAGCACCCAGAGAAAGCCCACGCAGATACAGGGAGGACATACAAACTCTCCACAGACAGTCACTTGAGGCAGGAATTGAACCTGAAACTCATACCCGAAGCCAGTGGAGATTTCTGTTGTTGGGCTCTCGCCCGCACTGATTCCACATGGGCAAGGTGGTAGAGTATCGGCCTATTAAAGTTAAAGATAATTGATTTGCATTTCTATCTGAAAACAGACCACGTGTGACACTTTGCTATGGAGTTGGGTTAAGTGCTGACATTCCCTTTATTTTGGTTTATCTTCATGATTTCTCACAGAGAGTAGGCAGTCTATATCCAAAGCAACTTAAAACAAACAGAGGGAAAGAATCTGTCAGCAGTCATGATAAAGACCAGAGAGGCCTTCAGGAACCAGGGGTGTTTCTGATTTGGAGGCACTGTGCAAGGACACAAGTGAGACCCGTGCTCTTCTGGGAAATCTAAATTCCTGAAGGTGCTGAAGTAAGGCTGGAGGATTCACCTAGCTGGATGCTAGAGGGAGAATTGTCAGCAAATCTCTCACCTCCAAAGATAGTATTGAAATGGAAAAAACTGGAGTGAATTCCCAGGAGCTGTGGCACACCTTGGTTTGGGTCCAGGAGAATTAAATAATCACTCACAGGAAGGCATTCTCGTTTGAAATCAAAAATAGAACAGGGAGTGTTCTGTTTGGAATACTAATTTCAAGTATAAGAGCTTACGTAATCTAACTTTGGGGCTTTGTTACAGTAAGCGTTTTGTTTTAAACTTGGAATCTGGTTTTGTAGTCTTTTTAGTTAATAATTCAAATTTCTTGTCGACAGATTTCTGCCAAGATCATGACATTGCTACAATGTTATATTATGGTCAGAGATTGGTTACTTCCTTTGAAACAAAGAATGCTGAGGGTTGAGTGGATAGAGGTGTGCAAAATTTTGAGGGGAAGAGATAGAGAGGGCAGGATAAAATTGTTTGGGGAATTCTAGAACCAGGGGGCATGGATTCGAGCTAAGTGTAATAGAGGGACATGAGGAAGAACTATTTTATGCAGAGGGTTCTGGGTGTCTGGAATTTGCTACCTGAGTTGGTGGTGGCGGCAGAGACCCTAAACTCTTTTAAAAAGTACCTGGATCTGCACCTTAAGTGCTGTAAGTTACAGAGCTATGGACTGGGTGCAGGAAGGTGGAATTAGAAAGGACACCTGGGTGTCTTTGGGCTGATGTGGGTATGCTGGCGTTGGACTGGCGTAAACACAGTAAAAAGTCTGACAACACCAGGTTTTAGTCCAACCGATTTATTTGATAATAGACTCACAAGCTTTCGGGGTTAGCCTCTTCGTCAGGTGAATGGAGAGTTCTGGCCTCAGACAGAGCATATAAAGCACAGACAGTTTAGAGATTACTGATTAGAATGCAAATCCTTACACCTAACCTGCTGTTCAAGACCTGAAGTGGCCGACAATGTGAATGGAAGGAGCACTGATCACAGGTTAAAGAGATGTGTATTGTCTCCAGACAGTACAGTAAGTGAGGTTTTGCAAACCCAGGCAAGTCACGGGGGTTACAGATAGTGCGACATGAACCCAAGATCCCAGTTGAGACCGTCCTCATGTGTGCGGGACTTGGCTATCAGTCTCTGCTCAGCGACTCTGCGCTGTCGTGTGTCGTGAAGGCCGCCTTGGAGAATGCTTACCCGAAGGTCAGAGGCTGAATGCCCGTGACCACTGTTGGCGAACACTTCAGTGGTCACGGGCATTCAGCCTCTGACCTTCGGGTAAGCATTCTCCAAGGCGGTCTTCACGACACACGACAGCGCAGAGTCGCTGAACACAGACTGATAGCCAAGTTCCGCACACATGAGGACGGTCTCAACAGGGATCTTGGGTTCATGTCGCACTATCTGTAACCCCCGTGACTTGCCTGGGTTTGCAAAACCTCACTTACTGTACTGTCTGGAGACAATACACATCTCTTTAACCTGTGATCAGTGCTCCTTCCACTCACATTGTCGGCCACTTCAGGTCTTGAACAGCAGGTTAGGTGTAAGGATTTGCATTCTAATCAGTAATCTCTAAACTGTCTGTGCTTTATATGCTCTGTCTGAGGCCAGAACTCTCCATTCACCTGACGAAGGGACTAACCCCGAAAGCTTGTGAGTCTATTATCAAATAAATCAGTTGGACTAAAACCTGGTGTTGTCAGACTTTTTACTGTGTCTTTGGGCTGGCATGGACTAAATGGACCGAATGGTGCTGTGATGTAACTTTTCTATGGTTCCATAAGAGAGAGAGAGAGGTGATGCACAGGGTGTGGAGAGAAACAAAGTGGTTGATACGACAGAAGGAGAGAGAGAGATAGAGGGAGAGGGAGATGCAGTTCAGAGGCTTCAAGGATGAAGAGTTCTGTGTGTAGCAATTTCACAATGTAATTAAGGACAGAGATGGACACTGACAATTTCGCGACATGCTGCACCCTGGACAATTTTTTCCTCAAGAGAGAGCAAGTGGGGTTCCTACTTTACAACAGTGACAACATTTCAGAAACATTTCACTGGTTGTAAAATGCTTTGGGAAGCTGTGAAATGTAACATTCCTTTTGTAAAGAAGAGCCAGAGAGAGAGAGTGAACATGTGTGGGTGGGGTGAAGGAAGGCATGAAGAGCAAGTGGAAACATACAAAGGGACGCGTTGCCGTGTAAACTAACAAGGGTCATTTATTGATTCCCTGGATTTGTTAAGTGGCAATTTGAGTCACAGAAAATGATCTTATTCCATTTGGCTTGCCAAAGACCATTTCATCCTATACTAAGAAATATATCTAAAGAGCAAAGACCGATCTTTAACATTTTTCTATGGGATATGGGCATCACTAGCTACGCCAGCAATGTTATCGCCCATCACTAATTTGCCCTTGAAAAAACTGATGATAAGTTGCTTTCTTGAACCATGCGGTGCGGATAAACCCACAGTGTTAATTGGGAGGGAGTTCCAGGATTTTGACTCAGTGACAGTGAAGGACTGGCAAGGCAGATATAACCCTACCCGAAAACTTTGACAGAATTCAGCACAGAATAATGTTAACTTGTACTCAAAACTTGGTAGCTGCAATTTTACCGTCCCACCTACTGCAGGAATCAGAGCAAACGCGGGGTGGACCATGGAAATATCCGTTGACCTAGGACGAGATTTTCCAGTTTCGGGACGAGCGAGGACGTAAAATCCCACCTTGAGTTCAGAAGCGTTCTGTAGTCATATAAAGCCATCAGTAAATTGAAAATCACATCATAGAATCATAGAATCCATACAGTGCAGAAATAGGCCATTCAGCCCATCGAATCTGCATCGACCACAATCTGACTCAAGCCTATCCCCCTAACCCCACATATTTACCTGCTAATCCCCCTGACACCAAGGTTAATTTAACATGGCCAATGCACCTAACCTGCAGAGCTTTGGACTGTGGGAGGAAACCGGAGCACCCGGAGGAAACCCACGCAGACACGGGGAGGACGTGCAGACTCCACACAGAGAGTGACCCGAGGCATGAATCGAACCTGGGTCCCTGGGGGCTCTGTGAGGCAGCAGTGCCACCACACAACACCATTCGGCCCAATCGCAAGCATTTATCTGCTTGGAACTGTAGAAACTACATCAATCGCGAACAGCCAACATTCACCTGACATCATTGGTGGTAAAATCCTGGTGGACTATATTGGCTGATATCCAAAGTATGTTCACAGCAGCAACTGGATAAGTTTCAATGTTTATTTGATGACAAACTAAGTCCTAGTTTGAGCTGCTGTGCTTGGAAATTTTAAGTGTGTCCGCAGAAACACTTGTTTCCCTCAATTCCCAAGCACTTGCAATTACTAATCACCACATCTAAACAATGGAGACCTTGACAAGCAGCAATGGCTTTCAAGTAGTTTGAGTGCTTTCAATGATACTTATTAAAGGGCTTTTTACCTCAAAAGCAATCAATATAAGACCATAAGATATAGCAGCAGAATTAGGCCGTTCAGCCCATCGAGTCTGCTCCGCCATTCAATCATGGCTGATATGCTTCTCATCCCCATTCTCCTGCCTTCTCCCCATAACCCTTGATCCCCTTACTGATCAAGAACATATCTATCTCTGTCTTAAAGTGACCCGACCTCCACATCCCTCTGTGGCAATGAGTTATACAGATTCACCACCCTCTGGCTGAAGCTATCCACCTCATCTCAGTTTTAAAGGAACGTCCCTTCCCTCTGAGGTTGTGCCCTCAAGTTCTAGCCTCTCCCACCAGTGGAAACATCCTCTCCACATCCTCTGTATCCAGGCCTCTCAGTATTCTGTAAGTTTCAATTAGATCCACCTCTCATCCTTCTAAACTCCATCGAGTATAGGCCTAGACTCCTCAATCGCTTCTCATACGACAAACCCTTCTTTCCTGCAGGGATCATTCTTGTGAACCTCCTCTGGACCCCCTCCAAGGCCAGCGCATCCTTCCTTAGGTATGGAGCCCAAAACTGCTCACAATATTCCAAATGGGGTCTGACCAGAGCCTCATACAGCCTCAGCAGTACATCCCTGCTCTTGTATTCTAGCCCTTCTGACATGAATACAAAGGAACATTGCTTTCACGTGAATAAACACTCACTCCAAATTATACCATTTAACATCAGATTAGCATCGAATGCTTCTGAATTTATATAAACGCTAAAGAATGCCAGCTTTTTTCTGGTAAGGAGGTCAGGATGGTGTGTGGCTTGGAGGGGAAATTGGAGGTGGTTATGATCTTAGCCATTTGCTGCCCTTGTCTTTCTTGGTGGTGGATGTTGCGGGTTTGGAAGGTACTGTTGAAGGAGTCTTAGTGAGCTGCTGCAGTGCATCTGATAGATGGTACACATTAGTGCAACTGTGTGTCAGTGGTGGAGGGAATGAATGTTGAATGTGGTTAATGGGGTGCTAATCAAGTGGGAATGCTTTGTCCTGGATGGTGTCCATCTCCTTCAGTGTTGTTGGAGCTGCACGCGTCTTGGCAAGGAGACAGCATTCCATTAAACTCTTGACTTGTGCTTTGTAGATGGTAGACAGGCTTTGGTGAGACAGGGGATGAGTTATTCACCGCAGAATTCCTGGCCTCTGACCTGCTCTCTGAATGAGGATATAATATGATTGGCAAAGTTCAATTTCCTGTCAACAGTACCTCCTGGATGTTGATAGCGGGGGACTCAGTGATGACAATGTCATTAAATGTCAAGGAGAGTGCAGAATGTAGTGTTAAAGTATAGCTAGTATGTAGAGGAAGAACAATTTAATGCAAGATGGGTCCATTCAAAAGTCTGATAGCAGCTGGGAAGAAGTTGTTTTTGAGTGGGTTGGTATGTAATCTCAGACTTTTGTATCTTTTTCTCAGTGGAAGAAGGCTAAAAGTTTAAAGTTATTTTATAAGTCACATTACATTAACACTGCAATGAAGTTACTGTGAAATTCCCCTAGTCATCACACTCTGGTGCCTGTTGGGGTCAATGCACTTAACCAGCAAGTCTTTCAGACTGTGGGAGGAATCTGGAGCACTCAGAGGAAACCCACACAGGCACTGGGAGAATGTCACACAGACAGTGACCCAAGCCAGGAATCGAACACGGCTCTCTGGTGCTGTGAAGCAGCAGTGCTAACCACTGTACCACCGTGCCGCCCCAACAACTGTGCCACCTCGCTGAAGGTGGAAGAAGGTATGTCTGGGGTGTGTGGGGTCCTTAATTATGCTGGCTGACTATCATTTGTTGGAGATGGTTATTGCCTGGCATGAATGTTACTTGCCAAATATCAACACAAGCCTAAATGTAACCCAGGATCTTGCTGTGTATGGGCATGGACTGCTTTGTCAGCAAATGTCACACTAATGACCTTATGATGGAGGGAAGGTCATTGACAAAGCAGCTGAAGATAGTTGGATCGAGGGAACTACCTTGAGAAGCTCCTCCAGTGATGTCCTGGGACTGAAATCATCAATCTCCATCAAAGAGATTCTTCTTTATTCTTCTTTGTGCTAAGTATGACACAAATTAATGGAACGTTTTCTTCCTTATTCCCATTGAATTCAGCAGGTTAGCTGTAAAGACTCGCATTCTAAACAGTATTCTGTAAACTGTGTGTGCTGCTATACACTCTGTCAGAGACCAGAACTCTCCACTCACCTGATGAAGGGGCAAAACCCGAAAGCTTGTGGGTTTACTATCACATAAATGGTTGGACTCTGACCTGGTGTTGTGATTCCTCTTATTGTGTTTACCCCAGTCCAAAGCTGGCATCTCCACATCTTTGCTCATTAAGCCAGGGTTGATCCCCTGGCTTGGTGGTAATGGTAGAGTGGGGGATATGTCGGTGCCAAGAGGCTGCAGAGCGTGGATGAGTACAATTCTGCTGCGGCTGATGGCCCACAATGGCTCGTGGATGCCCAGTCTTGAGTTGCAAATCTACTTGAAATCTATCCGACTTGGCACAGCGCAATGGAGAGTATTCTCAATGTGAAGATGGGATATTGACTTCACAAGGACTGTGTAGCTGTCACTTCTACCAATAGTATCATGGATTTCTGCGACAAGTAGATTGGTGAGGATGAGATCAAGAGGGCCTTTCCCCCACTTGTTGGTTCCCTTACAATTTGGCAATATTCTAAGGTTGTCAAAATTGCCGTATTGCCAATGTATTATGGTGGAGAAGACTGGAGGAGGTGAATGGCCTATCCCTGTTTCTCATGATCATTCTTTCTTCTCCTGTTTGTTCCTGTGCATACCACACTGTGCAGTACACTAAAATTATGTTCCAAATCAACTTTTATAGTTGATTTGGAACATAAGTTTAGGAGAAGAATTCAATAGCAAAATACAGATAAAATGGTCCAAACAAATTGTCAATTCTCCAACCTATGCTGCTTTTGAATGTGTCTCCCCACTGAGAATGTGGGCTCCATAAATTCATCCGTCCCCATATTCTGGGGCAGGAACAACGGCCTTTGCTAATTTTAGTGACAGTGTAGGCACTTCTAATCACTTACTGCAGAACACAGCAGTGCTTAGGTACCAATGGACTGTGGCATATTAATTACCTTCAGCACCATCATTGTGTCTCCAAGTCTATCAATTAGCCCTCTGGTGGGAAGGATATGCTGACCTCAGAGAAGGTAATGTGTCAATTTGCCAGAACAAAACCGGAGCAAAAAGGATTAAATTGTGAGGACATGTTGCCAAAACCTTGGTCTTTTTCTCCCTGGAGTGTAGGAGATTGAAAGGAGCACTTAACAAAATATTTAGTATGATTGAAGGGTGAGTAATAGTGAGGGTGAGAACAAAAGGCCGGATTTCAGAATTGGAGCTAATCCACTCGGGGGTGAGATCACTCAGAGATTCTTCACCTTAAGTGCAGGGGAAACATCTGAAACTTTCCCTAAAAAGGCTGGGGCTCCAATGGGAAATGTCAAAACTCTGACAAATAAATTTTTGTTCAGGAAGGATACAGACCCAAGGATGGTAAATCGATTCCAGGTAGAAACTAGTCATGACTGTTCTGAATCAGAGAAGAAGATCGAGGGGCTAAGTGGCTGACTCCTGCTCCTCTGTTCCAGGCATTGGCTGAGTCAAAGTCAGTTCTTGATAAATCAGTGAGGGTCGGACATTACAGCGATGAGGGAATTCCACCAGTATCCCATCATATTCCCATAATGCTAGGCTGCTCTTCTGAATAGATGGGAATGTCACTGGGCTTTTTCTGTCGACTGGCTCCAAAGAAGTTCTTTGATGACCTATTTGGGGCCTGTTTGTGATTTTAACCGTGGTTCTGGCTCGAGGAGTCCCTATATTAGTTTCCCCTCAATGCGGAATGCCATAAGCATAGATAAGGGTCATGGGTGGAGGGGGGACTGGGAATGTTAAAATGGCGGCGCGGGCTCGTTGGGCCTGTTTCCCGGGCTGTTTTTGTTCTTCGTTCTTCTTCTCCTTGTTCTTTGAGGAGACTGGAACGGTTTCCTAATCATATCAATTAGACAGGCCGAGGAGCCTGGAACAGTGAAAGCACATTTAACCTTCCTCAACCTTTCAGACCTTTTCACACAGCATCAGAAGGGTGAATGTTCCTCCAGAAGCCACATGCAAAGTTTAGGTTTACCCCCAACCCCATCCTGCAGTGGGCTCCATATTGTCTCTGGATGTCTATTCCTCCATCACCAATGACACGGTGTTACAGAAACCCCCCCACCACGCTTTTGGCCTCCCATGCTGTTCGCAACCACCTGTTGCTGCAGGTTTCAAGTGGGAATTGGCTGGACGAGGCCATTCAGCCCCTTGAGCTCATTCTGCTGCTCAATTTGTATAGGGCATATAGGGCATTGGTGAGGCCGCAGCTGGAGTACTGTGTGCAGTTTTGGGCGCCGCACCTGCGCAAAGATATTTTGGCCTTGGAGGGAGTGCAGAGGAGGTTTACTAGGCTGATACCGGAGTTGAGGGGGTTGAACTATGAGGAGAGGCTGAATAAACTAGGCTTGTACTCATTGGAGTTTAGAAGAATGAGGGGAGATCTCATTGAGACGTATAAGATGATGAATGGGATGGATAGGATAGAGGTGGAGAGACTCTTCCCACTGAAAAAAGACAGTAGGACTAGGGGGCACAGCCTCAAGATAAAGGGGGGGCGTTTTAAAACGGAGTTGAGGAGGAACTTCTTCACTCAAAGGGTGGTGAATCTCTGGAATTCTCTACCCATTGAAGTGGTGGAGGCTGCCTCGCTAAATATTTTCAAGAAGCAGGTTGATGGGTTTTTGATAAGAGAGGGGATTAAGGGTTATGGGGAGAGGGCCGGAAAGTGGAACTGAGCCACGACAGATCAGCCATGATCTTATTGAATGGCGGGGCAGGCTCGAAGGGCCAGATGGCCTACTCCTGCTCCTATTTCTTATGCTCTTATGCTTATGCTTAATTTCTTCATTCATTCGTGAAACATGGACATCGCTGGCTGGCCAGCATTTATTGCCCATCCCTAGTTGCCCTTGGAGGGCAATTTAGAATCAACCACTTTGCTGTGTCTCTGGAGTCACATTAGGTAAGGACGGCAGATTTCCTTTCCTAAAGGACTTTAGTGGGTTTTTCCAACCATCGCCAATGGTTTCATGGTCATTAGTAGATTCCTAATTCCAGATATTTTGAACCGAATTCAAAATTCCACCATCTGCCGTGGCGGGATTCGAACCCGGGTCCCCGGGGCATTAGCTGAGTTTCTGGATTAATAGTCTAGTGATTATACCACTAGGCCATCGCCTCCCCATCTACATTATAAGGACAAATTGTACAAAATTGCCTTTTGTTGTTTTGAGTACAGAAGTTTGAGGGGTGACCTGATCGAGGTGGTAAAAACAACTGAAGAATTTGAGAGAGGAACTGTTTCCTCGTGTGGGCAGGGGTCCAGAACAATAGATGCCCTTGAACAAACCTGGAGCGTAGGCCAGCTGTAATACTTACCAACCTCATAATCTATAATGTGTGCGACGATTGTTGTTCTTTCAATCGTCTGTTCAATCCACCTGGGCACTAAATCTAAGCGAGCAATCGGATTTATATATCGATTCCTGATAAGGAAGCGACAGAATCCTGATAAGGAATCGAGAGAAATTGCAGCTTCCACTGCCCTCCACACCCCCGCTCTACCCTCCTTACTCTGGCACCGATTGATGTTTGTACTCTGTGTACAGCCTGGCTGCTCTTGGCACACAAGAGCGATCGAGAGCGGGCTGAGAGTTTGGCCTGCCAAGTGACAGATGTCAGTTAATGGAGATTAATCTAATTTGGTAAGACTGGGGAGCACGGCAGCAAAAACAGGAGAATGTTCTGGGCCATCGTGTTTACTGGCTCCTCCAGCAGTCGGAGTCAATAACAGAGAGATAACAGTGACTTCAGCGCAGTGTCGGCATGGGCTGGCCACCAAAGAAAGATCTGCATTTATATAGTGCCTTGGACATCCTCGGTACTTCCCAAAACCCTTTGCGGCACTTTAGGAGTGTTCTGCTATAGGGAACTTGGCAGCCAGTTTCAACACAGCAAGCTCCCACAAACTAATATTGACCAATTAGTTTCAGTGATGTTAGTTAAGAGCTCATTGGAGTCAGTGCAGCAGGGAGAATTCTCCTGTATCTCTGGCAGTGTAGCATTCCCTCAGTATTGAACTGGAGTGTCAGCCTGGATTAGTGCTTTACAGCAGAGGTTGAACCCCACTTCCCCCCACCCTCCCCAACCCAAGAACTAACTGTGAAATGGGACAATCCGCTCTTCAGCAACCTCTAGTGGTTAAATACAAAATAACTCCCTGATACTCTCTCTAAAATCAACACACAACCGTTTATTTACCTAACAGTGAACAAGTTAACTAAATTATTAACAAACTGAACAAATTCCTTCCAACTCTTCCTGAATAAAGCAATATTCTAGCGATTTGCTGTTCCAATAAATAGAACTCCCACTCATTAACACGCAAAAAATTTAGCCACTCTCGAAATTACAACCAAGTTTTGTGTCTTCTAGAATATGCTGGGCCTTGTCTATTGATTCTTCTGTCTGGAACTTCTTTCTTCTTTGGTATCTTTGCTATCTAGATGAAGTTGTGCGAGCCAGCGATTCTCTCTCTCTGGAGAGTTGTTAGTTGCTCCACTCTCTTTGCCCCACTGCCCCCTTCTTTTATACTCGTGATGACATATCAATATTTTTCACAGTAGGATTGGTCCTTGGTTGTCAAAACCATCCAATTTAAATTTAATAGGTTTTTGGTATCTAAGTGCCTGATTCAAATTGATTGGCTAAGTTCAAAAATCTGTTGTCTTGGTAAGAACTGTTGTTTGGCCTTTCAATACTAATGTTTCATTTTAGGTTCTCTGTGTACTTGCCTTTTAACTCTCTAAGTATAGAAAAAACATCAACTTTCAATGGGATCATGCAATGTTTTCACCCACACCTCCCCCTTCTTGACCCGACCCCCGAGCATTTTACAATCTTCCAACGTCCCAATCTACAATTATGCTATCCAACTTTGTAGCAATTAGATACTCAAGTCTAGTGTAGGAGAATTTGAACCCACAACCTGAGTGATTCAGCAGTGAGGGTGCGGCACATTGAGTCAATGCCAGTGGCCACCAAGAACGTGGGCCATCATTAACGGATCCCCCAGTGGGCTTCATGGAGTAGGAATTTCCCCATTGAGTGAGCTGGAGCTGCTCAATGAGAGATGGGAGGTTAAAACTGCACTGAGAGCCTGGACTGGAGGTATTGTGGGTCTGAGGAACTGGCTTGAGTTATTGAAAGCTGCAAACGAGGCCAGTTTCTTGAATTGAGAACATTACAGTTGCGCCGGCCAGATGGGGGACTGGCCTTGAGGAGTTTACTACAGTGATCACCTTAATAAGATTCAGCAACACACATCTCTTACATCTCTTGCTGTATTTCAACATGCTTATTGACCTGCTTAAGAAGTTATCCATAGATGGCAACGATGCTTGATATATAACAGTACAACTAGTACCACAGGATAGATTGAGCCCTTTGAGATTTAGCCTGTGTTGTCAGGATTGAGATATACTGAGTATCGAGGAAGGGAGGCTGTGTATGTGTCTGAAGATATTTGTCACCCAGTTCCATGCCAAGTTTATAATAGATAAGAGAGCTTTAATCTAAAGGGTTTAGAAGAGTAAGAGGTGACTTGGTCAAAATCTTTATAGAATCATAGAATCCAACAGTGCAGAAGGAGGCCATTTGACCCGTCGAGCTCGCACCAACCATAATCCCACCCAGGGCCTACTCCCGTAACCCCGGCTCATTTACCCTAGCTAGTCTCCCTGACACTAAGAGGTAATTTAACATCCACCTAGCCTGCACATCTTTGGAATGCGAGAGGAAACCAAAGTTCCAGGAGGAAACCCCAAGCAGACATGGGGAGAATGTGCAAACTCCACACAGACAGTGACCCAAGCCGGGAATCGAACCCTGGTCACTGGTGCTGTGAGGCAGCAGTGCTAACCACTGTGCCATTGTGCCACCCTTTAAGATCCTCCGGGATCTGGACATAGTGGGTGTGCAGAGGATGTTGCCTCTTGTGGAACAATCCAGAACTGGGGATCGTGGTTTAAAAATAGAGAGTTGCATGAATAAAACAGTGATGAGGAGAAATCCTTTCACCCAGAGGATCAGTAGTCTCTGGATCCCTGTTTCTCAAAAGGCAGTGGAAGCAGAGTCTTTAAATACATTTAAGGCGGAGCTAGATAGATTCTTGATTAACAAGGGGGTGAAAGGTTATCGGGGAGTTGACAGGAATATGGGGTTGAGGTTGCAATCAGATCAGCCATGATCTTATAGAATGGGGGAGTACTCTCGAGGGGCCGAGTGGCCTACACCCATTCTTAATTCATACATTCTTATGACTATAAGTCCTCTTTACCGCAGACTGTGAGACAAATTTTGAGATGAAATGAGTGTGCTCGGCTTGGGAGAGAGAAGAGGCTAATCTAGTCTAAGCTAGTCTGAGGACACGTATCAACCAACTCAAGAATATCTTCTTCCCTGCTGCTGTCATCAGACTTTTGAATGGAGCTATCTTGCATTAAGCTGATCTTTCTCTACACCCTAGCTATGACTGTAACACTACAGTCTGCACTCTCTCCTTTCCTTCTTCGTGAATGGTATGCTTTGTCCGTATAGCGCGCAAGAAACAGTATTTTTCACTGCATGCGAACACATGAAACATGAATAAATCAACTCAAATCATGTGCTAATTTAGTTTCTAGACAAGTTTAACCCCCTTCAATTTCCAATTGTTGAATCTCTAGGCCGAAATAAACCTTCCTGGGAAAGAAACTATTATAGGGCGTGAAACTTCACACACTCAAGAAAGAAAATGTGGGAGAAGAAAACACATTTTTGCCTAGTAACAGCTGGATGCCTATTGAATTTACCTACAAAGAGACTCAGGGGTTTTGCTAATTTGCAAAAATAGAAGTGCAGATGTTTGGAAATGCAAAATGGGAACAGGAAATGTCGGAAAAGCTCAGGATGGGTGGTGGGACAGACACATTCATATTTCAGCTGGCAACCATTAATCGACAGGATGAATAGATTGCTGTTTTCCACCCTTCCTTCTGCACAATCTTTTTTTAAACCTCGACTGTTTGCGTTAACTCTGTTGACGCAGTCTGCTGAAAGTGCTAGCAGTTAGCCTTTCTCTTCTCCCCTTCAAAATCCATTGTTGAAATGTGAGTTGTGAATCCACTCTGGGAATCCGAAACCATTATTTGTGCTAAGATGCCATTTGAAAAGATTGTGCTTGCTGCTTTGCCTTGATATTTCAAGCACGTTTAATCACGATCAAACAATGCCCAGGCTTGCACCAATCTCTGACAAAAATTCATCCAGACCCAAAATGTTCGCTCTCTTCTCCCTCCTCAAATGCCACGTTGGCACAGTGGTCGCACTGCTGCCTCACAGCGCCAGGGACCCGGGTTTGTTTCCAGCCTGGGGTCACTGTCTGTGTGGAGTCTGCACGTTCTCCTTGTGTCTGTGCGGGTTTCCTCCGGGTGCTCCGGTTTCCTCCCACACCCCAAAGATGTGCAGGTTGGTTGGATTGGCTGTGCTAAAATTGACCCTTGGGGTGGAATTTTACCAGCATGTCCACCCAAGGTTCGTACAGTCCTGCCCCAGGGCAAGTGGAGAATGTCGTTCTCCGAGCTTCACCCGCTCCCCGGAATTGGGATCGCCGTACCGGTAAAATTCCGGCCTTGGTGTCCAATGATGTGTAGGTTCGGTGGATTAGCCATGGTAAATGTGTGGGGTTACAAGGGGGAGTGGGTGGTGGGAGGCTGAATAAGGCGCTCTTTCAGAAAGTCAGTGTAGACTCGATGGGCCAAATGCCCTCGTTCTGCGATGTAAGGATTCTATGATTCATTCACCAGACCTGCTGAGATTTTCCAGCATTTTCCGTTGATTTCCGATTCCAGCATCTGCGGTATTTTGCTTTTTCCTCGTCTCAATCTCACTGCGCGAAGGTGAAGCTTAGGTCAAAGATTGGACATTATCTTGTTGAATGGCGGCGCAGGCTCAAATGGCCCAGGCTGGCTTTGTGTTGTTGCGAATCTCCTCGGAGCTGTTCCTTCTCTGTCTTCCCCGAACTGCACCAGGGACCTTGTTTATGTGGATAAGGAGTGCTTCCTGCTGAAGTCACATCGCTGAATTCAGAGCAGCACCAAGGAAGTTCCTGGCAAAGATATAACATGGGCCCTTTCCCACCAAAGAGGCACAACAAAGAACTTTCAAATAAATAACTCTTCTGTATTTTCTTTGGAAAGATGGGTTAAAAAATGTATATAACTCCTTTCACAACCTCCCAACATCCCGTACCACCTTACAAGCAAAATAGTGAACATCAAGACAGCTCCCCTTTCTGTCTGCAACAGAACTGTGGTAAACTTGATATATTTCAAGTTGACTTGTAATTTGTCTGCAATAATCATGCGCCATCAATCCACTGTGGGCAATGACCAATCAGAGCTGAGAAGCATGTTTTGGAAGTGATTTAGAACATAGAACACTACAGCACAAACAGGTCCTTCGGCCCACAAGTTGCACCGATCATATCCATACCTACCAGGCCATAGAACTATCTGTAACTCCCAATCCCATTAAATCCCATGTACTCATTCAGGAGTCTTTTAAAAGACCCCAGCGAGTTCGCCTCTACCACCACTGACAGCAGCCGATTCCACTCACTCACCACCCTCTGAGTGAAAAACTTACCCCTAACATCTCCTCTGTACTTGCTCCCCAGCACCTTAAACCTGTGTCCTCTCGTAGTCACCATTTCAGCCCTGGGAAACAGCCTTGAGAATCCACCCTATCTATACCTCTCAACATTTTATAAATCTCTATCAGGTCGCCTCTCATCCTTCGTCTCTCCAGGGAGAAGAGACCCAGCTCCCTCAACCTATCTTCATAAGGTATGCCTCCCAATCCAGGCAACATCCTTGTAAATCTCCTCTGCACCCTCTCAATAGCTTCCACATCCTTCCTGTAGTGAGGCGACCAGAACTGCGCACAATGCTCCAAGTGGGGTCTGACAAGGGTCTTATAAAGGGTCTTTACTTGGGAAAGTAAAGAGTAAAGCACAAATTCCACAATATCCATCTCCAACAAAAGGGAGTCTAACTTTCGCTCCATAACATTCACTGGCATTCCATCAGTGAATCCCCCACGATCAAAACCCTCAAGTTATCATCAAGTTATCAGAAACTGAACTGGACTAGACATATAAATACTGTGATTACAAGGACAGATCAGAGGCTGGGAATATTGTGGAGAGTGACTCACCACCTGACTCCCCAAAGCCTGTCCACCAGCTACAAGGCACAAGTCAGGAGTCTGATGGAGTACTCCCCACTTGCCTGGGTGAGTGCAGCTCCAACAACACTCATGAAACTCGACGCCATCCAGGACAAAGCAGCCCCGGTTGATTGGCACCACATCCACCACCTCAAACACTCACTCATTCCACCACTGACGCACATTGGCAGTCGTGTGCACTGCAAGATGCACTGCAACAACTCACCAAAGCTCTCTCGACAGCACCTTCCAAACTCCTGACCTCTACCACTCTTCAGATAAGCGTCCTCCAAGGCGGCCTTCAAGACATACGACAACACAGAATTGCTGAGCAGAAATTGATAGCCAAGTTCTGCGCGCATGAGGACAGCTTCAACTGGGATCTTGGGTTCATGTCACACTATGTGTAATCCCCACCATTTGGACTGGGCTTGCAAAATCCTACTAACTGTCCTGGCTTCGGACAATTCACACCTGTGATTAACCCTTTCTCCACTCACACTGTCTGTACCTTTAAAGACTTGATTATTTTACAATTGTATCTTTGTCTATACATGCTGCATTTGTGAACTAACCTCTCCACTCATCTGATGAAAGAGCAGCGCTCCAAAAGCTCGGGACTCCAAATCAACCTGTTGGACTTTAACCTGCTGTTGTGAGGCTTCTTACTGTGTTCTACCACACAGAAGGACAAGGGCAGCAGATGCTTGGGGACATGACCACTACCACACCACTCACCATCCTGACTTGGAAACATATCTCAGTTCTTTCACTGTCACTGGGTCAAAATCCAGGAACTTCCTCTCTAACAGCACAGTGGGTGTATCTGCACCACACGGACCGCAGCAGTTCATGAATTAGGGGTGGGCAACAAATGCTGGCATCGGCAATGTAGAAGTCAGTTTTAAAAATGTCAAGGCTGGGATTCTCCGACTTCATCCGCAGCTGGGATTCTCCGACCTTGCTCACAGCTGGGATTCTCCGACCTCGCTCACAGCTGGGATTCTCCGACCTCGCTCACAGCTGGGATTCTCCGGCCTCGCTCACAGCTGGGATTCTCCCGCCTCGCTCACAGCTGGGATTCTCCGATCTCGCTCACAGCTGGGATTCTCCAATCTCGCTCACAGCTGGGATTCTCCGACCTCGCTCACAGCTGGGATTCTCCGACCTCGCTCACAGCTGGGATTCTCCGACCTCGCTCACAGCTGGGATTCTCCGACCTCGCTCAAAGCTGGGATTCTCCGACCTCGCTCACAGCTGGGATTCTCCGACCTCACTCACAGCTGGGATTCTCCGACCTCGCCCACAGCTGGGATTCTCCGACCTCGCTCACAGCTGGGATTCTCCGACCTCGCCCACAGCTGGGATTCTCCGATCTCGCTCACAGCTGGGATTCTCCGACCTCGCTCACAGCTGGGATTCTCCGACCTCATCCGCAGCTGGGATTCTCCGACCTCGCCCACAGCTGGGATTCTCCCACCTCGCTCACAGCTGGGATTCTCCGACCTCGCTCACAGCTGGGATTCTCCGATCTCGCTCACAGCTGGGATTCTCCGATCTCGCTCGCAGCTGGGATTCTCCGACCTCACTCACAGCTGGGATTCTCCGACCTCACTCACAGCTGGGATTCTCCGACCTCGCTCACAGCTGGGATTCTCCGACCTCGCTCACAGCTGGGATTCTCCGACCTCGCTCACAGCTGGGATTCTCCCGCCTCGCTCACAGCTGGGATTCTCCGACCTCGCTCACAGCTGGGATTCTCCCACCTCGCCCACAGCTGGGATTCTCCGACCTCGCTCACAGCTGGGATTCTCCCGCCTCGCTCACAGCTGGGATTCTCCGACCTCGCTCACAGCTGGGATTCTCCGATCTCGCTCACAGCTGGGATTCTCCGATCTCGCTCGCAGCTGGGATTCTCCGACCTCACTCACAGCTGGGATTCTCCGACCTCACTCACAGCTGGGATTCTCCGACCTCGCTCACAGCTGGGATTCTCCGACCTCGCTCACAGCTGGGATTCTCCGACCTCGCTCACAGCTGGGATTCTCCCATCTCGCTCACAGCTGGGATTCTCCCGCCTCGCTCACAGCTGGGATTCTCCGACCTCGCTCACAGCTGGGATTCTCCGACCTCGCTCACAGCTGGGATTCTCCCATCTCGCTCACAGCTGGGATTCTCCCACCTCGCTCACAGCTGGGATTCTCCGACCTCACTCACAGCTGGGATTCTCCGACCTCGCCCACAGCTGGGATTCTCCGACCTCGCCCACAGCTGGGATTCTCCGACCTCACTCACAGCTGGGATTCTCCGACATCCCCCTGCAGCTGAGATTCTCCCACCTTATTGGCAGCTGGGATTCTCTGACTTCGCTCGTAGCTGGGATTCTCTGATCTCACCCACAAATGGGATTCTCTGACCTCGCTCACAGCTCGGATTCTCCGACTTCCCCGCAGCTCGGATTCTCCAACCTCCCTGCAGCTGGGATTCTCCAACCTCGCTCGCAATTGGGATTCTCCGAACTCACTTGTAGTTGGGATTCTCCAGTCCCTCTGCTCTGGATGAATGTTTGACTGAATGTCAAATTCTCTATTCCTGCTAAGCAGTGGTGGTGGGGCATATGAGACGCGAGATTTCTGGTCCAGAATCTTTGATGTCCACTCAGACCATCAGTCAAGATGGATGGGTTTTAAAATTAAAGTGCCTCCAACAATGCAGCACTCTCTCAGTAAGATACAGGGCCATCATTTCCAATCTTTGTTTTCTCTTCTTTCATGGGATATGGGCGTCTCTGGCTCAACTCCTGGAATGATGTGCGAGATATTGGGGTGGCACGGTGGCACAACGGTTAGCACTACTGCCTCACAGCGCCAGGGACTCGGGTTTGATTCCCGGCTTGGGTCACTGTCTGTGTAGAGTTTGCACATTCTACTCATGTCTGCATGGGTTTCCTCCGGGTGCTCCGGTTTCCTCCCGCAGTCCAAAGATGTGCGAGTTAGGTTGATTGGCCGTGATAAATTGCCCATTATTCCCAGGGGGATTAGGAGGGTAAATATGTGGGATTACAGGGATAATATAGGACCTGGGTGGGATTGTGATCACTACACTCAATGGGCCGAATGGGCTCCTTCTACACTGTAGTTTCAATGAGTCTAAAATCTTTAAAAATGAAGGCCATTTGGCCCATTTTTGATTCTCCAACCAGAAAGGTCCTGATGCACCTTTAAAGCATGCAATTGCTTTGTGACTGTTTCCAGGAGTATTTTTCACCTCCACTCTCCCCAGTGCTTCCCATTGAACCCAAACTGAGGACGACAGGAAGGCAGGAACTCGCACGGTACAGAGAACTCAAAACCTGAAATAAAATCCATCCCAACTCAGCTGAAAAGATGAATGAAGTTATAAAGTGAGTAATGAGCAAGATGTCAGCATCGTAACAGGGAGTGAGACAGAAACAGCTGGTCCCTACGCGTTAACACCACAAAGTGCCGATTATTTAATTTTCAGTACCAAATTGGATAAGAGGTGTTGACAGCAGCCACAGAGTTCAAACCCTTTTCTTCCACTAATTTCTCCTGATGCTCCTAACACCAATTTATCAGGAAAAAATTATTCCTTCTGCAATCGGTTCTCACAACAGCTTGTTATCAGCTCGGTGATAGCAGCAGCTCCCTGGTAACTTTTTAAAGTGACTTATTCAATCCAACGCTGGGCAGTTCATAGCATCCCTACAGTGCAGGAAGAGGCCATTCAGACCATTGACTCTGCACCGACCACAATCCCTCCCAGCCCCTTTTCTCATAACCCCACATATTTACCCTGTTAATCCCTTTAAACCACACATTCCGGGGTGCTAAGGGGCAATTTAACATGGGCAATGCACCAAACCCATACATTATTGGACTATGGAAGGAAACCGGAGAACCAGAGGGATCCCACGCAGACATGGGGAGAACGTGCAAACTCCATACAGAGAGTGACCCAAACCGGGGATCGAACCCAGGTCTCTGGCGTTGTCCCAGTTGGTGAAAGGCCATACCCATCCACAGAGTTCCATTTCCCCCCAGTACTGTCATGACTTTAATAAGGCAATTGAGGTTGGCTTATTGGAATGCAAATACCCTGATTAAGCAACCAATTGATGGGCCAAACAGAGAGGCTTGTATATATAGGGTGGCTCGGTGGCACAGTGGTTCGCATTGCTGCTTCACAATGCCAGGGACCTGGGTTCGATTCCCAGCTTGGGTCACTGTCTATGTGGGGTCTGTACATTCTCCCTGTGTCTGCGTGGGTTTCCTCTGTGTGCTCTGATTTCCTCCCACAGCCTGAAAGACCTGCTGGTTAGGTGCATTGACCCGAACAGGCACCGGAGTGTGGAGAATAGGGGAATTTCACAGTAACTTCATGGTGTAAGTCTTTCTTGTGACTAATAAATAAACTTTAAACTTTAATTTTAACCAGGAGTGTCAGTTCCCCTGGCACTCCCGAAAGTAGACTGCTGACTGATAGCACGCTGTGTCCTCCTGTTGGAATTGTAAATAAAGGAACTATGGTGAAGGGACTTCTGCCTCTGTAAACTTATCACAAGTACCCACACTGGTCAATGCAGACCTCGAAATTACTTCCAATGCCATCATGGATGGGCATCAACCCACAGAGCTATTCCCTGCCCCTTCAATGACTGGCACCTGAGCCTGGAGATGGAATACTTATATCCACACGCTACATCTTTGATGCATTTGTACAAAAACGAGGACAAACTCTTATGACAGATTGAGAACTCTTCACAAAGTCCCCGCACCCCTCCTGCTACGATTCCCATGGCAGCCAGAATGGGTAAACTATCCCCACATTGTCCCACTTTCACAATTCTTGCTTGAGTTGCTTGGGTCCGATAAGTTGCCAGTTGATAGTGTTTATCTCTCAGTGACTTAGTAGCTTGTACTTTACTCTCCTGAGTCACAAAGTTGTGGGTTTCAATCCTACTCGAGGTAACCTGAGGACATCACCTTGGCTATCACTCCAGTGGTACTGTACTGACAGAGTGCTGCTCGGTCAGGGATACTGCCTTTCGTATAAGTCATTCAATCGAGGCTCTATCTGCCCTCTCACATGGATGCAAAAGATCCCGTTACATTATTTCAAAGGAGGGTAAGTATCCTGCCAATATTTGTCAGTAAACCAGCATCATCCAAAGACACTCTGATAAATATTGCGTTGTTGTTCTGGAGAACTTGCCATGCACAAATTGGATATCCTACTTCCAACATTCGAACAGCAACAGCTCTTCAACAATAGTTTATTGGCCTTCAAGCCCCCTGGGGCATTTTGAGGTTGTGAAAGGTGCTATATAAATGCAAGTCTCCTTTCCTTTGTGTTTTTTTCAGTTTGCTCTCCATCTCCTGGAAGCATCCATCAGTTGGTGGGAGGGGATCTTGGGTGCAGAGAAAGATCAAATTAATGCAAGGTAAGTCCATTCAAAAGCCTGATGACAGCAGCAGGGAAGAAGATGTCCTTGAGTCAGTTGGTACATGACCTCTGACTTTTGTATCTTTTTCCCAACGGGAGAAGTTGGAAGAAAGAATGTCTGGGGTGTGTGGGGTCCTTACTTATGCTGGCTGCTTTCCCGAGGCAGCAGGAAGTATAGACAGGATCAATGGATGGGAGGCTTGTTTGCATGATTGATTGGGCTACATTCATGATGTTTTGTAGTTCCTTGCGGTCTTGGGCAGAGCAGGAGCCCATACCGAGCTGTGACACAACCAGAAAGAATGCTTGTGGATGACGTATTGTGGCCCCCTGTTAAGAACCACACCATCACAGAAGCCAATCTTCAGTCAACCTGATTCACTCTATGTGATACCAAGCAGCTGGATCCAGCAAATACTCTGGGCCCCAGTGACATGCAGGCTGTATTGCTGAAGAGTTGTGCTCCTGATCTAGCTGAGCCTCAAGCCTATCTGTCTCAATACGGCCACAATGCTGGCATCTACCTGACCGTGTGGAAAGGATCCTGAGAATGTCCCATCTGCAAAAACCAGGACAAGTCCAATTCGACCAAATACCACTCTGACAGTCAACTTACAGTCATCAGCAAAGTGATGGAAGGTATTGTCCACAATGCTGTCAACAGCAAGACTCGTCAATAACCCACTAAATGATGCTCACTTACCTCCAGAGGCTAATCCTTGGATCAAACATGGATAAAAGAGATTAAAGTTTTTTTTTTAAAGTTTACTTATTAGTCACAAATAAGGCTTACATTAACATTGCAATGAAGTTACTGTGAAATCCCCCTAGTCGCCACAGTCTGGCACCTGTTTGGATCATTGAAGCTAACCTGCACATCTTTCAGAATGTGGGAGGGAACTGGGGGAAACCCACGCAGACATGGGGAGAATGTGCAAACTCCAAACAGACAGTGACCCAAGCTGGGAATCGAACCCGGGTCCCTGGTGCCCGAATTCTTGTGGTGGGATGAAAGTAAGGGTGGCACAGTAGCACAGTGGTTAGCGCTGCTGCCTCCCAGTGCCAGGGACCTGGTTTGGGCCACTGTATGTGCAGAGTTTACACATTCTCCACATGTCTGGATGGGTTTCTTCTGGGTAGTCCAGTTTCCTCCTGGACTTCAAAGATGTCCAAGTTAGGTGGATTGACCATGTTAAATTGTCCATTAGTACCAGGGGGATTAGCAGGGGAAATAAATGGGGTTATAGGGATACAGCCTGTGTGGGATTGTTGCCAGTGCAGGTTTTATGGGCTGAATGGCCTCCTTCGCACTGTAGGTATTCTATGATTCAATGACTACCTTGACATCAAAGGCAGAAAAGAACTGGAGTAAAATTTAAGTCAATGGGGATCTGATGCAAATGGCTTCACTGGTTAGAGTCATACCTAGCAGAAAGGAAGATGGTTGTGGTTATTGGAGGCCAAGTATTTCAGCTCTGGGTCTTTGTCGCAGGAGTTCTTCAGAATTGAGTCCGAGATCTAAATTTATTTCTCTGCTCACTTTTCAATGTAAGACAGGAGTGGGAATGTGGATTGTTATGTTCAGTGCCATTCACAACTCTTCAGATACTGAAAGTGTCCACTCCCGCATGTACCAAGAGCTGGATAACAATTAGGCTTGGGCTGATAAATGGCAAATAGCATTCATACCACACAAGTGCCAGGCAATGACTATCTCCAACAAGAGAGAATCTAATCCTCTCTACTGGAAAATGCTCTTTGTTGAATCTAACACCATCAACCTTCTGGTGGGGGGGGGTCACCATTGATCAGAACCTTTATTTGACCTGCCACGTCGATACTGTGGCTATAAGACCAGGCTAGAAGCTTGGTATTCTGCAACTGATGACCTTCTGATTCCCAACACCTATCTAGCAATACAAGGCATTAATCCAGTGTGCAATGAAATGTTCTCTACTTCATTATGTGAGTGCTACTTTAATGATACTCAAAAAACCCAACACCATCCAGAACAAAGCCTATTCAAACTGACATCCATCACCCTAAACATTCACTCCCTCTATCACAACGCACATTGGCAGCAATGTGCACCATCTATATGATTCACTGTAAGTACTCGAAAGGCTCCTTCAACATCACCATCCAAATCTATGACCTCTACCGCCTAGAGTGACAAGCACAACAGATGCATGGGAACACAACGAATGAACTGAGTCTTCTAAGAAAGTGTAGAACTTCAACAAAAATGACTTTATTTAACATGCATAAGGGAGAGCAGAACTTGTGGCTGTAACTGCAGCTTGGTTCCAAGCTATTTTACTGAGCATTGGCTCTTAAAGATGCTCATATCCCTTTCTTTACATTGCAAAGTGTTGCATTTACATCAGTTTGTCATATTGTTACTTTGAATTGGTTGCAATTCTGTTTTTGATTACATTATACAGTTCCATTGTCTTGTGTGCTTTAGTTTTAACCATTTTCTGTCTATCTGTTTACAATATCAAACTGATTTCAATGGGGAATTATTTGTCCCATCTCCTGGATATTTGATTAGGATTTCGGAGGCACAATGATTCCTCTAGACTTCTGGAGCATTGATAATTGATATCAATTCTCATGTGGCTGTTGTAACCTTGGAGTGGTGCCATCTGGTGTGTGACTGCTTTAGTACTGTCTGAGATATAGTTATTAGTGTTTTGTCCTCTCTGCCTGCAGTGAGTATGACTACTACACTGTGTGTTGTCTATTTAACCCTTTCGATTCATTCCTCTCCTGCTGCTGTCCACAGTGCCCGGGTTTTGCCCTACTGCAGACCGCAACCAGTAAGTTTCCCCCTACTGATGCGACATCATGACTTGAATCTGTATTGATCATTCCTTCATTGTTGCTGGCTCAAATCCTTGGAATTCCCTCCCGAAAAGCACAAGGAGGGGTGTACATGGACAGCATTGATTCAAAAAGTCAGCTCATCCCTACCTTCTCAAGGGCAGCAAGTAATGAGGAATAAATGCTGACTTGGAAATATTTCAAAGGAAAACATTGAAAGGAAACACTTTTGTTGGAAAGGCTGTAAGATGGAATTATACTAGTTGAGATCCCAAGGCATTCGCTGAAGCTCTTGATCTTCTGTGAGGCCTCAGAACTGCGAGTGCGCAATGCAAAAGTTCAGGTGGGAGACCTTGGGAAGATGTTCAGGAGATGAAAGGACATTTACCATGATTTATCTGAAGAGTGTTTTTATAAAGGGCTGACACAAAACATAATAACGCATCCCTCACAACCAAGGTTCTGTTTACACAATGATTCCACCCACAGTTAAGGCTTTATTGCCAGCGCTGTGTATAATTGCTTCTTTGAAGCAGATAGCATTATCGAAAAAGAACAAAAAGTGATATCTTCAGTGGGAATTCTTCCTGAGCGATAAGGTGTCAGTTCCTTCCCTACAATTGAACATCGATCAGCAGATCCTGAGAATTAAAATAATTTGCTTTTATTATGAATGAGTGGGTGAGAATTTTTTTTTAGTGTACCTTCACACCAATTCTGATTTTCTTTTCCCCCATCGGAAGCTGTGGAAGGATTTCCAAGCCGGTGACCACCAGCCTGTTGGACCACGAAATGAACATTCCTTCTGCGGTCGACAAGTCCACCTTGAACTTGGAGCTGCTGGCCCAGAGGTGGGGGGCGCTACCACCGTACCACCAGACCTCCTGGAAATACTTCCGCAGCAACAGATGAAACAGAAACTCTCACAGCCATCGTTTGGCTAATTGATGACACTGATTCGCCTTTGAAATGATGTGGAGATGCCAGTGTTGGACTGGGGTAAGCACAGTAAGAAGTCTCACAAGACCAGGTTAAAGTCCAACAGGTTTATTTGGAATCATGAGCTTTCAGAGTGCTGCTCTTTCATCGGGTGAGTTTGAAATGAGGAACAGAATCCAGCCTCTCTTCCATTGACTCTCTCTACACTTCCCGCTGCCTCAGCAAAGCAGCCAGCTTAATTAAGGACTCAACACACCCCGCACATTCTCTCTTCCACCTCCTTCCATCAAGCAAAAGACTTAAAAGTCTGAGGTCATGTACCAAATGACTCAAGAACAGCTTTTTCCCTGCTGCCGTCAGACTTTTGAATGGACTTACTTGCATTAAGTTAATCTTTCTCTACACCCTAGATATAACTGTAACACTACATTCTACGCTTTTTCCTTTCCTTCTCTATGTACAGTATGCTTTGCCTGTATAGCACGCAAGAAACAATACTTTTCATTGCATGTTAATACTTATGAGAATAATAAATCAAATCAAATCAAATCAAAACTTCTGGCTGGAAATGCTTGCAAATGCTCCAGTCTTGTGTGGAGGTGGGAGAAATTGATGGAACCTCATCCTCCTAGTTGTTTAAATCTCCAGTCCCCTTCCCTCTCCTCCACACTTTTCTCTTCTCCTCTCCCTTTCCTCATCTCTCTCTCTTCGTTTACCTCTAAATGTGAGATGAAATTAATGAGGAGAAAGCGGGAATGTGGAACTGAGCCACTTCAGATCAGCCATGACCTTATTGAATGGCGGGGCAGGCTCGAAGGGCTAGATGGCCTACTCCTGCTTCTATTTCTTATGTTCTTATGAACTTTGACAAGTGTTAGCAGCTATGAGCAAAATATTGCCCTAAAGTTGGAATGAATTGGTAATCCTACAGAGGGAACAGCACTTTTCTGCAGATTATGATGTGGAGTTGCCAGCATTGGACTGGGGTGGGCACAGTAAGTAGTCTCACAACACCAAGTTAAAGTCCAACAGGTTTATTTGATAGCATGACCTTTCGGAGCCAAAAGCTCGTACAACCAAATAAACCTGTTGGACTTTAACCTGGTGTTGTGAGACCACTTACTGTTTCTGCAGATCAGGCTGAAATTGAGCCTGATCCTGTGCTGTGCTTGTTAGGAAGGTGGGGGTCAGAAACTTTGTCCTTGTTATATCCAACCTGAAGCCATTAATGCTGACACCAGGTGCGGACACTAAAATTACTTTGATGAACACAAAACATGCCTGTTAAAACATTTATGGGTTATATAGTTTAAACAAGGGATATAAATGTCTCAGGGAATTTAGTAAGTCATTAATTCCAGTGACTCTGTTCCTGAAATTTATGGCATTATCAAATGTTCAGTGATTGAAACTTCCCCATAATTATGGGTTAGTCTTGTATCCATTAGGAAACATGGGTTGGAATTTTACCACCCAACCCGCCACAAGAATTGGAGCGAGCAAGGGGTGGGCAATGGGAATGACCTTGGGTGGGATTTTCCGGTTTTGGGACGCGCGAGGTCGTACAATCCCATCCATTGTATGGAGGCGGGAGAAAGAGTGAATTCCAGCTTGGGAAGGATCTGTGCCTTGGGTCCTAGGTGGTTGGGATACACCAGGAAGTCAAAGTGAAGTTGGGCCCTGCCTGATTTCACTGGCCAGACCTCACCTCACTATCATGTTGCAGTTTGCATTTCTGCCTAATCCAACATGAGCTGCAAATGGGCATGGGGGGGTTGTTGGGGGGGGGGGAAGTTCTTGTTGAAGGGATAGTTAGGGGCAGAAGGGAGTGGGGGTAAGGAACTGATCACAGTGGAGAGAAATCTAAGTCATGCGATTCAGAAAGATGGTTGACAGTTTTCGTTTCCACATTTATCATTTGAGAGCTGTGTAGCTTTAAGTTATCTAAAATGCAGCAACTAACTGCCAAGCTTCAAAGCAGGGTCAGAGCTGATGGAATTGGTGCAAGGAAGGTGAAGTGGGACAATGCCGCAGATATAACTAATAATCAAGATAATCAGGATGGCGCTGGAGCGAGGTGACTTCTTGTGAGCTGTGCCCAGTATACCTTCTAATTCTATCTTTTACTCTCGTTCTATGCTTCTAAAACTTCGTTCTAACCCTTTTAAACTCTCTAACAATTTCGTAAAGTTGATCTTCCTCTACACCCTAGCTATGACTGTAACATTACATTCTGCACTCTCTCGTTCCCTTCTCTACGAATGGTTTTTATTTGTCTACATAACCTGCATGAAACAAGACTTTTCACTGTGTACTAATACATGTGAAATAATAAATCAACTCAAATCAAATAACTCAAGTGGTGGAACTGGGCCGTCATAAAGAGTGGGAGAACTGACCAATACAGCCGTCAGCGTTCAAGAAGAGACTATCTGCTATTATATACGCATAACCTTGGATTTATAATGGTCATGTGTGCATTGCAAACTGTGAATTCAATCTTAACAAATCTCTACTGTAACTGTGCACATCAAATATTCTGCAAAATAGATTTACAAGGATCAGAACTGTGAAGTTATAACTATCGGGAGAACTGTAACAGGCTGATGCTCTTATCTCTTGAGAAGGGTGACGTGATAGAGGTCTCTAAGGGTATAAAGTGATTTGATAAGGTAGACTTAGAAGTCTTTCTACTTGTGAGGGATACAAGAACTCACGGGTCACAAATTTCAAGTAGTCACCGATAAATCCAATAGAAAATTCAGGGGAAACTCAGCAATTGGTGAGAATGTGGAACATACAGCTGCATCGAGTTGTTGGGGCAAATAGTCATATAGGAACAGAAGTAGACCATTCAGCCCATCGAGTCTGCTCCACCATTCAGTAAGCTCATGGCTGATCATCCAGTTCAATGTCTTTTCCCCCACACCATCTCCATACCCCTTGATGTCATTGACATACAGAAATCTGTCAATCTCTGCTCTAAGCATGCTCACTGACTAATCTTCCACAACCCTTCAGGGTAGAGAAATTCAAATGTTTATAACCCTCTGAGTAAAATAATTTCTACCTCATCTCAGTCCTAAATCTTGCCCTTATTTTGAAATTGTGTTCCCTGGTTCTTGGTTCCCTAGCCAGGAGAAGCATCTTACAGACATCTTACCTACAATGCTGCTCTTATCCTTCTAGATAGAAGTGTTTGTGGTTTTGGAAGGTGCAGTCTAGGTTCCCTTTGTCTATCCTTCCTAAGTGTTGAATACCCTTGAGTCCCCAGCTCCTAGGCTTGGTCATCCCATAGCCACACTTCTGTAATAGAAATGGGAGCCTATCCATTTACTCTATTAGTGCCATTAAATAATCTGCCTTATTACAAATGCTGCATGCATGAGGGTAGATTGCCCTTCACTTTGCCTCTTTGACAACACTCCATATTCTAAGTCAAGTTGATGTTTATCTTTGCTTTCCCCACCTTCTAATCTCACTTGCTACTTTTCTACTTCTTGTTATTGACTTCACTTCCCTCCAATTTGAACAATCCATCTAGATCCCACCCCCCCCGACAAGCTGATTCAAACCCTCCCTAACAGTACAGCAAATCTCCCAGCAAGGATGATATTCCTCATTGTGTACAGGTATAACCCATCCATCTAGTGTAGCTCCAACTTGCCCCTGAACCTGTTCCAATGTCTCAGAAATCTGATGCCCTCCATCTTACACCAATTTGCCAACAATGTGTTCAATTTTTCAGTACTCTTTTCCTATGTTCATTAGCATGTGGCACTGGGAGTCATCCTGATATTCCTGCTCTTGAGGTCCTGCTTTTTAATTTCCTTCCTAACTCCCTAAAATCTGCTTTTAGGACCTCATCCCTCTTCCTACCTATACCACTGAAACCTACATGGACCAGTGTGCTTAAACTGGACCAGATGCTGGGCAAGATGACAGCTCAGTGACTATCACTGTTTGCTGTGCAGACACATGGATTTGGGTCGGTGTCTGTGGGAGTTTGCGCATTCTCCCCGCGCTCGTGTGGGTTTTCTCCGGGGGCTCCGGTTTCCTCCCACACCCCAAAGATGTGCTATTAGGCTGATTGGAAGTAATAAATTGCCCCTAAATTAGTTTCCCTCAATGTGGATTGCCATAAAACAATAGATAAGGGTCACAGGTGGAGGGGGGTACTGGTAGTGTTAAAATGGCGGCGTGGGCTTGTTGGGCCGAAGGGCCTGTTTCCCAGGCTGTTTTTGTTCTTTGTTCTTTGTATTCATCCACACCCCCCCAGAAAGATGTCCTGCAGCCATCCCATAACGTTCTTGATCCTGGCACTGGATAGCCCACACAGCATCAGTCACATTCACAGCTGCAGAAACACTTGTCTGATCCCCTGGCTATGGAATCCCCAGTCACAATTTCTTTCCCACTCTCCCCCGTCCCCTCGAGTGCGGCTGTGCTACTCCCTGAAGAAACACCAGTATCCAAAATGGAAAACCGATTCGCAAGCGAGATGGACTCAGGGATCTCCTACTCTAAGGCCCTAGTTTTCTTTGACTGTCTGGTGGTCACCCATAACCTCTTTTCCCGCTCGATCCTCACCTGCAGTGTGACCACTTTCCTAAGTGTGCTATCTGTAGAGTTCTCTTCTTCCTAAAGATCCATTGAAGAGGAAGTGAGTTAAGCATAAAGCTCAAATTTATTTATTCGTCACAAGTAAGGCTTACATTAACTGCAGTGAAGTTACTGTGAAATTTTCTTGGTTGGCACAGTCCAGTGTCTGTTTGGGTCAATGCATCTAACCAGCATGTCTTTCAAAATGTGTAGAAACGGGAGCACGCGGAGGAAACCCACACAGACACGGGGAGAACCTACAAACCCCTCACACACAGTGACCCAAGCTGGAATCAAACCCGGGTCCCTGGAGCTGTGAGGCAACAGTGTTAACCATTGTGCCACTTACATGTTAAACATGTTAAAGTTAGAACATAAGAACATCAGAAATAGGAGCAGGAGTAGGCCATCTAGCCCTTTGAGCCTGCCCCGCCATTCAACAAGATCATGGCTGATCTGAAGTGGATCAGTTCCACTTTCCTGCTTTCTCCCCATAACCCTTAATTCCCTTGCCTACCAAAAACCTATCTACCCGCGACTTAAGTATATTCAGCGAGGTAGCCTCCACCACTTCAATGGGCAGAGAATTCCAGAGACTCACCACCCTTTGAGTGAAGAAGTTCCTCCTCAATTCCAATCTAAACTGCTCCCCCCCCCTTATTTTGAGGCTGTGCCCTCTAGTTCTGCTATCCTTTCTAAGCAGGAAGAATCTCTCTACCTCTACCCTACCTAGCCCCTTCATTATCTTATGTGTCTCTATAAGATCCCCCCTCAGCCTTCTAAACTCCAAAGAGTACTGGCCACAATCTACTCAATCTCTCCTCATAGGCTAGCCCCCTCATCTCCGGTATCAGCCTAGTGAACCTTCTAAATGAAGTTCTTCTAGTGCCTGTGGGATCCTTTGTATGTTTGCTTCAGTTAATGCAAATAACTTCATTTTAAGATATTCCTGCCTATGTAACTAACTTTGCTAAGCTTTAAAGCTATCTTGGCCACATTTGAAAGCTCAGCTGGAATGCTGGGATGAGTTTGGAAATTGATTGCATTCTTTGAAAGTCCAATGTTAGCAGAAAAGGCTTTTCTCAGAAGCAAAAAAAATGTCCTTTGTAAACAAGGCATTCATAATCCCAGCTGCAAATTGTTTCTGGAAGGTAGTCACTGCTTGTACCTACAATTTCCACAGCATTGATGAGTATTAGCTCATATAGTAGTTACAGATCTATATTAATTAATTCAATCCAAAGTACATTTTGTGTTCTTTGATCAGCTCAATCCTGGCTTTTGCTGTTTCTCTCTCTCTTTTAATTAGTCCTTTTTACACTTTGTGTAATGTGTTAATTTTAGAATCCTGCTCAATAAAAGTTATTCAACAGACCAGTGCTGTCTCTGTCTATTCTGAGGAATGAATGGACCGTACGATGCCTTACCTTAGATATACAGTACAGAAACAGGCCATTCAGCCTGACGAATCCATACTGGCACTAATGCTCCATTTGAGCCATCACCTCATCTAACTTTATCACTGGAAACATCTATTCGCTCTTTCCTCGCGTGTTTGCCTTTACTCCCCGAAAGGATTTGAACTCGTGCTGTGCGTCATTCGACTGTTGGTCTATTGTCGTCCCCTCTTCGCGGATTGGGCTGTGATGTGAAAGATGGTGCGCCAATGAGTCACGACCATCCTCGGCAGACTGAAACGAAAGTGTATTAAAAGGGAAGTGTGTGTCCCTCCAAGCTCACAGATGTTTGAAGAAGATATATTGGCACAGCCTGGGACTGGAAATCAATGAGAACTCCGGGAGCGAGGAGAGAGAAAAATTGAAAAATACAAATTGATTACTGCCCTTGTCCTCACCAACAAATCCAAAAGCAACAGTAGATAAATTATTGCTAATTGCATAGGATCGACTAATTGCCCACGTCATGCTTGAGAATCTTTTTGCATAGGTTATGTATTTCAGAAACAGTTCTAATAAATCATTGTCTTATGGTGTTATTTAAAGGAAATTGAATTTGGTTTCGATTTACAAGTAGTCTATAATACTTCAATGTCTATTTTTTTTCATGACACCCTCGTTCTCTGAATTTCAGAGATCTGAATACAAAAAACCCATTTCTTCACAACCAGTTCAAAATTACCTTCACTCCAACCCAAGAATCTGGGACGTTTGCTGATGATTGCAATGTTCCATACCATTCACAATTCCTCTGGTACTAAGCAGTCCGAGCCACATGCCAGAAAGACCTGGACAACATTCGGGTTCTGGCAAGAAACATTTGCACTGCGTAACTGCCAGCAATAACCATCCCCGACAAGAATTTAACCATCCCCCCATGACATTCAATGGATTTACCATAACTAACTCCCACCTTCAACATCCTGGGGCTTACCACTAACCAAATACTTAACTGGGCAAAATATATAAATATTGTGACTACAAGACAGGTCTGACGTTGGGTATTCTGTGGTGAATAACTAATCTCCTGATTCCCCTTGTTCACAATCGACAAGCACAAGTCAGTAGTGTGAGAGACGTAATATCATAGAACATAGAACATAGAACACTACAGCACAAACTGGCCCTTCGGCCCACGAGTTGCGCCGATCACATCAACACCTACCAATCTATAGACCTATCTATAACCCCCAATCCCATTAAATCCCATATACTCATCCAGAAGTCTTTTAAAAGACCCCAGCGAGTTCGCCTCCACCACCACTGACGGCAGCCGATTCCATTCACTCACCACCCTCTGAGTGAAAAACTTACCCCTAACATCACTTCTGTACTTTCCTCCCCACACCTTAAATCTGTGTCCTCTCGTAGCGACCATTTCAACCCGGGGAAATAGCCTCTGAGAATCCACCCTATCTATTCCTCTCAACATTTTATAAACTTCTATCAGGTCGCCTCTCAACCTACGTCTCTCCAGGGAAAAGAGTCCCAGTTCCCTCAACCTAACTTCATAAGGCATGCCTCCCAGTCCAGGCAACATCCTTGTAAATCTCCTCTGTACCCTTTCAATAGCTTCTACGTCTTTCCTATAGTGAGGCGACCAGAACTGCGCACAATACTCTAAATGAGGCCTGACAAGGGTTTTATAAAGTTGCAGCATTACCTCCCGACTCCTAAACTCAATCCCTCGATTAATGAAGGCCAGTACACCACACGCCTTCTTGACCACCTCTTCCACCTGCGAGGCCGATTTAGGAGTCCTGTGGACCCGGACCCCAAGATCCTTCTGCTCTACAACACTACTCCACTTATCCTCCACTTGCCTGGATGAGTGCAGCTCCAACAACACTCAAGAAGCTCGACACCATTCAGGATGCAGCCTGCTTGGCTGGCACCGCATCCGCCACCTTCGACATTCACTCCCTCCACCCTTGCGACACAGCGGCAGCAGTGTGCACCATCTACAAGATTCACTGCAGCAAACTGCCAAGAATCCTTCAACAGCACCTTCCAAACTCATTATCTGTACCACCTAGAAAGACAAGGGTAGCAGATATGTGGCAGCACCACCGCTTGCAAGTTCCCCTTCAAGTCACTCACCATCCTGACTTGAAACTGCATTGCCGTCTTCCCCGGTACTGGGTCAAAACCCTGGAACTTCTTTTCTAACAGCACTCTGGATGCACCTACAACACAGATAACTCGAAGGATGCTTCAGAGAAGAAAAAAATAGATTCTACATCTAGGATATCTCTTGGCCAGTGTTTTTCATAAACTCGGTAGTTGACCCGTTAAATAGTTCAAGTTTTTGTTCAGTTGTAGTTAATAAGCAGTAAAGAGTTAAAATTCAGCTGGGAATTAAAGTGCAGTTAGACTTAAAGTTCAGTAAAGAGTTAATGAGCTGTAACTGTTTATGTTTGAGTTGGTATTGGAAACGCTAAATAAAGAAATTGTTGAATGGGGCAGCCAGTTATCCCATTGTAATGTCCCAGAATCAGCAAATGAATGAAAACAAAATCAAGTGTGGGTGATGTTCCTCGAGGGAGGCACGCTGGAGAGGAACGCTCCCAGCAGATCATTACCATTCCACAGTTATCCTCTCAAGGGCGACTTGAGATGGGCAATAAATGTTAGAGAGGGCATAACTGAAGAACAAATAAAAATTGTGGAATCCCTATAGTATAGAAGGGAGCCATTCGGCCCATCAAGTCTTTACTGACCACAATCCCACCCAGGCCCTATTCCCCTAACTCCGCACATTAATTCTCTAATCCCCCTTACATTAGGGTCAATTTAGCATGGCCAATCCACCTAACCCGCACCTCTTTGGAGTGTGGGAGGAAACCAGATCACCCAAAGGAAACCCATGCAGACACTGGGAAAATGTGCAGACTCCACACAGACAGTGACCTGAGGCCGGAATTGAACCTGGGTCCCTGGTGCTGTGAGGCAGCAGTGTTAACCACTGTGCCACCGTGCCAATAAGACTGTTACGAGCAAGAATTGATGGGTAAGATTCTCCGACCTCCAAGCTGTGTGTCCCCTGCTGGCAGGAGGTGGTACGTTGTTTGCTGGTGACGGGATTCTCTGGTCCTGCCACTGTCAATGCAAACTCCCTTTGACATCACCCCACGCTGGCGGGAAACGCGTTGTTGACGGGAGCGAAGAATCCTGCCGGCATGAACAGCCGGAGAATTCCAGCCATCATCTTGTTTCTGAATTCCGGGACTTGAGTTTCTCAACATAGAGTCAGGCATTTCAAATGATTACACACGTTGTACGGAACTTGGCATTGAGAAGGAGGTTGAAATTTGAGCGCCATTTCTTAAAGTCTTTCACTGAAAAAAAAAGAGGGAGATTACAATTCGCAGATACGCTAATCCCAGATGTTGTGAAGTTGTTCATTTATTCTAAGATATATTGTTTGATCTGAGCCAGTAACAGACTAACTTCACATCAAAGAATCACAGAATTGTTACAGTGAAGAAGGAGGCCATTTGGCCCAAATGAACTTCCTGCCTTTCCCCTGTACCCCTGCACATTGTTTCTACTCAATCAATCATCCAATGCCATCCTGAATGCCTTGATTGAACCTACCTCCACCATACACACAGACAGTGCATTCCAGTTAGACCCCAAACCTCTCGCTGAAAATATCTTTTTCCTCGCCTCCTTTTGAAAATCACTTTAAAATCTGTGCCCTTTCAGTCCTTTTTTTTAATTAGTGAAAATTGCCTAGTTTGCCACACTCTGGCGCCTGTTTGGGTACACCGAGGGAGAATTTAGCGTGGCCAATGCACTTAATTAGCACAGCTTTGGACTGTGGGAGGAAGCTGGAGCACCCAGAGGAAACCCACATGGGGAAAATGTGCAGACTCCACACAGAAAGTGACCCAAGACCGGAATCGAATCCCGGTCCCTGTCACTGTGAGGCAGCAGGGCTAACCACTGTGTCACTGTGCCATCCTAAGCAGGACAGTTTCTCGGTACTGACTCTGTCCGGTCTCCTCATGATTTTGAACATCTCTATCAAATCTCCTCTTGATCATCTTCTTTCCAAGGAGAATAGTCCCAAATTCCCCAATCTATCTTCATACCTGAGGTTTCTCATCCCTGGGACCATTCTTATAAACCTCTTCTGCACTCTCCCCAATGCATTCACATCCTTCCTATTGTATGGTGCTCTGAGCTGTGATGCTATAGTTCATTCTGTACAGTTATACAGACCAAAGATACATCTAAAATGGTGCTTGTACTTACACAGTCTACATTAGGTGGAGCTTTCCTCCTATCAACTGCACAGGTTCTGGCATGGACCTGAACCGAGTAAGAAGTCTCGCGACACCAGGTTAAAGTCCAATCAATTTATTTGATAGTAAACTCATAAACTTTCAGGGTTTGCCCCTTCATCAGGGGAAGGGGCAAACCCTGAAAGCTTGTGAATTTGCTATCAAATAAATTGATTGGACTTTAACCTGGTGTCGTGAGACTTCTTACTATGTTTACCCCAGTCCAACGCCGGCATCTCCACATCACGGACCTGAACCCACAATCTTTAGACTAGGTTCTGAGGGCGCTGCCTCAGAGTAAAGATCGACCCTTTAGAGCCGGAGGTGAGGAGGAATTTCTTCAGCCAGAGGGTGGTGGATCTATGGAATTCATTGCCACACAACGCTGTGGAGGCCAGGTCACTGAGGATATTTAAGGCAGAGATCGATAGCTTCTTGATTGGTAAGTGGATCAAAGGTTACAGGGAAACTGCAGGAGAATGGGGTTGAGAAGTGTATCACCCATGATCAAATGGCGGAGCAGTTTCGATGGGCCGAATGGCCTCATTCTGCCCCTATATCTTATGGTCTTGTTACCAACAGGACCAAGGCTTTGAAGAAAGGGGAGAGCAAATTGACCTCAATTATGAAGAGGAAAATTGAATGCATTGTTAAATGCGTTCTCAATGTGATGCCCCCCATCTTACACTCCTGCCTCTCTCGGAGAGATTCCTGACCCTTTAGCAACAGTTGCCTCGACCTGAGCTGGCAGCGATCAATGTTGACAGTGGCTGCCTTGAAATGGAACGTCCGTCATTCGCCGCAAATTAATATCCTCTCGCTTGAGTGAGCACAGAATAAATAGGCACTCCTTCAATGTTAAACAGGGGGACATCTGGCTGCTAAACGGTTTCTCTAAATCATCAGCGATAGTAATTACTGAGCCCGCATCTGCGGCAGAGTCAAAAGAAACTTGCATTTCTTATCAATTTCACCTGAAAATAAAGTCAACTGAACTTTAATCCCCTGCTCTGTGAACCACCCTGTCTAATTGGGTGGAAATTATTGAAATCAGGTTTCTATCTGATGTGTTTTGTCTGGGAATTACAATGAGGACTGATTGACTCAGTGAGTGGAAAAGCCAATTTTCTAATAAAACAGATTGCATATTTATCAGGTTTAAAGGCTCAGTGAAGCGGAGGATGTCAGGCAGCCTTGCTTTCATTCCTGTATCAGGTTCGGAACAGTTCCAAACAAAATTGTGCCTTCACATGGCGCCTATTGCAGCAAAAGATGCACCAATGCTCTTAAAACAGACAAGCTGGAGGAAATTGGGTTATCCAAAGGCTGATCCAAAGCTTGGTGGGTTTTAAGGCGGTTCCTTGACCAGGTGAACTGGGGGGTCATAGTTTGAGGAACATAAGAAATAGGAGCAGGAGTAGGGCCATCTAGCCCTTCGAGCCGGCCCCGCCATTCAATAAGATCATGGCTGATCTGATGTGGATGAGTTCCACTTTCCCGCTTTCTCCCCATAACCCTTAATTCCTTTGTCTATCAGAAACCTATCTACCCGTGACTTAAGCATATTCAACAAGGTAGCCTCCACCAGGATAAACCTCTTAGGATTGAGATGAGGAGAACTTTCTTCACCCAGAGGATGGTGAATGTGTGGAATTCACTGCCACAGAATGTAGTTGAGGCCAAAATGTCTGATTTCAAGAAGAAATTAGATATAGTCTTGGGGCTAAAGGTATCAATGGCTGTGGGGGGAAGGGGGGATCAGGATATTGAATTTGATGATCAGCCATGATCAGAATGAATGGTGGAGCAGGCTCGAAGGGCCAAATGGCCTACTCCTGCTTTTAGTTTCTAAGTTACTATCCAATAGACCGCAGGAGATTCCAGGGCCAGAGGCTGAGGGAGCAGACGGCATGACCACTAGCGATTGGATGAAAGGGAAGCTGGGATAAAAATTCCAGTTCAAAAAACAGAAGATGCTGGAAATCTCAGCATGTCTGGCAGCCTCTGGGGAGAGAGAATAGAGCCAACATTTCGAGTCTGGATGATACATTCGAGTGAGTGGATTTGATAGGATGGAGAGAGCAGGGGTTTGTAAGGTGCAGGTTAAGTTACAAATGCAGGCAAAGTCATGAAGCTTAGGTGTTGTCCAGATCTTATCTTTCTCCCTCTTTGCTCAGACCTTTCTCTTCCCATCCTCTGAATCCACTCATCGTTGGTACCCGGTTATGCCTGCGCTGCCTTCAATTTCCCAAATTCCCCCTCCCAGCCTCCGATCTCCCACCTCTCCCCAATCTCCAATCATTCCTTGTCAACTGGAAGGGCATAAACCCTGGAGTTAGATGTTGGGTGGTGGAAGTGCCCTTAAGACTCAATCTCATTGACTATCCAACATTTCAATGCCAAGGGCAGAACGGTGGCACAGTGGTTAGCACTGCTAGCTCACAGCTCGAGGGAACTGGGTTCGATCCCCAGCTTGGTTCTGCGTGGAGTACAAAGAACAAAACAGCCCGGGAAACAGGCCCTTCGGCCCAACAAGCCCGCGCCGCCATTTTAACATTATGAGTCCCCTCTCCACCCATGACCTCTGACTATGCTTATGGCATTCCACGTTGAGGGAAAACTAAATTAGGGACAATTTGTTCCACCACATTCTCCCCGTGTCTGCATGGGTTTCCTCCGGATGCTCCAGTTTCCTCCGACAGTCCGGGGTTAGGTGCTAGTTAGGTGCAATTGGCCGTGCTAAGTTCTCCCTCAGCGAACCCGAGCAGGTGCCGGAGTGCTAGGGGATTTTCGCAGTAACTTCATTGCAGCGTTAATGTAAGCCGACTTGTGACGCGGATAAATAAACTTTACATAATATTTAATTACATTTTCACGCGATTGGATTCCTGTTTCACATGATTGCCTCTCAGTCAGAGCCAAATTCTGATGACTCGTTAAAAAATGATCTGCTTTTCAGGACCCTGTTTGAGGTGGGGGAGTTGCCTGGGGAGGGTGGGGGGAGGGGGGTTAAATTCTGGGGACAGAGAAAACCAAAAATCTGGCGTTCGCAGCAGAATAAATTGTCATATGGCTGTACACTACTCACTTAATCTGCCTCACTCATCACCCTGCATCATCTGTCCAGGTTTGAATCCACAAACATGCCGAACTAATTCAACCGGAACTTTCTGGAGGGGATCGACACCTGCAGATCCAGGTAAATTGCTCAGAGAATTCCCAGGAGAGGTAGATTAAAATTCCAAAGGCAGGGATAAGATGAGACAGTCGGGGAGAACGTCCGGGCTGACAAGTAACATTTGCAAAGCCGGATCCTGGCGATGCGATGAGGATTTAACATAAGAACATAAGAAATAGGAGCAGGAGTAGGCCATCTAGCCCTTCGAGCCTGCCCCGCCATTCAATAAGATCATGGCTGATCTGTCGTGGCTCAGTTCCACATTCCTGCCCTCTCCCCATAACCCTTAATCCCCTCTCTTATCAAAAACCCATCAACCCGCGTCTTAAAAATATTTAGCGAGGCAGCCTCCACCACCTCAACGGGCAGAGAATTCCAGAGATTCACCACCCTTTGAGTGAAGAAGTTCCTCCTCAACTCCATTCTAAACTGCCCCCCTTTTATCTTGAGGCTGTGCCCCCTAGTCCTACTGTCCTTTCTGAGCGGGAAGAGTCTCTCCACCTCAATCCTATCCATCCCATTCATCATCTTATACGTCTCAATGAGATCTCCCCTCATTCTTCTAAACTCTAACGAGTACAAGCCTAATCTATTCAGCCTCTCTTCATAGCTCAACCCCCTCAACTCTGGTATCAGCCTAGTAAACCTCCTCTGCACTCCCTCCAAGGCCAAAATATCCTTGCGTAAGTGCGGCGACCAAAACTGCACACAGTACTCCAGCTGCGGCCTCACCAGTGCCCTGTACAGCTGCAGCAAGACCTCCCTACTTTTATATTCAATTCCCCTCGCTATGAAGGCCAGCATCCCATTAGCCTTCCTGACCACCTGCTGCACCTGCAGGCTGGGTTTTTGCGACTCATGCACAAGGACCCCGAGGTCCCTCTGCACCGTCGCCTGCTGCAGTTTTTTGCCACGTAAGAAATAGTCCTTCCTACAATTATTCCTACCAAAGTGGACCACCTCGCACTTGCCAACATTAAATTCCATTTGCCATTTCCTGGCTCATTCGCCCAGCCTATCTAGATCCTTCTGCAGACTCTCCACACCCTCCGCGCAATTTGCCGTTCCCCCAATCTTGGTGTCATCAGCAAATTTCGACACCCTACACTCGGTTCCCTCCTCCAGATCATCTATATAAATGGTAAATAGCTGAGGCCCCAGCACCGACCCCTGGGGCACTCCACTAGTCACCAATTTGACTGGAATATTTATCTGGAGGCCACATTTGGGAGTCAGCTTCTCAAAAGACCAACTCGGCAGAAAGTGGGATTAAAACAGAAAACGCCAGAAAAACTCAGCATCTGTGGAAAAACATAGGAACTAGAAGCAGGATAGGCCATTTGGCCCTTTTGAGCCTGCTCTGCCACTCATCTCGATCATGGCTGATCATTAAATTCATTATCCCCTGATCCCCCTTCCCCCCCCCCCCCCAATATCCCTTGATTCCCAAGAGCTATGCCTAATTTCTTCTTGAAATCAGACAACATTTTGGCCTCAACCACATTCTGTGGGAGTGAATTCCACACATCCACCACCCTCTGGGTGAAAAAAATTTCTTCTCACCTCAGTTCTAAATGGGATAGATGCCTCCTTATCCTTGAACTGTGACCCCTAGTTCTGGACTCCCCCTCCATTGGGAACATTCTTCGTGCATCTGCCCTGTCTAGCCCTGTTAGAATTGTATAAATTTCTGTGACATCCCCTCTCATTCTTCGAAACTCCAGTGAATATAATCTTAACCGACTTAGTGTCCCCTCATATGATAGGATTCCATCCCAGGAATCTCCTGGTAAAACTTCGCTACGCTCCCTCTATAGCAAGGACAGTTTTCCTCAGATAAGGATACCAAAACTGCACATGATACTCCAGTTGTGACCTCACTAATGCCCGATACAATTGAGGCAAAGCATCCCTAACCCTATACTCAAATCCTCTCGCTATGAAGGCCAACATACTGCTTGCCTGCTTGACTGCCTGCTGTACCTGCACGCTTACTGTCGGTGACTGATACACGAAGACACCAAGGTCTCGCTGAGAATCCATCTCTCTCAATTCACATCAGAGAATCGTAGAACCCTACAGTGCAGAAAGAGGCCCTTCGGCCCATCGAGGCTGCACCGAACACAATCCCACCCAGGCCCTATCCCCATATCCCTACCTATTTTACCCATTCATGCCTCTAACCTACGCATCCCTGGACACTAAGGGGCAATTTCTTAGCATGGCCAATCAACCTAACCCGCACATCTTTGGACTGTGGGAGGAAACCGGAGCACCTGGAGGAAACCCACGCCGACACGAGGAGAATGTGCAAACCCCACATTCATGAAATCACGCATATTGGTCGTGAAATCTTGAGTGTGATTTTCCAGCCCTTCCCACCGGTGTGATCTTCTGGTTTCTCTGAAGGATATCTTCCATAGCAGGTTCTCTAGTAGCAGGGTGAGTGAGCCGTACAAAATTCTGGAGTCTTCTGTGGGACCAGAAGATCGCAGTGGCCACCTCCATTACCCAAAAACACACTGTGGGGTGGGTGGATGGGATGGAGTGGCACAAAACTCCAGCCACTAACTCTGCTTCTCTCTCCACAGATGTTGCCAGACCTGCTGAGTTTTTCCAGCATTTTCTGTTTTCTATTTCAGATTTCCAGCATCTGCAGTGTTTTGCTTTTACTTCCGCCATAAGGTTGCCAATTCCAGCATTCCCGGAGCTTTCACCCCGGCACGTCTTGCTTCCAATTGTCCCGCCTCCACATTCTTCCCATTGGTCACTCAACATGTCAGTCCTCACAGTGCCCTGCCTCCCCACAACCAATCAGAAAATGGGAAGACTCTTTATTACCTTATTGGCTGATTCATGACTGTGATTCAAAGTAGGAATTCTTTCCTACCTCCAATATTTTAAACACAGTCATTGAAAAACTAAACAAGACTAGAATATTTTTGCTGCACTTTTGACTATTCTCCTGTGTTTTGTCATTAGTGGTATAGAGACAAGTCATTAACCAGTGGAAACTTCACGCCATTCTTGGAGGTTTGGAAGCCATGTCCATTGTTTTGGGGCCTGATCCTCTCGATTTAGAGTCATAGAGTCAGAGAGGTTTACAGCATGGAAACAGGCCCTTTGGCCCAACTTGGCTATGCCACCCTCTTTTTTGAACCCCTAAGCTAGTCCCAATTGCCTGCATTTGGCCCATATCCCTCCATACCCATCGTATCCATATAGCTATCTAAAAGACAAAATTGTACCCGCCTCCACTACTATCTCTGGCAGCTTGTTCCAGACACCATTGGTGAAAAAATTGCCCCTCTGGACACTTTTGTATCTCTCCCCTCTCACCTTAAACCTATGCCCTCTAGTTTTAGACTCCCCTACCTTTGGAGAAAGATTTTGACTATCTAGCTGATCTATGACCCTCATTATTTTATAGGCCTCTATAAGATCACCCCTCAGCCTCCTGCGCTCCAGAGAAAAAAGTCCCAGTCTACCCAGCCTCTCCTTATAACTCAATCCATCAAGTCCTGGTAGCATCCTAATAAGGGAGGACATTCTTTCTTTCTGTCTGTCTATCTCTCTTTCCCTTCTTGGGTGAGAGCAACCAATCTCTGGATTGGATTTGCCCAGTTGCCTTCTGATCTCTCTCAAAGGAGGGATCCATTATGTGGGAAAACAGTCAGTAATTGCGATTTTGTCTAGAGTGTCCAATTATTGGTCAGAGTGCAGTCTTGTATTCCAATTAAGGGCGCCATGGGTGGACTCTCGAAGCTGGAGGACCAATCAGTGGCCTTCCAGCTGAAACTCAACAGAGGACAGCCGTGGAGTTGTGGGAGGGGCCTTTAAGACGGAGGAACCATCTCTCCAACTTTCAATTGAATAAAAAATGGCTTTTGCCGCTGGGCTTCCACTGAGGGGTCAGCAGGGGAGGGGGATAGGCAGCAGTTGCCTCTATAGGGACACCGACCCTCAGGCAGGTAGGGAGAGCATGAAAGTCCTCCTGAAGTGCTGCCCCTCCTTGAGTTGTTATCCAGGAAACCAATAGTTAAACAGATTCCCCGCACTTTATGCCCCCACCACCAAGTGCCAATTGGAAACTTCCAGCCCACTTCCATTAGTGGACCCTAACCAGCATGGATTTAATCATCCATGTGTTCACTACGAGTGGGTGGGTGCCACTCTCTCATCCTGTTTCTGAGAAAAGTAGGAGAGGAGAGAGTTGGAGCTAGAGAAGTAGCGCACGGGCCAACAGCGTTACCCCACCCACCATCGTCCATCTGCACGTTGCACAGTGGTTAGCACTACTGCCTTGCAGTGTCAAGGGCCCGGGTTCGATTCCAGCCTCGGGTCACTGTCTGTGAGGAGCCGACACATTCTCCCTGTGTCTGCATGGGTTCCCTCTGGGTGCTCCGGTTTCCTTCCACTCTGTACAGATTAGATGAATTGGCCATGTTCTATTGCCCCTGAGTGTCCAAAGATGTAGGATAATTGGCCATGGTGGATTTGTGGAGTTAAAGGGATAGGGCAGGGAGTTTGGCATGGATGAGACACTCTTTCAGAGAGCTGGTACAGACTTGATGGGCTGAATGGCCTCCTCTGCACTGTAGGCAGTCGATGGATTTTATGATCAGCTACACTGAGGCCTAAAGCACAAGCTGTATATCTCCCTTTCCCCCCATCACCTTCTATCTCTCTCTCTCTTTCTCTCTTTTTCTGTCTCTTTCCTCCTCTGCCCCACTTGGAGCAAAGGCCCACACCACCGGTTTAGGTGTGATGAAATATGTTGTTATTTTTAATATTTTGGAGTTTTATTGTGTTATTCTATAAAGCAGGCCTGTGGTTGTGTGTGCTCCTTTGTGGACATAATTTAAGTAAAATGGGGACTGATAATGGCTGGAAGCTTTAGGAAAGCGAAGGTGAGAGATATAAGAGGCAAGCACTTGAAGTAAAAATGGCCCAGTTGAATTTCCTGGAAGTAAATAAGCCAGGGGTGGAAATTTGCATGAGGAGATAAAGAAGGTTTGTCGTGTCCAGTGGGATGTTTTATAAGATTAATTTTACTTGTGTAAATCTAATCTTGTGCGCTTAACTTTTCTTTTCTTTTGTTAATAAGCACTTTAATTTGATGTTTTGAATCCCGAGAGTGTCAATGGAATCTGTGGCTTGTGTATTCAGTAACCTAATCTTCTCAGCATCAAAATAGAGAAATAAGAATTGTGATACATAAGGTAAGTTCCTTTGGGATTTGGTTTGTAAGACTGTTACCATCTGCTGAATTATTACACAGGTCAATGTATGAAACAATTGGATTTACCAGCTGGTTCCACATCCAGAGAGCAAATGAGGAAAAAGTGGAGGGTAACCAATATTCATTCGCCACTTGTCAAGTAATTATGAATACAGAGTGGGGGTTAGCCAATACACTAATGTAGTAACATATTTTGTAAATATTAACATGACTGAATGGCTCTCTGGCACAATGGCTTTGGTACTGCCAACCTGACCCTTCCGGGCATCAGTTACGTACACCAGCAGAGTGAGGGGAGGGCTGTAATGGACAAAAATATGGAACGGAACAGATTTTGCCAGATGATGTTCTCCATGATTAACAAGCGGTAGACCTGTGCTGTGTGTGTGTGAGAGAGAGAGAGACACGTAATGAGGGAAAGGCAGGTCTTGACATCACTTCTGGGTAGCAATGATAACAACTCAGCAATGCGGATCTCAAAAAAATGCCAATTAGGCAGGGGCAAGGGGGGCGGGCATTGCTGAAGGAATCATCATCATCTCTGCAGCAAATCTACCAAGAAACAAGCTCATTATACTGGGACCCACAACACACACAGAGACAAGAGGGCGCATGACTTTCACAGAATTATAGAATCCCATAGTGCATAAAGAGACCATTCGGCCCATTAAGTCTGCACTACCTACAATCCCTCCCAAGCCCTATCCCCATAACCCTTCATATTTACTCTGTTAATCTCCTGACACTCGGGTCAATTTAGCATGGCCAATCAACCTAGCCGGCGCATCTCTTGGATTGTAGGAGGAAACCTGAGCATCCAGAGAAGACCTGGGGAGACACGGGGAGAACATGCAAACTCCACACAGACAGTGACCCGAGACCAGAATCGAACCTGGGTCCTTGGCGCTGTGAGGCAGCAGTGCTAATCGCTGTGCCACGCTCTTTATGTACAAGAACACTGTAATAAGTCTGGCTTGTTAATACCTACAGCTGACTGATACATGGTGGAGGGAATCTGCCCATCCATAAATGATGATGCTATGATTCTGTGTACCAGGAAAATAGTTACTCTATGTTATCCAAGAAAAATGCTGTTTAGACTGAAATAAAACAGCGAGTGTTCAAGAACATGATTGCAACCAGGAGGATGAACCTCTACATGAATTGTAGAATCTCCAAACAGTTACAGCATGAAAAGAGGCCATTCGGCCCATCATCACCCAAAAAAGGAAATACAAGAAACTAGCTGCTCATTTAAACCCCACTTTCCCGCACCCAGTCCTCACAGGCTACAGTATGTCAGATGCAGATCTCGGTAACTTTTAAATAAGCCGAGCATTTCAATCTCAACCACCAACATAGGCGGTGAATTCCAGACCTTTGGGTTTTATGTTCTAAAGCACTTTTCCTCCTGTCCTCATTAACCCTTTTACCTTATCTCCATTCCCCCTGGTAACTCACCCCTCAGCTTGGGGAAATGAATCCCTTCTGTCCACCCTGTCTAGGTCCCCCTTCATAATTTTGCCCACCTTAGTTAGGTCACCATTCTAACCCATCCAATCTCTCCTCTTGGCTGCAATTTTCAAGCCCTGGCAACATTATTGTAAATCTCTGCACTGTGTCCAGAGCAATTATGTCCTTCCTGTAACGTGGTGACCAGAACTGTACACAAAATTCTAGCTGTGGACTAACCAGCATTTTATACAGTTCCAGCTTTACATCCCTACTTTCGTATTCAGCACCTTGTCAAATTTAGAAAAGAAATCTATATGCTTTCTTCACCACCTTGTTCCCTGGTCTTTCATCTTCAGGGACAAGTGGACAGACGCTCCAAGGTCTCTCACTTCCTCAATGCCTCCCAATATCTTTCCATTTATTGGGAATTCCCTTGCTTTGTTTGCTCTCCCCAGATGCATATCTCACACTTTTCCGGATTGAATCACATTCTTGTGCCATATGCAAATTTCCCAGTTTCCCACAATGAAGTCTGTTTACCAAATAGAACAAACAGAAAGGGTCCCAAAACTGAGCCCTGTGGAACACCACCAGAAACTGTTTTCCATTTGCAAAAACACCCATCAACCATTACCCTTTATTTCCTATCCCTGAGCCAACAAACTCATCATCTTCCTTGAGAAGCATGGAAAAAATCCCATGGGATTTTACTTTTGTGACCAGTTTGCCATGTGGGACCACGTCAAAATTTTTGATTTGATTTGATTTGATTTATTATTGTCACGTATTAACATATAGTGAAAAGTGTTGTTTCTTGCGCACTATTCAGGCAAAGCTTATCGTACATACAGAAGGAAAGGAGTGAGTGCAAATGTAATGTCACAGTCATAGCTAGGATGTAGAGAAAGATTAACTTAATGCAAGGTAAGTTCATTCAAAAGTCTGACAGCAGCAGAGAAGGCCTTGAGTTGGTTGGTACATGAACTCAGATTTTTATATCTTTTTCCCAACAGATGAAAGAGAGTATGTCTGGGTAGCGTGGGGTCCTTGATTATACTGGCTGCTTTTCCAAGGCAGTGGAAAGTGTGGATAGAGTCAATGGATGGGAGCTTAGTTTGCATGATGGACTGCGTCTTGTTCATGACCCTTTGTAGTTTCTTGCGGTCTTGGGCAGAGCAGGAACCATACAAAGCTGTGATAAAACCAGAAAGGATGCTTTGTATAGTGCATGTGTAAAGGTTGGTGAGAGTTGACATATCAAATTTCCTTAGCCTCCGGAGAAAGTTGAGGCATTGGTGGGCTTTCTTAACTATAACGTCAGCATGGAGGGACCAGGACAGGTTGTGGGTGATCCGAACACCTAGAAACTTGAATGCCAACCTGAGTTGGCAATTCTAAGTTGAATATCAAGCCACTGATACACAAGCCATAGGGCAATAGAAAGCAAAAACAAGGGTGAAACCTGTTGGGAAACTTTGATGGAATGCTGGATTATCACCCTGCTCGATTTAGTCTCCATTGACTACAATGCAGAAGGTCAGCAGGGTCAGAGGCTCTGGTTTTCTAATGACTTCTTAAGTGGATGTAAAAGATGGCACCATTTTGAAAAAGAGGCGGAATGGGGTTTCTCCATGGTATCCAAGCTACCTTTTACCCTCAACTGACATTGCTAAAGAAAGTCTGGCCATTATCTCAGTGTTGTTTGGGGGAGATTACCACAGTCTTTAACAGCTATGTGTTTCCTACATTGTACAACAACACTGCAAAAGTGTCACCACTGGCCACAAAGCTCTTCGGGATATCCTGAGGTTGCGAGCAATTCTTTCTTCTTTCGTTCTTGTACAGCTCTTCACCTGAGTCCACTCCAGTGTTTGGGAATCTACACCCAATGACATTCAATTGCCTCCACTTCTGTAATCTTTGCCGGAATGGAATCTTGGTCTGGACTTTCCGCGAAGGTCGCACTTGTCTTTCTCAGCAAACTTCATCCAAATCAGTCAAACGCACATGAAATTCACGGAATTTCAGATGCCAGTGACCTACAGCATAAATCCACAATTTTAATTTTTGTTTAAAAAAGCATTGAACTAGGACAAATCTAGCCAGACCCAAATCGTGTCGATCCACGCAGCGAATTTCTGCTATTTGTGGGTTTTTCAGAGAGGCTTCTCAAGGTAAGGAAGGGGGAAATAGTGGGATAGTGCTGATAATGTCACAGGGCTCGTAATCCAGTGGCCCAGGCTGTGTGCTGGAGACCTAAGAACATAAGAACTAGGAGCAGGAGTAGGGACTTCTGGCCCCTCGAGCCTGCTCCGCCATTCAATAAGATCATGGCTGATCTTTTCGTGGACTCAACTCCACTTACCCACCCACTCACCATAACACTTAATTCCTTTACTATTCAAAAATCTTGCCTATCTTTACCTTAGAAACATTCAACGAGACGAGGGTTCAAAACCCCATCATGGTGGAATTTAAATTCAATTAATTTTGTAAAATTAAATCTGGACTGAAAGCGAGTGATCAAGGTGACAATGAAATGATCATTGATTGTCGTAAAGACCCATCACCTTTCAGGAAGGCAGTCTGCTGTCCCTCACCCAGTCTGTAATTATATAATTGATGGTGTTGGTGCCAATGTTCCACTTGCCTATTGAGTCTCTGAAGTGGGCATGTGGCAATGGGACCGCCAATGATCCCCTTGGCGTGCTCTCCACCGGCAGTTCAACTAATTGGGAATCTAGTACCTTGAATAATTTGGTCATTCACACTTGGGCAAGATTTTCCAACCTCTGAGGAATGAGGAACGGTTGAGGAACGGTTGAGGACTCTGGGTCTGTACTTGTTGAAGTTTAGAAGGATGAGGGGTGATCTTGTCAAAACTTACAGAATACTGCGAGGCCTGGATAGAGTGGACATGGAGGTGATGTTTCCACTAGTAGGAAAAACTGGAACCAGAGAGCACAACCTCAGGCTAAAGGGACGATCCTTTAAAACAGAGATGAAGAGGAATTTCTTCAGCCAGGGAGTGGTGAATCTGTGGATGTCTTTGCCAGGTCATTGAGTGTCTTTGGGACAGAGATAAATACGTTCTTGATTAATAAGGGAGTCAAGGCTTATGGGGAAAAGGCAAGAATGGAAATGAGAAAAATATCAGCCATGATTGAATGGCGGAGCAGGCTCGATGGACCGAGTGGCCTAATTCTCCTCCTATGTCTTATAGTCTTATGGAGTGTAACACTATATTCTGCACTCTCTCTTTTCCTTCTCTATGAATGGTCTGTATAGCGTGCACGAAACAATACTTTTCATTGTATGTGACAACAATAAATCAAATCAAATCAAAAGAGTGATAACAATGACTATTTTTTCTTCCTTTTATGTCCATTGGTTGAAATAAAAATGTGATTGGAGTTAAAAAGAAAGAAACAGGCTCCTGTTGTTTTAATTACCTTGTTCATGTCACATCCTTCAGTGTTTCTGCTGGGTGTCCTTCATGCGTACGGAGATAATCTCACTGGGGGCAAGCGTGGAAGAGCTGATGAGAACAGCAGTATTTGAAGATCGATAGAGATTAGTTCCGAGCTCTGAGCATTTTCACTGATGATTTCATGTAAACTGATGTGCCAACACAGCTCTCTCTGTGGTGTCTCAGGCCTGTAAAATGCTCTTGAATGTCCTAGGCTTGTGTAACTTCCAGTCCAAAATGCTGGGTTAAATTGATTAAGGGGAGGCGGTGGCATCGTGATATTATCATTGTACTAGTAATCCAGAGACCAAGGGTAACACTCTGGAGACCCAGGTTCGAATTCCACCATGGCAGGTGGTGAAATTTGAATTCAATAAAAATCTGGATTAAGAATTGCTATCATAACATAAGAAATAGGAGCAGGAGTAGGCCATCTAGCCCCTCAAGCCTGCCCCGCCATTCAATAAGATCATGGCTGATCTGAAGTGGCTCAGTTCCACTTTCCCGCTTTCTCCCCATAACCCTTAATCCCCTTGCCTACCAAAAACCTATCTACCCGTGCCCGAAATATATTTAGCGAGGCAGCCTCCACCACTTCAACGGGCAGAGAATTCCAGAGATTCACCACCCTTTGAGTGAAGAAGTTGCCTGGTATGGAGGGGAGGTCCTATGAGGAGAGACTGAGGGATTGGAATGCCCTGCCTGCTGCAGTTGTAAATGCGCCTAGCTTGGGGGCATTTAAGAGATCCATGGATAGGTTTATGGACGAAAAGGGATTGGTTTAGATTAGTGGGTCATTGTTTTTTAACTGGTCGGCGCAACATCGTGGGCTGAAGGGCCTGTTCTGCGCTGTAATGTTCTATGTTCTATGTTCTATGTTCAACTCTGTTCTAAACTGTCCCCCCCACCTTATCTTGAGGCTGTGCCCTCTAGTCCTGCTGTCCTTTCTGAGCAGGAAGAATCTCTCTACCTCTATCGGACAACAAATTTTCTGAAATTGGGTACACAATATGGAAGCAGACTAAAGCTGCACTCAGGACCTCCCCACTAAAGATCACAAAGGAACAGATACAGACAAGCAGGCAAAAAGACATGTTTTTAAAATGGAAACGAGGGCTAGCACACAAAGGGAACTGGACAGGATGGCACCCATAGAAACTAAATTAAAAGTACACCCCCATCTAATCAAATCAGCACCTCTGATCTAATCAAGTAAACCTCTATGGAGACACCTAAGGATTAACAAACTAAGGAAGCCTCCCTGGTTTTACAGACTTCCTGAAATCAGCCAAGCACCCATTGTTCAAACCCCGGAGATTTTAGACCATTAGTAAACCCATCAGACAGAAACGATTAACACACACTTAAAAACATTGTTATGATACTTGAAAACATCGAAACAGAATGGTCACTGTCAAATACTGTAAACAAAACATTTGAATCATACAATGGGTCAAAGTTTGAGTATAACTGTAGCCCATTGCGGCGGATCTTTAGAGTGCTTTTGGGACAGTTTGGTTTGTATGTCCTGACTGCACCTCTGTCGACATTAAAATAAAGCTGTACCGCTCTTGAACCTGACTCTGAGTCTGTAGTGGTTATGTCCGCCCACTCGCGCTAACAGAATCTACTGATGACCCTGAAACCATTGTCAGAAAAACCCATCTGGTTCACTAAAACCCTTTACGAAAAGAAATCTGCTATTCTTACCCGGTCTGGCCTACATATGACTCCAGACCCACAGCAATGTGGTTGACTCTTAAATGTCTCCAGTGATGGACAATACATGCTGGCCAGCCAGCGACACCCACATGAATGAATAAATAAAAAAAATTCAGTGCTGCACATGCGTGTGCGACATCGCGGAATTCCCGATGCATGCACACGTGTGATGAAAGAGTGCCAATTTTAACCTCCCATCCAGATTTGGAAATCCGTCTGTCCTGAGGTGCTGAGCTGCAATTGTGCTGAAACCTCCATTACTTATGCTGATATTTCTTGAGTTTTTGCCCTTATTTATTTGCATTTCTATTTTTTGGTCTGGATCCAGTGCACAGAGGCAGCAGACATTCTTTGGGTTGTGCCTACGTTTTTGTACATGTTTTAAAAAGTTGCTTAACCCATAAGTAAAGCTCAGAAAGAATTTTTGTCTTACAAATTTGTCATGTCAACTAATTCCACTAAAAATGTGCATTCACAGTCAGTGCCTGGAATGAATTTCAGCCTTGGGAATTTGCAATATATTTAAAACAGTTTTTAAACCTATTTTAAGACTTTCCCTGTTGCAGCATTGATCCTTGCGTAACTCAGTAAGGAGTCTCACAACACCAGGTTAAAGTCCAACAGGTTTACTTGGAATCACGAGCTTTCAGAGCACTGCTCCTTCATCAGGTGAGTCCCATGCATCTTCACGCACCACGTTCAAACAAAACCTTTTCACCGCACAAGACCTTCAACCGATGCTATAGACTAAAAAAAAATCCAAATAAACCTGTTGGACTTTAACCTGGTGTTGTGAGACTTCTTACTGTACCTACCCCAGTCCCAATGTCGGCAGCTCCACATCTCATGTTCGTTCAAATGCTTCAGGAAAGTGTGTCCTTGAGGATGACGTATGCAATTCTTTCTGATACAATGTTGATCCTTATGCAACTTGACTAAATTCTTTTGGAAAGTGTATCATTTAAGATGATGTCTGCAAATCTACTGTAAGCTGGTGTGGATCCTTTTTATGGTTTGTTTCCATTAAAAGACTTCATCTTAAGTTATTCCTGTCTGTGTAATTAACTGGGCTAAGCTTTAAAGCTAACTTGACCACATTTTAGAATTCGGCTGGGAATTCTGGGATGAGCTTAGAAATTGAGTACATTTGAAAATACAGTGTTAGCAGAAAGGCTAAACAAAGTTTTTCACGGCCACAGCTACCAATTGTTTATGTAAGTTGGAGACTGTGTGTGTCCATCTCTTTCAATAACACAGATAGAAATTCATATATTGTAGTAACAGTTATCTGTTCAGCTAAGGCTGTGCAAGGTTTGGATCAAGTCTGTCTTAGGAGTAGCTTCTTTTAGAACTATAGAACCCTGCAGTGCAGAAAGAGGCCCTTCGGCCCATCAAGTCTGCTCCAAACACAATCCCACCCAGGCCCTACGCCCATATCCTTACGTATTATACCCACTAATCCCTCTAACCTCGACGCTAAGGGGCGATTTCTTAGCATGGCCAATCAACCTAACCCACACATCTTTTGATTGTGGGAGGAAATGGAGCACCCAGAGGAAACCCATGCAGACACAAGGGGAATGTGCAAACTCCACACAGACAGTGACCCAAGCTGGGAATTGAACCCAAGACCCTGGAGCTGTGAAGTAGCTGTGCTAACCACTGTGCTACCATGCCAGTCCTTTTCTGTTTCTTCTCTCTTACTCCAGTAAATCAGTTCTTTTCGCTTCTGAAACGTTAATTTTAAATGACGCTCAATGAAAGAATTTCAACTTTCCACCAGTGCTGCCTATGTCTATTCTAAGAGATAAACAGACCCGATAGCTGATGTGAACTCGGTATCACAGAAAATCTGGAGTTGTATTCTCCCACTGCTTGAATATTGTGCTTTTCACTTAATTCTTAACTGAAGTTCTTTTTGTGATTTTCATGTAAGCATAAAATTGTCACACTACGTGTAAAATCCAAACTCTTCCCTTTCCCTCCTCCATCTCTCACTCCATCCTTTTCCCCCTCCCCTCATTACCCCCCTCTCCTTCCCTTCCCCTTCTTCCCCTCTCCTCTCTTTCCCCATCTTTCTCCCCCTGCCCCTCCTCCTCATATCCATCCCTCACCTCCTTGTTTAGCGAAAACAGAATTGTTGTGTCAAAGCCAAGATATTTTATCGATTGTTGTTAGAGAAATATATATTGTAAGAAACTTAAAAAGACAAGGCAATGAAACATGTCAGTGTAGCTGCTGAAGTAAAATGTTTAGTTCAATGTTAATGTAGTGTCAAAGTTTTGTATTTATAACATTATTTTTATTAATAAATATTCTCCATTAAACTACAAAATTCTAATGCTTTATTGAACTAAAACAAACATTTCACTATGAAATGATATAAACGCTTTATTGAAACATACAGATCAGTTTGATATGAGATTATAAATAAGATAAGCAAGGCAGAAGAATACTAATGATAAATACATCTAGATTTTCCATAACCCAAATCAGAGCTCTACTTTGATTGATTTCATGGATTAAGCAGTTCTGACCATATTCTAAATTAAAACACACAAACACTTATAAGCACATCACACATGTTAAAAAGTTACATAATAATACAATGCAGATTTAGGTCAACAAGTTGGTACTGTGGTTACAACTGCTGCCTCACAGCATCAGGGACCGGGGTTCAATTCTGACTTTGGGTGACTGTCTGTGTGGAATCTGCACATTCTGTTCATGTCTGTGTGGGTTTCCTCTGGGTGCTCCGTTTCCTCCCATACTCAAAAGGTAGTGCCTCCACAGTGCAGAAGGAGGCCATTCAATCCATTGTGTTTTCAGTGACTCACAGACAGAGTATCTTCGCCAGGCCCTCACCCTACCCCCATAACACCACACACTTTTAGAGTTGATCCATCTAATCTACACATCCTGAGATGCTAAGGGGCAATTTAGCATGGCCAATGTACCTAACCAGCACGTCTTTGGACTGCTTTTACAGTGCAACATTGAGATTGGTGCTATATCATTGGTGCTGCTGACCCTCATGCGAGATGTTAAAGTAAAAGTCTTTTAGCTTTGACAAAGGGTCATCTGGACTCGAAACATCAGCTCTTTTCTCTCCTTACGGATGCTGCCAGACCTGCTGAGATTTTCCAGCATTTTCTCTTTTGGTTTCCGATTCCAGCATCCACAGTAATTTGCTTTTATCTAGATATTAGTGGGAATTCCTGACAATCAACAATGTTTAAATTTAAGTTTGATATTTAGTTATTAGTGTCACAAGTAGGCTTACATTAACATTGCAATGATGTTACTGTGAAAATCCCCTAGTCGCCACACTCCGGCTTGGGTACACTGAAGGAGGATTTAGCATGGCCAATGCACCTAACCAGCATGTCTTTCGGAGGAAACTGGAGCACCCAGAGGACACCCACGCGGACACAGGGAGAACATGCAGACTCCACACCGTCACCCAAGGCTGGAATTGAACTGGGATCGCTGGTTTCATGGTCATCAGTAGATTATTAATTCCAGATTTTTTTTAAAAATTGATTTCAAATTCCACCATATGTCGTGACGGGATTCAAACCCAAGTCCCCAGAACATTTGTTGAGTTTCTGGATTAACCCTCCAGCGATAATGCCAGGAGGCCATCGCCTCCCCTCTGGTTCTGTGAGGTTTTGCTGACATCAGAGAATCTGGCCATTATTTCATTGCTGTTTGTGTGCTGTGTGCAAACTGCCTGCCACAGTTCCCCCCGTCACAGCAATGACTACACCTCAGAAGTACTTTGGGATGCCTTGGGCTTGTGAAAGAAGCTGTGTAAAAATGACGGCTATATAAATGCAATTTCAAAGTGATTTCCTGTCCTCGTGAAAGACCAGCTTTCCAGAATGCTCTGCCCACATGCTTCTTATTTTGTTCACATAGCCTGAGAGAGGCAGACAGCTCATCTACTTCTTGAAGCTATCTTGGAAAAACAGATCACCAAAGGCATGAACATAAATGTAAAGAGTTTCATTTTATTCATCACACCAGGGAAACTCAACCGCAGTTGATCAGATAAGACGCTGGAGATATCATTCCATTTCCGTGAACATGGAAAAGGCATCCAATGCTTATTTATCTATCAAGGCTTCTTTCATGATTTTTTTTTGTAAGCTTCAATGTCACGAAAGCTGCAGTAAACAGCCATGGCAGGGTGCAAATCTTAAGATTTCAGAAGCTTTTTCGGACTGGCAGTGATGAAGTTTAAATAATACATGACTGAAACATAAATATGAAATGAGAATATGAAATTAAAAAAATAAATATTTGACCAGTTCAAGGAAGTTCCTTTCCCGACTCAATCTCGGTAATGTGATTATTACTCATGACTTAATCATTGACTCAATCTGACCCACACGCAATCAGAGAGTTATAGACATTTACAGCGTGGAACCAGGCCCGTCAGCCCAACTTGGCTGTGCCACCCTTTTTTTATAGATCCCTAAGCCAGACCCAATTGCCCACATTTGACCCATATCCCTCTGTACCCATCTTACCCATGTAACTGTTTAAACGTTTTTAAAAAGACAAAATTGTACCTGCCTCTACTACTACCTCTGGCAGCTTGTTCCAGAAACTCACCACCCTTTGTGTGAAAAAATTGCCCCTCTGGGCCCTTTTGTATCTCTCCCCTCTCAGCTTAAACCTACGCCTTTTTAGACCACCCTCCCTTTGGGAAGTCTTGAGGGAAATGATGAGTCTTCAAGTGATGAGTCATAGAATCCTACAGTGCAGAAGGAGGCCATTCGGCCCACCAAGTCTGCACTAACCAACCCAGGCCCTATTCCCCATAATCCTAGGCATTTGCCCTAGCCAGTCCTGACACTAAAGGTCAATTTAGCAGGGCCAATCCACCTAACCCGCGCATCTTTGTACTGTGGGAGGAAATCAGAGCACCCGGAGGAAACCCATACTAACACTAGGAGAATGTGCAAACTCCACGCAGACAGTGACCCAAACCTGGAATAATCAAACCCGGTTCCCTGGTGCTGTGAGGCAGCAGTGCTAACCACCATGCCACCAGGAAGAGGAATGATCCACAAAATCTTCTTGTTGAACCCCACTATACCACCACCTCCCTTAGTGACTCCTCCTTTCCAACTACACAATTCTGCACATTTCTGCTTTTCTTCAGTTCTGTCGAAAGGCCATATATAGTTCCAAAATGTAAACTTTACAGATGCTACCAGGGCTGCTGTGTTTATCTAGTATTTGCTGTTTTTATTACATGACTGGCCTGATTCAGCCTAAAGTCTCACAACACCAGATTTAAGTCCAACCAATTTATTTGATAGTAATCCCTAGTAAACTGGGATTACTATCAAATAAACTGGTTGGACTTAAACCTGGTGTTGTGAGACTTCTTACTGTTTTTACCCCAGTTCAACGCCGGCATCTCTACATCCTGATTCAGCCTCTCCAGACATCTCTTTCACCTACTCCTATCTCCCCCTTAAATGTGTTTAGTGTTCCGGTATCCACTGCATTCTGGGGTAAAGCATTCCACAGATTAAAGACCCTTTGAATGAAGTAATCCCTCTTCATTTCTGTTTTAGAAATAGAATCATAGAATCCTCACAGCGCAGAAGGAGGCTATTTGATGCAATGAGTCTGCATCGACAACAATCCCACCAAGGCCTTATCTAAGTAACCCCAATATTTACCCTGTTTTATTCCCCTGCCAGTAAGGGGCAATTTGGCATGGCCAATCAACCTAACCTGCAGATCTTTAGATTGTGGAAGGAAACTGGAGCAACTCAGAGGAAACCTACACAGACACGAAGAGAACATGCAAATTCCACCCAGACAGCCACCTAGGACTGGAATTGAACCCAGGTCCCTGGTGCTGTGAGGCAGCAGTGCAAAATACTGTGCCACCATGCCACCCTCATTCTAGAATGTTCAGCAAGGGGATACTTCCTCTCTACATACACCCTGTCAATCCGCTTTATCACCTCAATTTGATCTCTCAGTCTTCTAAACTCAAAGATAGTCACAAACTTGATTAGATTTGATTTATTATTGTCACATGTATTAATTTACAGTGAAAATCATTGTTTCTTGCGTGCTACACAGACAAAGCACACCGTTCATAGACAAGGAAAGGAGAGAGTGCAGAATATAGTGTTACAGTGGTTGAAGGTTGGAGATTTGATAGAGGTGTATAAAATTATGATGGGTGTAGATAGAGTGAATGCAAGCAGGCCTTTTCCACTGAGGCTAGGGGAGAAAAGAACTAGAGGACATGGGTTAGGGGTGAAAGGGAAAATGTTTAAAGGGAATATTGGTGAGGGTTCTTCACACAGAGTGGTGGGAGTGTGGAATGAGCTGCCAGATGAAGTGGTAAATGTGGGCTCACTTTTAACATTTAAGAAAAGTCATGGACAGGTACATGGATGAGAGGGGTGTGGAGGGATATGGTCCAGGTGCAGGTCAGTGGGACTAGGCAGAAAAATGGTTCAGCACAGCAAAGAAGGGCCAAAAGGCCTGTTTCTGTGCTGTAGTGTTCCAAGGCTCTAATTCATAGAAATCCTACAGTGCAGAAGGAGGCCATTCAGCCCATCAAGCCTGCATTGACAATGATCCCATGCCAAGCCCTATCCCCCTAATCCCAATATTTATGCTGCTTGGCTCTCTGACACTAAGAGGCAATTTAATATGGCCAACCCACCTAACCAGCACATCTTTTGACTGTGGGAGGAAACTGAAACACCCAGAGGAAACTCATGCCGAAACAGGGAGAACGTGCAAACTGCACATAGCCAGCTAGCCGAGGCTGGAATTGGACCTGGATCCCTGGTGCTGTGAGGCAGCACTGCTAACCACTGTGCCACCGTGCTACCCCTGGATAATTTCTGAATAAAATCCTGCAGAGAACCTACACCCACCTTGGACCTCAGAGTGAACTGCGGAGCTGAGTCTGATTCTAATGCCCAATTTCCTGTGTATTTATCTTCAGAGGTAGTCACTTAATTTACTCTGTTATAAATTTAGCTGTCAGCTGGAGCATCTCGGGGAGACAACAGAGTTGTGATCTCCCTGATTAAGGAGGTTAGGTGTTCAACTGCAATACCGGGAGCTGTGAATGGATAATTTACTGTGACACCCGGAGTAATTGATTCAGTCAATAACATCGTATTCCATCAGCATAAACTACACGCAAGTCCCTTCTCTGACATCGCAAAAAAAAATCAATGATCCCAAACCGAACGGTTAAGGCACTGAATAACTCTGATTTAATCAACCTGATCAGATAAGAGCCACGCAACTTGTTAGCGCTCGGAGCTGTGAAGGAAAAACTTCAGCATTTTAGCACAGTGCTGGATTCTGTGTTTCTCAGTAAAAAGTCTGACAACACCAGGTTTTATTCCAACCGATTTATTTGATAATATACTCGCAAGCTTTCGGGTTAGTCCCTTTGTCAGGTGAATGGAGAGTTCTGGCCTCAGACAGAGCGTATAAAGCACAGACAGTTTAGAGATTACTGATTAGAATTCTAATTCTAACTCTCCATTCACCTGACGAAGGGACTAACCCGAAAGCTTGTGAGTCTATTATCAAATAAATCGGTTGGACTAAAACCTGGTGTTGTCAGACTTTTCACTGTGTTTACGCCAGTCCAACGCCGGCATACCCACATTCTGTGTTTCTCAGCAGGGTTAGGGAGGTGGAATAGAAACTGGAGTATCTGCTCGCTTCTGCCACCACCCCCCAGCACCCCCCCACCCTCCTGCCCCCTCCCCCCACCCTGGTCATCTCTGCAACAATGAGTCAGTCGGATGCAGATATATTATTCGTCTAGTGGGAGGGCGGCACAGTGTTAGCGCTGCTGCCTCACAGCACCAGGGGTCCGAGTCCGGTAAACCAGCGCAAAATATAAAAACCGATAGTAAAAGTTTTTACAAATATATAAAATGGAAAAGAGTGGCTAAAGTAAATGTTGGTCCCTTAGAAGATGAGAAGGGGGATTTAATAATGGGAAATGAGGAAGTGGCTGAGGCCTTAAACAAGTTTTTTGCGTCGGTCTTCACAGTGGAGGACACAAATAGTGTACCAATAATTGACAGTCATGGGACTGTAGGGGGTGAGGACCTTAAAATGATCACTATTATGAAAGAGGTAGTGTTGGGTAGGCTAATAGGACGTAAGGTAGACAAGTCCCCTGGTCCGGATGGAATGCATCCCAGGATACTAAAAGAAATGGCAGAAGTAATAGCAAATGCATTAGTTGTAGCTTATCAAAATTCGCTGGACTCTGGGGAGGTGCCAGCTGATTGGAAAACAGCTAACGTAACGCCACTGTTTAAAAAAAGAGGTAGACAAAAGGCAGGTAATTACAGGCTGATCAGCCTAACAACCGTAGTTGGGAAAATGCTGACTATCATTAAAGCAAGACACCTAGAAAAGAATGGTTCAGTCAAGCAGACACAGCATAGAGTCATGAAGGGAAAGTCATGTTTGACAAATTTACTGGAATGTTATGAAGATATAACAAGTGCCGTTGACAGAAGGGAACCAGTGGACGTGGTGCCTTTAGATTTCCAGAAGGCATTCGATAAGGTGCTTCACAAAAGGTTGCTGCATAAGATAAAGATACACAAAGTTGGGGGTAAAGTGTTAGCATGGATTGAGGATTGGCTATCTAACAGAAAGCAGTCAGAATCAATGGGTGCTTTTCCGGTTGGCAATCAGTGACTAGTGGCATGCCACAGGGATCGGTGCTGGGGCCTCAACTGTTTACCATATACATAGACAATCTGGAGGAGGGGACAGAGTGTTGGGTAACAAAGTTTGCTGATGCCACAAAGATGAGTGGGAAAGCAAATTGCATGGAGGACGCAGAAAATCTGCAGAGAGGTTTGGATAGGCTGAGTGAGTGGGCAAGGATCTAGCAGATAGAGTATAACGTTGGTAAGTGTGAGGTTATCCACTTTGGAAGGAATAATATTGAAATGGGCTATTATTTAAATGGTGAAAAATTACAACATGCTACTGTGCAGAGGGACCTGGGAGACCTTGTGCATGAATCATAAAAACTCAGTTTTCAGGTGCAGCAGGTGATCAAGAAGGCAAATGGAATGTTGGCCTTTATCCTGAGGGGAACTGAGTATAAAAGCAGAGAGGTCATACGGCAACTGTACAAGGTACTGGTGAGGCCACACCTAGAGTACTGAGTACAATTTTGGACTCCTTATTTAAGAAAGGATATATTAGCTTTGGAGGGGGTGCAGAGAAGGTTCACCAGGTTGATTAAGGTTGAGGGGAGATCTTATAGAGACATATAAGATAGTGAAGGGGCTAGACAGGGTAGAAGCAGTGAGATTATTTCCATTTAGGAAGGAAACAAGAACTAGGGGGCACAGCCTCAAAATACAGGGGAGTTAATTTAGAACAGAGTTGAAGAGGAACTTCTTCTCCCAGAGGGTAGTGAATTTTTGGAATTCTCTGCCCGTTGAAGCAGTGGAGGCTACCTCGTTAAATGTGTTTAAATCACAGATAGATAGATTTTTAACCAATAAGGGAATTAAGGGTTATGGGGAGCGGGCGGGTAAGTGGAACTGAACCACTATCAGATCAGCCATGATCTTATTGAATGGCGGGGCAGGCTCGAGGGGCTAGATGGCATACTCCTGCTCTTATTTCTTATGTTCTTATGTAATCTGGTTTTGGGTCATTGTCTGTGTGGAGTCTGCATGTTCTTCCCATGTCTGCGTGGGTTTCCTCCTGGAGCTCCGGTTTCCTCCCACAGTCTGAAAGATGTGCGGGTTAGACGGATTGGCCAAGCTGAATGGCCCCTTCATGTTAGGGGGGGCTAGCAGGCTAAATATGTGGGTTATGGGGATACAGCCTGTGTGGGATTGTTGTTGGTGCAGAATCAATGGGCCAAATGGCCTCCTTCTTCAATACAGGGATCTTGATTCTATGAATCTCCCATGGTCCGCATTGACAGACCTTTCCCACTGCCCTTGCGATGGGGCGTTTAGTTGGCTAACAGAAACTATTTTTATATCCAGGGTCCAAAAAAATGCAGCTGGCAACGAAACATTGCAAACGATTGGGTTGTTAATGCATTGAATAACTTGTTAATTGATCATTTCAAAATGGCGGGCAATTTGCCTACTGAGCTTGTGACACAACCCTGTTATTGAAGACTGATGATGGTCAATGCACTTCAGTCAGCATTTGTCAGGGGGTGGGGGGTAGGTGGGTGCAAGGATGGTGGGGGCAATTAGCACATCTCTGGAATTCTCTGCCCGTTGAAGTGGTGGAGGCTACCTCGCTGAATATATTTAAGACACGGGTGGATAGGTTTCTGACAGACAAGGGAATTAAGGGTTATGGGGAGAGAGCGGGAAAGTGGAACTGATCCACTTCAGATCAGCCATGATCTTATTGAATGGCGGGGCAGGCTCGGAGGGCTAGATGGCCTACTCCTGCTCCTATTTCTTATGTTCTTATGACTTGAGAAAGCAAAAGCCAACCCCAGGCATCAAAGTAGTGGGTAAGATATTTGCATTGGTTTTAGCACAGAGAGAATGAAGAAAATTACAGTGCAGGAACAGGCTGTTTGGCCCTCTGCGCCTGCACTGATCATATTGCCGGACTGAACCAAAACCCCCCACCCAAACAAAATTCTTAATTCCAGATTTTTTTTATTGAATTCTGCTGTGGTGGGATTCGAACCCGGATCCCCAGAACATTAGCTAAATTTCTAGATTAATAGTCTAACAATAATATCACTAGGCCATCGCCCCCCTCTTTTACCTGAAACTAAGAAGCTATGGAACACACTGGGGGGGATTCGCCAGCCTCTTAGCCATGTGTTTCCTGGTGTTGGGAATGACAGGCTGTTCGCTGGCGGTGGGATTCTCCAGTCCCGCTGCTGACAATGGGATTTCCCCCTCATGCCATCCCATGTAGCTGTGAAACCCACAAGACTGGGTGCACTGCGAGTGGGACCAGAGAATCCCAGAGAAATCCCCCCATTATAAATGAACGCTGGGTGGGATTTTACGGGCTCACTCGGGCGAGGCTGGAAATTCCCACCTGAGGTCAACAGAGATTTCGGTTATTGGACCCTCGCCCACTCCGATTCTGTGGGGGGTAAAGTGGTAGACTTCTGGCCATTGTGCATAATTCTGAGCCCCACTCTTTAGGAGAAGGTGCCAGATGTTCAAGAGAGATCAGGATATTTGGTGATATGTGATAAAATTGGGATTGTCCTCTTTAGAGCAGAGAAGGTTAATGGGAGATTCAACTCCATAAGACATAGGAGCAGAATTAGGCCACTCAGCCCATTGAATCTTCTCCGCCATTCAATCGTGGTTGATATTTTTCTCATCCCTATTCTCCTGCTTTTCCCATAACCCCTGACCCCCTTATTAATCAAGAATCTATCTACCCCTGTCTTAAAGACACTCAATGACCTGGCCTCCACAGCCTACTGTAGTAACGAGTTCCACAGATTCCCCACTCTCTGGCTGAAGAAATTCCTCCTCATCTCTGTTTTAAAGGATCATCCCTTTAGCCTGAGGTTGTGCCCTCTCTGGCTCTAGTTTTTCCAAATAGTGGAAACATCCTCTCCACGTCCACTCCATCCAGGCCTCACAGTATCCTGTAAGTTTCAATAAGATCCCCTACTCATTCTTCTAAACTCCAACAAGTACAGACCCAGAGTCCTCAACTGCTCCTCATACAACAAGCTCTTCATTTCAGGGATCATTCTTGTGAACCTCCTCCGGTGTTCTAAATTAGAGTTTTGATAGAATAGAGAGGGGAAGTGAATTCCACTCGGAGATGGGTCAAAATAGATTTAATATAAGTGGGGATAGAACAGTTGGGCAGGGGTAGAAATCATACCCAGTGAGTTAGTATGATCTGGAACACACTGCCAGCAAGGGTGGTGGAAGAAAGTTCAATCATGACCTTCAATAAGTCATACTTGAAAATGAAACATTTGCAAGGACCTGGGAAAAGGATAGCTTTTTCCAAGGGTCAGCACAAAGAGCTGAAGGGTCTCCTTCTATGATGTTCTGATAAATTTATTTGTATTGAAACTAACTTGGCTTTTAATTTTAACAATTGTTATGAAACATTTTCTGTTCAATATCACATTCTCAAAATGTTACTTCAGGGAAATTTCTGGTGATGCTCCTCATTCTTCTCAGTATGATAGGATAGAGGAGGCTTCAGAGTGGGCATTAACTTCAGCGTTCCCCTGGGGGCTGGCTGAGATTAGAGCACTAATGATTTAGGTTGACGCCAGAAAGGAGAAGCCTTGTGGCCAAATCTTGGCCTCCTCACTTCCCGTTTTGTTTCCTGCCCTCATCTCCCACGGTGTGAGCTGTGTCCATGCAAACAAGAGAAGAATTGACATAATTGCACCTCCACTAATCAGTCCTCCCTCGTTCTCAAGCTGTTATCTGGAACTACAGAGAACAGATACTTTGGTATGTAAGTGGAGGAACCCTCAAGGCTAGGGAACAAGCACTGGAACATGGGATTAGGCTGGATAGTTGTATGCTGGTCAGTATAGGCCTGATGGTCCAAATTGTCTCATTTGTTGTGCGATAAATATCTTTAGTTTTGATACATTAAATTTTCTGAAGAAAGCAACGGTGAACTTAAGAGTCTATCAGCAGCAATTTACACATAAGAACATTTCTCTGTCTCTTTTTGATGTCTTGTTTGTGTTTTACTGGAAATAAACCAGGGAAAAGTTCCAGTGGAGAAGGGCAGGAGCAGCATTTACAATCAATAAGCATTTTTATAGATTATAAATCCTTGGCTTGAGACATTGATTTCAAGTCAGCCTGAGAGCACTTAATCTAAATTCCCATTCCTGCAGATCATACTGTTATTCTTCAGTTTTGTTTTCAATGCTGGCAGTGTGCATTGATTTTGTATTCCCCCTGAAATGCATTTCACTGACGGAGCTGAAGAAAAAAATAAGTCAGGAGTTGCTCCAATGCCTTTTGCCCATTGTCAAACCCCGTGGGACTGCCTTGAATCATTATCTTCCTACAAAGGGCATCTCCTCCAATCGTTCATCTTCTCACTCTTGTGTCATCGGCCTTCAAACCTCCCTGAAGGAGCAGTCCTTGCGCCTCCCCAGCCCTCAATCTTCTCATGACTACTGGAAACATGATCCACAGACATAGAGCCAGTGTTGATGCGTGCCCAGAGGAGAAAACACTCCATTTTACCACCACTGCACGACTTTCAACAACCTCTCTCACAGCCAGGCTTCCAATCACACACCCTAGTCTTAGGGAGAAGATGGCCTGTGTGAAATATTCTGCGTTGGCTTGCTTGCCTCCAAGTTAGAAGATTGTGGGAGACTCGAACTACTTACGCAGGCTGATATAGCAGCAGAGGAGTGCAGCATTGTTGGAGGCACCAACTTGCAGATGAGATGTTAAAGCAATTAAAGGAGTGTCAAAAACAGCATCTTCCCTGCTGCCATCAGACTTCTGTATGCACCCACCTGATATTAAGTTGATCTTTCTCTCACACCTTACCTATGACTGCAACACTACATTCTGCATCTTCTCCTTTCCTTCTCTATGAACTGTATGCTTTGCCTGTATAGCATGCAAGAAAAAGTACTTTTCATGGTATGCTAATATATTTGACAGTAATAAATCAAATCAAAAAGTTTATTTAGTAGTTACAAGTGGCTTACATTCGCACTGCAATGAAGTTACTGTGAAAATCCCCTCGTCGCCACACTCTGGAGCCTGTTTGGGTACACTAAAGGAAAATTTGCCATGGTCAATGCATATAACCAGCACATTTTCAGACTGAGGGATGAAACCCACACAGACACGAGGAGAACATGCAGACTTTGCACAGATCGTGATCCAAACCGGCAATTGAATCCGGGTTCCTGGCACTGTGAGGGAGCAGTGTTAACCATTGGGCCACCGTGTCGCCCAAGACTTCATCAACCTTCTCACACAGATGCAAAGGATTTGATGAAAAAGAGCCAAATAGTTCTTCCCAGTGGAATGGTAGACATTTATCCCTCAAACAGCATTTAAAAACAGATTATCTGGACATGATTACATTGTTAAATTTGATGGGGCATGCTGTTTGTAAATTGACTGCGGATTTCCCTACATTTCAACTGTGACTGCCATTCAGACAGTACTTCATTGGCTGTTAAGGAGTTTGAGAATGCACAAAGCGCTCAGTAAATTAGATATACTTTCATTCCTGGGTTGATTAATTCTGTTAACATGAAACTTAAATTGTTTATCACAAAAGTGGTGTGATATCTCTGTAATTACTCTTTGAGTACAGCCCTGCACACTTTTGGACTGTGGGAGGAAACCGGAGCAGCCAGAGGAAGCCCATGCAGACACAGGGAGAATGTGCAAACTCCACACAGACAGTGACCCAAGCCGGGGATCGAACCCGGGCTCCTGAAGCTGTGAGGCAACACTGCTAACCGGGCCAGGCCATTCTCTGGGGGGGCGGTGAGCGAGGCCAGGTCGTTGACGGAAGGAGGGAGATGGGTAATATGTATCTCAGGGGTGGGGGAGGGGGGACAGACGGATCTCTGGTGGGGGGTGGTACTGAGGGATCGCTGCCACTCTGCGGGTGATCAGTGGGGGGAGGGGCCGGGGTGGAGATCAGTCTGTGTAGCGGGGGCGGGGGGGAGTTGATAAGGGGGACAGTGATGTGTGTGGGTCGTGGGTGGTTGGATAATGGGGACAGGAACGTGTGTGGGTAGTGGGGGTGTGGATAATGGGGACAGGGATGTGTGTGGGTAGTGGGGGGGTGGATAGGGGGGACAGTGATGTGTGTGGGTATTGGGGGGGGGTGGATAAGGGGGACAGTAATGTGTGCGTGTGCACCTTCGCTCCTGCTTTTCGCTCTCCCACATTTTCCGCTTTCTGCAGCTCGGGAGCGATCTGACACTGTCGCGCTTTTTCAAATTTTTTTCCAACTGTGCATGCGCAGTTCAGAGCTCCGATCATTCCGGCTGGTCCATACTCCGTCCACCATGCGAATGGGACTGGAGATGGCTGAGAGCGTAGGGGGGAGCCTGAAAGCAGATTTCTAAATCGGATCTGCATTAGGCCCAGGTTCGGCACTTAGAATTAAAATGGTAAAATCAGGCCCTGCATGTCTCAGTCACTTCAGAAACCCATTTATAAAATCCCACATACGGCAGAGGATAATAATCAGATTATCTGTTTCTTAGCGACATTCATTGAGTGATAGAAATTAGCCAAGACAAGGGAGAACTCCCCGCGCCTTCTCTCAATAGTGCCATTGGCTCTTTTAGCTAAGAAGGTAGACGGAGCTTCAGCTTAATATCTACAAACATTCTCCCCATCCACCGTTGACACACAGTGGCAGCAGTGTGTACCATCTATACTGCAGCAATTCAAGAGGCTTCTTAGACGCCAACAGAGAAAACGCTGGAAAACCTCAGCGGGTCTGGCAGCATCTGTAAGGAGAGAAAAGAGCTGATGCTTTGACAAAGGGTCATCTGGACTCGAAACGTCTACTCTTTTCTCGCCTTACAGATGCTGCCAGACTTGCTGAGATTTTCCAGCGTTTTCTCTTTTGGTTTCAGATTCCAGCATCAGCAGTAATTTGCTAATATTTTAGGCTCCTTCGACAGCTCCTCCCAAACCCACAACCGCTGTCGTCTGGCATGACCAGGGCAGCAGGTACACGGGAACACAACCAATTGAGAGTTCACCTCCGGGCCACTCACCAGCCCAACTCGGAAAGATATTGGCAGCTCCTTCGCTGTGGCTGGGTCCAAATCCCGTAACTCCTTCCCTACCAGCACTGCCTACATTGCAATGGACAGCAGCAGATCAAGAAGGAAACTCACCGCCACCTTCTTAAGGTCAATTAGGGATGGACCACAACCCTAAGGATGAATAATTTGGAAAAACACTCCTGTAGATCATGCCTCATTATCTGGTGGAGCGGTGCACCCTGTTGTGTTGGGATTCTTCTGTCTGAGTTATACAGGATTTCTGTATGCATTGTAAGAAATCTTTATTCTTTAATCACCTCCCTGACCAGTGATATCAGGTAATTGAAATCCCCCATGATTATTATATCATGTTGGTTACTCATTTCCTAATTTAGTTGTACATTTCTCCCTCCACCTCCGTGTCACTATTATGTGCACCGATTAATGTGACTGATCTTTTATTATTCTTTATTTCTATTTGTATGGATTCTATTTCAGTCTTCCTGATGACTACATTCCTTCTTTCTGCTGTCATTATGTTATTTCTAATGAGTTCAGCTGCTTCGTCGCCCCTCTTGCTGAATCTATCTTTTCTCAATGTGTTATAACCTGCAATCTTTAATTCCCAGTCCTGCTTTTTTTTTTGAAGCTATTATCTTTCGAAAGGATTAACTTCCCACTTTGAGCAGCGTTCTGCCAATTCAGGTTCCACGAGAATGAATTGGACAAATTTGTCTGCAGATCGTCTCGTAAGCGTTCCAGTGCAGTCGGCTTAATTAATGCAATGATTGCTTTGCCAAAGGAGAACAATATTGCTGTTACTGCTGTCAGTGGTCTGCTCTTAAAGAGACCTCAGCATTCAATGAAGCACAGGCATGCTGTGGGACAGCCTGTCTGGCCTGTGTTCTCTTCATCTGGATTTATCCTCCTTTAAACCCGAACCAACTGAGCTATTATTTCAAATGATCTAAACGGTGATTGTCTAACACGATAAAAACAGGACTGATGTTTCCCAATCCATGCAGCGGAGTTAGCCTGCCTTTGACTGGCGCCAGAATCTTCCAGTCCCGTCACTTGTTTTCCCATTGTTCTCACCCTCCGACACCAGGGAGCCCATTGTCGGATGTCGCCGTTGGCAGAACTCCTGGAAAATTTTGGCCGTTCTAATATATGTGTGTTGGGGATTTGGGAGAGCGTACTGCCCCTTTAAGAGTGCGGGTCATGTGAACCCCCCCTGCCGAGATAGGGTTAGGAAGAATGCGGGGGGGTCTGGGGAGATGGCACGATGAATGAATTCTGAGAGCCTGTGCAGGCAAGATGGGCTGAATGGTCTCCTTCTGTATGGTAAAGATTCTATGTTCTGGGCTCAACATGCTCTCACCAACCTACACTAGAAATACAATATTAGTGAATATCTGTTCCTCCAATATAGTGAGGGTTCTTGGGGAAGATGCAAAGTTGTCAAGAGCCAAGAAAAAGAAAAATTGAATGAGGAAATATTAATTCTGTGATACCAAGCGATGTTTTTTGAGGGGTTATAGGAGGAAGGAAAGTTGGGCGGGGTTGAGGATTTGAGATCCTGGGAACAGGAGCGGGGAAGGCCTAGTGGTATTATCGCTAGAATATTAGCCCAGAAACTCAGCTAATGTTCTGGGGATCTGGGTTCAAATCCCGTCAGGGCAGATGGAGGAATTTGAATTCAATAAAAAAAATCTGGAATTTAGAATCTACTGATGACCACGAAGCCATTGTCGGAAAATTCTATTTAGTTCCCTGATGTCCTTTAGAGAAGGAAATCTGCCATCCTTACCTGGTCTGGCCTACATGTGACTCCAGAGACATGGCAATGTGGTTGACTCTCAACTGCCCTCTGAAATGGCCCAGCAAGCCATTCAGTTCCAGGCAACTGGGGAAGGGCAATAAATGTTGACTCAGCCAGCGATGCCCATGTCCCACGAATGAATAAAATAAAAAGATGAGTTAGAACTTGGGGCAGCCAATTTTGGAATCGATTGGGTAAATCAATAAAGGATTTTGCTTTCCAGCGGTTGAACCGTTATTTTACGGTGGAGCTATATTACTGTTCTGTCTGTGAGCTGGTTCAGTAGATTCCCAGTGACTCATCTCCAAACAGAGGATCTGACCATTCCAGGCAGTGATGACATCGTCTGAAAGTTAACATTTGATCCATTCGTTTCACTTAAGTTTCCGCTAATATGAAAAGAGGGCACTGCATTTTAATTGGGTTTAAGTAAGCACAGCAAACAAACGTAATGATTTTAATTATTTCATGAAAGGTCATTGTCATTATCTCGGCAATAATTATGTACCAGGTGGCTTTTCAATTATTTGCTTTGGCTTCGCTCTATGTCCAAATGAGCTTCCTTCAAAATGTGCATGGTAGTCTAATCAAGAGTCCTTCATACCTAAGACATGGTCATTCAGTTTGTAGAATCTCACAGCCCAGAAGGAGGCCATTTGGCCCATTATTCTTGTGCTGGCTCTGTGAAAGAGCTATCCAGCTTGTCCCCAACCCCCTCTTGCTCAGTCTCCAGCCCCACCAATATTTCCTTCCTAAGTGCGTATCAATTTCCAGATCACAGTGACCCACTAGGTAAAAGAAAATCTCCTCACCTGACTTCTGGCTCTTTCGCTGTTGTCTTAAATCTATATCAAAGAAAAAATAACAGTACATTACAGGAACAGGCTCTTCAGCCCTCCAAGCCTGCGCCTATCATGTTGTCCTATCTAGACCAATTGCCTGTATCCCTCTATTCCCCTTTGAGAACAGGCCCTCCTGACAGAGGAAATTCTCTATTATAATCGTTAATATTTTTGATCCTCTTTATCAAATCTCTCTTTAACCTTCTCTGCTCCCAGGAGAAAATCACAGCTTCTCCAGTCCCTTCAGGTAACTGATGTTGCTTGAACCTTGTATTATTTGACTAGAACTCCCTCTGCATCCTCTTTTCAAGGCCTGGATTTTCTTTCTAAAGTGCAGTGCCCAGAATTGGACAGAATACTCTCACTGGGGTCTAAGTAGTGATATCTGAATGCCTTTACCAACTTGGCCTGTTCCCTCAAAAATGTGTGCATGTGAACCCCTGCCCCAGGCCTGCCTATTCCTCAGCCCCCTTTCAAATTGTCCTTTTGTTCAATGTTGCCTCCCATTCTCCCCACCAGTGTTTGTTATCACATAGTTAAGTAGAAAAAAGGAATGGAAGAAAAACACAATTGTTTGGCAGTATAGACCTTGAGTAATGCTGAAAATGTGAGAACTCCAAATTTCAAGCAATCAGAATGCACGGTGGCACAGTGGTTAGCATTGCTGCCTTACAGTGCCAGGAACCCGGGTTCGATTCCCGGCTTGGGTCATTGTCTGTATGGAGTCTGCATGTTCTCCCCGTGTCTGTGTGGGTTTCCATCAGGTGCTCCAGTTTCCTCCCACAGTCAGAAAGACGTGTCCAGTGGATTGGCCATGCTGAATTCTCCCTCAGTTGCAGTTATACAGCTCTTTCGCACCCCAAAAACATCGCAAAGTACTTCTGAAGTGTAGTCACTGCTGTGACGGGGGAAATGTGGTGGGCAATTTGCTCACAGCATTACTACACAAACAACAATGAAATAATGGCCGGTTTCTCTGTTTCTGTGATGTTAGTGAAAGATAACCTCACAGACACGGAGGGGAGGTGATGGCCTTGTGATATTATCACTCAACTATTAATCTAGAAACTCACCTAATGTTCTGGGGATCTGGGCTTGAATCCTGCCATGGCAGATGGTGGAATTTGAATTCAATAAAAAATATCTGGAATTAAGAATCTACTGATGACCATGAAACCTCACAGCACCAAGGACCCGAGTTCAATTCAGGCCATGGGTGTGTGGAGCCTAGCATGTTCTCCCCCTATCTGTGTGGGTTTCCTCCAGGTACTCCAATATTGTCCTGCAGTCCAAAACATGTGCTGGTTCGGTAGATTGGCCATGTTGAATTCTCCCTCAGTGCACCTGAACAGGCGCCAGAGTGTGGCAACTAGGGGATTTTCACAGTAACTTCATCGCAGTGTTGATGTAAGCCAACTTGTGACACTAATAAATAAACTTTAAAACTTTAAACTTTGTTATAATCATTTGAAATTTGGTGTTCTTGCATTTGTCCTGATTAATGCAAGATGAAAAGTTTTGACAACACATCTCTTTTTAGCAATGTTGAAGAAGAAAGGGGAGAAATAAAACTTTGGAGGTGGTTGCAGCAGAGGATCTAGGAGTCATGGAATGGAATTGCTATTGCGCCATCGCTGTAGGAAGGTTGAAATTACAGCATGACATGTTTACATAGACAATTTATATTATAAATGTGGACATAGCAAATTACTATCAGATAGATCAGCACAACAAGTGTGACAACAGTGAGAATAGGAATGTGTAAGCTTTTTAACTGTAACTGAAACAGTTCAAAGTGCTTCACAATAGGTTAATATTTAATGTTAATAATTAAGAAAGTCCACCAATGTCTCTACTTTCTCAGAAGACCAAGGAAATTTGGTATGTCAGCTAACCACTGTGCCACCACGCTGTCCTCTTCAGGCTTCACTCTTGTCTTTTGCTTTCTATTGCCCTGTGGCTTGTGCATCAGTGTTGAGTTTGTTGTTCAACTTAGAATTGCCAGTTAAAATGGCATTCTGGTTTCTAGATGCCCAAATCACTAACAGCCTGTCCTAGCCCCTCCATGCCAATGCTTTAGTTAAGAAAGCCCACCAATGTCTTGACTTTCTCAGAAGACTAAGGAAATTTGGCATGTCAGCCAAGACTCTCACCAACTTTACAGATGCACCATAGCAAGCATTCTTTCTGGTTGTATCACTGCTTGGTATGGGCTCCTACTCTACCCAAGGCTGCAAGAAACTACAAAAGGTTGTAAACGGAGCCCAGTCCATTACAGAAACCAGCCTCCCATTCATTGACTCGGTCTACACTTCCCACTGCCTCAGAAAAGCATCCAGCATAATCAAGGATCCCACGCACCCTGGATATCCTCTCTTCCACCTTCTTCTGTTCGGACAAAGCCTGAGCTCACATACCTACTGATTCAAGAATAGCTTCTTCCCTGCTGTCATCAGATTTTTGAATGGACCTACCTTGCATTAAGTTGACCTTTCTCTACATCCTAGCTATGACTGTAACACTAAATTCTGCAGTCTCTCCTTTCCTTCTCTATGAACAGTATGCTTTGTATTGCACGCAAGGAACAATACTTTTCACTGTATACTAACACATATGACAATAATAAATCAAATCAAACCAAGTGTTTGAATACATTAAATGTTGGCGTGCGGGCAAATAAACAACCATTTGATACCAGCAAAGTCACATACTCAGCAATACTTTTGCTGGTATTGGTTGAGGAAGGATTGCTGGCCACAGGAACTGGAGAATACTCAGCTGAACAAACAGATAGATTGAGAACCAGTTAAATTAATCTATTACAAATAAGTTGCATTTTGTATTAGCTTTGTAGTTAAAAGCACTATACTGTAAATCTGGTAAAGGCAGCTGACAGATGATGTCTGTGTACTGGTCAGTAAGCCTTTCATTAATCTGTGAAGTCACCTTGGATAGTTCTAGTTTCTTCGGGGGCTGAATTTAATAAGGTGCTCTGGTCATTCCCACACCTACACATCCTCCCTCAGATAAAAGACTGGGGAGAGATTGCCCACTTTCTCAAAAGATGCCCTGCAGCAGTTTACCGCATTAGGGAACTGCTATCCAATCTGAAAGAGACAGCACAACTAATTGCATGAAGCCAGGGACATAAGGATTGTCTCAAGTAGCAGTGCGGAGGATGTGAAACTAGTTAGCTTGAAAGGTCAGTACAGAAAGGGAAGGATGGAGAAATGCCACAAGGAGAACAAATAATTGCTACTGTAAGGCGGAGATGAGAACAGCTGGAAATCTTTGTATTTACCATTTTAATCCAGCGCCTTGCTCCCATGCCCACATGTCCGTCCTTGTCCAACACAAGCTGGAGGGGCAGCATCTCATCTTCTAACTGGGCACCTCAATGTTGTACTCAATGTTGAGTACAACAGTGTTGGATTGTGATCTTTCTCCTCCACCTTAACCCCACCTATTTTTAAAAAAATTCCATACTTTTATTGTCTCAATGCAAACCTGTCCCCTCCTCCTCTTATACCAGGCCTTAGGAACGGCAGTGACGTAGTGGTATTGTCACTGGAATAGCAGTCCACTGCAGGCTACTCACCTGATAAAGGAGCAGCACTCCGAAAGCTCGTGATTCCAAATAAACTTACACACAGCCCATTGACTTAGAGATGAGGGCACTACCATGGAGTTAGAATCATAGAATCCTACAGTGCAGAATGAGGCCCTTCGGCCCATCAAGTCTGCACCGACCACAATCCCACCCAGGCCCTACCCTCATATCCCCACACATTATACCCACTAATCCCTCTGACCTACGCATCCCTGGATACTAAGGGGCAATCTCTTAGCATAGCCAATCAACCTAACCTGCACATCTTTGGACTGTGGGAGGAAACCAGAGCACCTGGAGGAAACCCACGCAGACACGAGGAGAACGTGCAAACTCCACACAGACAGTGACCCGAGCCAGGAATCGAACCCAGGACCCTGGAGCTGTGAAGCAGCTGTGCTAACCACTGTGCTACCGTGCCGCCCCAAGTCCAACCTGTTGGACTTTAGCCCAGTGTTGTGAGACTGCTTACTGTGCCCAACCCAGTCCAACGCCGGCATCTCCACATGATTGCAAAACAAAGGTACAGCTTGTTCAAGGACTGCCTGAGGAATGAGGCAGTTGGCCTCAAGGGGGGTTTGGCAATAGGGGGTGAAAGGAAGGAGGGTGATGGAGAATGAGATGAAATGAAGTAAAATAAATGGAAATGGGGTGAAGGTGGAGGAGAGAGTTCACTGTCTGAAGCTGTTGAAGACAATGTTCAGTCTGGAAAGCTGTAAAGGGCCCATTCGGAAGATGAGTTCCTCCAGTTGGTGTTGGGGTTCACTGGAACATTACAAAAGGCCAAAGGTGGATATGTGGATGGGGGGGGGGGGGGCGGGTGATGTTAAAGTGGCAAGCGACAGGAAAGTCTGGGTCCTGCTTGTGGACAGACCAAAGGTGTTCTGCTAAGTTGTTACCCAGTCTGTGTTGGTCTCTCCAACGTACACTAGACTGCATTGGGAGCAGCAAATATAGGCCTGATTGAACGAGGTGAAGCGCTGCACCACCTGAAAGGGGTGTTTAGGATCTGGGACGGTGAGCAGGAGGAGGTAAAGGGGCAAGTATTGCACCTTCTGTGATTGTATGGAAAGGTGCCATGGGCAGGGGATGAGGTGCTGGGTGTGATGGAGGAGTGGACCCGGGTGTTCCAGAGAGAACGGTCTCTGTGGAATGCTGACAGAGGGGTCTGAGGGGGAGATGTGTTGAGTGGTGGCATTGGGCTGGTGTTGGCAGAAATGATGATCCTTTGAGTGCGGAGGATGAAAAGTGAGGATAAGGGGAACCACATCTACAGCCACAGCAATGGGGTTGACTCTCAACTGCCCTCCAAGGGCAACTAGGGATGGACAATAAATGCTGGCCAACCAGCGAATGAATTAAATAAAATACTGGCCGAACCAACGACACTCAAATCCCAGGAATGTAAAAGCAGGAGGCAAATCGTTCCCCGATACCCAACACCATCAAACCAATTGGGGCAGGAGATTTTAATCTTTAGAAGAGTGCAGGCACTGAGCAGAGTGCAACAGTATCACAGTGATAATATTCATACCGTGAACTTTTTTAGGCAGTGTTGATCTTACCAAAGAAGTCCAAAGGTGTGCGGATGAGGTCGATTGGCCATGCTAAACTGTCCCTTCGTGCCCCAGAATGTTTAGGTCAGAGGGATTAGTGGGGTAACTATGTGGGGTTGCAGGAATAGAGCCTGGGTGGGATCATTGTTGTTGCAAACTCGATGGGCTGAATGGCCTCCTTCTGCACTGTATGGATTCTATGATTTTGGTGATTTCGACCTTGCAAAGCATTCAAAAAGCCAATGACAGTCAGTTCCAACCTAACAGTCATGGGGAGATTGTTTTTCACCCATAAAACCTTCACTGGGTGAAAACATTTGAGTCGTTGAGTTCCCACAAACCTCAAGTGAGTTTCTCCAAAACCATAAGCATCAAGGTGGGTTGGAAATCCCAGCTGATTCTCCCATAGAAATAGTGCTTCCACATCCTCTAGATGGCTATAAAGCAAACCAGTTGCCCCACCTTCGCAACTGGGATAAAGTATACGCATAATATTAAGATAAATCAAATTGAGGTATACAAGACGATAAAAGGTGTGGATAAAGTAGAGGTGGAGCGGATACTTGCTCTTGTAGGGCATCCTAGGATGAGAGGTCATAGTCTGTGGATAAGAGGTAGCAAATTTAAATCCCTAAGGATTGTGAATCTGTGGAATTCGCTCCCCCGAAGTGCGATGGATGCTGGGGCAGTGAGTAAATTTAAGGAGTTAGAGAGATTTTTAATTGTTAATGGGTTGAAGGGTTATGGGGAGAAGGCAAGAAAATGGGGATGAGGAGCATATTAGCCACGATCGAATGGCAGAGTGGACTCAATGGGCCGAATGGCCTAATTCTGCTCCTATATCTTATGAACTTATGAATTTCAATGCAGTCAGTGACATGAATTTGGATTTATGTGACGACTTTCACAATGTTTCAAGCGATTTGCAGCCACTCCATTACTTTTGGACAGCTGACTTATTGTGTAGCTATTGATTGTCTAGCTTGCAGCATTTTAAATGGAGCAGGGGTGTTCTACCCAGTGCCTTGGTCGATATTTATCACTCAGTAATACATTAACTGATCATTATCACATTGCTGTTGGTGGGAACTTGCTCTGTGCAAATTGACTGCCCCATTTCTTACATTATATCATGAGTAAATGCCCAAAAGTACTTAGTGAAATACTAAGGGACATTCAGTGGTCATAAAAGATGTTGGTTCTTCTCTTCATGGGAGCAGAGAATTGAGATGGGAATAAATTGGACACTCATCCAAAATGTACCCCTTCTCTCCCTTAATATCAGGGCATACATTATTAGCCTTATAGGAATGAGAGAGCAGGGCATGTTAGAATGTGAGAGATTCGAGGGAGGGGAATGGGGGAGAAGGTATGGCAAAGGAAGAATGAGGGAGCAAACAAGAGGATGTGAGCACTGAGTGAAGTGAAGAGAGGGGGAAAGAAAGGTGGAAAATACAAGGAGTGTGAGAGGAGAGAAGCTGAGACAGCTTTGAGGGAGAGTGATTTGATGGAATGTTACTGTCGTTCATGCCAGCTGGATCCTTCCATCTCACTGCAGCGAATGGAGATTTGGGTGGCCGCCAAATTCTCCAACTTCGCTGCAGTGGGAGCGTGAACAATTGGTAAGATCACACCAATAGAGTGTCACAGCACAAAAGGAGGCCCCTTCAGCCCATTATGTCTGTGCCAGCCATCAAGCACCTATCCTAATCTCATTTCCCAGCACTTGGTCCGAGCCTTGTATGCTTTGACGTTTCAAGAGCTTATCTAAATACTTCTTAAATGTCGTGAGGGTTTCTGCTTCTATCTCCCTTTCAGGCAGTGAGTTCCAGATTCCCACTACCCTCTGGGTGAAAAAGCCTTTCCTCAAATCTCCTCTCAGTCTCCTGCTCCTTGCCTTTTGATTTGATCTGATTTATTGTTAACATACAGCGAAAAATATTGTTTCTTGAACGCTATACAGACAAAACATGCCGTTCATAGAGAAGGAAATGAGAGAGCGCAGGATGTAATGTTACAGTCATAGCTAGGGTGTGGAGAAAGGTCAACTTAATGTGAGGTGGGTCCATTCAAAAGTCTGATGGCAGCAGGGAAGAAGCTGTTCTTCAGTCAGTTGATACGTGACCTCAGACTTTTGTACCTTTTTTACGAAGGAAGAAGGTGGAAGAGAGAATGTCCGGGGTGCGTGGGGTCCTTAATTATGCTGGCTGCTTTGCTGAGGCAGCGGGAAGTGTAGACAGAGTCAATGGATGGGAGGCTGGTTTGCCCAATGGATTGAACCTATGCCCCCTGGTTGTTGCCCCCTGTACCCTTTCATGAAGAGACAGTGGGGAAAGACAAAGAGGCAGAGCCTTATTTTTTATTTCCAGTGAAAATTCTGCTGCCAAATAATAAGTCAATGCTGTTTTTTTTAAAAATGACCACTTAACATTTTTATTTCAGTGTCTTTCTTGGATGCATCAGTGGATTATTTATTAGATTGATCCATGCTGTCTGGTATATCAGTAGCTCACTTACTAGACCGTTCCAGGCTGTCTGTGTGAAATGTGTTGGCAAATTAGAAGTAGACCGAGATTGACGAAAGAAGGAGTGGCTTTGAATAATAAGCGATTGACAGGATCACGACGGATTTTCATTATTAACAGAGAGAGGGAATTCTCCAAAGGATTGCATGCTCATGACCCTGGAAGGTGACTTTCCCCGACCTGCCCCGGAAAGGTTAAGCTACAGTGAATCATGTAAGCGAAGGCAATAAGGCCTGATGAGAATGTTTTTAAAGCTGATGTGAGGGGCGGGCGATGTAGCAGCATGTACAACAGCTTAAGGCTTTACAACCGGGGAGAAAATTAATCACTTTAGGCTTGCCATTATTTCAATATCAAGAGGGCTTGAGCCACGACAGATCAGCCATGATCTTATTGAATGGTGGGGCAGGCTCGAAGGGCTAGATGGCCTACTCCTGCTCCTATTTCTTATGTTCTCATGTTCTTATGTTCGTATATTTCAATAAGGAAAGCAATTTTTAAGAGACAGTTTTCATATGGCATTTATATAAATATATTAATGAAAGGGAGTGACGTCTTGGAAAATTCACTGGTCAAAGAGAATTCAGCAGTAATTTAAACATCCACTCACTTCACTATCATCTGTCCGATTTCTAGATTTCTCAACAGCCACTTTCATAATCTATGAGAGTTCGGAAAAAAGGCCATTCAGTCCTTTGTGTCAGTGCTGGCTCATTGAAAGAGCTATCCATAAAGTCCCACGTAAGACAGCAGCGTGTAAAATTTGGAATACTGTGAGAAACTTTGGGCCCCGTATCTAAGGAAGGATGTGCTGACCTTGGAGAGGGTCCAGAAGAGGTTCACAAGAATACTCTCTCCCACGAGGGAAACATCACCCATTGAGTCAAGTTCCCTCAGTATCTTATGAGCGGGGTTTTATGGCCTCATTCGTCCCAAAACTATAAAATGCCTTTTGATTTGATCTGATTTATTATTGTCACATGTATTAACGTACAGTGAAAAGTATCGTTTCTTGCACGCTATACAGACAAAACATACCGTTCATAGAGAAGGAAACGAGAGAGTGCAGAATGTAGTGTTACGGTCATTGCTGGGTTGCAGAGAAAGATCAACTTATTACGATGTAGGTCCATTCAAAAGTCTGATTGCAGCAGGGAAGAAATGTTCTTGAGTCGGTCAACAGACCTTCCCATGGTCCATTCCTTGCCCTCTCCGATTCTCATGGTGGGCTGGATGGTAAAATTCCAGCCCATAAGTTTTGAGAAGCTCATCTTTCATTTTTCATTTCTTCACTAATTCTCATTCATTTATTCATGCGATGCCTCAAACATAGAATTCTCATCCCCATGTTCAAATATTTCTATATCATTTAATACCTAACTACCTCCAGCCCTCCTCTAAGCTCTGGCTTCTTATGCACCCTTCCATCCCCACTTCCTTCATCCCATTACAGGTATCGGTCATACTTTTGCCAGAATTATCCTTCCGATCTGTATCTTAATCCATCAGGGGTACAGTGGCACAGTGGTTAGCACTGCTGCCTCACAGTGCTAGGGACCTGGGTTCAATTCCCAGCTTGGGTCAGTGTCTGTGCAGAGTCTGCATGTTCTCCCTGTGTCTGCGTGGATTTCCTCTAGGTGTTCCTGTTTCCTCCAACAGCTGTGCTGGTTGGGCGTATTGGCCGTGCTAAATTCTCCCTCGGTGTAGCCGAACAGGCGCTGGAGTGTGGCAACTAGGGGATTTTCACAGTAACTTCATTGTTAGCTATTGTGCAGTGCTAATATAAGCCTACTTGTGACACTAATAAATAAAAATAAAACCCCTTGCCTAATCTCAACCCTTTATGACTCTCAATTATATCAGTGCTATAGTGAAATTCTACCTTGCACATTTAGCTTTCTGTCAGTGGAACGTATTAAAAAATTCTTGTTTTAATTTTCCCTCATGCTTGGTGGAAGTTAATATTGAATTATCAGCCAGTATTATGCTGTCTTTCCCACACTACATGAAAGTTGGATAAACCAATTGTGAGAATGAAGTCAAATTGCTTCATGCAACAGAGATCACACAACTCATTTTGTCAGCAATCTGGTCGAGTTATGCAGACTAAAACCACTGAAATAACTGCTTCCTTGGTGCCACTATTCAGCATCATTTACCTTAATTACTTTACGGGAACAGAGCAACTCCTGGTTTTACTGAAAAGCAGGCTGAGAGTCCAAGGTTGTTAATCCTAATTATGTAACATTTGAAAATGCGGCAGATTAATGAAGTTTTGTAGGGAACTGGGTGACTCATAATATTAAAGTTCAATTTCCAACCAATTTCTTATCCATTCTGTTATCCTAATGCTTGCTGATAACGTAAGGGCCAAGAAGCAAAATGTCTTGAAACATTTTTTGTATTTCAAAACTTTAGGGATCTCAGGTTAGGCGCATGGTGGATTAAATGGAAGTGCCTTTAACTTTATTACTTAGAACATAGAACATTACAGCGTAGTACAGGCCCTTCGGCCCTCGATGTTGCGCCAACCAGTGGAACAAATCTAATGACCCTCTAACCTAAACTATTCCAATGTTATCCATTGGAATAATGGCATAATTGGAATAATAAAAAACTTGGTGGTTTTTCAGAACACTATTCTGGGGGCAGCTGCTCCACTCAAACTACAGGTATTGAAAAACATCCTTCATATTCCTGCTTTACACCTACTCGACTCCTGAGACAACCTCTCCAGTTCACAACTCAATCACAACAGGTGGACAACGGAAGCTGTTTAGATCTTGATTCTTTGTCCCATGGACTTCAACCTCCCTGGGCCTATCCTCTTTTCACTCCCTGGTTTCTGGAATGTTCCATTCTTTAGTTTCTGGGACTTACTTTTTGCCTCCCGACTTTATTGCCCTACCTCTAGTTTCAGCATCTGTGAAAAACCTTCTTGTTCTGGGTTACCTGGTTCCAGACTAAATAACTGCTTTACTTTTAAGTGTGAGCCTCTGGTTGCTAAGCAACAGCTGAATTTATTTTTGCCCCTGTAATTGCTTTAATATCATAAAACCTTAATTTCAATGCAGGCAATGTTGAAAGTGAAACTAAAACCATAAGCTTACCAGCACCTGTGTTTAACATAAAGTTAATGTTTTAATCCTTAATAGAGAAACACAAATTAGGTATAAATTTTAACTTACACTTTATTCCTAATACCCACAAATAAATATAAATTGTTCAAACTATTTCTAACAAAATATTTTGGGCTGTCCCCAAAGCATCTCTGAAGAAGTCAAACATTCCCACTGACTCATGGGAGACCCTGGCTTGCTGTCAATCAAAACGGAAGAGGCTTATTCAGAAAGGAGCAAAGTCCATCAAAAGATTTTGTCAGGAGTGTGCAGAAGCGAAGTGGAAGGAGTGCCCAAACCTCCGAACCTCCCATCCACCCGTCCCTTTAGGCATCTCCTGACCCCACCCCCCCATGTCGAAATTTGTAGGTCGCACAGTTGAATTGCCTTTTCACAACCCATCAAACTCGAGTGGAAGCAAATCACCCTCCATCCCGAGGGACTGCCCAAGGGAAACACTCGAAAGAAGCTCACAGCTGTAGGGGATATCTTATTGTTGTGGAAAGTGCTATCTTAAAGTCATAGAGGTTTACAGCATAGAAACAGGCCCTTCGGCCCAACTTGTCCATGCCACACTTTTTTTGAACTAGGAAGCTAGTCCCAATTGCCCACATTTGGCCCATTTCCCTCTAAATCCACCTTCCCCATGTAACTGTCTAAAGGCTTTTTAAAAGATAAAATTGTACCCACCTCTACTACTACCTCTGGCAGCTTGTTCCAGACACTCACCATCCTCTGTATGAAAAAATTGCCACTCTGGACCTTTTTGTGTCTGCTCCCTCTCAGTGGAGGATCTTTAAGGAGATCTTTCTTGGTGCTCAGCGGAAATTTATTCCGATGGTCAAAAAGGACCGTAGGAGGAGAGGTAATAAGCCGTGGATAACGAAGGAGGTGAAGGAAAGTGTTAAATTAAAAGCGGAGGCGTTTAGAGTAGCTAAGAGTAGTGGGCGAGAAGAGGATTGGGAGAGGTTTAAATGTCAACAAAGATTGACAAAGAAGTTGATAAAGAAGGGTAGGAGAAACTATGAAGCTGGGCTAGCGCTTAATAGAAAAAAGGATAGCAAGAGTTTTTATAAATATATAAAAAGGAAGAGGCTGGCTAGGGTGAACGTTGGTCCCTTAGAGGATGAGAAGGAGGACATAGTGGTAGGGGATGGGGATATGGCTGAGGTCTTGAATAACTTTTTTGTTTCTGTCTTCACGGAGGAGGACGTGAATAATTTGCCAGGTGTTAGAGATGGAAAGGTGGTAGGACTGGAGGGTCTTAATGACAATATTGTTACTAGAGAGGCGGTGCTCGACAGACTGGAGGGGCTGATTGTGGACAAGTCGCCAGGACCGGATGGAATGCATCCGAGGGTTCTGAAAGCAATGGCGGAGGTGATAGTGGATGCCTTGGTGGTTATTTTCCAGACGTCGCTGGATTCCGGGGAAGTGCCGGAAGATTGGAAAACGGCTAATGTTACGCCGTTGTTTAAGAAGGGTGCCACGCAAAAGGCGGGGAATTATAGGCCGGTTAGCTTAACGTCTGTTCTAGGTAAAATGTTAGAATCCGTCATCAAGGAGGAAATAGTGAGGCATCTTGAGAGAAAGTGCTTGATATAGCAGACGCAGCACGGTTTCGTTAAAGGGAAGTCGTGTCTGACAAATTTACTGGAGTTCTATGAGGATGTGTCTAGGGCGGTGGATAGAGGAGAGCCGGTGGATGTGGTCTTTCTTGATTTTCAGAAGGCGTTTGACAAGGTACCTCACAAGAGGTTATTGCAGAATGTCAGGGGACATGGAGTTGGGGGTAGGGTGTTAGCGTGGATAGAGGATTGGTTGTCAAATAGGAGGCAGAGAGTGGGGGTCAACGGGTGCTATTCGGATTGGCGGATGGTGACTAGTGGAGTGCCCCAGGGGTCGGTGCTGGGGCCTCAGCTTTTTACCATTTATATAGATGATCTGGAGGAGGGAACCGAGTGCAGGGTGTCGAAATTTGCTGATGACACCAAGATTGGTGGAACGGCAAATTGTGCGGAGGGTGTGGAGAGTCTGCAGAAGGATCTAGATAGGCTGGGCGAATGGGCCAGGAAATGGCAAATGGAATTTAATGTTGGCAAGTGCGAGGTAGTCCACTTTGGTAGGAATAATAGTAGGAAGGACTATTATTTAAGTGGCGAAAAACTGCAGCAGGCGACGGTGCAGAGGGACCTCGGGGTCCTTGTGCATGAGTCGCAAAAACCCAGCTTGCAGGTGCAGCAGGTGGTCAGGAAGGCGAATGGGATGCTGGCCTTCATAGCGAGGGGGATTGAATATGAAAGTAGGGAGGCCTTGCTGCGGCTGTATAGGGCATTGGTGAGGCCGCACCTGGAGTACTGTGTGCAGTTTTGGGCACCGTGCTTATGCAAGGATATCTTGGCCTTGGAGGGAGTGCAGAGGAGGTTTACTAGGCTGATACCGGAGTTGAGGGGGTTGAGCTACGAGGAGAGGCTGAATAAATTAGGCTTGTACTCGTTAGAGTTTAGAAGAATGAGGGAAGATCTCATTGAGACGTATAAGATGATGAATGGGATGGATAGGATAGAGGTGGAGAGACTCTTCCCGCTCAGAAAGGATAGTAGGACTAGGGGGCACAGCCTCAAGATAAAGGGGGGGCAGTTTAGAACGGAGTTGAGGAGGAACTTCTTCACTCAAAGGGTGGTGAATCTCTGGAATTCTCTGCCCGTTGAATTGGTGGAGGCTACCTCGCTAAATATTTTTAAGACGAGGGTTGATGGGTTTCTGATAAGAGAGGGGATTAAGGGTTATGGGGAGAGGGCGGGAATGTGGAACTGAGCCACGACAGATCAGCCATGATCTTATTGAATGGCGGGGCAGGCTCGAAGGGCCAGATGGCCTACTCCTGCTCCTATTTCTTATGTTCTTATGTTCTCACTTTAAATCTATGCCCTCTAGTTTTAGGCTCCCCTACATTTGGGAAAAGATGTTGACTATCTCACTGATTTATGCCCCTCATTATTTTATAGACCTGTATAAGATCACCCTCAGTCTCCTATGCTCCAGGGAAAAGAGTTGCAGTCTACCCAGTCTCTCCTTATAACTCAAACCATCAGCCCCAGCAGCATCCTAGTAAATTTTTTCTGCTATATAAATGCAAATCCAACTTTTCATTCCCCAAGGCATATGGGGATGGGAAATAAGTGTGGGCCTGGCCTCTTTGCTTCAAAGGTTTTAAAAAATCCAGTCCCTCTACCCTCAGAAGTGAAAACCCATTGCAATAGACCTTACCATCAAATACCTGTTCTGATAGCTAATTGTGAAGAATTATGCCTCAGTTCCAGTGTAGACTGAGTGTTGCTACAAATTAGTGCAGGACTGGGGGAAAGTCATTTTGAACTGGTAACTGATGCTCAATAAAGAGATGAAACTACTATCTGAACTGCTTGGCTGGATTCAGAGTCAGGTTGCGATAGTGAAAGAATGAAACACTGTGTTATACCACCATCGAGGCTGATATTTTATTGCAGCACTGAGCGAGAGCCACACTGCTGTCTCTTTTGAATCAAATGTTAAACCAAAGCTCTTTCCTGTGGATGTAAAACATCTAATAAAATATCTATTTGTAGAAGAGTGTGGGAGCTCTCCTTTCTGCCCCCGTCATTATTTATACTTCAACTAATATCACTAATCAAATCATAGAATCTCTACAGTGCAGAAGGAGGCCACTCAGCCCATCGAGTCTGCATCGACAACAATCCCACCCAGGCCCTATTCCCATAACCCCATATATTTAACCTGCTAATCCTCCTGACACTAAAGGGCAATTTAGCATTGCCAATCAAACTAACCTGCACATCTTTGGACTGTGGGAGGAAACTGGAGCGCTCGGAGGAAACCCACACTGACATGGGGAGATTGTACAGATCCGCACAGACAGTGGCCCATGCCAGGAATTGAACCGGTCCCAGGCGCTGTGAGACAGCAGTTAGCTCAATTCTCTTTGTGCCATCTTTCTAATCATAAATTGACTGCCACATTTTCCTACAGCACAACAGTGACTACACTTTGCAATTCACTGGCTTTGAAGTGCTTTGGGACACCTCAAAGACTGCAGTTTAAACACAACTTTGGACATAGGAGGTAAGGTTATAGAATCATTCCAATGCAGAACAAGGCCATTTGGCCCAGAAGAGTCTGCATCAACCACAATCCCACCCTGGCCCTATTCCTGTAACCCCACATATTTACCCTGTTAATCTCCTGAAGCTAGGGTCAATTTAGATGGCCAATCAACCTAACCCGCTGATCTTTGGAGAGTGGGAGGAAACTGGAGCGAATGGAGGAAACCCACACAGACACGGGGAGAATGTAGAAATTTCACACAGACAGTGACCCAAGGTTGGAATTGAATTTGGGTCCTTGGTGCTGTGAGGCAGCAGTGCTAACCAGTGTGCCATCCCACAGTGGCACAATGGTTGGCACTGCTGCCTTCCAATCTCCCACCCAAGTACAATTAAGTTGTGAAAACAAAAATTTTGTTTTGATTTGATTTGATTTGATTTATTATTGTCACATGTGTTGGCATACAGTGAAAAGTGTTGTTTCCACACAGACAAAACATACCGCTCATAGAGCAGGAAAGGAGAGAGTGCAGAATGTAGTGCTACAGTCATAGTTAGGGTGGAGAGAAAGATCAACTTAATGCAAGGTAAGTCCATTCAAAAGTCTGATGACAGCAGGGAAGAAGCTGTTCTTGAGTCGGCTGGTACGTGACCTCAGACTTTTGTATCTTTTTCCCGATGGAAGAAGGTGGAAGAGAGAATGTCCGGGGTGCGTGGGGTCCTTAATTGTGCCGGCTGCTTTGTCGAGGTGGCGATAAGTGTAGACAGATTCAATGGATGGGAGGCTGGTTTGGACATGCTTTCAAGTCCCGTTATCAGTCCAGTATCAGGAAAAGTGAAGGGAAATGGGTGACTTATTTTGAATGCAAAGGATGGATTACAAGTGGTTTCCGCATCTCAGACTACTGCACAGACAGTAAATTGCTTTGAAGTACAATGCTATTATCAAAATGGGTAATCTTATACAGTTCCAGTCATCATGTCATTATCACAAATGAGAAACTGAAGTGGTGTTAAGTATTGACCCCTGCGGGGCATCATCCCATCAGTCTGAAATCACATTTCTTATAAATGCTCTCAGTTTCCTATTGTTTAATCAGTTGTCTAGCCCACTTCTTCTTCCATCTTAGATCCCCCTAACATTTAATTTAATTAGCAGTCTCTCGTGTAGAAAAGTGTGACAGTATTCAGTGTGACCAAGTAAATTATATTGATGACTTTGTCCATTTTATCTATAATACCTTCAGTGATGCTGAAGAGATTACATCCTCAACCATTCAGCCACTTTGAATAGCTTGTTTACCTTTTATTCATCAGAGAAGGACACAAGTTTCTACAGCACTACCAACTCAAGGACATTCCATTGGAGGAGGTTCCTTTGGTTTCCTCCCACAGTACAAAGATACGTGGGTTAGGTGGATTGGCCTCTTAGTGTCAGAGGGACTAGCTCGTGGTAAACTCATGGGCTATGGGGATAGGGGTCAGGACATAGAACCCTGTAGTGCAGAAAGAGGCCCTTCGGCCCATCGGATCTGCACTGAACACAATCCCACCCAGGCCCATATCCCTACATATTATACCCACTAGTCCCTCTAACCTACACATCCCTGGACACTAAGGGGCAATTTCTTAGCATGGCCAATCAACCTAACCCGCACACCTTTGGACTGTGGGAGGAAACCGGAGTACCTGGAGGAAACCCACGCAGACACGAGGAGAATGTGCAAACTCCACACAGACAGTGACCCGAGCCAGGAATCGAACCCAGGGCCCTGGAGCTGTGAAGCAGCAGTGCTAACCACTGTGCTACCGTGCCGCCACTGCAGACTTGATGGGCCAAATGGCCTTCTTCTGCACTGTAGGATCCTATAGCATAAAGAACCACGATCTCAGCAGTGATCAATGACAACCTTTCTCAGACAGGATGGAGAATGCTCAAACTAGTGTTGTTTCTATCTGTGCATGGGATGTGGGCATTGCTGGCTGTCCTATCATTTATAACCCATCCACGAGGCCATTAAAGAGAGGCAAGCACATTGCTGTGGATCTGGGGTCACACGTACATAGACCAGACCAGGTAAGGATGTCAGATCTCTTTCCCTAAAGGACACTGGTGAACCAGATGAGTTTTCACTACAATCGGAAATGGTCACCATTTAATTCCAGACTTTTATTGAATTCAAATTTCCTCCATCTGCCATCGTGGGATTCTAACCCAGAGCATTACCCTGGGCCCCTAGTTTATTAGTCCAGTGACAATACCACTATGCCACTAGAGAACAGATACTGTGTCTACCTGAAGATGAGAAATGACCTGAAGTGTATTTGTAGCCATTAATCCCCATCGACTTTGGAGTGATGTGAGAGACACCTCCACCCAGCTTCTCTGAAAGCCATTAAGTAGGCAGCCAAACAAGACATCTTATTATAAATGTTTCCAGTCATACGGATGAATAATTTCCATATTCGTGGCAGGCAGACATCTACGTGAAGTAAAGTGTTGATTTTTCCTCCTGTAATTTTAAAGAAACAAATAAATCTCTGCATGAAACTTAGGGAAATTATCACTGTTGTTATTGTTTGTCTGCTTTTGTTCATATTAAAGGCCAAGAAATAATTAAAAATTATATTAATTTCCCCTCTAACTTCTATTAACGAGTGGGTTTCGTAGAATCCCTACAACGCAGAAGGAGACTATTCCGCCCACCTAGTCTGCTCCGACCACAATCCCACCCATGCCCTATTCCGGTAACCCCACTATTTTCCCCATTAATCCCCCTGGGTCAATTTAGCATGGCCAATCAACTAAACCCATACATCTCTGGACTGTGGAAGGAAACTGGAGCACCCAGAGGAAACCCACGCAGATACAGGAAAAATGTGCAAACTCCACGCAGACAGTGACCCGAGGCCAGAATTGAACCCAGGTCCCTGGCACTGTGAAACTGCAGTACTGTGCCATCACAACATTTAAGCTGACAACTTTTATCTAGACCCTTCCTTTACATTTTGACAACGATACACTCCTTTTAGAATTTCCTGCATATATAAACTTGATTTTGACATCCGTCTCAAAGAATTACATCTACTGGCGTCATTTGTAATGTGTTGCGAAATATAAATAAAATGAAAAGAAATGGCAAAATTTCCAAGTGCAATTTTTCATCTGTCACATCTTGTACTTGTTAAATAAATAGCTTGTCTGAAATTAATAACCTTCATTATTTCTTGCAGCTAAGATAGTTCACAGAGAGCTGGAAAATTAAAGCTTGGCTTTGTACATATGCCCTGCCAATGTCTTCCCATCAAATTCTGGCAAGATTAGGAGGAAACCAGGATTGGGAATTTCAATTCTGAAGCACTTTGGGAACTCTGGAAGTTACAGAAACGAAGTCCACTCAAGCTGGATTTGGAAATTGAAGATTAGCCATGGTTGTGCTAAAGAGTGGAGCTGGTTTGGTGGACAATAGTCCACAGCATTGCTCCACATCTGTCCCTTGTGTTCTTGTGTTCTGGTGAATGCTTGCACTCACTGATCATCCCCAGCACTGGGCTGACCCTTCTGAGTAGTTCAATAACACAGGAAGAGCATGCGGGGGAAGAGGGCTGCTCGGAAATTACAGTGCAGAGTTCAAGGAAGCAAGAGTGCTGGAGACGGCAGGGACAGATTAGGGAACAGCAGGTTAATTGGAAAGTGTGAATTGAGTGAGCGAAAGAAAGAAGTTGCATTTATCTGCCACCTTTCACATCCTTGGGAATATTCAAAGGTTTCAATAGTTGCTGAAACGTTGTGGCTTCCATGAACCATATGATCCCACAGTGCAGGAGGAGGCTATTGAGTCTGTGCTGATTCTCCAAAAGAGGCCCTTTCCACTGCTCTGTCCCCATAATCTCATGCATTTAGCATGGTCAATCCACCTAACCTGCACATCTTTGGAGTGTGGGAGGAAACCAGAGCACCCGGAGGAAACCCATGCAGACACAGGGAGAATGTGCAGACTCCAAACACACAGTGGCCCAAGGCCAGGATTGAACCCGGGTTCCTGGCGCTGTGTGCTAACCAATGTGTCACCATGCCGGCCAATAGGCCAGGGGCTCCATTTAATATCCCACCCAGAAGACAGCATTTTTGGCAGTGCAACACTCCCTCATTATTGCCCTTGATATTTGTGAACTGGGATTTAAGCACACCACCTTCTGAGGCAGACGTGAGGATGCCAACCATTAAGTTACACCAAATTGCAGGCAGTCCCATAAAGTGAAATATACTAATAGCCAAATAGATTGTTCCAGTGAAGCTGGTTGCCCAGTTCCATTTTGAGATATTGCTCAGATTCTTTCACCTTCACCTGAGGGGGTTTAATCTCCTTTCTCAAAAAGCCCGAAAGGATTTAAGCTTTTGCCCAATAATGCAGCATACCCGCCGATCTCATTGACTAGATATTGGGCTGAAGCCTCAAGAGTAGGACTTGAACTCACAACCTCCTAACTCAGAGCTGCAAAGTGCTACCTCTTCAACCGCAGATCCACAACTAATGTTAATCAATCTTAACTAAATTAGTTAAATCACGAGCAATGCGCTGATGATCTCATGGGACAGATACCCACAAGTCAGGCTGCTTGAACCATCCCAGTTACATTGCGTCAGTCACATGCCACCCTCGCTGTAAGTCAATTGTACGTGGCGAACACTCTATGATAACGCGTGCGTTAATGGATAATCTCCATTTTAAAGAACATAAGAAATATGAGCAGGAGTAGGCCATCTAGCCCTTCGAGCCTGCCCCGCCATTCAATAAGATCACGGCTGATCTGAAGTGGATCAGTTCCACTTTCCTGCTTTCTCCCCATAACCCTTAATTCCCTTGTCTATCAGAAACCTATCTACCCGTGACTTAAATATATTCAGCGAGGTAGCCCCACCACTTCAACAGGCAGAGAATTCCAGAGATTCACCACCCTTTGAGTGAAGAAGTTCCTCCTCAACTCCGATCTAAACTGCGCCCCCCCCCTTATCCTGAGTCTGTGCCCTCTAGTCCTGCTGTCCTTTCTAAGCGGGAAGAATCTCTCTACCTCTACGCTATCTATCCCCTTCATTATCTTATACGTCTCTATAAGATCCCCCTATAAGATGATAAAGGATCATCCCTTTAGCCTGAGTTTGTGCCCCTGGTTCTAGTTTTCCCTAACTAAAGTGGAAACATCATCTCCACGTCCACTCTATCCAGGCCTCACAATGTCCCATAAGTTTCAATAAGATCCCCCCACATCCTTCTGATCTCCAACAAGCACGGACCCAGAGTCCTCAACTGTTCCTCATATGGCAAGCTCTTCATTCCAGGGATCATTGTTCTGGACCTTCTCTGGACCTTTCCAAAGCCAGCACATCTCTGCTTAGATATTGGGGCCCAAAACTGCTCACAATACTCCAAATGGAGTCTGACCAAAGCCTTACATAGCCTCAGAAGTACATCCCTGCTCTTGTATTCTCTTGTGGATCTGTGTGTCTTGTCTTAAAGCTTTAATATGGAGCAGCATTCTGCGTTGCCTTTTCAACACTGCTTACTATTCTATACTGTTGCAAGGTTCCCCTCTCAGCTGCCTCTTAACTACTTGGAAAGCTCGAATTTCTCCTGTTTTTCCTCATAAACTGCATTCTTTTCTACCAAGGATCAACCCAATGGCTCATTTTTCTCTGACTCACTGTCAGAGTTGGAATATCTTACTTGTTCCTTCGGTTCTGATGATAATTGACGGGCCAATTTTACCATGTTTTTATCTCCTCCGGGCACTTTGCTCTGCACCCAGTTCTTCTTCAAGAAAAGATCAGAGAGGGCAGGCTGGAAATGCATGATAGTGGTTACAAGTCAGGCTGCTGATGGCATTGCCAGCACTTTCAACAGGATAATTTTCGCCAAGTGTTTGAAATCCACTAGTGCTTCAGAACATTCACTCCCAGCCTTAGGAAAAATTGCTTCAATTGTTAGTTTGTGTGGGTGTGCAGTTGAATTGCAATCACACATAGACACCGTATATAGCAAAGTAGTCCAAAGATAGCGATCCATGTCACCAGCTTATACATCCACTCTCTCCAGAGCAGATTCAAAGGCAGTATCTCTCATCGAGAAGGAGGTAGTGCCCATAAGAGCAGTGTCGAGGGTTGGGGTGGCCCGCATTTATGGATTATTATTGAGTCATGATGTGGAGATGCTGGCGATAGACTGGGGTAAACACAGTAAGAAGTCTGACAACACCAGGTTAAAGTCCAACCGATTTATTTGACAGTAAACTCACAAGCTTTCGAGATTCCCCTCTTCATCAGGTGAATGGAGAGTTCTGGCCTCAGACAGAGCATATAAAGCACAGACAGTTTACAGATTACTGATTAGAACGCGAATCTTTACACCTAACCTGCTGTTCAAGTCTTAAAGTGGCCGACAATGTGAGTGGAAGGAGAATGGAGCACAGGTTAAAGAGATGTGTATTGTCTCCAGACAGTACAGTAAGTGAGGTTTTACAAACCCAGGCAAGTCAGGGGGGTTACAGATAGTGCGACATGAACCCAAGATCCCTGTTGAGGCCATCCTCATGTGTGCAGAACTTGGCTATCAGTCTCTGTTCAGCGACTCTGCGCTGTCGTGTGTCGTGAAGGCCGCCTTGGAGAATGCTTACCCGAAGGTCAGAGGCTGAATGCCCGTGACCACTGAAGTGTTCGCCAACAGGAAGGGAACAGTCTTGCCTGGTGATTGTCGAGCGATGTTCATTCATCCGTTGTCGTAGCATCTGCATGGTCTCCCCAATGTACCATGCTTTGGGACATCCTTTCTTGCAACGTATTAGGTATCTGTAAACTGTCTGTGCTTTATATGCTCTGTCTGAGGCCAGAACCCTTCATTAACCTGACAAAGAGGGGAACCTCGAAAACTTGTGAGTTTACTATCAAATAAATCGGTTGGATCTAAACCTGGTGTTGTCAGACTTCTTACTGTTATTATTGAGTGACAGTAAATGACCGCAAATGTATATGCAGAAGAAAATAGTGCCAAATGTATGTATATGACCGCACATGTATGAGTGTGTACGTGTATAGGTGTGTGGATGTATGCTCTGCTCAAAATAAAAATTGAACTTTAACTGGATGACATGACACACTTCCCTTCTATTGATGTCAGGCTGCACTCTCTTTAATGTCTCTTGTAATAATGTCCACACTACAAGAACATCATCATACATCTGAGTGCTGACAAAGAACAAGATCTGCATAAAGTTCCCTTTCTCATTCTGCATGTAGAAATCAGCAATACCCCTTTGCTATTATTGCTCCATATCTTGGAGTATCGGAACAGGAATAGGCCATTCAACCTCCTTAAAGCTATTCCACAATTCAATAAACATCTCAGCGATCTCAACTCCATTTACACACCTAGGGCAGTATCAAATAGAGGCAATGGGGGCCTTGCCCACCATCATATTCTGGCCTTGCCTCTTTTCAGCAAGATCTGCCTCACTAACTGCCACTCAAGCTAGCAACGGACCTTCCGCAGGATCTAGGACGCCAGAGCAGGAGTCCCTGGGCCTCCATGAACCTTCCCACCATGGATTTACTCAGGGCAGTATTGAGAAGAGAATGGAGACCCAACCTGCCATTCTCACTCCTGATTAAATACCTTCTCATCTACCAAACCCGCAACTAGTGTGGGCATTAAATTTAATCCCTCAGCTTCAGGGGAAACGATGGTCTGGTGGTATTGTCACTAGGTTATTAATCCAGGAACTCAACTCATGTTTGAGGGATGCAGGTTCGAATCCCACCAAGGCAGGTGGTGGAATTTGAACTCAATAAAAACAAAATCTGGAATTAAGAATCTACTGATGTCCATGAAACTATTGTCAGTTGTTTGAATTGCCCATCTGATTCACTAAAATCTTTTAGGGAAGGAAATCTGCCATCCTAACCTGGTCTATCTGCATGTGACTCCAGATCCACAGCAATGTGGTTGACTCTCAACTGCCCTCCAAGGGGCAACAAAGGATGGGCAATAAATACTAGCCATGTCCCGCTAATGAATAATAAAAAAAACCTTATCCATCTATCTCCCCTGGTCCCAGAGACACCAGTTGTTCCCAAGCCTTTTTCCAGATGTTGCAGATGTTTACTTGATTTGATAAAGTGTTTTCCTTTTATCAGATCCATATGTCACTAAGTCCTGGATTCAAAAAATAATTTCTCTCTCCCTGCTTTATGGAAACTGTTCAACATCTCGATTATGCCATGTCGCTACCTTTCCAATGCAAGAGACTATAATCCAAATTCATCAATCTGTCCTCATCATTTAATGCAAAGTGAGGCGTTCTGAGTATCTGTGTTAATGTGTTCCCTTATTACAGCCACTGCAACTATCAATGCGAGCTTTTCTCACTTGACACTTTGCAATGACAACCACCTTTTAAATTTAATTGATGATCATTTGCTTTGTGCTGGTCACAATGAGGCATGTCAATGTATTCTTTTTTAATCATTTCTCTGCTCAATATCACTCATATGTCACACGCCAGAAGCAAGGGGCAACCCACAGCCCTTCCATAAAGGCTCCCCCGAGAATATGCTTCAGAGTAGGATCTGGAAGATGCAGAAAAGGAAGACGAACTGCAGTTGTGTAGCGCTTTCCACAAGCACTGGACATCGAAAAGCACTTAACAGCCAGTGAAATACTTTATAAAATGTAGTCACTGCTGAAATGCAGAAAGTGGCCCAATTGACCCACAGCAAGCTCAAACAAACAATATTGATTGAGAGAGAAATATTGGCAGGCCACAATGGATAAATGCAAAAGCAAGAAGGCAGATTACTACCTAAATGGTTGTAAATTGGCAGACGGGAGCATGCAGTGGGACCTGGCCGTCCATGTACACCAGTCGCTAAAGGTAAGCACGCAGGTGCAGCAGGTGGCAAAGAAGGCAAATGGTGTGTTGGCCTTCATTGCTTCGAATACAGGAGCAAGAGTTGTGTTGTTGCAATTATACAGGGCCTTGGTGGGGCCACACCTAGAGTATTGTGTGCAGTTTTGGTCTCCTTTTCTGAGGAAGGATGTTCTTGCTCTCGAGGGAGTGTAGTGAAGGGTTACCAGGCTGATTCTGGGGATGACGGGACTGATGTACAAGGAGTGATTGACGAGATTAGAATTGTTTTTGCTGGAGTTCAAATGAACGAAAGGGGATTTCGTAGAGACTTATAAAATTCTAACTGGACTAGACAGGGTAGATGCAGGGAGGATGTTCCCGATGGTGGGGGAGTCTGGAACCATGGGTAACAGCCTGAAGATTCAGGGTAGGCCATTTAGGGTGGAAGTGAGGAGATATTTCTTCATCCAAAGAGTGGTGAGCCTGTGGAATTCATTACCACAAGAAGTTGCTAATGCCAAAACATTGAATGTATCCAAGGTATAGCACTTGGGGCGAATGGGATTAAAGGTTATTGGGAGAAAGCAGGATTAGACTATTGAGTTGGACAATCAGCTATGATTGTGATGAATAGCGGAACAGGCTCGAAGGGCTAAATGACCTCCTCCTGCTTCTATCTTCCATATTTATATGTTTCTATAAGTCCAATATTCTTCCATGAAATAGTGCCATTTCGGTTTCATATCCCATCTAGAAGACAATACCTCCAACTGTGTCGGTGTAGATTTTTGTGCTCAGTCCCATGGGCCTTGATTCCAGACCCCTGTAAATCAGAAACTGCCAACAGAGATACGCCTGACACCAGCTAAATGATGAGGTTGGGGTTAGTAGGGCTGATGTGTTCCCCATGTTATAACTGCCTCCACCCATTGACACTGTCTACGCTTCCCACTGCTTCGGAAAAGCAACCAGCATAAATAAGGGCCCCCATGTACCCCAGACATTCTCTCTTCCATCTTCTTCCTTCAGGAAAAAGATACAAAAGCCGGAGATCACATGCCAACTGACTCAAAAACAACTTCTTCCCTGCTGCCACCAGACTTTTGAATGGACTTAACCTTGCATTGAGTTGATCTTTCTCTACACCCTAGCTGTGACTGTAACACTACATTCTGCTCTCTCTCCTTTCCTTCTGTGAACGGTATGCTTTGTCTGTGTAGCGCGCAAGGAACAATACTATTCACTGTATACAAATATATTTGACAACAATAAATCAAATCAAATTAAACTGGCGGAGTTCTGCTGTTGTAGGTAATGGTCATTGCTGGTCAACGTTGTGAATAACTGTCCCATTCGCTCACACCCACACGTGCATGGCCCCCCCCACTCCCACAACTGCACTCCTCCTGCATCCGACCCACACCCCCCACACCCCTCCCCCGCACTCAAACTCTGACCCCCCCCTCACACTGGCACCTACAATCGTCAACATTCCCACACCCACAACACACCCTCCTTCCCTCACCTCACCCCCAGACACTCCTCCTCCGAAGACTGATGGGATATGCCTCCAAAAGTCTGGAAACGCCTCATGCTTTCCTTTTATTTCATTCTTAAAGTCACAAAGCCAATGTTCAGAATGGCCCGGGCAAACCCAAATCCATTCCTTGTTTTCTCCAAAAACCAAATTCAGAATCCGATTGAATCCAATTGAAAGGCAAACAAGTTGACAAGATAAGGCATTGCATCCCATCCTGGGCTTGATCCAATGTTTGTTCTGAGCCAAAAGGCCAAGAAGGATCAAGAATCTGGGAAGATTTCACCTGATGCCAATGGGAGTGACTTTATAACAAAGATGATTAGGGCAGAATCTTGTCGCCTGTCACAGGGAATCTGCCTCCCCCTCCCCCTTTTACATACCCACTGAGATTGAGTGTTCTGCTCTCCATAACCCTCTGGTCTCACAGCACAGACACTCACATCTTTGGGTTCAATTTTACCATTCTGATTCTAAGTGCAGGATGGACTTGAAACTGGGAGTGTTTCAGGCCCTATTTTTAGACCCGTTCTCAGGTGCCCCCATAAGCAACCTGCCTGAAAAAAATATCAGCGGTTCCGAATCGCACTGCACAAGCCTGTGGATGAGGCCGAATGCACCCAAAATCCTGCAGCTCTGATCGGTGCTTCCAACTGCACATGCGCAGAAAAGGAAATGATAGAATGTGGCCGGATAATGCCTCCCCCAACCCCCACAGATATTGCAATATTACTGACCCCCTTATTCCCCATCCCCTTGGCCGCCCAGACTGATCACAGGCCCCTCTCCCCCCTCACCCCCACCGATCTCAGGCAGAGTGGCAGTGAACCCCCCTTCCCCCTTACTGATCTCAGGCAGAGTGGCCGCAGACCCCTCTTTCCCCCTCACTGATCTCAGGCAGAGTGGCAGCGGACACCCCCACTTCCCCCTCACTGATCTCAGGCAGACAGCAATCGCTAACTGGAGCACCTGAATCGGACTTATGCCGAGCATGTCTGCTTTACGCCAAGCCTGGATGGGCGAACGTGGTGGTAAAGGGAGAAGTGCCGGTAGGTTTGTATATGCAGCTCATTAAGTCAATCTAAATGCATTTAAATAGTCATTCCAACCGCGGCCATTTTCGGGCCTTGGTAAAGGTGGAACGAGCGCGGGGAGGGGGGGTGCGGATCACACCACTCGCCTCGCTCCCAACTTTACCAAGTTTGTGCGCCCAAAAACAGGTGCACCTTGATTATAAAATCGGGCCCTTCATCGTCAATGATTCACACTTCTGCCAAAGCAAGAGACAAAGTCATACGCTCGGCATTTTCACATGAGTCAAACTTTTTGTTGGCCGTTTTCTAGGTGCCAGTGACAGCTCACCCAGGGTTTCTTTGAAGTATTTGCTGGATTAGAACATTCACTGCTCATTAAGCTTGCCCCAGCAGGTTAAACCTAGTAATTAACAGCAGGGCTAACATTGCTGAGGTTAATTGCTCATGCAACGCCAATCAACTGCTCTGACACAACAGTTAAAGAATGTAAACTGCGGAATCTCATTCGTTCAGATGTTAAATTGTTCTCGGAGTTTTTAAAAAGGCCAAATTTCAGAAGTAATTGTATTCTTACTTTCCCTTTCTGTCTCCCAACTGAACTTTTATGTATCTCTGTGTTTTATCTGACGTTTCCCTTCCTTATCGTTCTGCTTTTCTCAACCCTCAGCCTCTTGGCTTACAAAAAATTTATTGCATTTATTTAGCACCTTCCACGTTCTCAAAACATCTGGAGGCACTTTAATGCAGCACTCTTGAAATGTAGTCACTGTTCTCACGTAGGAAAATTAAGGAGATGCACCATTGGTCTCAGCAGGTCTTATTGCTCAGTGTGTAATGTCCCTACCTCTCAATCAGAGACTCCAGGTTCAAGTTCAAGTCCTCCTGCCCTGTGTTCTCTATGAACTGTATGCTATGTCTGTGTAGCATGCAAGAAACAATACTTTTCACTGTATACATGTGACAATAATAAATCAAATCAAGAACGTGATGGTCAACGTCCAGAACTATGTACAGTTCTGGTCACCCTATTAGAGAAAGGATATTATTAAACTAGAAAGAGTGCAGAAAAGATTTACTAGGATGCTACCGGGACTTGATGGTTTGAGTTATAAGGAGAGGCTGGATAGATTGGGAAATTTTTCTCTGGAGCATAGGAGGCTGAGGGGTGATCGTACAGAGGTCTATAAAATAATGAGGAGCATAGATCAGCTAGATAGTCAATAACTTTTCCCAAAGGTAGGAGAGTCTAAAATTAGCAAGTTTAAGGTGAGAGGGGAGAGATCCAAAAAGGTCCAGAGGGGCAATTTTTTTCACATAGAGAGTGATAAGTGTCTGGGATGAGCTGTCAGAGGCAGTAGTAGAGGCGGGTACAATTATATCTTTTAAAAGGTTTTAGACAGTTACATGGATAAAATGGGTATAGAGGGATATGGGCCAAACGTGATCAATTGGGACTAGCTTAAGAGTTCAAAAAAAGGGGCAGCATGGATAAGTTGGGCCGAATGTCCTGTTTCCCTGCTGTAAACCTCTATGACTCTATGGCTCTAAATTGGTCAACAAGTTGAGTTTCAATACACCAACGGAAGGCAGTAAGAGCCGGGGGGAGAGTCCTGGTCAGCCAAGAATGATGTGGAGTGGTGCCTCTGGAGCTACAAGACTCTGGGGTCCTATTCCAGGAGAAACACATTATGGGAGAAGAGGAAAGTTTGCCGTATGTTGTTGAGTGAAACAATAACAAACAGATCAATTGAATGGGGCAGCAGCCTTGACAGGCCGAATGACCTACCTCTGCTCCTACATCATATGGTCTCTCAGCTCACCGAGGGTTCAGATGCACCTTTGGCGGCACTGTAGCACAGTGGTTAGCACTGCTACCTCACAGCGCCAGGGAGCCAGGTTCGATTCCTGGCTTAGGTCATTGTCTGTGTGGAGTCTGCATGTTCTCCCCGTGTCTTGTGAGTCTGAAAGACGTGCTGGTTAAGTGCATTGGCCATGCTAAATTCTCCCTTAGTGTATCCGAACAGGTGCCAGAGTGTGGCGACTAGGGGATTTTCACTGTAACTTCATTGCAGTGTTAATGTAAGCCTACTTGTGACTAATAAATAAATTTACTTACTTACTTAGCTATTTGCTTTGCCCTCACAACTCTGTTATCAGTTTGCACTGCCCAGCAAAAGGGTATTTGAACCAAAAAATGTTTGAGCCAAAAGAGACTAGCTAAAGCAGACAGGGTGAGATGCCAACTCCAGAGAAATTCATTCCATTTTTGTGCCACAGCTGACACCACATCCATTCCCACTTCAGTTTCTGGATTACATTGGAATTAGGGGCAGAAGGAGACAAGTTCAGCATTCTGAATCTGCTCTGCCATTCAATCAGATCATGGCTAATCTCTCCCTGGTCTCAAATCCACCTCCCCAGCTGTTCCCCACGTCGCTTTATTTATTGGAAATATGTCTATCTCCTCAGAATCAAAGAATCCCTGCAATGCAGAGGGAGGCCATTTGGCCCGTCGAGTCTGCACCAACCACAATTCCACCCAGGCCCTGACCCCATCTTAGCTCGTCCCCCTGACACTAAGGGGCAATTTAGCATGGCCAATCCATCTAACCCACCTATTTTGGCCTGTGGGAGGAAACCGGAGCACCCGGCGGAAGCCCACACAAATAGGGGGAGAACATGCTAACCCCACCCAGAGAGTGATTGAGTTGGGAATCGAACCTGGGTCCCTGGTGCTGTGAAGCGATTGTGCTAACCATTGTACCACCGTGCTGTCTCGAAGCCATTCAACGATTCAGACTCCACTGCGCTATGGGGCAGTGACTTCCACAAATTCACTACCCTCTGCGAGAAGTAGCACCTCCTCACCTCAGTTTTAAATCTATCGCTCCCAACCTATACCCTGTGACGTCTTCCTCTGGAATTCCCCATAAGAGGAAATATTTGGTCTACTTTTACTTCATCAATCCCTTTTAGAGTGTTGTATACTTGACTTTAATGACTGTGTGTGGAGTGATGCCTGCCTCTCCCAAACCTGGTGTTGTCAGACTTTTTACTGTGCCTCTCCCAAACCCAGGAATGTAACTGTTCTCAGCTAGCACCGCAGCGAGGGAGTGCTGGAACCTTTGAAAGCTTTGTGGCTGAGAGGTTGAGCCAAAGGGACCTATCTGCTGGTTGTAGCGGAGAATAAAAATCTCACGTGAAAAGACCTGAGAGTTCTGAAGCACATGTTGTCCATCTCTTTTTCAGCAGATCCTCGGGAATGCCTCCATTCGGGTTTGATGGATTCTGGGAAGGCTGCTAAGTCAAATGCGTGATGGTAGGCAGCAAGGTGGCACAGTGATTAGCACTGCTATCTCACAGCTCCTGTGATCGGGGTTCAATTCCCGTCTCGGGTGACATCTGTGTGGAGTTTGCACATTCTCCCCTGTGTCTGTGTGGCTTTTCTCCGGGTTCTCTATTCTCCCCCCTCACAGTCCAAAGATCTCTGAGTTAGGTTGATTGGCCACGCTAAATTGCCCCTTAGTGTTCCAAGATGTGTTATTGAGGGGGATTAGTAGGGTAAATACTGGGATTATGGTGACAGGGCTGGATGGAATTGTTGGTGCAAACTCGATGGGCTGAATGGTCTCCTTCTGCACTGTAGAGATTGGATGATTGTGTGATCTGCAGCCTGTTGAACAGCTGGTGCTTGAAGAGTTAAGCAGTTTTTTTGGAGGTTTGTGCGCCCTCTCCAACAATTCATCTTCACCCTGGCTGTTTCTGACAAAGCCTCTTGATGCGTTCAATGTTTATCCGCATGAATCTTCTCTATTTAGGCCAGTCACACGCCACTGTCTCCCATGAGTCAGTAGAAATGTTTCATTCCTTCAGAAATCCTGTCTTCCTGGGAACATCGTTCCACAACCAAGTCCTGAATGGAGCAGTTGGTTCAGGAATCTGGTATCAGGAAGACAAAGGATACTTTTTTATATATTAATTTGTGGGACATGGGTATTGCTGGCTGGTCAGCATTTATTGCCCATCCCTAGTTGCTCTTGAGAAGGTGGTGGTGAGCTGCCTTCTTGAATCACTGCAGTTCTGTACGTTGACCCACAATGATGTTAGAGAGGGAATTCCAGGATTTTGACCCAGTGGCTGTGAAGGAATGGTGATAAATTTCCAAGTCAGGATGGTGAGTGGCTTGGAGGGGAACTTGCAAATGGTGGTGTTCTCATGTATCTGCTGCCCTTGTCCTTCTAGATGGAAGTGGTCATGGGTTGGAAAGGTGCTATCTAAGGATCTTTGATGAATTGCTGATTTTGAATGTACGGTAACTCAGAACTCAGCTGTAAAGGAACAGTGCTTTATTGCACAGAATAAAGCAAAACCACATGCCTTTGGTGAACACATACAGGTCTCAACCACAATGTTACAACAATGCACCCACTCAGGGGCCTGCTTTATGAAGAGCTCAGGATATGAATTCCTTCTGCTAATGTAATTACCAATCACCTGGGAAGTTGTACTCTATGAGCCTAACTGGGAGGTGAATTACAGATTTCCCGTACAAGTCCTGGGGGTTTTCGCAGAATGATTGTCTATGCAACAACACTTACTGCATGTTGCAAGAATTTGATGGGTGGTTTATATTTAATCCTGGGTTTTGGGCAACATTGGCAAGGCAATATTTACTACTGCCCATCCCTTGTTGACCTCAGGGTATCACCATGCAGAGCGAAACAGGATCATATGCAGACTGCAAAAGAAAAACAGGTTCTCTCCCCTGAAAGGCTCAGATAAACCTATGGGAGCTTTGCAATGATCCAGTAGCGTAAATGAACGTTGGGTGGCACGGTGGCACAGTGGTTAGTACTGCTGCCTTACAGTGCCAGGCACCCACATTCGATTCCCGGCTTAAGAACATAAGAAATAGGAGCAGGAGTAGGCCATCTAGCCCTTCGAGCCTGCCCCGCCATTCAATAAGATCATGGCTGATCTGTCATGTCTCAGTTCCACTTTCCCGCCCTCTCCCCATAACCCTTAATCCCCTCTGTCATCAGAAACCCATCAACCCGCGTCTTAAAAATACTTAGCGAGGCAGCCTCCACCACTTCAACGGGCAGAGAATTCCAGAGATTCACCACACTTTGAGTGAAGAAGTTCCTCCTCAACTCCGTTCTAAACCGCTCCCTTTTATCTTGAGGCTGTGCCCCCTAGTCCTATTGTCTTTTTTGAGCGGGAAGAGTCTTTCCACCTCTATCCTATCCATCCCATTCATCATCTTATACGTCTCAATGAGATCTCCTCTCATTCTTCTAAACTCTAACGAGTACAAGCCCAGTTTATTCAGCCTCTCCTCATAGCTCAACCCCCTCAACTCCGGCATCAGCCTAGTAAACCTCCTCTGCACTCCCTCCAAGGCCAAAATATCCTTGCGTAAGTACGGCGCCCAAAACTGCACACAGTACTCCAGCTGCGGCCTCACCAATGCCCTGTACAGCCGCAGCAAGACCTCCCTACTTTTATATTCAATCCCCCTCGCTATGAAGGCCAGCATCCCATTCGCCTTCCTGACCACCTGCTGCACTTGCAGGCTGGGTTTTTGCGACTGCTCGGGTCACTGTCTGTGTGGAGTTTGCACATCCTCCCCATGTCTGCACGGGTTTCCTCCGGGTGCTCCGGTTTCCTCCCACAGTCTGAAAGACGAGCTGTGTAGGTGCCGGAGTTCGGCAACTAGGGGGATTTCACAGTAACTTCATTGCAGTGTTAATGTAAGCCTTGCTTGTGAAACTAATCAACAAACTTTAAAAAAAAATTAAAGTTTATTTTAAAAATAAATAAACTTTAGCCTGCGCTCGGCTCAGAAAGAGGTCATTTGGCATATTGTGTAAGAGTTATCAAATTAATCCCAGTAGCTCCCTGTCCTGTGTTAGGAAATTTGTCCCTTTTCTGGTGTTTGTTCAATTTCTTTTTAGAAAACTACTCTTGGGTTTACTTCCAGCCCCTTTGCCGCGCATTTCAGATCTCAATGCAAACACATTGATTGAATTCAGTTTTATAACAGGTCATGATGACATTTCAACTTGTCCTCTCATTGTGAGTGCAATGCAACAACTAGTAGGCAAGTGCAGCTGCGACATGTTTTAATTTTTTTTTCTCTCTATTGGGGTTTTGTGCTTATCATCATTCGGAGTGTTACTGAGATGTCACTGAGTTCTTTGTCACAACAGACCCACAGTGTGTAAGAGGCAGCAACATTACTTTCATCAAAACTATTAGCTGAAACTCGTGAGACTGACCGAACAAAATCACAGACTTTTTACAGTGAAAAAGGAGGCCATTCAGTCCATCGAGTCTGTACCGGCTCTCTGAAAGAGCATTCTACCTAGTGGGTAGTCAGAAGCTTTCTCCCAGGGTGGAAGAGTCAATTACTAGGAGGCACAGGTTCAAGGTGCGAGGGGCAAGATTTGATGGAGATGCCCGAGGCAGGTTTCATACACAGAGGGTGGTGGGTGCCGGGGGAACGTTGCAAAAGCAGATATGATAATGGCTTTTAAGGGGTATCTGGACAAATACATGAATAGGATGGGAACAGAGGGATATGGTCGCCGGAAGGGTAGGGCGTTTTAGTTCACACAGGCAGCATGGTCAGCGCAGGCTTGGAGGGCTGAAGGGCCAGTTCCTGTGCTGAAATTTGTTCTTTATTAGTCCAACTTCCCTGTTTTATCTTGCACATCCTTTCTTTTCAGATTGCAATCTAATTTCCTTCCAAATGCCTCGATCAAACCTGCCTCCACCACCCTCTGAGGAACCTTGTTCCAGAATCCAACTACCCTCGAGGTGAAAACACTTTTTCCTCTCATCACCTTTACTCTTTTTGTCCATTATTTTGAATCTGTGCCCTCAAGTTCTTTATGCTCCCTTGAGAGGAACAGCCCCTCACGATTTACCCTGTCCATGTCCCTTCAGGATCTTGCATCCTGGTTGATCAAGTCTCCCCTTAGCTTTTTCTCCAAGGAAAACAATTCTAGCCTCTCCAATCGACCTGCGTATCAACTGTTGATTATCCCTTAAATCACTCTTGTGAATTTTCTCTGTACTTTCTTCAATTCCTTCATATCATTCCTCATGATGTGGGGTGCCAGCATTGGACTGGGGTGAGCACAGTTAGTGGTCTCACAACACCAGGTTATAGTCCAACAGATTTCTTTGGAATCATGAGCTTTCAGAGCGCTGCTCCTTCATCAAGTGAGTGGAGAGTTGTGTTCACAAACAGGGCATATATAGACACAGACTCAATTGCAAGATAATGATTAGAATGCAAGTCTTAACCTCCTCAGAAGACAAATATGGGACATGGCGGACAGAGTACCCTTCCTTGTCCAGTACTTCCCCAGAGCGGAGAAGCTATGACATTTTCTTCAGCGTCTTCAACATGTCTTCGATGAAGAGGATCATCTTGCCAAGGCCATCCCCACATCCCCACCTCTTGCCTTCAAACAACCGCACAGCCTCAAACAGACCATTGTCCGCAGCAAACTACCCAGCCTTCAGGAGAATAGTGACCACAATACCACACAACCCTGCCACAGCAACCTCTGCAAGACATGCTGGATCACTGACATAGATGCCGTCTTCACGCATAAGAACACCTTCCACCAGGTACACTGTATATACTCTTGCGAGTCGGTCAACGTTGTCTACCTGATACGCTGCAGGAAAGGGTGTCCCTTCCTGTTAGGGAACACTTCAGCAGTTAAGGGCATTCAGCCTCTGATCTTCGTGTAAGTGTTCTCCAAGGCGGCCTTCACAACACACGACAATGCAGAATCACCGAGCAGAAACTGGTAGCCAAGTTCCGCACACATGAGGCTGACCTCAACCAGGATCTTGGATTCATGTCACATTTGTAACAGTGGTTAGCACTGCTGCCTCACAGCTCCAGGGATCTGGGTTCCTGCACTCCCTGCATATTTCTCCCAGATACTCAAGTGGTCACCCATTCCCTGTCTGCATAAATACCTCTTCACAACAGTATGACCATCTCTCTAAACATGATAGCCCATAAAATCCTCAGCCTTGTTGATGCACGTTCTGCAGTTGTGATGCTTGCTGCAGATGTAGACATTGAGGGCATTTTGTGCTTGCGTTATTTCCCACATCCTGCAGGATGCACATCCTACATGCCCGAGCTGCATTGACAAAACTTAAACTGTTTACTGCAGTATGGTATTATTGTAATATCTCACACATAACTCACCAATCGTCTCCTCTGTGTGCAGTCTGGAAAAGCCTAAACTTACAACCCAATCAACTCACAGGACTCCTGCAATGTCACTTTTGGATTTATCTGTAAACTCCTGCCTCTTTCTCTCTCTCTCCCTCTCTCTCTGCTCCTTCACTGGTTCTCTCTCACTTTTTTCTCACTCTGTCCCTCTAAACTCTCTGAACATGTGTGGCATGGTGGTACAGTGGTTAACACTGCTGCCTCACAGTGCTAGGAACACGGATTTGATTCCTGGCTTGGGCCAGTGAGTGCGTGGGACCTGCATGTTCTCCTCGTGTCTGTGTGGGTTTCTGCCTGATGCTCCAGTTTCCTCTCACAATCTGAAAGACGTGCTATGCCTTTAGCATTGACCATGCTAAATTCTCCCTCAGTGTACACAAAGAGGTGCTGGAGTGTGGCCACTAGGGGATTTTCACAGTAACTTCATCGCAGTGTTAATGTAAGCCTACTTGTGACACTAATAAATAAACTTCAAAAATCCTGCTACTTTCTGTCAGTCTGTCTCTTTCTCGGAACTCCGGATAATAGTCCAACAGGCTTATTTGAAATCACAAGCTTTCAGAGCATCGCTCCTTCATCTTTTGGACCACAAGGACCATCTCCCTTAATCTGGCGCACATATAGAACAAAGAACAAAGACAAAGATCAGCCTGGGAAACAGGCCCTTCGGCCCAACGAGCCCACGCCGCCATCTCAACACCACCTCTCTACCCATGACCCCTATCTAATGTTTTATGGCCATCCAGATTGAGGGAAAACTGATTTAGGGACAATTTATTCCTGCCAATCAGCCTAACAGCACATCTTTGGGGTGTGGGAGGAAACCGGAGCACCCGGAGAAAACCCACGCAAGCACGGGGAGAATGCGCAAACTCCCACAGACACCGGCCCAAATCCATGTGTCTGCACAGCAAACAGTGATAGTCACTGAGCTGTCGTCTTGCCCAGTAATGTTTTTCTCTTTTCATTCACTTATAGTTCCCTGAATTTGCATCCTTTATTGTGGAGTACACTAGATGTAGACAAAAGTCGTAGGTAGAGTAAGGCACTCACTGAGTGATAAAATTGGCGGCGCGGGCTTGTAGGGTCAAAGGGCCTGTTTCCTGTGTTGTGTTGTTCTTTGGTCTTTGTTCTATAACCTGGTGTCGTGTGACATCTCATCTTGTCCACCTCAGTCTAACACCGGCATTTCTGCATCTCTGAACTCCCCCTGCTTTACCCGGAAGTTTTGATAGTTTAGTTGAAATACAGTGCGCTGTTTGCAGTAGGCAGGTGTACAGACACCCTCCAATGTTATTAGCACACATTGCAAAAACTGAAAAGCTTTTTAAACTAAAGGAATTTGCTGAAAGCTGCTTTATCACAGATAAACTAGACCATTGAACTGGGATGTGCGACAACTCTGGCATGCCACAAAAAAATATCTGTCCAAGGGGCCTGATGGACATCTCATAGGGCTGAATCCTGGAAAGAATCATCCTTCAAAGCTGTGGCTTGCTTTGATGCAAAGCTAAAAGTTTTTGGCTTCAAGAACTTTGACAAGAAATTAAAAATACAAAGAACACAGAGCCACAATCACAGAGGTTCAGCTAATTTTCTCAGTGTGAAGTTTGTTTGAACTCTTCAAGAAGATGACAAAAGCTGACAATGGGTTTCCTCTTTGTTTTTGAGAAAGTTCTGGAAACACAGTGCCAATCATTGTCAGCTCATTAATGATTCTCATTCCTCAGAGTAACTAACTCCACAGGAAGCCAAGATCTCGTTTCGAAATGCTTCATTAGAGACAATCTGTTTTTCGATTCATCCAGCGACAACTTTCAGGAAGTCAGCAATTTGAGGGCTCTGGCTGGGCGACTGGTCTGTGACGCAGAGCGATGCCAACACCTGCCGTTACCCATGAAGGCCCTGCCTTCTCAACCTTACCCCTTGCCTGAGGTGTGGTGATCCTCAGGTTAAACCATCGCCTGTTGGCCCTCTCCCTTAAAGGGGAGCCCAGCCTATGGTCATCTGTGATTGTGGTGACTTTACTAAGCTACCAAGGGTAGGAGTTTACATCGTGCAAGTGCCAGAAGCACTAATGCTTGGCTAAACATGAGATGACAAGGTGATGCTACCTGTGAGGTACACCAGCAATGGCCATGTTTGTCCTCTGACCTCCTCACTTGGCTTGGGAAATTCACCAGGAACTGCGTTTAGGTGCGGTAATGATGTATCCTCCTTGTTTTTGAGAAAGTTCTGGAAACACACTGCCAAAACACCCAGGAAAATTCAAGACCTATGATTCATTCTGCACACCACAGAAGGGCAGACTTGCCCAGCTGTTGTGGCATGGTTATGGCACCAGTGGGGTGGCACGGAGTTAGTGCTGCTGCCTCACGGCGCTAGGGACCTGGGTTCGATTCCTGGCTTGGGATAGGTAATCGTGATTGGCAGAGGCTTGGAGGGCCGAAGGGCCTGTTCCTGTGCTGTTCTTTGTCACTGTCTGTGTGGAGTTTGCACGTTCTCCCCGTGTTTACGTGGGTTTTCTACTGGTGCTCTGGTTTCCTCCCACAGTTCAAAAGACATGCTGGTTAGGTGCGTTGGCCATGCTAAATTCTCCCTCAGTGTACCCAAACAGGCAACTAGGGGACTTTCACAGTAACTTCATTGCAGTGTTAATGTAAACCCACTTGTGATACTACTAAATAAATTTAAAAACTTAAAACTTTATTCTCTTCCTTTGCCAACTGCCCTGCTACCAAACTAATTGCCATTCTGATTTCCTTCGTTCCGTGGGATCAGTAACTTGTTCAGCAGAGAGTAAAATTTAACCTTGCAGGAAAACGTAAGTTTGGCAAAGAGACTGGACATTCTACAGGATTCTCATTCCTTCATTTCTCACCCTATGGATTTGAGTGAAAAACACAAGTGGGATTAATCCCAACTACTGACTGCTCTATGGCTCAGTCTTTCTGTCCATTACACACAACAGTAGTCACAGTTCAAACAGCAGTTGCTCTTACAGGAGTTGAAAGCAATTGGGTTGAACGGGTCCAAACATTCTGGGAGTAGAGTATCACAGATTGGTTGAGTGGCCATTGAAGCTGACATATCTTTAAACTGGAAAACCATTCCTTACCCAAGCTATCGGTGCCAGGCTGAGTGATGCAGGCAAGCTGGAATTTTCCTAACTTCCTGATCATCACAACTGTGGATGACCTGCTTGTTGGAGTTTTGGGTAAATTGCCCATTAGTGTCTCAAGGTGTGTGGGTTAGGTGGATTAGCCATGTTAAATTTCTCTTGAGTATCTAAAGGTGTGTGAGTTAGATGGATTGGCCATGCTAAATTTCTCTTGAGTGTCTAAAAGTACCTGGGTTAGGTGGATTCACTGTGCTATATCAGACTCTCAGTCATGTAGAGAGTTAAATTGGCAGTCAGGTCTTAAATATAATCAAAGAACAGGCAGCACGTTGGCACAGCGGTTAGCACTGCTGCCTCACAGCATCAGAGGCATGGCTTGGGTCACTGACTGTGTGGAGTCTGCACGTTCTCCCCATGTCTACAAGAGTTTCCTCCAGATGGTCTGTTTCCTCCCACAGTCTGAAAGATCATAGAACCCTACAGTGCAGAAAGAGGCCCTTCGGCCCATCGAGTCTGCACCGAAAACAATCCCACCCAGGCCCTACCCCCATATCCCTACATATTATACCCACTAATGCCTCTAATCTACACATCCCTGGATACTACCAGATGTGCTGGTTAGGTGCACTGGCCATCTAAATTCTCCCTCACTGTACCTGAATGCTGGAACATGGCAAATAAGTGGATTTTCACAGCAACTTCATTGCCGTGTTAGGTAAGCCTAGTTGTGCCTAAATAAATAACAAACCTTAATTTGCATAGATAAGCATCTGCCACCATCATAGTACCACAGCTGGAGATAAAACTATGAGAATCCACTCACTGATGTTAGCATTTTACTTTAACTGTCCTTTGCAGAATTGTGGTTAAATAAATGTGGTTAAATATTGACCCTGAGTGTCAGGGGGATTAGCAGGGTAAATATATAGGGTTACAGGGACAGGTGGATTGTTATCAGTGCAGGCTCAATGGATCAAATGACCTCCTCCTGTACTGTAGGGATTCTATTCTGTCAAGGAGCCTTCCAGAGAGGAACACAGGTGAGGGAGGTGTTAATTGTTGAGGAGGTCTGAGGGAGTGGGGGTGGGCTGGGGGGTGGGGAGTGCGCAGTGGAGGGGATGGGAGAGGGTGGGAGACAAATGATGGTCTGTAGGTCTTATGAGGAAAGATTGAGGGAACTGGGACTTTTCTCTTTGGAGCGGAGGAGGATGAGAGGTGACTTAATAGAGGTTTATAAGATGATGAGGGTGATTGATAGAGTGGACGTACAGAGACCATTTCCTCGGGTGGATGTAACTGTTACTAGGGGGCATACTTTAAGGCTCATGGTGAGAGATATAGGAGGGATGTCCGAGGTAGATTCTTTACTCAGAGAGTAGTTGAGGTGTGGAATGCAGTGCCTGCTGTGATAGTGGAGTCGGACACTTTAGAAACTTTCAAACGGTTATTGGATAGGCACATGGAGCACTCCAGAATGATAGGGAGTGGGGATAGCTTGATCTTGGGTTCGGACATAGCTCGGCACAACATCAAGGGCCGAAGGGCCTGTACTGTGCTGTACTGTTCTATGTTCTATGATTCAGCCAATATTCCCATTGGAATCCAAACAATCGGAAACAGGGACATCTCCTCAGAGTCAAGATCCACATCATGTAAAACAACTGCTCTGGGATTTGCGGCACTTGTGGGGAGGGTGTGGGGGGGGAGGTGTGGTAGGGGGAATTTGTTTATGGGGAGACAATGGGCTAGTTGTATTATCATTCAACAATTAAACCAGAAACTCAGTTAATGCTCTGGGAACCCGGGTTCAAATCCCGCCACGGCAGATGGCGGAATTTGAATTCAATTAAAAATATCTGGAATTAAGAATCTTTTGATGACCATAAAACCATTGCCAATTGTTGGAAAACAATCTGGTTCATGAATGTCCTTCAGGGAAGGAGATCTGCCTCTAACATAGTCTGGTCTACATGTGACCCCAGAGCCACAGCAATTTCAATTGCCCCCTGAACAAGGGCATTTAGGGATGGGGAATGAATACTGGCCAGCCAGCGACGCCTTGTGTCACGAATGAATTCAACAAAAAATCTGCTTCCTTCTGTTCTCGCCCGTGTCTGCGTGGATTTCCTCCGGGTGCTCCAGTTTCCTCCCACAGTCCAAATACATGCAGGTTAAATGGATTGACAATGCTAAAATTGTCCTTACTGTCCGAAGATTTGGAGGTTAGATGTATTAGCCATGGTAAATGTGTAGGGCTATAGGGATAGACTGGGACAGAGAGCCTGGGTTAGATACTCTGTCAAACTCGATGGGCCAAATGTGCTCTAGGGATTCTGCATTGTTGGCCCTTTGCTCTAAATCCATTAATTCTTATTCCCCTTCTGTATGGATTACATTTTTCTTCCTAAAGGAAAGAGCCAAATATGTTTTTATGACAATTAACAATGATTTCATAGTCACCATTAGACTTAAAGTTTCAGAACTTTTACTGAAAATTCCACCATTGCCATGGTGGGATTTGAACCCAGGTCTCCTGAGCATTACCCCGGGTCCCTGGGCTACTAGACCAGTGACAATGCTACTATGGCACTGCCTTTCCTCTGTTCCTCAATGACATTAGTTAACTAGATGGTTTTTTACAATTGATGATTGTTTCATAGTCACCATCGCTAAGAATAGCTTTATATCCTTGATTTATTGTTCAGTTTAAGTTCCACAAGCTTGGGATTTGAAGTGATGTTTCCAGGGCATTAATCTAAGCCTCTGGATTACGAGTCCAGTGAATTTAGAACAGTGCCACTATCTCCCCATTTTAAGAGAGTGCTTGCTCTTCCAGACTCAGTCTTTGTTAGATCATAGATCATAGATCATATATAATGCAGAAGGAGGCCATTCAGCTCATCGTGCCTGTACTGACAACAATCCCACCCAGGCCCTATCCCCCTGTAACCCCATGTATTTACCCTTCTAATCCCTCTGACACTAAGGGGCAATTTAGTGTGGCCAATCCATCTAACCCGCACATCTTGGGAGCGTGGGAGGTAACCGGAGTACCTAGAGGAAACCCACGGAGACATGGGGAGAGCATGCAAACCCCACACAGACAGTGACCTGACCCAGGAATCGAACCCGGGTCCCTTGCGCTGCGAGGCATGAGTGCTAACCACTGTGCCACCTGGAGGAAACCCATGCAGACATGGGGAGAACGTGCAACAGAAGGAAGCAGATCTTTTATTTAATTTATTTGTGAGACATGGGTGTCACTGGTAGCCAGTATTGTTAGTGCTGTATTCCATCCGGATTCCCTTTAGCATTTTTCTCAGGCATTACATTTCAAAGCAGCTGCTTTCTTTTCCTGCCTCATTCCCAGCCCTGCAAGTCCTCCTCATGGTAACTGAAATGAATTATGTTGCGTGTTCTCCTGACCCTTCCATATACAATGGATTGTGAACCTGTCTGCCTCAATCTAACATCTGACATTTTCACTCACGAAGAAATTAATTGAACCCATTTTCTATTCCTCCGAGTCTCCCTTGTTCATTACTTAGACATCCACAAAGTCCTGATATGACTGCATTTCATAATGCTGCTCCCCTGTTGTCCAGTTGTCTCGCTGTAATGAGATTTATTACATCTGATAAAAGTTTTCAGAGTCCTTCAGAAGCCCACATTCATTATCTTAAACTGATACACACATAATGTTCTCTCTCCTTTACTCTCACAACCCGTGTAGCTTCCAGGGACACTTTTATTTGTCTGATTCACTAATCTGGACTTCCTAAATCAGTCACTGAGGCCCAGGAATTGTAGAGATGTTTTTTTCTTCTGGTGCATTGCTTACAGCTTTCATTCTTGAATTATAAAGAACAGGTGCAAGGCTAAAGTTAAAAGCTTACTTATTGGTCATAAATAGGCTTACGTTGACACTGCAATGAATTTGCTGTGAAAATCCCCAAGTTGCCACACTCCGGCACCTGTTCAGGTACACTGAGGGAGAATTTAGCATGGCTAATGCATCCAACTAGCATGCCTTTTGGACTGAGACAGGAAATCAGAACACCCGGAGGAAACTCACGCAGACATGGGGAGAATGTGCAAACTCCGCAGAGTGTCCCAAGTCGGGCATCAAATCCTCCACTCCCCCTAATCAAGGGTTCCCCAGCGGTGGTGGGTGCAAGTGACAGGAAAAGCTGGAAGATCCCACTACTAACTAACAGTGGGTCACCTTTGCTACTGTGAATCACACTGTGTTAGGAAAGAGGGGGAACCTCACCCATGGTCACCATTAATTCCAGATCAACTCATTTAAATTCCACCAGCTGCCACGATTATCCCAGAGCACTATCGGGTGCCATTCTCATGATTCCACTGTCTCCCCTGTTGATGGTCGACACTCCTGCATATCATGGAGGGAATGTTGCATTATCACGGGATGGGGATGTAGAGGCAACTTTTGGTTGACCCATCTACCCCATCTACCCTTACAAATGGATGTAAAATAGCCTGTGGCAGTTTTTCAAAGAGCAGAGGACCATAAGATACCAGAACAGAATTAGGCCATTTGGCCCATTGATTCTGCTCCACCAATCAATCATGGCTGGTATTTTTCTCAACCACATTCTCCTGCCTTTTCCTCATAATTCCTGATGTCCTTATAAGAACGTAAGAAATAGGAGCAGGAGTAGGCCATCCAGCCCTTCGAGCCTGCCCCGCCATTCAATAAGATCATGGCTGATCTGCCGTGGCTCAGTTCCACATTCCCGCCCTCTCCCCATAACCCTTAATCCCTTTGCCTATCAAAAACCCATCAACCCGCGTCTTAAAAATATTGAGCAAGGCAGCCTCCGCCACTTCAACAGGCAGAGAATTCCAGAGATTAACCAAGAACTTATCTATCCTTGTCTGAAAGACATTCAATGACCTGGCCTTCACAGCTTTCTGTGGCAATAAGTTCCACAGATTCACCACCCTCTGGTTGAAAATATTCCACCTCATCTCTGTTTTAAAGGAGCGTCCCTTCACTTTGAGGTTGTGCCCTTGAATTCCAGTCTCTCCCACTAGTGGAAACATCCTCTCCACGTCCACTCTATCTAGGCTTCTCAATATTCTGTAATTTCCAATTAGATCACCCCTCAGTCTTCTAAACTCCATTGCATATAGACCCAGACTCCCAAGAGTTCCTTATATGACAAACCCTTTACTCTTGGGATTTTTCTTGTGAACCTCCTCCGGGTCCTCTCCAAGGCCAGCACATCCTTCCTTTGGTGTGGGGCCCAGAACCGCTCACAGTATTCCAAATGGGGTCTAGTTCCCCTCTGGCTCAATTATGTATCCACCAACCAGTAATCCGAGTGGTTATGTGATGCTGTAATGACACGTGATGCTGTAATGACATGGCTACTTAAGGGGTCACATGTCGGGTGTGTGGGAGTTCTCTCCTGAGTGTGAACAGAGTTATAGCATGTAAGAGTTGCTCCAAGTACAGAGTAAACTTTTGTTGCTATAAATCCTTTGTCACCTGTCATTGGAACCCAGCACTTCAACTAACACAAAACACCACACCAGGAGGCCATTCAGCCCATTAAGTTTGTACCAACAACAATTCCATCCAAGCCCTACTCCCATAACCCCATGCATTTACCCTAACTAATCCCCCTGACACTAAGGGGCAATTTAGCATGGCCAATCCACCTAACCCACACACCTTTGGAGTGTGGGAGAAAACCAGGGCACCCGGAGGAAACCCATGCAGACACGGGGGGAACGTGCAGACTCCACACAGACAGTGACTCAAGCCGGGAATCGAAACCAGGCCCCTGGTGCTGTAAGGCAGCAGTGCTAACCACTGTGCCACCGTGCCATCCCCATGGTGTTACTGTCCATGGGAACTTGCCATGCACAACGTGGCTTCTGTTGGACATCCTGAGGTTGTGAAAGGCGCTCTGTAAAAGCAACTCCTCCTTCTGTTTTCTCCAGCCCAGGCGTTGGAAGATAGCTGCTTACTCAGTAGCATGTTGAAATGGAGTTCAACAGCTGCTCAGAATCTTTCCTGGCAGTCCCCAGGTGTTCCTGTCGGAAACAATAATCACAAGCCGCGTGGAAACGAGCAAAATGACCAGAATGAGTGGCAAACCAAATCAGGAGCTGACTCCCACTTCCCAGTTATGTACAGCAGACTGCAGCAACCAGATGATTATAGTAGAGTGAGTGATATCAGAGCAGACATGAAACATTACCAAATAGTTTATAACTCAAAATACAAAGTATTACACCCTCCACAGCAATAGGGTGTGTGCAGAAATGTAGCTCTATTGCCATAACACAAGCAAAAAGGATCAATTTCAGATAAACCTTTCCTTTCAGTCTTGTGTTTGGAGATCTCGAGCGGAAGTCTTAAAGAATTAATTATGCAAATCGGAAATATGTTGACATATGCAGATTAAAGGGATTCTGATTTCAATTTGGATAATCAAGCTAACACACTCACTCGGAATTAAGCAAGTCACGGGACTTGAAACCAGAATTCGTTGAATGTTTGCGGCACAGGTTTCACTCACTGCTTCCACACTTACTCTTTGCAAAAGCTCATTGCCCCAAGCTTTCCCTGCTGCATTTTTTTCTCTCCAGGTGATTACGAACATTAATTCTTCAGCCCCAGACATCAACGGCAGTCATTTTCTTCCACCTCTTGGGAAACCCATTACCAGAATTCTCCGGCCATTCACTAAGGGTCAATTTCGCTTGGCCAATCCACCTCACCCGCACACCTTTGGAGCGCGGGGGGAAACCAGAGCACCCGGAGGAAACCCACGCAGTCATGGGGAGGACGTGCAAACTCCACACGGACGGTGACCCACTCCCTCAGTGAGATTTTCCGGTCCTGCTGGCAGTGCCCCCCCCCCGGTGGGTTTTTTGCTGGGATGGGGTGACGTCACTGAGAATTCCCATTGATAGTGACGAGTCCAGAGAATTCCTCCACTAGCAAACAATGCACCACCTCTAGAATCCTAGTCTGAAAGGTGTGTTGGTTAGGCGCATTGACCCAAACAAGTGACTAGGGGTTTTCACAGTAACTTCACTGCAGTGTTAATTTGAGCCTACTTGTGACTAATAAATAAACTTTAAAAAACCTCCCACCAGCAGGAAACGCACTTTTGGAGATGGAGAATTTCAGCCTACTTTATGATTTGATTTTATTATCATATATTAGCGTACAGTGAAAGTATTGTTTCTTGCACACTATACAAACAAAGCAAACCGTTCATAGAGTAGGAAAGGAGAGGGTGCAGAATCTACCCAAAGGTAGGCGCCATCCTCAAAGGTAGGGGGAGCGTCTAAAACTAGAGGGCATAGGTTTAAGGTGGGAAGAGAGAGATACAAAAGGGTCCAATTTTTCACACAGAGGGTAATAAGTTTCTGGAACAAGCTGCCAGATGTAGTGGTAGGACGGGTCTTTTAAAAAACGTTTAGAGAATTACATGGGTAAGACGGATATAGAGGGGTATGAGCCAAACACGGGCAATTGGGACTAGCTTAGTAGTTAAAGAAGAGTAACATGGACAAGTTGGGCTGAAGGGTCTGTTTCCATGCTGTAAATCTCTATGACTCTATAATGTAGTGTTATAGCTAGGGAGTAGAGTTTTAAAAGCACAGAATGAGAGTAAAAGATAGAATTAGAAGATATGCAAGAGTTGCCATGCTCTGCGCCATCTTAGATGTAGAAGAAAGGAAGTTTTTTGGCGCAATGGGTAGCTATGATTGGAGTTTGAACGTTGTGTCCATGTCTGCATGGGTTTCCTCCGGGTTAACAGTTTCCTCCTACAGTCCAAAGGTGTGCTGGTTAGATGCATTGGCCATGCTAAATTGCCCTCAGGGGGACTAGCTACGGGAATACATGGGATTATGGGGATGGTGCTTGGGTGGGATTGTGGTCAGTACAGACTCGATGGGCCAAATGGCCTCCTTCTGCACTGTATGATTCTATGATTCAATGAACTCGGACTCCTGGAGCCATGACAACTTAGGTGCCTTGTGTGGGGAAGCAGGGGGTGCGGGTTGGTGCCCTCTGGCTCAGTTGGCTGAATGGCTGGTGTGGCTCAAATTGTTGCCAACAGCACAGCGTTCGATGCCTGTTTCGGCTAAGGTGGACTCAAGACCTGCCTTCTCGCCCTACCCGCAGCGGAGATCATGGAGCTGTGGCCTTTGGGTAGAGATCTCAGGAAGAAGAAAATATCTGAAAATAAAAAATAGTGTGCGAGGCAGTTGCGGGGTGACTGGGTGATGGAGGGGGTGGGGGGGTTGAGAAGGAAAAGGTGGGATGGTGTATCCAGGTGAGTTTGAGGAGGCAGTGGGGTCTAATCGAAAATCTCCTACAGAAAGCCAGCTTAGATAGGATGGGATGATTTGCCTCCTTCTGTACTGTTACTTTCTCCGATTCTTTCCCGATTGTCTCCCATTCCCAGGGTAACAACATGTGTTGTCAAAGGACAGAACCATTAGATTTGATTATATGTCATCAAGTTCCATTCACTCTGGGTTCTGCCCTTTTCTGTAACTCCTAATGCAATTCAGGCATTTCCAATTTCCCCTCCTTTGGCTAAAAAGCCCCATTTAGATTCATCAACGTTCAATAATTTCAGAAGATAACTGTGTACCCAAGAATATCAGGAAATTAATTTAGCCAGTAAGAAAATAATTCCTTCTGCTTTATTATTTCCAAGGCCGGCTAATTTACTGACCTTGTCAGAAGATTCTTTCTTTTTCTTTTAACAAAAACTAATTTTCACTGAAGAGGAAATATTGCATACATCACCATTGTGCACATGGCTACAGAACTGAATAAAGTCGCCTCCTAATTAACTCCTGCAATGCAATGTCTTCTGTTAATGGCTGGGGGAGTTCTTAGTAAAAAATTTGCATCAAATCAATGGTACAGAGCCACGTCATTCAGTCCGATTGGTTCATTCTGCTGTTGATGCCTCACATGAGCCTCCTTCCATCTTTTTCAGCGAACCCTATCATCCTCCTATCCTTTTCTCCTTCACTTGATTTCCCTTTCAGGCATATTGCAAAAAAGAGAAGTGCTGCCTCGACCAATTAGTCAACTTGCTACCCAATCAGCACCCTCTCTTTCCTGTAGTGTTGTGATTGTTTGAAATTTGGTATTCCTGCTCTTGTTCTGATGAGTGCAAGATGAAAAACTTCAGCAACATGTGTCTTTGTCCACCAATATTCAAATTCTGCACTAATATTGTATCTATTTTTCTCCATTGGTAGTGGCTTCCTTGTTCTGACCATTCCCCAAGGAAAGAGCTCTCTCCACGATTCTTCACTGCACTCATTAGCGAGGTAGCTGAAGTCAGTTTCCCATCACCAGAAACTGTGTTGGTGGCCTGGCCAATATTTATTCCTCAATCAACATCACAAAACCAGGTGATCTGCTCATTATCTGGAAAGGGAAATTGTGCTGGTTTATTGGCTCAGAGCAGGGTTACGGCACAAGGTGATTTGCTCCTGCAGAGGGCTAGCACAAACACAGTGAGCCAAATGGCCTCCTTCTGTGCTGTCACCATTCTATGATTGTCCCATTACTAGGTGTGGGAAAGCTCTGTGTATTTATTGGCTGCTGTGTTTCCTACATTATGTGGCTGGGGAGATGAGAGGGATTTTGGCGTCCTGAATTCTGGCTTCAGAGCAGAGCCTTACCCACTGAACATAGAACATAGAACATAGAACATTACAGCGCAGAACAGGCCCTTCGGCCCACGATGTTGCGCCAACCAATTAAAAAAGCAATGACCCTCTAACCTAAACCAATCCCTTTCCATCCATAAACCTATCCATGGATCTCTTAAACGCCCCCAAACTAGGCGCATTTACAACTGCAGCAGGCAGGGCATTCCAATCCCTCACCACCCTCTGGGTAAAGAACCTACCCCTGACATCCATCCTATAACTACCACCCCTTAATTTAAAGCTATGTCCCCTCGCGCTAGCTTTCTCCATCCGAGGAAAAAGGCTATCACTGTCCACCCTATCTAAACCTCTAATCATCTCGTATGTTTCAATAAGGTCCCCTCTTAGCCGCCTTCTTTCTAACGAAAACAACCTCAAATCCCTCAGTCTCTCCTCAGAGGACCTTCCCTCCATACCAGGCAACATCCTGGTAAACCTCCTCTGCACCCTCTCCAAAGCCTCCACATCCTTCCTATAATGTGGGGACCAGAACTGCACACGATACTCCAAGTGTGGCCGCACCAGAGTTTTGTACAGTTGCAACATGACGTTGTGGCTCCTAAATTCAATCCCCCTACCAATAAACGCCAAGACACCGTATGCCTTCCTAATAACCTTATCTACTTGATTCCCAACTTTCAGGGATCTATGTACACATACACATAGATCCCTCTGTTCATCAACACTATTCAGAGTCCTACCGTTAGCCCTATACTCTACGCATCCGTTATTCCTGCCAAAGTGAATTACCTCACACTTTTCCACATTAAACTCTATCTGCCACCTCTCGGCCCAGCTCTGCAACTTGTCCAAGTCTCTCTGTAAACTATGACACCCCTCTTCACTATCTACCACTCCTCCGACTTTGGTGTCATCAGCAAATTTACTGATCCACCCAACTGTACCCTCATCCAGATCATTTATAAAAATTACAAACAGCAGTTTGAATGCCACTGTGTGGCATTCACTGCAGCGTACTGCCCCCATCAGCCTTGGAGACGCTGGGTTGGGAATTGGTGGGCCCCCCTTGGGATGCAAAGAGTTGCCCTTGTCAGGCAGTCAATGGAACGTTAAGTCTGAAGCGTAGGCTGGAGTAGGGTGGAGTCTGGAGCCCAGGTCACTGCAAGGAAAAGCTGGATATCCAGAAACCTGAGGGAGAGGGGGAGGGAGACAGAGAGAATGAGGGAGAAAGAAAGAGTGGGGAAGAAGAGAAGGAGGGACAGAGGGAGGGACAAGGAGGGGGAGGGAGTATAAGGGAGAGAAAAAAAGGGAGAAAGAGAGAGAGAGAGGGAGGTGGGGCAAGAAAGAGAGAGAGACAGAGGGAGGGAGAGAGGGAGGGAAGGACAGAGAGTGAGGGAGAAAGAGGGAGTGGGGAGGAAGAGAAGGAGGGACAGAGGGAGGTACAAGGAGGGGAGGGAGTATAAGAGAGAGAAAAAAAAGGGGGGAAAGAGAGAGAGAGGGAGATGGGGCAAGAAGAAGAGGGAGACAGAAGGAGGGAGAGAGGGAGGGAAAGAGAGAGAAGGAGATAGCGTGAGAGAGGGAGAGAAAGAGAGAGTGGGAGGGAGAGAGTTGGGGAGAGAGAGGAGTGAGGCAGAGGGAGACAGAGTGGAGAGGGATGGGGAGAGAGAGAGGAATGAAGAGAGATGGAAGGAGAAAAAGATGGAGAGAGGGATGCAGAGGGAGTGGAAGAGAGAAAGAGGGAGAGAGAGAGAACAGGACAGCAGCAAAGAACAAGATCAGACATCCAAGATGGGTTAGTCTAAAGTTGAATCTAATCCTACAATGGCATCAGCAGGGTTCATGAGTTGGATCTGTTGGAAAATGAGATCTCTAATTGAGGCCAATTAAGGTTGTCCAATCAGGGAGCTGTACAGAGGCACGCGGGAGGATACTCTGTAACGCAAAGTACCTGGCTGAGTAATGCAAACCATTGTAAATCAATCAGTTTTGGTGATGGGACACCAGCCTCTCAGAAGTTATTTCAAATCTCCGCGGATGCTGTCAAACGTGTTGTGATTTTTCCAGCATTTTCTGCTTTTCTTTTCAGATTCCAGGCTCCGCATATTCTGCCTTTATAATTCGGAAGTATTTCAATATCTGTAAGATGCTTTGTGACGTGCTGATGTTGTAAAAGGTGCTATCTAAATGCAAGTCTTTCTTTTACACGGTAATGTACTGATCTACCACATGGTGTCACATGGTCTCCTTGCCCAGAGTGGGTGGATGGATGGATACTACAGCAGGCTACAGCTCAGAAAACCCACCAAGGGACAATTTATTTAACATCAGACGGGTAATGAATAGTAATTATTCAAACAGCTTACTTATGGTAATTACAATTTTTACCATCTTCTTCTCCTGGGCTACTGCCTATTTTAACATGAGCCCTTGACACATGCACATTTGTTGGCATTTTAGACACAAAATGTTCCTGCAAATTCACTGCCCAAGTCAGAGCTGGTAACACGAACTTTCAGTGATTGGGTAAAGTGGCTGGAATAGGAGGGTAGATGGAGCCTGTTTTACTCCATGACTCAAAACTAAAATTACCCTGATGGTTGTGCAAGTCTCAGACTAATTGCCCACTGCGATCATGACAGCCTCCAGCTTATTTAAACTGCTGTGAAGTTTTACTGAAAGAAAGGAAATCACAGAATTATAGCGGTCAGCAGATCAGATCAGGAGCTCAATGATATTTTCTCTGCAGTATCGCTTTGAAAATTATCCCATTCTATTAGTGCCACTGTGATGATACTGTGCCCTTAAGAAATGTATTTGAGTCATGTTGCCATGCAAGATTTTTTTAACCATCTATTCTAACCGGTGCCGCTGGGTCTGTATCTGGCAACACTGTATCGTTACTGCAGCAGCATAATTGCTCCTAATTGCTAGAATATTTGTTTTAATCTCATGAATGCTGTTCTGTTTTTTTCAAATGCTCCCCTGGGGTTTTGCAGGTTGGGGCTTGATAAGATTGATGGACAGGAAATCATGCGACTGATTAGAGCTAGACTTACACAGAGAAATCAAGCTTAGAGACTGCTTGGAGTTGTTAGAGAGCAGTGTCTCTCTTTTCTCTCTCTCTTGCTGTGGAGAATGAAACCTTCCAGGAAGTAAGTCTCTTTCTGTCAGATTCTGCTGGTTGAGGGTGAATCTTTCTCTGGAGGTGGTTGCATGAGCGTCAGAAGGCAGTTGGCTATCTGGATCTCTGTCCAGAAACGTTAAAAGGCTAGAATTCTAAAACCTATGTGAGCTTATCTGTTTTTGGTTCGAACTGGTTCTGAAGAAGGGATTGATGTCCATGGGTTCTGCTTACATTGGAGCTATAGTATTAGACAGCTGTTAAGAATTAGAACTTGCCATGTTTAAGTCAAGCAGCCAGCATAATCAAGGATCCCATGCACCCTGGACATACTTTCTTCTACCTTCTTCTGTTTGGTAAAAGATACAAAAGTCTGAGGTTACATACTAGCCGACTCAAAAATAGTTTCTTCCCTGCTACCATCAGGCTTTTGAATAGACCTACCTCACATTAAGTTGATCTTTCTGTACACCCTAGCTAAGACTGTAACACTATATTCTGCACTTTCTCCTTTATTTTCGCTGTATGGTAAGCCTGTTGTCTGTATAATATGCAAGAAACAATGCTTTTCTCTGTATACCAATATATGTGACAATAATAAATCAATTTTTTTTATTCATTTGTGGTACATGGGCATCGCTGGCTGGCCAGCATTTATTGGCCAATTCTAGTTACCTGAGGACAATTGAGAATCAACCACATTGCTGTGGCGTTGGAGTCACATGTAGGCCAGGCCAGATAAGGATGACAGATTTCCTTCCCTAAAAGACATTAGTGAACCAGGTGGGGTTTTTTTTATACTCGATTCACGGTCATCAGTAGATTCTTAATTCCAGATTTTTGTTCATTGAATTCAAATTCCACCATGACAGGACTTGAACTCAGGGGCCCCAGAGCATCAGCTGAGTTTCTGGATCAATAGTCTGATGATAATACCACCAGGCCATCGCCTCCCCTGGTCAAATCAAATCAAACAGTTATTCTCATTTGTTATATTCTAACTGTGTTCTTAAATAAAGTTTGTTTTCATAAAAGCTCCCCAGTGGGTCACTTGAATCATACCTGGAGCTGAACACCTTGTGCTCACCCTAATGCCAAAATCAGAAGGGAAAGTTAGGGCTTCGGCTAACTTCATAATATACCTTGGAGTTTCTGGTCTGGCCCCAAACTCCACTCTCTCTCCTCTTTCCCCAAAACCTTTCAAAAAGTTAATCTTTCCAAGTATTTATCCAACTCCTTCTTAAAAGTTTCCGTTGAATCTGCTTCCACTGTCCTTTCCGCTGCACAACAAACCGGCTGTGTAAAAAGAATTCTCCTCCTCACTTTCTCCCATTTTCAATCCAATTCTCCTTTTAGAGTGTTGCTGCTTCCACTGTCTATTCAGTAACGCATTGCAGGTCCCAGCACCACACTGTGCAAAAAAGGGAGAGAGAGTGAGAAAAAAATACTCTCCACATCTTGCCTCTGGTTTTTTGTTGCAATCTATCTTAAACTTCTTTTCCTCCGGTCACCAACCCATTCGAAAACAACTTCAGTGGGAAGCAGAGAAAGTTGAAGAAGGTCATTGCTGAATATATCATCACCAACAATTCTGACACTCTTGGCCCTCTGAGTAATACACAATAATTGATGAAATGTTGAATAATAGATCGGGGAGCTACGTCAAAACAGAAACAATAAAAGCACATCAATTTTCAACACCCCGCCAGTTAAGCTCACGGTTCAATATTTTCTTATTTAATTGATGAGCGATCAATAGTTTCTATGCATTTGTAAAAACATTTTGTACGTCTCGCATCAAATATCGATACAAAATATCTAGGTGATTAATCCTAATGTACACCTGGAGCAGCAATCCAGAGAGTGTGCAAACACGTGGGTGGCTCAATGGCACTGTGTTTAGCACTGCTGCCTCGCAACACCAGGTTCCGGGTTCAATTCCTGGCCTTGGGTCACTGTCTGTGTGGAGTTTCTGATTTGATTTGATTTATTATTGTCACGTGTATTCGTATGCACTGAAAAGTATTGTTTCCTGCGCACAATACAGACAGAGCACACCGTACATAGAGTGCAGAATGTAGTGTTACAGTCATAGCTAGGGTATAGAGAAAGATCAACTTAATGTGAGTTAGTTCCATTCAAAAGCCTGACAGCAGCAGGGAAGAAGTTGTTTTTGAGTTGGTTGGTACGTGACCTCAGACTTTTGAATCTTTTTCCCGATGGAAGAAGGTGGAAGAGAGAATGTCCAGGGTGTGTGGGGTCCTTAATTATGCTGGCTGCTTTTCCAAGACAGCAGGAGGTGTAGACAGAATAATGGATGGAAAGCTGGTTTGAGTGCATTTTTGTTTTGCTACCGTTTCGACAAATTTGCCCTAATGTAGCTTAAATTACAATTGGTTCAAAACCCTTTACTGTTTTATAAATGTTTCCTACCCAAAACTTTACTTTTGGTGCACCCAGAATCTTCAGACCAAGAGATACAGCTTTGTATAAAGACAACATGACGAGCTGACTGTTAAAAAGAAACTGAAGCCTTCCCTTTGTTTAAATTTATTCTTTATGACGACTTTTAGGTTCTGATATTCATTGCTGAACTAAATTCGAAAGAAAGAATCAGTAAAATAAATCTTTAATTTTGGCAGTTCCTCTAGCTGGTACAAATGTTTTATAAAGTTCAAATTGGATTTTTGCCAAACCGTTTCAAGTCTACAAGCTGATCTTGATACTTTGGGAAGCGCATTGATGTTCCTTTTCCCATCTGTACCAGTCATTTCGAAGTCATACTTTCACTAAGTAACGTCATGTTTACGAAGAACACCCTGCTTTAACAATGACTAGATGGTATTTTGCATATCTCGTATATTCTCAGCTTCATGGGGCGAAGGTAAGTGCTGTGAATCGTGGTGGAAAATCATAGTATTCCCGACGGTGTCGAAAGAGGCCATTCAGCCCATTGAATGTGCACTGACTCTCTGACAGAACACCCCACACAAGCCCTCCTCCCAGCCTTTACCTGGAACCCCATACATTTAGCCTGGCCAATCCACATAACCCGCACAACTTTGAACTGTGGTAGGAAACTGGAGCACCCAGAGGAAACCCACACAGATATGGGGAGAATGTGCAAACTCTACACAGACAGTGACCCAAGCCGGGAATGGAACCCAGGACTCTGGCTGTGATGCAACAGTGCTAACCGCTGTGCCACCACACCGTACTCCTGAGTTGACTAAGTTAACTGCTCAAAACCTCCATTATCAAAGTTGTGGTGTACTGGCTTATATTAATGTTGTACCCGCATGGGATGGGATTTCCAGCTGCAATTGCCCAATGACCAGAAAATCCCACCTGATAAAAACAGAACTTTGCATGGTCCGTGTCCCACCCGCTGTGATTACGACGACAGACAGGATGAGAAAATTCCTCCCATGGTCTCTATCGCTGCCTCCAATCTCTCTAATTGCCATTCAACAGAGTTAGGACTTACAGCCAGGGACCCAGGTTCAATTCCCGGGTTGGGTCACTGTCTGTGTGGAGTTTGCACTTTCTCCCTGTATCTGTGTGGGTTTCCTCTGGGTGCTCTAGTTTCCTCCCACAGTCCAAAGATGTGTGGGGTTATGTGGATTGGCCAGGCTAAATGCATGGGGTTATGGGTAAAGGCTGGGAGGAGGGCTTGTGTGGGGTGTTCTGTCAGAGAGTCGGTGCAGATTCGATGGAGGAAACAGAATACAAGGCCGTCCAGTGCTGTCAGCTCCTCAATCCTCCAGCAGGAGGTGCTCATGAGAAGCCAAAGTCATTATAATTGGAGCAACACACTGGGGTGTCCAGATTCCTGATTGGACATTGGGCCTTTGACAGTTGCTGCCAATAGAACTGGTCCCAGACTGCACTGCGATGGTGGATCAATCCATCCCAGGCCTATTGTTAAGAACATCCAACCCAGTCCAGACTAATGGCTGGAGTCCCTTCAGGTAAAGATTTTAAACTTTGGGGCGTCAAAGTATACACATTACCATTGTGGCCCTCCTCCTCTTCCGCCCCCTCTTGAGACCTTAGTGGGGTTAACACTGCAGCCTCTGTGCAGAGTTTTTGCACATTCTCCCTGTGTCTGTGTGGGTTTCCTCCGGGTGCTCTGGTTTCCTCCCATAGTCCAAAGATATGTGAGTTAGGTGGATTAGCCATGCTAAATTGACCCAAGTGTCAGGAGGTTTGTGGAGTGAATTATGTGGGGTTACGGGAATAGGGCTTGGGTTGGATTGCGGTCAGCGCAGACATGATGGGCTGAATGGCCTCCTTCTGTACTGTAGTGATTCAATGACTCTATGATTATATAAATACTTGGGGTTATAAGGATGGCAGGGGGTAGGTGGGGGGGGACTGGCTTAGGTAATGTGCTCAGTCAGAGAGTCAGCGCAGACTCAATGGGCTGAATGGCCTCCTTTTTCACTGGAAGGATTCTATCGTTATACTATTCCAACAAAGGCCAGGATCACCAGTCATGGTTTTGGAAACAGCAACCAACAGTACCCACTGCTGACTGATTTCTACCAGAAGCTGTTTGATTTTAGCAAAAATCTATGGATGGGATTTTCCAGCCCGTGCCTATCCCAGAACCGGAAAATCCCATCGAGAACATCGGACCTTCCCATGGTCCACCCCTCGCCTGATACAATTCCTGTGGAGCGGGAGAATCCACTCCGAGAAGTGATCTGCTTCAGGGAAAGTGACACTTTGTTGCCAAACGAATTCTCAAAAGCTCTCCTTGCATCCTGTAACTCCTCACTGAGTCTGGGTATTTTCCATTCTCAAATCAATACTTTATTCCAGCGTTTGTTTTCTCCTTTTATAACGTGCTTTCGATGCATTGGTAATCTCTGCCACACACAATTACACTGCTCCCAGGATAACTCTCGCTCTGAACCCTCCTGTTATCTCAGTCAGATTCTTATCAGTCATTCCCGGGGCTAGGCCAATGCCAATGTGACTGCTACCATCTCATTATAATGACTCCACATACAGTTGACAACTCGCCAACAATTGGCTTCTCAAATTTAAATCCACAACTGTGGATCCCACCCAATTTGAAAGATTTTGCGTTCAGGAGACACAGATACCTAAGATAAACTGATCGAAGTTTATGAGATGTTGAAACCTGATTGAGGTTTATGAGATGTTGAGTCCTGATTGAGGTTTATAAAATGTTGAGAGGTATAGATCGGGTGGATTCTCAGAGGCTATTTCCCAGGGCTGAAATGGTCGCTATGAGGGGACACAGATTTAAGGTGCTGGGGAGCAGGTACAGAGGAGACGTCAGGGGTAAGTTTTTCACTCAGAGGGTGGTGAGTGAGTGGAATCGGCTGCCGTCGGTGGTGTGGAGGCGAACTCGTTGGGGTCTTTTAAGAGACTTCTGGATGAATACATGGGATTTAATGGGATTGAGGGTGAGAGACAGGCCTGGTAGGTATGGATATGATCGGCGCAACTTGTGGGCCGAAGGGCCTGTTTGTGCTGTAGTGTTCTATGTGCTATAAACAGTGAATTGTTCATAAATAATTTTAAGGTAGTTTATTCAGTTTGTTAAGAAGCTGAAGCTTTACAATATGATGCATTAGCTAAATAAACAGGAAAGGTATAAACCACATGACAATTCTGAGAGTTATCGCTGATCCCAGGGGATGAAGGGACAGTTGACACTGTGTGTATCGGTTCTGTGATAGCAATATTCTGCTCTTTACTCATTCATGGGACATGGGCATCGCTGGCTGGCCAGGATTTATTGCCCATCCCAAGCGCCCTACATCCCTCATTTGTTTGGACCTTTTGAACCACTGAATTTCGGAAAGCTAGCCACTGAATGGTCACCTCCACCCTGTCCATCACTCTGTCCAGGTTACCTCACACTGAGGGTCCTTTTCCAGCCTTTTCCACACCCTCGTACGAATAAAAGGATACACAAGGCATGATTGTACAGACTTAGGATTAGCAACATGGCAACAAAGTCACCTCGACATTTATTGGGGCACTTGTACCTGAGAGAGAAAGTAAACAGCTTCTCTGCTGAGGCAATACCAGTAATGTCCGTAAGAATTCTGCATCATTCTAAAAGAAACACTAAAGGTCCCCATTTCTTACAAAATCTTTGTGCATCGACATCAGATTCTGATCCTTAGCCATTGATTACAATCCCTGCTGCCCATGCTGACTGCCTCAGGCATGTTGGTCACAACCTCGGTATCCTATCGGGCCCTCCAGCTGAGCTACTTCAACCCCCATACCTTCTCTGTCACAAAGGTCTCGGCAGCACTACCCCGTCCCCCACTGTCTCCCACCACTTCCCAATCGCTACCAATCCACCCCCCGCCCCCCCCCCCCCCCCCCGCCTCTCGCCCACCATTCCCTGTCTTATCTCAACAATTTGTAAATGAACTCCACATTTAAATTTTTATTATATCCAGATTGTAATAACTTAGAAAGTGACTCATTGTGGCTTCAAGTTACAAAGGGTTTATTACCAACATTACTTATCTATAAACAAACAAGAGTCTGACAGATCTGCGATACACATCTAGTCTCTTTACCTCTCTGGCTTCAACTGTTTAAAATATATCTATTAGTGTCATGAGTAGGCTTACATTAACACTGCAATGAAGTTATTGTGAAAACCCCCTAGTCACTACACTCAGGCAAACTGAGGGAAAATTTAACATGGCCAGAGCACCTAAACAGCATATCTTTTGTACTGTGGGGGGAAACCGGAGCACCCAGGGGAAACCCACGCAGACATGAGGAGAAAATGCAGACTCCGCACAGACAGTGACCCAAGGCCAGAATTGAACCTGGGTCCCTGGTCTGTGATGAGACAGCACTGTTAACTAGTGTGCCTCCCTGCCGTTCAATAGGACAAGGGTATATAATATCTCACCTAGAAGACAGCATTTCTGACTGTGCAGCACTCCCTCATTGGTGCTCTGGAGTGTCATTCTTGATATTTCTGAGCTGCGACTTAAACCCATCATCTTTTGAGGCAGATGTGAGGATGCCAGTGGGTCTAGATGCCAGAAAGGAACGGTTTTATAAAGATATGGATTGTACATTAGCACAGCATTTGTGAATTCTTTATTATTTTCTAATGCAGGAGGTACAACTGAACCTTAACAACTCCTGTGAAATCAATGCAGTGTTATTATTCATATGATCTGTCGCTGCTAAATAAATTCATCTGATAAAGTCTCGTGTGGCGTTCTCCTAACACATTCCAAATAAGAAGGAGGATTAGCGGAGATCTCCTGTTAAAACTAGCAGCTGAAGTAAAATTAAGAGCTCAGGGTCATTCAGTACAAAGTTAATTTGATTATAATATTTTAGCTGGGATATGGAGAGCTGGGATTCACCAGTGAGAATAACCTAAATAAAACTCAAAGTAAAAAGACTCCCACTGTATATCAATGAGTTACACAGCGAACACAAAATGATATTTGAATCAGAAATGGAACCTAGCTGGTGCAGTATGAATCATCCATCATTTCAAAACTAATTTTCTTTAAGTGTAATGACAAAATTAATTCAAAAGCTCAGCCTTGAATTAGATTAACTTTCCAATAAGACTCAGTGTATTACTGAGTGAAACTTACTTAATTAAGAACCATTACAATCCAATCATTTTACTTCAACTCTCTGGAATGCTTTTGGATTAAATAAAGTTTATTAGCAATAATGTAATTTATTCTCTAATTTCAATAAACTGGCAACTTTACAGCATGTTATCCGTTTCTCCTCTTTGTTTATTACTGCGATATGGTTCCTTGTTCCTCATTGCTTACCAGGGCTATGTTAGGTCTGGAGTCAGGACTTGTGCCTGAGGAGTTGATGCACATCCGAACACTCCCCACCTCTGTGCCAGATGTTGTGGGTTCAAGTCCCACAGGAGTTGAGGGGGTTGAGCTATGAGGAGAGGCTGGATAAATTAGGCTTGTACTCGTTAGAGTTTAGAAGAATGAGGGGAGATCTCATGGAGACGTATAAGATGATGAATGGGATGGATAGGATAGAGGTGGAGAGACTCTTCCCGCTCAGAAAGGATAGTAGGACTAGGGGGCACAGCCTCAAGATAAAGGGGGGGCGGTTTAGAACGGAGTTGAGGAGGAACTTCTTCACTCAAAGGGTGGTGAATCTCTGGAATTCTCTGCCCGTTGAAGTGGTGGAGGCTGCCTCGCTAAATATTTTTAAGACGCGGGTTGATGGGTTTTTGATAAGAGAGGGGATTAAGGGTTATGGGGAGAGGGCGGGAATGTGGAACTGAGCCAAGACAGATCAGCCATGATCTTATTGAATGGCGGGGCAGGCTCGAGGGACTAGTTGGCCTACTCCTGCTCCTATTTCTTATGTTCTTATGTTCTTATGAACTGAGGCACATGTTCCAGGTGACCAGATGTTAAATTGAGTTTTGATTTAGTTTTCATAGGATGTGGATATCACAGGCTGAGTGGTTTGATATAACCACTTAAGGGTCAACCACGTTGCTGTAGGTCAGACTGGGTCAGGGTGGCAGATTTCCTTCCCTAAAGGGAACCAGATGGGGTTTTACAATCGTTTCATGGTCGTTGGGCTTCTTTATTCCACATTTTTAATTGAACCCCAATTTCACCATCTGCTGTGACAGGATTGGAACCTGGGTCCCCAGAGATTCCCCCGGATTACTAGTCCATTGACAACACCACTTCCCCCTCTCAGTGTCTGCCCTCTCTGCTGGACATAAAACACACAGTAGGCACAATTTGAGAAAAAGGGGCTCTCTTGATACCACGAAGAGATTATCTGCACATTATCTCATCCTTGTTTGTGGGAGTTTGCTATGTGCACCCTGGTTGCCAATATAACAACAGTGACTATACTTCATTGACTGGAGGAGGGTGATGGCCAGGTGGTATTATTGCTATTCATCCAGAAACTCAGCCCATGTTCTGTTGACCCGGCTTCAAATCCCACCACGGCAGATGGTGGAATTTGAATTCAATGAAAAATATCTGGAATTAGGAATCTACTGATGACCAATGAAACCATTGTCGGAAAAACCCAGCTGGGTTTTCCTTTGTGGAAAGAAGTTACCTGGTCTGGCCTACACATGATGTCAGACCTATAACAATGTGATTAACTCTCAAATGCTCTCGGGAAACTAGGGATGGGCAATAAATGCTGGCCAGTCAGTGTCACCCATGGCCTACAAATGAATAATAAAAAGTACTTTCAGATTTCTCAAGGTTGTTACAGGAATGTAACTCCTTTCCTAACATGAAGACTTAACACTAAGTTTATTGCCACTTCCTGACAATATTACTCCATGCGTCTTGCAGAATCCTGGGCTGCCAGTAGCTCTGCTAATGCCCCTCCCGGTTCGAAGGCTGGACAAGTAATTTAGTTTGGTCTTTGCTGTGAATCCCCAACTGCAGGCATCAGCACTTATTGCCTAAGTTTGTTACCTTGGCAACGGTGCATTACACAAGGCCGTCACTTCAAGTCAAACGTAAGCAGCGTTCAAAGGACACGTTGAGCTGACATTGACTGATGACTCTGAGTCCTCAGTGGCATCAAAGCTACATCTTACATAACAGCTTCCTGCAGTTCCCAATGTGCAGCTTTAGAAGGAATAAAGTTCTCTGAAGATACTTTTATTCATCCCCTCCATTTTATTTTACGTGATCTGAGGGGCATGATAGGATAAAGTTTAATTGGTTTCTTCGGCAACAAGCCATCCACACAATTTTCCAGTGTGACTTCCGTTACCTGAGACATTTTTTTCCTTTTTAAGCTCTGTTTTTACCTCTCGTCGGAGTCATTTTAAAATCATTCATAAGGTGTAGGCGCCACTGGCCAGGTTAGATTTGTGGCCCATCCCTAACTGCCCTTAAGAAGATGATGCGAAGATGCCGGCGTTGGATTGGGGTGGGCACAGTAAGGAGTCTCACAACACCGGGTTAAAATCCAACAAGTTTATTTCGAATCATGAGCTTTCGGTGCGCTGCTCCTTCATCTGGGAAATGGAAGGCTCGGTTCACAAACACGGCATATATAGACAGAATGTGGAACTTGGCTATCATGCATGTAGAACCTGGTAACCAAGTTCTGCATGCATGCGGATGGCCTTAACTGGGATCTTGGGTTTAGGTTTATAAAATGTTGAGAGGTATAGATAGGGTGGGTTCTCGGAGGCTATTTCCCAGGGCTGAAATGGTCGCTACGAGAGGACACAGGTTTAAGGCGCTGGGAAGCAAGTACAGAGGAGGTGTTAGGGGTAAGTTTTTCACTCAGAGGGTGGTGAGTGGAATCGGCTGCCGTCGGTGGTGGTAGAGGCGAACTCGTTGGGGTCTTTTAAAAGACTTCTGGATGGGATCTAATGGGATAGGGAGTTGCAGATAGTTCTATGGCTTGGTAGGTATGGATGTGATCGGCGCAACTTGTGGGCCGAAGGGCCTGTTTGTGCTGTAGTGTTCTATGTTCTATGTCACAAAATCTGTAACCCCACTTGGCCTGGGTTTGCAAAATCTTACTGACTGTCCTGGTTTGAGACAATTCACACCTCTTTAACCTGTGATTACTCCTCTCTCCACTCGCACTATCTATACCTGTAAAGACTTGATTACCTGTTAAGCCTCGCATTCCAACCATTATCTTGCAATTGAGTCTCTGTCTACACATGCTATGTTTGTGAACCCAACTCTCCACTCATCTGATGAAGGAGCAATGCTCCGAAAGCTCGTGATACCAAATAAACCTGTTGGGCTTTAACCTGGTGTTGTGAGATTCTTATTATATCCTTGAGAAGGTGGTGGTGAGCCACCTTCATAAACTGCTGCAGATCATGTGAGTCACGTACATCTACTGTGCTGTTAGGGAGGGAGTTCCAAGATTTTGACCCAGTGACAGTGAAGGAATGGTGATGTATTTCCAAGTCATTGTGATGAGTGACTTGGAAGTGAACCTTCAAGTGACATTAGTCCACTACCCTTGTCCTTCTAGGTGGTAGAGGTCACATGCTTGTAAGGTGCTAATGGAGAAACATTGCAGAGTTGCTGATGTGCATCTTGTAGATGGTAACACTGCTGCCACTGTCCATCAGTGGTGGAGGAAATGAATGTTTGTGAATATCGTATCAATCAAGTGGAGCGCTTTGTCCCAGATGGTGTCAACCTTCTTGTCGGAGCTGCACAAGAAGGCAAGTGAAGAGTATTCCATTACACTCCTGATTTGTGCCTTGTAGATGGTTTTGGGGAGTCAGGCAGTGAGTTACTTGTCTCAGAATTGCTGGCCTCTGACCTGGTCTTGTTGCCACAGTATTTGTGACCCAGGGGTGGTGAGAGGAGAGAGGTGGAAGGCATTGGGCTAAAGTAGTGTGTAGTGTAGTTATTATAGACATTATTAATGTGGGACATAATTGCTGGGTTGGGGTTTTTCACATTGTTCTCAGATGTTATTACCTTCGTGTATCAGACACAAGCAATGGTCACCCAATGGTTCATTCTCCTTGTGTCACTTTGATGCAACTTGGCCATTGAGTGTTTGCTCTGTTGGGTGAGAAAGACAGGCCACGACTTACTGCAACATGGAGTCCTCAAGGATCGGGGCAATTGCACAGGATTTTGGTTAGGTCACGGGGACAATTCTCCCATTGCGGTCTGCAAATTTGCTAGCGGTTTGGGTTGGGAGATGCGCGTGCCGGCCATTTCATAGGATTCCCATATGTGTTCCCGACACAAGCGCATCTCCCATTGCCGGAGAACAGTCGCAGTCGAGACCAGTCTGGAAACTGGCGGGAAGAGAGGTAAGCGATTTAAATCTTTTTAAAATATATTTTAAATCTATTTGAAATGTGATTATCTGGCCCGGTACAGAATTCTCCGAGCCTGATAGCATCCCCACAGCGCCAGGAGTATTTCACTCTGGCAGGATTTAGAGTAGCTCCCCACATTCGAGGGACTAGTGGGAGACCGCACTGGAGTGAAGGAGGGGGGGTAAGCGGGGGACACCTTGGGGTTGGGCAATGGGGGGGGGGAACGGTTCCCCTGGGCATCAGCCTGTGTCCCCCGGCACTGCCTAAGGGGGCAAAGTGTCCATCTTCAGGGGGCATCTTGGCACTGCCCATCAGGCAGTGTCAAGGAGGCGGGACCTATTTTGGACAGGGCCTCGAGGGTGAACGGTGGGGCGGGGGTTCCGCTGCCACTCTGTATGGGGATCGGTCAGGGTTGGAGGGAAGCCAGCGATCGGGGCAGGCTGGAGGGGAGGGGATCATTTTCCAGGTTGGGGTGGGTGGCTGCCTTTCATCAGGGGGTCAGTGGAGAGGGAGAGGGGGGGGAGGGGGGGTTCTGCCAGAATGAGGGATGTTGGGGAATTGCCACAGCTGGGAGAGGGGGATTGGACATCGGGGCACACCGGGCCGGGCAGGGGGGAGGGATTGGGGCTGGCCTAGGAATTGTTGTGGGGGCTGCAATCAGGCTGTTGGGGGGGGCCAACACTGCAGGGGTGCTGGGCTGGGCAGTGATCGAGCAAACGGGGAGAACTGACAGATCAGGGCAACCGCGCATGCGCAGAGTTCCAGAACTGTCAGACTCTGGCGCGAATAGGCCCCGCCTCCCCCGAGCTTTTAGTGATATTCACAACTGGGACACCTCTGCAGTGCACAGAGCGCAGAGATTCTGGTCTGAAGTTGCTCTCAAAAAACAGTGGGGTTTAGACCAGTTTTCCTGCCAATTCAGAACTTTTGGGAGAATTGCCCCCACTGTTTTGATTTCAATATTTAAGGAAAGATTTCACCCTGGTATGGATGAAATCAGTGTACACTGATATTCACATGCATTCTTTCTTGTGGCAGTCTCTCAATAGAGGTCAGGAAAACAGATGAATTGAATTGATATAGGCCGGAATTTTATAACCTCACTCGGACAAGGCTCGTAAAATCTCACCTGAGCCAGTGGAGAATTCCGTTCTGCAGCAGCATCAGGGAGGGCGTGCTGGTAAAATTCCAGCCTTAGTGTCAAGAGGAGCAGGCACTTTGTTTTGTCATGAGCGTAGGAGAAATGAGGAGGTGGTGCCCTTCATGAGAAAAAAAATACTTGCGTTAATATAGCGCCTTTAACATCCGCAAGGTGTCCTAACGGCCAATGAAAACATTTGGAAATGGAGCCCAAGTGGAGTTATAATGTAACACGTCCACCGACCAATGTGTGCACAGCAAGATCCCACAAACAGCCAGCCAGTGGGCCAGATGTTTTGAGACGACAAAACCAGAAAATGCTGGAAAATCTCAGCAGGTCTGACAGCAGCGTGGGGAGAGAATAGAGCCAACGTTTCCAGTCTGGATGACCCTTCGCCAGATGTTTTGTGATGTTGGCTGAGGAATAAATATTGACCAGGACACCAGGGCTCCCCTGCCCTTCTTTGAAATAGTCTCGCGGGACCTTTCACGTACACCTGAGAGAAAATAATTAACCGGCCCTCGGTTTACCGGAGAAAGACAGCATCGCCAGCAGTGCGGCACTCCTTCAGTATTGCGTCAGAGCGCCAGCTTTTTTGCTCGCGGGACACATGCCCACACATGCCCCTGCCCAGCTCAGGGGTAAGAATGCTATTAATTCACCAATGAAAGCACTGGCTTGATGCCCCAACCGTTTTCATCTGTTTGCCGCTTGCAGTGGACCTGACAACCCATTATTCTAACAGTTTCTGTCAGAGCCCATGGACCAACTCACACCGAGGATCAAACAGAATTTTAATCAGGCGAAACAGATAAGCATTGATATAGGTGACAGAATTGTTCAAATTACAGAGCTGTTCATGCCTAAAGTATGTAGCATTTTCCATAATTCTTACATTGCCATCAGAATTACAAATACAATCCCACAAAGAGAAAGCAGAAATGATATATTGTCTATATTAAATTGATTCTGAAATTTATACAAGGTAGTGAACCTGTAATTCACCATCAAATAGGGGGAAAAAAAAACCTTGTTATGTCAAAGATTTGATATACCTTCAGGGCCCGCTCTATAAAATCAATCTTCTTTCTGGTTTTGCGTCATCCGCTAAAGACTTCTAAAGAAAATTAGATCTGGCATCTATTAATCTTTCCAGTGGTAGTTACCTCAGCAAGTTTAAAACTACGCCATCTCGGTGAGAGATGAGATGATTCCATCAAAGCCTGCAATCACTATCTTACAATCCTCTGACAGGCATCCATTATCCCCTATGTGGTCCCGCTCATACACAGTAGCCGCCACCATCCTTGGAGATTGAGGGGAAACTTTTTTTTTCAAAACACGGTGAGTTGCTAGAACCTGGAATGCACGGCTTGAGATTATGATAGAGGGAAACTCAACAGTAAATCACACGCACTTCCAATTCTACAGGGGAAGTATAAAGTGGGATTATTGTAAGCTCGTATGGATTTTTTTTTTGTTATTTATTAAGTTTATTTTGTCACAAGTAGGCTAACATTAACACTGCAATGAAGCTACAGTGAAAATCCCCCAGACGCCACACTCCGGCGCCTGTTCGGGGTACACTGAGGGAGAATTTAGCACGGCCAGTGCAACTAACCAGCACATCTTTCGGACTGTGGGAGGGAACCGGAGGAAACCCACGCAGACACGGGGAGAATGTGCAAACTCCACACAGACGGTGACCCAAGCTGGGAACCGAACCCGGTCCCTGGCGCTGTGAGGCAGCAGTGTTAACCACTGTGCCACCCATGAAGACGTCTTGAAGCTTCTATGGTTGAAAAATAACTGTTGATTAATAACGCATTACTACATTCATAGATGTAGAACACCTGACCACAAAATCATAAATTGTGCGGAGGGTGTGGAGAGTCTGCAGAAGGATCTAGATAGGCTGGGCGAATGGGCCAGGAAATGGCAAATGGAATTTAATGTTGGCAAGTGTGAGATGGTCCACTTTGGTAGGAAGAATGGTAGGAAGGACTATTACTTACGTGGCGAAAAACTGCAGCAGGCGACGGTGCAGAGGGACCTCGGGGTCCTTGTGCATGAGTCGCAAAAACCCAGCTTGCAGGTGCAGCAGGTGGTCAGGAAGGCGAATGGGATGCTGGCCTTCATAGCGAGGGGGATTGAATATAAAAGTAGGGAGGTCTTGCTGCAGCTGTATAGGGCATTGGTGAGGCCGCAGCTGGAGTACTGTGTGCAGTTTTGGGCGCCGCACCTGCGCAAGGATATTTTGGCCCTGGAGGGAGTGCAGAGGAGGTTTACTAGGCTGATACCGGAGTTGAGGGGGTTGAGCTATGAGGAGAGGCTGAATAAACTAGGCTTGTACTCGTTAGAGTTTAGAAGAATGAGGGGAGATCTCATTGAGACGTATAAGATGATGAATGGGATGGATAGGATAGAGGTGGAGAGACTCTTCCCGCTCAAAAAAGACAGTAGGACTAGGGGGCACAGCCTCAAGATAAAGGGGAGGCGGTTTAGAACGGAGTTGAGGAGGAACTTCTTCACTCAAAGGGTGGTGAATCTCTGGAATTCTCTGCCCGTTGAAGTGGTGGAGGCTGCCTCGCTAAATATTTTTAAAAAGCGGGTTGATGGGTTCTTGATAAGAGAGGGGATTAAGGGTTATGGGGAGAGGGCGGGAAAGTGGAACTGAGCCACGACAGATCAGCCATGATCTTATTGAATGGCGGGGCAGGCTCGAAGGGCTAGATGGCCTACTCCTGCTCCTATTTCTTATGTTCTTATGTTCTTATGTTCTTATGAAGCCCTACAGTGCAGAAGGAGGCCATTTGGCCCATCAAGTCTGCACCAACAACAATCCCACCCAGACCTGCTTCACAGCACCAGGGACCTTTCTTGCAGAAGATGGATAGGTGAAGGATAGGCAGTTAGCAGCCTGAAGGAATTGTTTTAAATCACCAATTAACCTTGGTAATATGACAGTGAGCTAAACTTTAAAGGACTTCATAAAACATCCTCCCTGTTTATTTTAATTGTGCTCATTGAGGGATATTCTGGTTAAAGAAAATGGAACTTGTTTCCATGTCAGGCACCCAGAGTTGGCATCAATATTCCCAGATATAAAAACAGAAAATGCTGGATAAGTTCAGCAGGTCTAGCAGCATCTGTGGAGGGAGAACCTGATTTAAAGTTTTGGATCTAAATGATCCTTCTACAGGTCTTGACGTTGAATTGTGAGGGTTACACAGTCCTGGTTGGTATTGCTTTGAGTTTGAAAGGTAGAGGGTAACCTGATTGAGGTGTTTAAAAAGATAAAGGTTCCTAAAGATGGGCACTGCAAAACTGTTGCTTCTGATTAAGAACAAGGGTACATGAATTCTTTCTGGTTGTATCACAGCTTGGTATGTCTCCTGCTCTGTCCAAGACTGCAAGACACTACAAAGGGTCATGAACAAAGCCCAGTCCGTCAGTCATAAGAACATAAGAACATAAGAAATAGGAGCAGGAGTAGGCCATCTAGCCCTTCGAGCCTGCCCCGCCATTCAATAAGATCATGGCTGATCTGTCGTGGCTCAGTTCCACTTTCCCGCCCTCTCCCCATAACCCTTAATCCCCTCTCTTATCAAAAACCCATCAACCCGCGTCTTAAAAATATTTAGCGAGGCAGCCTCCACCACTTCAACGGGCAGAGAATTCCAGAGATTCACCACCCTTTGAGTGAAGAAGTTCCTCCTCAACTCCGTTCTAAACCGCCCCCCTTTTATCTTGAGGCTGTGCCCCCTCGTCCTACTGTCTTTTTTGAGCGGGAAGAGTCTCTCCACCTCTATCCTATCCATCCCATTCATCATCTTATACGTCTCAATGAGATCTCCCCTCATTCTTCTAAACTCTAACGGGTACAAGCCCAGTTTATTCAGCCTCTCCTCATAGCTCAACCCCCTCAACTCCGGTATCAGCCTAGTAAACCTCCTCTGCACTCCCTCCAAGGCTAAAATATCTTTGCGCAGGTACGGCACCCAAAACTGCACACAGTACTCCAGCTGCGGCCTCACCAATGCCCTATACAGCTGCAGCAAGACCTCCCTACTTTTATATTCAATCCCCCTCGCGATGAAGGCCAGCATCCCATTAGCCTTCCTGACCACCTGCTGCACCTGCAAGCTGGGTTTTTGCGACTCATGCACAAGGACCCCGAGGTCCCTCTGCGCCGTCGCCTGCTGCAGTTTTCCTTTCATCCATTGACTCTGTCTACACTTCCTGCTGCCTTGAAACGCAGCCAGCATAATCAATGACCCCACACACCCCAGACACTCTCTCTTCCACCTTCTTCCATTGAGAAAAAGTCTGAGGTCACGTGCCAACCGACTCAAGAACAGCTTCTTCCCTGCTGCCGTCAGATTTTTGAATGGACCTACCTCGCATTAAGTTGATCTTTCTCTACAGCCTAGCTATGACTTTAAGGCTACATTCTGCACTCTCTCCTTTCCTTCTCTGTGAATGGTATGCTTTGTCGGTATAGCGCAGGAAAAACAATACTTTTCATTGCATACATGTGACAATAATAAATCAAATCTAAATAATTTGAATATTAGAGCTAGGCTACCCAGGAGAAATCACAAAGAATTGGAAATCTGAAACTCACCACCAGAAGGCTGCGGATGGTGAAGAACAAGTCTGAAAGTGATAGGTTTATGTTGGGTAAGGTTATCCAGAGTTATGGAGTAAAAGCAGATAGGGATATTGTTCAGCCATGATTTAATTGTGGAGCAAACCTGAGGAAATGAATGGCCTCCTCCTGTTCCGAGGATCTACTTTTCAGGCAAAGTTCCTGAATTATATGATCTCACCTAAGGAATCTCTATGGACATCATCCAACAACTGTTACTGTCAGATAGAGGTAAATGTCCCTCCCCCAATTTGGAGAATGTCTCTCCCAAACGTAGGGGGGTCTAAAACTAGAGGACATAACCTTAAGGTTAGAGGGGAGAGATGCAAAAGGACCCAGAGAGGCAATTTTTTCACAAAACAGGGTGGTGAGTGTCTGTCAGAGGTAGTAGTTAGAGGCGGGTACAATTTTGTCTTTTAAAAAACATTTGGACAGTCACATGGGTAAGATGGGTATAGAGGGATATGGGCCAAACGCGGGCAATTGGGACTAGCTTAGGGGTTTAAAACAAAGGGGTATCATGGATAAATGGGCCAAAGAGCCTGTTTTCATGCTTCTATGACTCTATGACATCCTAGCAAGTTCATACACTAAGAACAGTCATGGAGTGATGGTGGCATAATGGCAATATCACTGGTCTGGTAATCCAGAAGCCTAGGCTAATGGCCATGGGTTCAAATCCCAGCTGGTGAAATTTAAATTCAATTAATAAAATCTGCAATTGAAAGCTGGCCTGTGATGATTGTAAAAACCCATTAGGATAATAAATGCCCTTGGGGAAGGAAATCTGTTGTGCCTGCGTAGTCTAGCGTGTGACTGATTCGCAGACCCTACGGTCAATGTGGTTGACTCTTAACTGCCCCCAACACGGTCCAGCAAGCCATTCAGTTCAAGGACAATTAGAGATGGGCAACAAATGCTGGCCCAGCCAGTGACACGCCCATCGCATGAAAGAATAAAGAGGGAGGAAGGAAAATATTCAGTCAGTTTCCTTTAGGGAGGAAAAAATGAAGAAGTTGAAGTTTGGCTTCGTAGGTTTATTAGCGCAAGATTAGATTAAGAGAGGACTGTCTCCTGCAGGTGATTTCAAATCTATTACATTGAAGTTATAACAATAGCAAAATTCAGAATTCCTACAATGCAGAAGGAGGACATTTGGCCCATTGAGTTTGCAGCAAGCCTCTGATAGAGCATGCACAGCCCACACCCCATCCCTGCAACCCCACATATTTACCCGACTAATCCCCTATCCTACACATCTTGGGATAAGGAGCAAGTTAGCATAGCCAATCCAGCTAACACGCACATCTTTGGACTCTGGGAGGAAACCGGAGCACTCAGAGGAAACTCATGCAGACATAGGGAGAACGTGCAAACTCTTCACAGTCACCTGAGGCTGGGAATCAAACCCAGATTCCAGACGCTGTGAGGTAGTGTGAACCACTGTGTCACTGTGCCACCTCACGTTGCTTTGTTTAGTGAGCAGCTAAATGAGAACAATGAGGCCATTGTCTCCCACGTTGCAAAATGTTACAACTTTCAGACAGCAAGGCCGGGGTTCTACCACCCCACCTGCAGCGGAATCAGAACAGGTGAGGGGTAGACAGCGGAAATGTCCGTTGACCTCGGGCGGGAATTTCCAATCTCGCTCGAGCGAAGCTGTAGATTTGATTTATTATTTCCACACGTATTAACATACAGTGAAAAGTATTGTTTCTTGCGTACTATACAGACAAAGCGTACCATTCATAGAGAAGGAAATGAGAGAGTGCAGAATGTAGTGTTACAGTCATGGCTAGGATGTAGAGAAAGATCAACTTAATGTGAGGTAAGTCCAATCAAAAGTCTGATGGCAGCAGGGAAGAAGCTGTTCTTGAGTCAGTTGGTACGTGACCTCAGACTTCTGTATCCTTTTCCTGATGGAAGAAGGTGGAAGAGAGAATGTCCGGGGTTCGTGGGATCCTTAATTATGGTGGCTGCTTTTCCAAGGCAGCGGGAAATGTAGACAGAGTCAATGGATGGGAGGCTGTAGACTCCTGCCCCAAGCATTTATTATCCCACAATTCACATCTCCTTTGGCCACATCTTTTGTTCCTTTATTTGTCCCTTCAACACTCCCTTTGGCCCTCTGCCACCAACTGTTCTGTCTTGCCATGTCTCCCATTTTGTGCCCCCTCTTAGACCTTCTCTTCTGCCCTTTTTCCACCCGATCCCCCTTCACCCATTTCAAATCCATGACCTCTCTAACTTTCCTGGTTCTGGTGCAAGATCGTCGACCAGGTACAAGAGGGCAGGATTTTCAGATAGGAGCCGGAATTCTCATCTGAAGCCGGTGGACCTTTCACTTGTCCATCAAAATTTCCATCAAATTTTCCACGTCCAAAGGTGTAGATGTTCCAAACGCCTAATAACTATTTAATGGGTTGCACTCTCACTTCGGAGTCAGAAGGTTGTGTATTTACGTAGCAGAGATTCAAATTTTCCATTTCCCACTAGGATCCCCCGGTGAACATGGCTGGGAAAGTGACTCGGCTTTGACAACAGGTCATCTGGACTTGAAACGTCAGCTCTTTTCTCTCCTTTCAGATGCTGCCAGATCTGCCGAGATTTTCCAGCATTTTCTCTTTTGGTTTATTTAGCTGGAGAATCCCACGTGTTGTCTCTGCTCCCCTCTCCACAGATGCTGCCAAAGTGGCTGAGTGTTTCCAGCTTTTTCAGATCCCTAACACTGAAGTATTTTGTTTTTGTTACAGAAAGTGTGTGATTGCCAAATGACACCAGCAAGAGATGCACAAGTCTGCGACTGAAAGCAATTTGCGGTCCTGATGTGGAAGGAGTAGGTGATCAGAGCAGAATTACCCTGGAGAGGCACTTCATTTCTCTGAGGCTGCTTCCTTCGAAGAGATTTCAGTGTCAAGAGTTGGAAGAGAACCATTAGCTGGCTCCTAATGGAAGGCAGAATGTGACAGTAATTAATTCAGATTTGGAATGAAATGATTCTGAATTCATTGCTTTTTTTTTAAATCTTCCTGTTGCTCTCTTGAAAAACCGTTTGTTTCTGCTGAACCCGTTCTGAGCCAGAGGTGGGAATGTTAAGAAAGAAATTACATTTATATAGCACCTCTGGCAACCTCAGGATGTTCCAAACAACCACTGAAGTGCTTTTGAGATGTTGTCACGACTGTAATATGGGAAATGCCAACTTGTACCCAACAATTTGGGGAGAGATGAGTAGTAATCCTGATGAACCAAGCTAACGTTCTGGGGACATGGGTTCTAATCCCACCTAAGGCAATTTAAATCTGATTATTAAATTTGGATTTGCAAGCTACTGTCAGTACCACAGTATCAGTCATTATAAAGACCCATCTGGTTCACTAATGTCCTTCAGGAAAAGAAATCTGCCATACTTACCTGGTCTAGCCTACAGGCTCATATCAATGTGGTTTACTTGCCCTCCGAAATCTCTTAGCAAGTCTCTCAGTCGTACCAAACTGATACTAGACTGCAGCGGTTCATGAAGGTACCTCTCTACCACCTTCTCCAGGACAATTAGGCATTGATAACAAAATCTCATAACGCGTGAAAGGAAAAAAAAACAAAAATCCAATGTTTTAGAGTTTAAAGTCTTTTTTATTCGTGTCACAAGTACAGCTTACATTAACACTGCAATGAAGTTACTGTGAAAATCCCCTAGTTGTCACTCTCCAGCGCCTGCTTGGGTAGAATCATAAAATTCCACAGTGCAGAAGGAGGCCATTTGGCCCATCGAGTCTGCACCAACGACAATCCCACCCAGCTGCTATCCCCATTACCACAAAAATCTCATGCATTTACCCGAGCTAATCCCCCGGACACTAAGGGGCAATTTAACATGGCCAATCCACCTGACCTGCACGTCTTTGGGCTGTGGGAGAAAACTGGAGCACCCAGAGGAAACCCACGCAGACACGGGGAGAACGTGCAGGCTCCACACCAACAGTGACCCGAGCTGGGAATTGAACCCGGGTCCCTGGCACTGTGAGGCAGCAGTGCTAATCACTGTGTCCCAAATTCCCCACAAACTGCAGAAATCGGGGGGGGGGGGGGAGGATTTTCCTGCTGTGCTTGCCTCAAGGTTGGAAATTCCCACCCGAGACCTTTGTATGGTCTGTTGAACTTTTTGCCCTACCCACTACATTTCCTGTGACAGGTGGGATAGGAAAATTCTGCCTCAGGTCATCTATTTTAAGGTGTTGGGTTTTGGGATAGATTGTAGCCAGGGCACTGGGGAGAATGCCCCTGTTCTTCTTCCAAATTGTACCACAGCACCCGAAAGGGCAGATGGGTTTATAACAATATATGGCACCTCTGACAGTGCAGCGTCTCCTCAATCCAGCGCCCGAGTGTCAGTCACTATATGCTCACATCCCTTGTGTGGGAGTGGGTGGCCCTTATGTGAAAATTATAGTCAGAAGCTCTGTCCAAACTGTGAGATGTGTGGTTGAATTGGAGCACCCCGCTTGGAGTACTGTGTGCAGTCCTCACTACAAGAAGGATGTGGAAGCTATTGAGAGGGTGCAGAGGAGATTTACAAGGGTGTTGCCTGGATTGGGAGGCATGCCTTATGAAGATAGGTTGAGGGAGCTAGGCCTCTTCTCCCTGGAGAGACGAAGATTGAGAGGCGACCTGATAGAGGTTTATAAGATGTTGAGAGGTATAGACAGGGTGGATTCTTGGAGGCTATTTCCCAGGGCTGAAATGTTCGCTACGAGAGGACACAGGTTTAAGGAGCAGGGGAGCAGGTACAGAGGAGATGTCAGGGGTAAGTTTTTCATTCAGAGGATGGTGAGTGAGTGGAATCGGCTGCCGTCGGTGGTGGTAGAGGCAAACTCGCTGGGGTCTTTTAAGAGACTTCTGGATGGGTATATTGGATTTAATAGGACTGAGAATTATAGATTGACCTGGTAGGTATGGATATGATCGGCGCAACTTGTGGGCCGAAGGGCCTGTTTGTGCTGTAGTGTTCTATGTTCTATGAATTGATCATAAGATCATAAGAAATAGGAGCAGGAGTAGGCCATCTAGCCCCTCGAGCCTGCCCCGCCATTCAATAAGATCATGGCTGATCTGTCGTGGCTCAGTTCCACATTCCCGCCCTCTCCCCATAACCCTTAATCCCCTTGCCTATCAAAAACCTATCAACCCGCATCTTAAAAATATTTAGCGAGGCAGCCTCCACCACTTCAATGGGCAGAGAATTCCAGAGATTCACCACCTTTTGAGTGAAGAAGTTCCTCCTCAACTCCGTTCTAAACCGCCCCCCCTTTATCTTGAGGCTGTGCCCTCTAGTCCTACTGTCCTTTCTGAGCGGGAAGAGTCTCTCCACCTCTATCCTATCCATCCCATTCAACATCTTATACATCTCAATGAGATCTCCCCTCATTCTTCTAAACTCTAACGAGTACAAGCCTAGTTTATTCAGCCTCCCCTCATAGTTCAACCCCCTCAACTCCGGAATCAGCCTAGTAAACTTCCTCTGCACTCCCTCCAAGGCCAAAATATCCTTGCATAAGTGCGGCGACCAAAACTGCACACAGTACTCCAGCTGCGGCCTCACCAATGCCCTATACAGCTGCAGCAAGACCTCCCTACTTTTATATTCAATCCCCCTCGCTATGAAGGCCAGCATCCCATTTGCCTTCCTGACCACCTGCTGCACCTGCAGGCTGGGTTTTTGCGACTCATGCACAAGGACCCCGAGGTCCCTCTGCACCGTCGCCTGCTGCAGTTTTTCGCCACGTAAGTAATCCTGCTGAAGTATTCTGTTACATAAATTCACAGCCTTCTGACTCAGAGGTGAGGGAGGCACCCATTGCGTACCAGCTGCCACTCACAGCCTTGGACATAAAGATGGAATCTAGGTCGTCAGACATTAAGCAATGACGTATGTTCGGAGATTCTATTGCGCTCTTTAAAGCTGGGCTTGATGGGGGAGGGAAAATGCTACTATCAGTTTGGTACGACTAAGAGGCTTGTTAAGACATTTCAGAGGGCAGTTAAGAGTCAACCACATTGATATGTGCTTGGAGTAGCATATATGCTAGACCAGATAAGTACAACAGATTTCCTTTCCTGAAGGAAATTAGTGAACCAGATGCATCTTTACAATGACTGATAATAGTCTTACAACACTGAGAGTAGCTTGCAAATCCAAATTTAATAGTCAGATTTAAATTGCACTAGGTTGGGTTTGAACCCAGTCCCCAGACCAATAGTCCGAATCATCAGGATTACTAGAGCAATGATATTATCATCTTCTCTCCCCGAATCGTTCAGTGCAAGTTGGCATTTCCCGTGCTACAAAAGTGAAAACACCTCAAAAGCACTTCATCACCTTAATGTGGATGGAAACCCTGTCGAGGGACAGAATGCGAGGTCGAGGGGAGTGTCAACAAATCCCTCACTGCTCACCACCACCCTCTTAGTGTCCTTGTTCACGCACGTCACACAACCAGTCATTCAGCTCGCCCTGCTCCACCCTGTGGCCAAATGGGCCACCCAAAATGGCAATTTACAAAGCATGCTGGGATAATAGGCCAAGTACAGAACCAGACAGGCTGCAGCTTAAAGGACAGAGATAAAACAGGCTGCAGTTCCGGTGGCCAAATACATAGAAAATAGGCCATCCCAAAGACAATGGACACTTTCTGGTCAAACATACTTGTTAACCAGACTCAGGGGCACCTTAACCCCTTATTAGGGAGGGAGCTATGTGACCTAAGTGCCTCCAGCACCAACAGCCATATCCGTTGGGTACACACCCAGAGATCGGTGTGGCAGCATCTGATTGGACTCTATAGATCAGGGTGATCAAGTCTTGATCGATTGATTGGCAATAACTAAAAAGGACGTGAAAGCCAATGAGGGATAAAAGGTGCTGCACAATGAGAAGATCCCTCTTTCTCTCTCCCCAACGAATGACAACAATGGTGACCACCACCAGCACGAGGACTACCACACCATCGATAGAATGAGGACCAGAGCCAAAGTATCAGACTAGGCCGAAGGCTCAGACTATGCAGAGGACTACAGAGACCAACATGTGGATAAAGGCCAATATCTGCCTGGGTACTTGCCAATCAAGCAAAAGTTAAGTCAAGGTCCAGTATTTGCCTTGAATTTTAGTATTCTGTAAGATAACTTAACATTGATTGTGTGCGTATTAACATCAATTGAGTGTGTGAATAAATATTACTGTACCAACAACAAGTCTACTCACAATTCTTTGTCTACCATATAAGGGTTAAAAACAGATTGTGTGGCTAGGCACAACGACAGAACGTTATAAAGTCCTTTTCTTTTCATTTCATTGGCATTTGAAAGAGTGAGAGGGGAACCTCATAGAAACTTTTATCATTCTAACAGGGTTAGACAGGATAGATTCAGATGGAATGTCCCCAATGTTGGGGGAGTCCAGAACTAGGAGCAGAGTTTCAGTGTAAGAGGGAAACCTTTCAGAACTGAGGTGAGGAGAAATTCTTTCACCCAGCCGCTAGAATTCCACTGCCTCGCCCTCGGAGCAGGCGAGAGGTGGACAACATAAATGTCCGTTGACCTCGGGCGGAGATTTCCAGTCTCGCTCGAGAGAGGCTGTAAAATCCTGTCCAGAGAGTGATAAATGTGTGGAATTCGCTACAATAGAGTGTAGCTGAGGCCAAAATGTCTGATTTCAAGAAGAAATTAGATATAGCTCTTAGGGTTAGAGGGATCAAGGGATTGGGGGGGGAGATGGGATCACAATATTGAATCTGTTGATCACCCTTGATCATAATGAATGGCGGTGCAGGCTCGAAGGGCCAAAGGACCTTCTCCTGCATTTATTTTCTACGTTTCTATGGTATTCACTGCCAGGTAACGGTTTCCCACACAATCTGAAGCTGTGCAGCGCTCTCTCCCCCATTCTCACCCACCGCTTACACCCCTCATCCCTCAACCAGCCCATCGTGCAAACCAACCTCCCATCCATTAACTCTGTCTACACTTTCCGCTGCCTCGGCAAAGCAGCCGGCATAATCAAGGACGCCGGGCATTCTCTTTTCCATCTTCTTCTGTCAGGGAAAAGATACAAAATTCTGAGGTCACGTACCAACCGACTCAAGAACAGCTTCTTCCCTGCTGCTGTCAGACTTTTGAATGAACTTATCTTGCATTAAGTTGATCTTTCTTTACAGCCTAGCTATGAGTTTACAGCCTAGCTATGAGTTTACAGCCTATCTATGACTGTAACACTACATTCTGCACTCTCTCCTTTCCTTCTCTATGAACGGTATGATTTGTCTGGATAGTGAGCAAGAAACAATACTTTTCACTGTATGTTAGTACATGTGACAATAATAAATCAAATCAAATTGACAGTTGGCACTGACCCAAAAGGTGAAATTATCTGAATTGGTCAACAGATCTCAGCTTGAAATTTTCAACCGACCTCAGCCCCCAAACTCAACAGCGAGAAGAGAATTTTAGATTTCCATTATGGCTGGACAGCTGGTTAGTGACGTAGAGCTAAGCCAGCAGTTTGGGTTCAATTCCTGTACCAGCTGGGATTATTTATGAAGGTTCTGTCTCCTCAACTTTGGCCCTTGCCTGAGGTGTGCTGACCCCAAGGTTAAATCACTACCAGTCAGCCCTCCCTCTCGGAGGGGAGCCCAGTCTATGGTCATCTGGGACCGTGACCACTTTACCTTTGCCTTGATGTGAAGTGCAGCAGGAATTCAGAACTCTCTTTCCCCCGCAGACAACTGCAGTGATATCTGAGGAACAGATTTCACCTTCTCACCCCTCAGCATTCACAGCGCCGCATGGATTCTGTTCCAAAGCAGCATTTCCAGAATTTAAGTGGATTAACAAAACCTGGAAGCCTCAGTTTACTTGCCTTCAAACCCAAGAGCAGAACATCAAAGTCAGTCGGAAACTAATCCACAGCTTCTGTCATCAAGTTGTTCTGGCACTCAACATACATATGTGTATATTTTGGGAGACTGCTTCAGGGAAGATTTAACTGAATGTAAATAATTGGAATTGGCTGCACTTGGCAGTTGCTTGACTCTATATGTTATACCAGGCAAGTGATTCATCTTACCAGCTTATAATAAAGGACCTATCTGAAAAGTTGAGGCATGTTTGTCTACTGTTGCTCTGTGGTAAGTAGCTTCAAACAATTCATCAAGACTTTGAATGCTTTAATTGCAGATGAACATACAAATGTTATTTTTATTCATCTCTGGGGCATGGCTGGCCAGCATTTATTGCCCATCCCTAGTTGCTCTTGGAGGGCAGTTGGGAGTCAACCACATTGCTGTGGCTCTGGGGTCACATGTAGGCCAGACCAAGTAATGATGGCAGATTTCCTTCCCCCAAAGGACATTAGTGAACCAGATGGGTTTTTCCGACAATTGACAGTGTTTTCACGGTCATCAGTAGATTCTTGATTCCAGGTTTTTTTCCAGGTAATGACAGTAATGATTTCCTTCCCCAAAGGACATTAGTGAACCAGATGGGTTTTTCCGGCAATTGACAATGGTTTCACGGTCATCAGTCGATTCTTAATTCCAGATTTTTGTTACTGAATTCAAATTCCACCGCCTGCCGTGGCGGGATTCGAACCCAGGTCCCCAGATCGTTAGCTGAGTTTCTAGATTAATAGTCTAGCAATAATACCACTAGGTGTCGCCGCCCCTAAAATTAGGAGCAGAAGTAGGCCACTTGGGCCTGTTCCGCCATTCAATTGGGTCATGGCCAATCTGATTGTAACCTCAATCCCACACTCCCACATACTCCTAATAACTTTACACCCCCTTGTTTATCAAGAACCTATCTTGATCTGCCTTAAAAATATTCAAAGATTCTACCTCCACCATGTCCTGAGAAGAAAATTTTAGAGACTCACAACACTCTGAGAGTAAGAATTTCTGCTCATCTTTATTTTAAACGACAGACCCCTCATTTATTGTCACTGGATAGTTCTAGATTCTCCCGCAAGAGGCAACATCCCCTCCACATCCACCCTGCCAATACCCCTCGGTGATGGCAATGCGTCTCTCACAACTTTTACAGATGCATCATAGAAAGCATTCTGTTCTGTCCAAGACCACAAGAGACTACAAAGGGTTCTGAACGAAGCCCAATCCATCACTCAAACCAGCCTCCCATCCATTGACACTGTCTACGCTGCCTCAGAAAAACAGCCAGCATAATCAAGGACCCCACACACCCCGGACGTTCTCTCTTCCACCTTCTTCTGTCGGGACAAAGACACAAAACCCTGAGGTCACGTACCAACCGACTCAAGAACAGCTTCTTCCCTGCTAATGTCAGACTTTCGAATCGATCTATCTCTCATTATGTTGATCTTTCTCTATACCTTAGCTATGACTCTAACCCTACATTGTGCACTCTTTCCCTTCCTTCCCTATAAACGGTGTGCTTTTGTCTGTATAGCACGTAAGAAACAATACTTTTCACTGTATGTTAATACATGTGACAATAATAAATCAATTCAAATAACAAATAAAATCAAATCCGGTGCAGGGGAGAAACCAGGTTGAGTGTCCTGTTAACCACAGTGGTGGTGGATGGGGAAGGGGTGTGTATTGGTTATTGAAAAAGGCAGACATGCCAGAAGTGTTGTTTCCAATGGTGGCATCATTGGAATAGAGGCAGAGAAACTGGGAGAATGGGATGGATCCCTTGCAGGAAGCAGGGTGTTAACAAGAGCTGTAATCGAGGTAGCTGTGGGAATTGGTGCGTTGGTTGCGAATATTGATGATCCTGTCACACTCTTTCAAAGAAAAGCAGGGGATTCCAACATCAATTAAAACATTTTGTCAAAGTCCTGGGGCTTTGACAAAGGGTCATCTGGACTCGAAATGTCAGCTTGGATGTCGCTTCGAGAGTTGCCTCGTGCTTCGCGTCGTTAGTGTGCGCTTAAACTGGACCAACTGATGGGCAACACGACAGCCCAGTGACTATCACTGTTTGCTGTGCAGTTACAGGGACCCGGGTCGGATCTCCGACTTGGGTCAGTGTCTGTGGGAGTTTGCACGTTCCCCCCGTGCCTGCGTGGGTTTTCTCCGGGTGCTCCGGTTTCCTCCCACACCCCAAAAAATGCGCTTTTAGGCTGATTGGTGTTAATAAATTGTCCTTAAATTAGACCTCCCTTGATCTGGCGCACGTATAATTCTCTACATTTGCACACCTTTATTGTGGAGTCCAAGAGGCGTAGGCAAAAGTCGTAGGTAGAAGAAGGATTGGAATGAGGCGCTCACTGAATGTTAAAATGGCGGCGCGGGCTTGTAGGGCCAAAGGGCCTGTTTCCTGTGCTGTGTTGTTCTTTGTTCTCTTTTCTCTCCTCACAGATGCTGCCAGATCTGCTGAGATTTTCCAGCATTTTCCCTTTCAGATTCCAGCACCTGCAGTAATTTGCGTTTATCAATAAAACATTATCTGGTCATGCGCTGTTTGTGGGATCTTGCTGTGCGTACGTTTCCCACATTAAAACGGTGTTGCATTGTCAGTAAGTGCTTTGCGAAAGTCTCAGGTTGAGGATGATACTTCATAAATGCAAGTCTTTCTCGGCATTTAAATTGTGGACAAAAGGAACTGATTGTGGCATACTCAAGATTCAGATGAGAATAAAGTAAAATGTAGTTTCTATTTAGAGTTACCGTTGACATCTATCCTTTGTTCCCGCTGATAACCGTCATTTTTCTTTGGCTTTTCCACGTATCTATTTACACAGTGGGTTCTGATGACTTTTGCAGATGTGCGCTGGTACTCGCTGTGAGGGTATCGAACAGTGATGAATTGTGACACAGTCACAGAGTAAAGATGACCCGATGTCAACAAGATCTGGTAACTTACTGCGAAGGTGTCAGGTACAATAATTTTATAAACACCACGCTCTCTGATCTTGCTTTTTTTTGTCTCCCTTTAAATAAAACATTCCTCGGGTTCAGCGAAATGAATTAATAAAAATTTTTTGCACAGTTTCAATTAGAAAAAGAAAGGTCCCTGTTTCTTAGGCTTCTCGAGTGGCAGGCTCCCTGCTTAAAAAGGATTTCTTGATGATACAACTAAAACCAGCCTCCCATTTACTGACTCTGTATGCATTTACCACTACCTCGGCAAAGCAGCCAGCAAAGTCAAGAACCACATGCACCCTGGACATTCTCTCTTCCACCTTCTTTTGTCGGGAAAAAGATATAAAAGCCTGAGGTCATGTACCAACCAACTCAAGAAAAGGTTCTTCCCTGCTGCCATCAGACTTTTGAATGGACTTACCTCGCATTAAGTTGATCTTTCTCTACACCCTCGCTATGACTGTAACACTACATTGTGGACTCTCTCGTTTCCTTCTCTATGAACGGTATGATTTGTCTGTATAGTGTGCAAGGAACAACACTTTTCACTGTATGTTAATACATGTGACAATAATAAATCAAATCAAATCAATTTGAAAAGGATATGGTTGGTGAGATTCCTTCTTGTAGTATCTGTGGGTTGCATAGTGGCTCAGTGGTTAGCGCTGCTGCCTCACAGCACCAGGGACCTGGATTCGATTCCCCACTTGGGTCACTGTCTGTATGGAATTTGTACATTCTTTCTGTATCTGCGTGGGTTTCCTTTGGGTATTCTGATTTCCTCTTACAGCCCAAAGATGTGCTGGTTAGGTGCATTGGTGATGCTAAATTCTCCCACAGTGTACCTGAACAGGCACTGGAGTGCGGTGACTGGGGAATTTTTACTAACTCCATTGCAGTGTTAATGTAAGCCTACTTGTGACTAATAAATAATATTTAACTAACTGAATAAAGCTTATTTCGGACAAACAGGGCAATGATATTTGTCCAAAAACATGACTTTGGGCAATAATGTAGAAATGTCAAACCTGTGGTACATTTTATACATATAGATATATTTGGGCTTCATTCCTGTTTCCTTCACCAGAAATTTAATTCAAGAGAGATGTATAAAAACAGACTTGCTTTTGGAAAGCTCCTTTCACAACCTCAGGCTATACCAAACTGCTTCACAGCCAGTAAGATGCTTCCGAAATGCAGAGCAATTGGATTTATTTCGCAGGGGATTTTCTTTTGTCTATATATCTTATGAGTTAGCACCTTTTGGGTGCGGCCCTCAGATGAGTGAGGAGTGCATCATTTAGGTACAGAATGCACTAAGGGTCGACACATTAAAACCACCTAGGAATGGAGCAGAATCTTGTTGGGTGATATCACAAAGTAACAAAGCTCTGACCTACTGTGCTTACCCCAGTCCAACACCGGCATCTCCGCATCATGGTTACTTTTCCAACACAAACAGATCTGACAACCTCTGTGGAGAGAGAATAGAGCCAACGTTATGAGTGAGGATGACCCTTCATTGGCTATATTCTCTCTCTACAGATGCTGTCAGACCTGCTGAGATTTTCCAACATTTTCTGTTTTCGTTTCAGATTCCAGCATCTGCAGTATTTTGCCTTTATCGCTGACCTACTTTTAGCTCCTGGATTCATTCAACGTCCACTCCAACTCAATGACTGCTTGCTGCCCCCAACTCCCGTGGCTCAATCTCTTCTCCTGAAACTGCATCCCGCAGGACTCCCAAGGCATCCACCCTCCCCGTGCTTGCGTGGGTTTTCTCCGGGTGCTCCGGTTTCCTCCCACACCCCAAAGATGTGCTCTTGGGCTGATTGGTGTAACAAATTGTCCCTAAGTTATTCTCCCCTCAATCTGGTTTCCAATGCGGAGTGCCATAAGCATAGACAAGGGTCATGGGTGGAGAGGGGACTCACAATGTTGAAACGGCGGCGCGGGCTCGTGGGGCCAAAGGGCCTGTTTCCTGTGCTGTGTTGTTCTTTGTTCTTTAACTCAGCATATGACTCTGGGCACAGGTATAGCGATATCACAAGCTGGTTTAGGGGCAGACAAACAGTCGTGTATTGACAATGATTTAATTGGGAGCTGAAGAGGCAGCAGCAGGTTGCTGGGTCCATGCTGAGGGACCAATGGATCTTGGAGAAGCCCCGATGGATTTAACCCTCAGTGGATCTGATGGGAAACTGTCTGCTAAAAAACTGGCAGTCGCAGTCAGAAAAGACTGTAAAGCAGTGGTTATCTGTTAGCGAGCTAGAATTGTGCCGAAGAACAAAAAACAAAGAAAAGTGTAGCACAGGAAGCAGCTCTTCAGTCCTCCTATCATATGCTTGTTTTTATCCTCTGACTAAGCTTACAATTTCCCTCGTCAATCATTGTTCCCAAATCTTGCCATTTCTATCCTTCATTTTTACGGGGACATGCCTTCGATCAACCAGCCTTTAAAAGCCTCCCACCTGCTAGAAGTTGCCCTCAACATAAGAACATAAGAACAGAAGAAATAGGGGCAGGAGTAGGCCATCTAGCCCTTCGAGCCTGCCCCACCATTCAATAAGATCATGGCTGATCTGTCGTGGCTCAGTTCCACATTCCCGCCCTCTCCCCATAACCCTTAATCCCCTCGCTTATCAAAAACCCATCAACCCGCGTCATAAAAATATTTAGCGAGGCAGCCTCCACCACTTCAACGGGCAGAGAATTCCAGAGATTCACCTCCCTTTGAGTGAAGAAGTTCCTCCTCAACTCCGTTCTAAACCGCCCCCCCTTTATCTTGAGGCTGTGCCCCCTAGTCCTACTGTCCTTTCTGAGCGGGAAGAGCCTCTCCACCTCTATCCTATCCATCCCATTCATCATCTTATATGTCTCAATGAGATCTCCCCTCATTCTTCTAAACTCTAACAAGTACAAGCCTAGTTTATTCAGCCTCTCCTCGTAGTTCAACCCCCTCAACTCCGGAATCAGCCTAGTAAACCTCCTCTGCACTCCCTCCAAGGCCAAAACATCCTTGCATAAGTGTGGCGACCAAAACTGCACAAGGAACTAATGTAGCCACACAAACCAGCTTCCCATCCATTGACATTGTCCTCGCTCTTTGCTGCCTCAGGAAAAGCAGCCGGCATAATAAAGGACACCTCTCACCCCAGACTTACTCTTTTCCACCTTCTTCCACTGGGAAAAAGATACAAAAGTCTGGGGTCACCTACCAACTGACTCATGAACAGCTTCTTCCCTGCTGTCATCAGATGTTTGAATGGACCTACCATTTGTGAAGTTGACCTTTCTCTACACCCTAGCTATGACTGTAACACTACATTCTGCACTCTCTCCTTTCCTTCTTTATGAAAGGTATGCTTTCTCTGTATCGTGTGCAAGAAACAATACTTGTCGCTGAATACTAATACATGTGACAATAATAAATCAAATCAAATTCTCCAAGGTCGTCCCCATCTCCAATTCTGGCCTTTTGTCCATCTCTGATGTACGGCACTCCGTTATTAACAGAGAGCTGGATGAGGTCACGGCGAGCCGAATTTCATCCTTGGCGAACCGTTGGAAGTCACTCAACGTTCTTGGATAGGTCGCCTATTTCAGAAGGGGAATGGTTGTCATGGCAAATGGTATACTCGCCAAAGAAAATAGAAGCTAGTGATATTGTCAAGCACTCATCATGCTCAACAGATAAGCACCGGGAGAAAGCAGAGACTGATCTGAAGCTGGGAACTACCTTAAACACCTTGGCTGACTCTGACATGATAACTGAGATGATAACAGACCAAGCTTATTAAAAGGTGAACTGAGTCTCATTTGCACCCAGCCAACGGAACACACTAATGTTACAAGATTGTACAAAATTAGCAGCAATAATGGAGTTCAGACTTATCACGTAGACATAAGAACAGGTTGTTGAGGTACATAATACATCTCCCATGGGGCTGCTGCTCCAGCATAGTTAAATCTTTCACTTGAAGGCTGCCAAGGCTGAATACATATCGGCTTCCAAGAGACTGCCAAAGGATATTTAATAGGACTCTGTGTCAACTGTAACTGATCACATTTCAGTGTTAAGATCCTGCACTCCATCCCTAATGAAAAGAATCATTTGAAAATATGGATTACATGGCTGTTAGGGGCTGGAATGCATTGTGAACAACTCCTGAGACTGACAAGAAAGGGAAGTCTATTGATTGAAGACGAGTGATCGCGTGGACAAATATTATCGTGGTATTTATGAGCCTGTTACCATGAATCAATCTATTTTCCTCACCTCGGTGTGTGCCTCCTGGCACAAGATCTCAGCAATCTTTGAAGTTCCTTGCTTTAATAAATCCTGCGGACTTGATCAAGGAATATCAGGAACGATCATTTCATTTTCTTTGGGAGTTCTGTTTCGGTAAAAGGAAGGGTGAATGCATGTTTTTTGATTTGATTTATTATGGTCACATGTATTAGTGTACAGTGAAAAGTATCGGGGCAAATTTTCCCATTTCTCCCGACACGGAGCAGGTGAGGGATAGATCCGTTGACCACGGGTGGGATTTTCCATTTCCGGGGTGAATGTGGCCAGAAAATCCCGCCCACTGCTTCTTGCACATCATATGGACAAAGCATACCATTCATAAAGTGCAGGGGAGAAGGAAAGGAGAGAGTGCAGAATGTGGTGTTAAAGTCATAGCTAGGGTGTAGAGAAAGATCAACTTAATATAAGGTAGGTTCATTCAAAAGGAAGAAGATGGATGCATAAAACAAAATAAAGGCTACAATTCTAAAGCAGCCACAGGAACAGTGGGCTCTGGGTGTATATGTGCATAAATTATTGAAGGTGGCTGAACAGATTGAGGATGCAATGAATTAGAAGTGTGGGATCGCCAACCTTATAGATAGAGGCATGGAGTAAGAAAGTTAGAAGCTACAATAAAGCTGTGTAATTTTGATTTGATTTGATTTGATTTGTTGTTGTCATATGTATTAGTATACAGTGAAAAGTATTGTTTCTTGCATACTAGACGGAAAAAGCATACCATTCATAGAGAAGGGACGGTGCAGAATGTAATGTTACAGTCATAGCTAGGGAGTAGAGAAAGATCAACTCAAGGTAAGTCCATTCAAAAGTCTGACAGCAGCAGGGAAGAAGCTGTTCTCGAGTCGTTTGGTACACAACCTCAGACTTTTGTATCTTTTCCTGGTGGAAGAAGGTGGAAGTGAGAACGTCCAAGGCGCGTGGGGTCTTTGATTATGCTGGTTGCTTTGCTGAGGGAAGTGTAGACAGAGCCAATGGATGGGAGGCTGGTTTGCATGATGGATTGGGCTACATTCACGACCTTTTGTAGTTTCTTGGGGTCTTGGGCAGAGCAGGAGCCCATACCAAGCTGTGATACAACCAGAAAGGATGGCGCATCCGTAAAAGTTGATGAGAGTCGCATCGCCATCACTGAGGGGTCCTTACAGCGTGGATGTAAAGTTGGCGAGAGTCGTAGCCGACATGCTAAATTTTCTTTATAAAAACTCATAAACACCCAGTCCACCTCAATTGGAGCATTGCTTCCAGCTCTGGCCACTGCACCTTAGGAAGGCTGAGCGGATTTTAGAAAGAATGCAGAAAAGACTAATGAGAATGGTTCCAGGGATGAGGAACACCTGTTATGTGGATAGATTGGAGAAGCTGTTGATATTTTCTTTGGAGAAGAGGAGATTAAGAGGAGCTTTAATTGAGGTATTCAAAATCATGAATGGCCATTTGTTAAGATGTGGAGATGCCGGCGTTGGACTGGGGTAAATCTCACAACACCAGCTTAAAGTCCAACAAATTTACTTGTAGCAAACGCCCCAAGCTTTTGGAACACGTTGTTCCTTCTTCAGGTGGGAGGAAGTTCTCTCAGCACTTTAAGCTGGTGTTGTGAGATTTTTTTCCATTTGTTAAGACCCAGGCCAGACATTCCAAGGCATTTTATGAAATTAACCTAGACTCTAAGTTTTACATTTGAATTTAGCATGAGGGTGAGCCTAAGGTGTTTCACTCCAGATATGATTCATGTGACCCACTAGGAAGCTTTTATCAAACAAATTTTAAGAAGAGAGTTAGAATATAACAAAAACAAGCACAAATTTTACCAATTACAAGACTTAAACATGATATGTTATAACATCTAACAGCTAGCTATCTCTGTTGTTCCAAGTTAAACACCATCCTACAGACAAATACCCTTCTTCAGACTTTACAGAGAAACAAACATTCTCACACGATGCTGGATTTGCAACTTTTAGACACCTGTTATGCATTGGTCTTTTGAAAGTTGGATCAAATCTCTGAAGCTTCCCAGTCCTGGAACGTTCAAAAAGCTTTTAGTGGGAGACAGTGAGGTTCAGAAAGATGGTGCCTACGTCCACCAGCTTCTGGCAGCAACTAAAGCAAAAAATTGGAATGCTGTATAAAAAAATTGCTATCCCCTGGCATATCACCTGATCTGTCAGTCATCCCCAATCAAGCTCCATTCAGCAATCCCCAAAGGACCATTAAAACTCCAGAACACTGCATTAGGCCAGATTAAAATCAACATGATATCAATTATACTTCCACAATAGCAATACAGGACACTGGTTACAGACAACACTGCACCAATAAAATGCTAAGGCCTACTCGAAACAGCCCGCAGAGAAACGTGATTAAAATACATTTGTTAAAGGCACTTACTGTTGAAGGAAAGGTGGAGAACAGCTTTCAGGTGATTGGCAAAAGAAGCAATGGCAATGTGAGGGAAAACTTTTTCACTTGTTCATGGTGGAATACATTGCCTGAGAGTGTGGCAGAGGCAGATTCAATTACTGCTTTCAAAAGGGAATCGGATAACATTTGAAGAAACAGATTTGCAGGGTTTTGGGACAGAGGCAGAGGGAGGACTGGAACGAGGTGAGTTACACTCGCAGAGAGCCAGATTGGAAATGGCAAGCCAAATGGCCTCCCTCTGCGCCTCAATTCCTCAATTCTATGATTCAACAAGACTGACGAGAGGGAAGGACACTAAAGTGGCGGGGTGTGAGTGGGAGAGAAATCTGAACCATTCTCTCAACCCATTGTGACCCCAATGAGAGAAACCTGAGCTGGTATAACTATAATGATATTAAGGTTTATTTATTAGCCATAAATAAGGCTTACATTAACACTGCAACGAAGTTGCTGTGAAATTCCCCGAGTCACCACGGCCCAGGTCAATGCACCCAACCAGCACGTCTTTCAGAACTTGGGAGTCAACCAGAGCACCCAGAGGGGACCCACGCAGACACAAACAGTGACCCAAACTAAGAATTGAACCCAGGCCCTGTTGCTGTGAAGCAGCAGTGCTAACCACTGTGCTACAGTCAAGCACTTGTGATTCTGAGAGAGAACTTCCTTTCAAATGCTTTTCTTAGTTCCCTTGACAGCCTTTATACTAACTCCACTCTTCTTTTCATTCAAGAAGATTATAGAGGATAATACGGCTGTATATTTCTGAACTTACATTTCTTTCATTGAAGTTGATGTCAATTCTAGCCTTCATGCAGTTTGACAGTAGATGAAATGTTCACTGTTTCTTTCCTTTAACTCTCTAACCCACACCATCGCATTGTTTGGGATACAGTGCAACTCCTAACCCCCTTGGCTTTCGATGTGCACTTGGGTGTTTTGCGGTGTGTGTGCTAAGCTCCGGAACATTCTCACTAAACCTCTCCCACTTTCTTTCATAAAAACATAGATGATAGAAGCGGGAGGAGGCCATTCAGCCCTTCGAGCCTGCTCCTCGCGATCAAGGTTGACCATCCAACTCAATAGCCTAATCCTGCTTTCTCCCCATAACCTGTGATCCCGTTCGCCCCAAGTGCTATATCCAGCTGCCTCTTGAATGCATTCAATGTTTTGGCATCAAGTAATTCCTGTGGTAATGAATTCCACAGGCTCACCACTCTTTGGGTCAAGAAATGCATCCTCATCTCCGTCCTAAGTAGTCTACCCTGTACCTTCAGGCTGCGATCCCTGATTCTGCACTCCCCCACTATCAGGAACATCCTCCTTGCATCTGCCCTGTTTAGTCCTGTTAGAATTTTATAAGTCTCTATGCAATCCTGTTTTTAGAATCTTTAAAACCTATATTTCTCGACGTAGCTTTAGCTGATTATCCCTAACATCTCCTTATGTAGCTAGGTATCATGTTTTTCTTTTGGTAACACTGGTTTGACATTCCTTGGGACCTGGAAGGCGCCACAAAGATGCAAGCTGTTGTTACTCTTGCGGTGTTGTTCCCTGCACATTACCCTGGCTCACCGTCACAGGGTCTGAAAGGCTTTTTATACAAGAAAGCTGCTGGGGCTGGAGGTCAATTGGAAATTTCATGCGCTGAGATTGAAAGATTTTTGACAGGAAAGGATCTTAAAGGTGACGGCACCAAGGTAGGTGTCTGGGGTTAATCAACCGTGCTCGAATGAAACGGCTGAATAGGCTGAAGGCGTACTGCCTCCTTCTTGTGATGTTCTCACAGGATGGTTTTAGCTGGCAGTGACTGTCCTAATGGTGCCAGTGCGACAACCCTTTAGCACACGTTACGATTTGATGCCAGGAGCTAAGTGAGGCATCAGTTCATCTTCCTGCTTAATGGTGGTTGGCTTCTGATTTGCCCCACAAAGAACTGGCACGGACACACGTGGGTCAAAATTGCCTCGGTCTCTGCTGTAAGGTCCCGTGGCTATCTTTATACTCTACTCAGACAGGATACGCAGGCTGAATGGAGAGGTACTCTGAATTCATTAACCCTTAGAGCATGCTGTTCCTTTCATCTGTATTGTGGGATTCCTGAAGCTTGATGTCAAACAAGTGGCAGTTCTTACTCGCTGGGAGAGCTGTAATCTCTCTGTAAGAGAAAAGCTCACATCCTGGCCTGCCTTTCTACATCATTAAGAGAGTAATTACTTTGAAGACAGATTAATTACCCGAGGATAAGAGGAAACCACCCATTGTTGACCACTGCTAGCTTGATAGCCTCTCTGAGAAGCTGTGATTTTACCTCCCATTTTAACTCTCAATATGCAAGAAGGACTCGGGAATGTCACCGAACCTCAGCAAATTTCTTTCTCTTTTGCTTCCACTTATTCACTGATGTTGGAATAGATGCTAAGGTCGCTGCAGTGCAGGGACTGGAAAATTAGGATTAACTTTATTTCTGCAAGTTTAGCCCTTCACATCTGAAAGCTGAGACACAACCATGGATATTAAACTGGCTGAGCAACAGGAAGTAGAGATTGATGATTAATTGGGTGGCCAAATAGTTAGCACTGCTGCCTCGCAGCACCAGGGACCCAGTTTTGATTCCTCTCTTGGGTCACTGTCTGTGCGGAGTCTGCACATTCTCCCCATGTCTGCGTGGGTTTCCTCCCGGTGTTCCAGTTTCCTCCCACAGTCTGAAAGATGGTTAGGTGCATTGGCCATGCTAAATTCTCCTTCATGGCGATTAGGAGATTTTCACAGTAACTTCATTGCAGTGTTAATGTAAGCCTACTTGTGACATTAATAAATAAAATTTAAACTTAATTGCTTTATTATCAGACGGGAGGAAAAAGCAAAGTAAAGTTTATTTATTAGTCACAAGTAAGGCTTATATTAACACTGCAATGAAGTCACTGTGAAATTCCCCTAGTCACCACAGTCCAGCGCCTGTTCAGGTCAATGCATCTAACCAGCGCGTCTTTCAGAATGCGGAAGGAATCCTGAGCACCTGGAGGAAACCCACGCAGACACAGGGAGAGTATGTAAACTGCACACAGACAGCGACCCAAGGTGGGAATCAAATTTTGGTCCCTGGTGCTGTGAATCGACAGTGCTAACAGTAGTGATAACCACTGTGCTACCGTGCCAGTTTGTAATGGTCTGTGTTAGGACGTCTGCTCTTCTTGATATATATAAATGACATAGACCTCAGTGTGCAGGACACAGTGTAAAAACTTGTGGACGATATCGGATATGGGAGCATTGCAAATTGTAGAACTTTAAAATGACCTGGGTCAATTGGTGGATTGAGCAGGCAGCTAGCAGATCAAATTTAAACAATGTGTGAAGTGATTCATTCTGGTAGAAAGCATGCAGAGAGAGAATGTAAACTAAAGGGTACAATCCCAAAATTAGCAGAGGGACCTTGCTGTACAGGTGCATAAATCAGTGAAGGCGGTGGAATATGCTGACAGTGTAGTTCATAAAGCATGCAGCATTCTAGGCTTTAGTAATAGGGGCACAGAGTGCAAAAACAAGGAAGTTAAATTGATCTTGTAAAGGATACCGAACGTTCTTGGCTTGAATACTCTGGCCAATTTCGGGCACCACACCTTAGGAATCATATAATCCCGAAAGTGCAAAGGGATGCCATTTGGCTCTCTGACAGAGCATCCCACCCAGGTCCTATCCCTGTAACCTCTTATATTTATCCTGCTAATCCTCTTAACCAACACAACTTTGGACACTAAGTGCCAATTTAGCATGGCCAATCCACCTAACCTGCATATCTTTGGAGTGTGGGAGGAATCCGGGGCACCCAGAGGAAACCCATGCAGACACGGGGAGAACATGCAGTCTCCACACAAACACAAGGCTGGATTTGAACCAGGTGTTGTGAGGCAGAAATGCTAACCATTGTGCCACCGTGCCATGAAAGGGATAGATAACTTTTAAATATCAAATCAACCTTCCAGTTAATCGCATCCATTGATTCTGTCTGCACTTCCCGCTGCCTCAGAAAAGCAGCCAGCATAATTAAGGACCCTGCACACTCTGAACATTCTCTCTTCCATCTTCTGGTTGGAGAAAGATACAAAAGTTTGGAGTCACCTACCAACCTACTCAAGAACAGCTTCTTCCCTGCTGTCATCAGACTTCTGATTGGACCTACCACATATTAAATTGATTTTTCTCTACATCCTAGGTATGACTGTAGCACTACATTCTGCACCTTCTCCTTTTCTTCTCCCATATGTATTCTATGAACAACGTGCTTTGTCTGTATACAACGTGAGAAATAGCCCTTTACGCTATGTACTAATACATGTGACAATAATAAATCAACTACAACTTAATAGTGAAATAAATGTCACATTGAAATTTTATATTTTTAGTACAACAAGTGGGGTTGGGGCTATGAAGGGAGGGTGGTATGGATGATGACTGGGGAGTGAGGCGGAGGTGGGGGTCTTATGCAGAGGGTTGGTTGGTAGGGGGACTATGCAAGGAAGGCCACGCGAGGGAGGGTTATGTGAGGGGGGATGGAGGGAGTGTGACGGAAAGAGGCAAGTCAGAGGTCTAGTAGGAGACTCACTGGGGAGGTCCTGATGCCCCAATGCTGGAAACATGTCTTGGAAAGCTGTGGGTAGAAATTCTGCTTGATGATTGTGTTGGAAGGTGGGGGATGTGGAGCGGGGGTCAGAAGTCCATGGTGAGGGTACTGGAGAAGGCCTCCCAGGAGATCTGAGCACCCTGCGAGATGACACCTGAGCACTGGCTTCACTGGAATACTTAACCTCATCTTGTCCTGTCGGTATGAAGCTCCCAGCTGTCAGCGAGACTGACCGAGTGTGGGAATACTGTGGTTCCTAACTCACCCAAAAGACCAGTGTGGAAGACTCCTGTTTTCAGAGTCTAATGGTGGAACTATTTTAGGAAAATGTCACCTGGTGAATTTCAACTCCTCAGAACTATCATTCCTATTTGTCAAACACATATTTTTGGACTAACGGTTTAGGGTGGGATTTTGTAGCCCTGCCCACGACCAGATCTCACCAAAAATCAATGGACTTTTGGCCGCCCGGCTTTATCCTCCCACAGCAAGTCCCACAGGGCCAGAAAATCCTGTCTGAGAAACTTAACGTGGATATCATCAAAATCCGTATTTCATTCCTCTCTCTTGTTTCGAATAAACCACGAATCCATACGGAATGAAAGAATTTCCTGGAATGAGACCAATGTTGCAACAAGAGAACACAAAATTCTATAATTAATTCAGTGCACAGCAGTTGCTCCTTTTGTAGGTTTAATGGATTAAATCCATCCTCAAAGTTTAGCTAGCGTTTTTCACTTTGGTTTCCACTTTGTAAATCCATTCGATGTAAGTAGCTCTGTTGTTTCCTGAATTTTCCCCTGCTTTGCTCGTCAGGTTTCTGCTTTGTTTGGAATCATAGAGTCATAGAGATTTACAGCATAGACACAGGCCCTTTGGCCCAACTTGTCCATGCTGCTGTTTTTTTTTTAAACCCCTAAGCTAATCCCAATTGCCCTCATTTGGCCCATATCCCTCTATATCCATCTTACCCATGTAACTATCTAAATGCTTTTTAAAAGACAAAATTGTACCTGCCTCTACTACTACCTCTGGCAGCCTGTTCCAGACACTCACCACCCTCTATGTGCAAGAATTATCCCTCTGGACACTTTTGTATCTCTCCCCTTTCACCTTAAACTTATACCCTCTAGTTTTAAACTCCCCTACCTTTGGGAAAAGATATTGACTATCTAGCTGATCTGTGCCCCTCATTATTTTATAGACCTCTATAAGATCACCCCTCAGCCTTTTACACTCCAGGGTAAAAAGTCCCAGTCTATCCAGCCTCTCCTTGTAATTCAATCCATCAAGTCCCGGTAGCATCCTAGTAAATCTCTTCTGCACTCTTTCTAGTTTAATGAACCGATTGTCTGTAAATTTCCATATCCCATTCCAAATTTTGGAACGTGTGGAATCAGTCCTGAACCTCACTCAACTATTGTGCACAGAAATTCTTCCAACAAAACACCTGCCGCTGGCCTGCTCCTTGTTCCTGTGGCACTCCCAATGTTCTGGCTGAAACTTTTTCCACTGTTCCTGCCAACGGGATCTTCTGGACCAGGCGACGGAAATCTCACAGCGGCCAATGTTGTGGACAGCACAAAACCCCATTGACGGTGGCAGGACTGGAAGATTCCTTTGCCAGCTAATGGCAAACTGTCTCCACTGCCACCAAACACACCATGGGGGGAGGGGAAAATCCTGCCCCCCAATTCAGAGCTGAAAGTCATTTATTCGTGTACAAAAAGAAATGGTTGGTGAGAGAGATTCCATGCAGAAGTGGCATCAATACAGCGACTTGCAAGAAATCACTTGTATCACAACACACAGAATCCCTGCAGTGCAGTGAAAGGCCATTTGGCCCTTCAAGTCTGCACCAACCCTCTCAAAGAACCCACTACCTAGACCCACTACAACCCCATTCCCTTAACCCCGAGCGTTTATCATGGTCAATCCACCAAACCTACACACTATCAGACTGCGGGAGGAAACCGGAACACCCGGAGGAAACCCACGCAGACACAGGGAGAACATGCAGACTCCACACAGACAATCACCCAAGACCAGAATTGAACCCGGGTCCCCGGTGTTGTGAGGCAGCAGTGTTAACCGCTGTGCCGTCCTTTTTAGATGTCCATCTTACCTTGAGCAGGCAGCTCCAGTTCCAACCACAACACCAACGGCAATCCAAATGATCGTTTGATAGTGCAGAAAAAAGACATTTTGTCAAAGCTTTTCATTTCACACTCATCAGAGCAATTGCAAAAACATCAATGTCAGGGGAAACATCAACTTTATATTGGATAAAAAGAGAGTGCTGTTGGTTGGCAAGTGAACTCTGATTGGCAGGGGTGTTGCCATGGAGAATGCACCAGTTAATAGTCACTGACAGTTAACTGCCAATTACTGTTTGAAAAGTTGAACCAGACAACTTGACTCTGATTGGTCAAGGCATTGCCCAGAGGAATGAACCAGCAGATGGCTGTCACTTATTCTGTTCAGCTGGAATTGGTACAATGTGTATGTGTTCTTTCTGTCTCGAAAGAACATAGGCCTCTGGTCCAGTATATTCATATATTTTGCATCCAGTACTCCTTTACACCACACTACAACTTGACTGGCAATCCAAAATTATTTGTTTGCATAATTTTTAGCACTTCGAGTGTTATTTAGCAAATGTTGTCCAATCACTGTTAATGTTGGACCAAGCACAACTTGCCAATCTGATTCCAAGCCTGTCCAAAATACGTACCAGCTAACTTATCGACAGCCTGAAGCTGGACATTTTTAATTTTGCACAAAGTGGGCAATGGAACTAATCAGAAGAATACTGAGGGATAATTAGTGGGCAAATAATGGCAAAAGACACACAGATGAGTAATATGTTGGGTATAATTTCTAAGATTGTCAGGAGCATTCTAGGAGTTAAAAGTTAAAGTTAATTTATTAGTGTCACAAGTAAGGCTTACATTAACACTGCAATGAGATTACTGTGAAATTCCCCTAGTCGCCACAGTCCGGCGCCTGTTCAGGTCAGTGCACCTAACCCAGCACGTCTTTTAGGCTGTGGGAGGAAACCGGACCACCTGGAGGAAACCCACGCAGACACGGGGAGAGCATGCAAACTCCACACGGATAGTGACCCAAGCCAGGAATGGAACCCGGGTGCCTGGTGTTGTGAAGCAGCAGCGATATGAAGCATTGTGAAGCGTTGTGAAGCATGCTACTCTGGTGGATAAATAGCTGTACACCTGAACATGTTGAACAGTAGAATTTTTTAAAAAGCTGTTTGTTTCTCAGAGTTACTAAGCCAATGTGCAGAGTGCATGAGATAAGCCCCTAATCCATGTCCTGCCTTATTCTAAAAATCAATTTGATTTATGTCCCCAGTGAAGGAACAAGCCAGATCCAAGCTGACTGGAACAAGTAATACACCTGATCCCACGCTTGATCTTAGCCAAAAAGATAAAACTCAGTACAAACATGGTTAATTAAAAGGCTAGGTGTCCATGTGATAACAGAAAACTACTCTCCTGGACATCTCTGCTTTGATACTGTAATGCCTTTCTGAGATGTTTCACATCCATCATCAGATCAGGCCTGAATATTAGAATACAGGATTTCCATTTTTTAGAAGCTTTTTTTTAAGTTAATTTATTAGTCACCAATAAGGCTTACATTAACACTGCAATTAAGTTACAATTAACACTGCAATTAACTCCAGCGTCTGTTTGGGTCAATGCATCTAACCAGCATGTCTTTCACTCTGTGGGAGGCAATCGGAGCAACCGGAGGAAACCTACAGGGGGAGAATGTGTAGACTCCCACAAACAGTGATCCGGGAATTGAACCCGGATCCCTGGGGCTGTGAGGCAGCAGTGCTAACCACTGTGCTGCCATGCTGCACCCCTCTCCTTTGACTGATTTGAATGTTCTGACAGAGTCCACACTGCAGGAGTAAATTAGCCAAGTGAATTATCAATGAGAATGTCCTAAATTCCTGAAAATGAGAGAAAAAATACAAAAAAAGAGAGAATGTGGAAGGATCTGGAGTGTGACACTGCTTGCCTTTAAGAAAGGTATTTTAATCCTGTTTCTCTGCAGTTCTTTCAAAAGCAGAATTGTTCTTTTTTGTATCATTGCCATGATGTCTGTTGAAGCAATATATAATGTTTATTTTTAATCTGGGCCTACTGCAATGTCCTGGAGTTTTACAACATTTTTGAATTGTTGAGGGAAGATGGATTGATGGTTCAAGGTCAGTTGATTCTTTCACAGAAGAATCCAAGGATTCAGTTTTAGTTAGAAGCTGTAGAACTTTAGACTGTGAGTCTCCCAGATATTGGACATTCAGATCTTGGTGGCTGGCTAGCTAATACAAGGAGTACCTTTATCTGTTGAATTGTGCTGAAAGTTCCAGGGTCACAAAGCTTCAGCATTTTCAATTCACCATCCAAACAGTAAGCCACAGAGGGAGTTGAAAAGTTGCAAGATCCAGCATCATGTGAGCATATTTATTTTCTGTGCTAAGTTGAAAGCAAGGTGTATGTTTGTAAGAATGTTGGTGTTGGAAAAGCATCCTTAGCTCATAAGTTAGAAACAATATCATGGGTTTTTTTCTTGTTTGTAATGGGTAAAAATTATTGCTATTCATCTACTTATATATTAACAGTGATCTTATATAAATTTTGTTTGATAAAAGCTCCCTAGAGGGTCATTCGAATCATACCTGAAGTGAAACATTTTATGCTTACCGATGCCAAAGTTCAAAGTGCAAAACGTTTGGTCTAGGCTGACTCCATAAAACACCTTAGAGTTTCTGGCCTGGAGTGAGATTTTTTTCTCATTTTTATACATTTATGGGCTATAGACATTACTGGTAGGCCAGTAATGCTCTTGAAAGGTGGTGGTGGTAAGCTACCTTCCTGAACTGTTGCATTTCTTGTGTAGTCGGTATATCCACAGTGCTTGTAGGAAGGGAGTTCCAGGGTTTTGACCCAGCAACAGTGAAGTAACAGTGATATATTTCCAAGTCCGGATAGTGAGTGACTTGCAGGGCAACTGCCAAGTGGTGGTATTCCCAGGTATCTGTTGCTTTTGCCCTTCTAAATGGCTCTGGTCATGGGTTTGGAAGGTGCTGTGTAAGCATCTTTGGTAAGTTGCTACAGTGCATCTTGTAGATGATGCATACTGTGACCATTGTGTGTCAGTGGCGGAAGGAGTGAATGTTTATGGATGGACTGCCAATCAAGTGGGCTGCTTTGTCTTGGATGAAGTTGAGCTTCTTGAGTGTTGTCGGAGCTGCGCTCATCCAGACAAGTGGAGATTACTCCATTACACTCCTGACCTGTTCCTCGTAAATGTTGGACAAGCTTTGGGGAAGCAGGAGGTGAGCAGGATTCCCAACCTGGGAACTGTTCAGACAGCCACAGTTCAGTTTCTGGTCAGTGGTAACCCCCAGGATGTTGATAGCGGGGTGAGAACGAAAAGCAGAATAAAGGAGAGAAATGTCAACCATGGTATACTGATGATTTGAGAAATTGAGACAATTTCCATTGCTCCTGTTTCAATTCAAACAGAAATATCGCATCATTAGACCCTTCTGTGCAAGTGATTAACTTATAATTAAAATCAATTCACTGAAACAATGAGAAGTGAGATATTATCAAGCGCAGCCAGCTATTGAATTCACCTTCAACTCAACTAACAATTCTAACAGAGACTACAGTTCCTTCAAATCCCTTTTGGAAAACTCTTGAAAAGACCCTGATATTTCAAATGTAATCTCTGATTACAGAATCCTCCACAGCTGACCAACCACGGAAAGAAAACAAATGCTGGAAGCTTTCTGAATTCAAAGTGCTTTTCTTCCTTTCAATTGTGGTAATCAAAATGCCAGCTGCCTTTACACTTTGTAGACGTTGATACAAAGGCTTGCTCGCTTTTCACAACAGCCTTCTTATTTAAACACAAATCATAGAAGCCCGACAGTGCAGAAGGAGGCCATTCGGCCCATCGAGCCTACACAATCCTACACAGGCCTTATTCCTATAACTGCACGTATACACCCTGCTAATCCCCCTGGCATTAGGGTCAATTTTGCATGGCAAATCAACCTAACCTGCGTGTCTTTCAGGCTGTGGAAGGAAGCCAGAGTACCCGGAGGAAGCCCCCTCAGACATGGGGAGAATGTGCAAACTCCACACAGAAAGTGACCCAAGCCAGGCGTTGAACCCGGGTCTCTGGTGCTGTGAGGCAGCGGCACTCACCACTGTGCTGCCCCTCATTGTAACATAGGGAGACGGGACAGACAATTTGTACTCAACAAGGTCTCACATTCAATAAAATGCCCCGACAACCAATTAATAAATGCTTGAAGGGTAAATATTGGTCGGGTCACCAGAGGAAAACTTTGCTTCTCTTCTTTAATATAGAATCACGGGATTGCTCACACCCACCTGAGAGAGAACCAATCAATTAGGAGAAAGTAGTGATCTGTTGTAAAGTCAGTGGACCAAAACAGAAAATGCTGGAAAATCTCAGCAGGTCTGACAGCATCATTGGAGAGAGAATAAAGCCAACATTGCAAGTCTAGATGACTCTTCATCAGAGCTAGATATCAATGGCCATTTATTGGTGAGAAATATCGTATCATTAGAATTATAGAATCCCGACAGTGCAGAAGGAGGTCGTTCGACCCATCAAGTCTGCACCAACTCTCTGTCACAGCACCCCACTCGGGCCGTATCCCCGATATCCATGTATTTACCCCAATAATCCTTCCAAAGTACACATCCTGGGACACCAAGGGGCAATGGCCATTCGCCTAACCTGCACATCTTTGGCGTGTGAGACGAAACCCGAGCACCCAGGGGAAACCCATGCAGACACGGGGAGAATGTGCAGACTCTAGACGGGCGGTTACCCAAGGCTAGAATCAAACCCAGGTCCCTGGCACCACAAGGCAGAAGTGCTAACCACCGTGCCACTGTCTGGGTGTGCACATCCAGTGCACGGCTCACATCCAAGTCTATGCATCCCGAGAACAGGTCCAGTGGCATTCAGTTTATTATTTGGAAATGTCCAAACAAGTGACTCAGAAAAAGGCACGCATCTGGAGACCGGAGTGAGAGAATGGTGGCCTGAAAGTACAGGGAAGCAGCTGAGGAACAGAGAGTGGCGTTTGAGGATTTGAAAAGGATACAAGCCAGGGTGAAAATCTCAAACTCAAGCTCAGCTTTGAAGATGGATATTTTCGGAGATGTACAGTTAAACCTGCAGACGATGTCAATCGCAGTGAGATGAATTCATTGAATAGAGTGATGTTCTCAATCATTCAAGACTCAAGAAACTTTTCTATTTCACATGAATCAACATCTCACTCAAAGTGGAAAAGAAGGAATAATGTGTCCCTTCTGGTTCTTATTTCTGTTGATTTTAAATCCTCACCGAGGCTATCTTTCAACTTTCCTGAGTTCAGTTTGTGCCAGTAAGAAGTGTTGGAAGCTGTCAGCCACGGAGCTTGAGAAAGCTCTGGCTTTTACTTCCATCTTGTAGGATCCCTACAGTGCAGGAGAAGACCATTTGGCCCATCCAGCTGCACCGACCACAATCCCACACCAGCCTTATCCCCGTAACCCCACATATTTACTCTGTTAATCCCTTTGACATCTAGGAGCATTTTAACACGACCAATCAACCTAGCCCGCACATCTTTCGGATGGTGGGGAATAATCGGCGCACCCGGAAGAAACCCACGCGGACATGGGGAGAATGTGCAAACTCCGCACAGACAGTGACCCAGGGCCGGAATTAAACCCGGGTCCCTGGCACTGTGAGGCACCAGTGCTAACCACTGTGTCACCGTGCTACCCAAGGATTTTGAAGGAAGTTGAGCAACAACTAACATAATTAAATTATTTTAAAAAACAATCAAATTAAAAATGAAGCATTTTCATTCTTGATGTTTAAGATGTGAGAGCCAATGGACTTTATTGATTTAAGATGGAAGTTAGAAAGTTTCATCCTACAGACCTAGAAATTCCTTGGATCATTCAAGCTAGGGGCTGAATTTCCTGGGTTGTTCTGCTGAGCACAGTCAGGTATGCTCAGTCGTGGGTGACACAGTGGTACGGTGGTTAGCACTGCTGTCTCACAGCGCCAGAGACCTGGGTTCAATTCCCGACTGTCTGTGAGGAGTTTGCATGTTCTCCCTGTGTCTGCATGGGTTTCCTCCGGGTGCTCTGGTTTCCTCCCACAGACATGCTGATTAGGTGCGTTGACCCAAACAGGCTTGAGTGTGACGACTAGGGGAGTTTCACAGTAACTTCATTGCAGTATTAATGTAAGCCTGACTTGTGACTAATAAATAAATTTTAACTTTAAGATGGCATGGTGGCACAGTGGTTAGCATAGCTGCCTCACAGCACTAGCGATCTGCATTCAATTTTGGCTTTGAGTGACTGTCTGTGTGGAGTTTGCGTGTTCTGTGTGGGATTCCTCCGGGTGCTCCGGTTTCGCCCCACCGTCCAAAGTTATGTAGATTAAGCTGACTGCTCGTGTTAAATTGCCCCTTAGTGTTAGAGGGATTAGCAGGGTAAATATTTGCAGTTATGGGGTTAGGGCTTGGGTGGGATTGTTGTTAGTGCAGACTCACAGAATCATGGAATCATAAAACCTCAACAGTGCGGAAGGAGGCCATTTGACCTACTGAGTCTGTGCCGACCACAACCCAGGTTCTATCCCCATAACGCTGTGCATTTACCCTGACTAGTTCTCCTGACACTAAGAGGTAAATTATCACGGCCAATCCACCTAACTAACACATCTTTGGAGCATGGAAAGAAAGTGGAGCTCTCGGAGGAAACCCATGCAGACAAGGGGAGAATGTGCAAACTCCGCATTGACATCGACCAAAGCCGGGAATCGAACCCGGGTCCCTGGTGCTGTGAGGCAGCAGTGCTAACCACCGTGTTGCCCCTGGGGCTTTTACATTCTCCTGAGGGTGCCGACAGGATTGAGGTCCGATATCTCCCCATTGATTCTAAATGGGGAGATAAGTTTAAAAATTAGAAGTACACAGGGACTTGAGACTTTCTAAAAAAGAAGTGGGCGGCACAGTAGCACAGTGGGTTAGCACTGTCGCTTCACAGCTCCAGGGACCTGGGATCGATTCCTGGCTTGGATCACTGCCTGTGTGGAGTTTACACATTCTCCTCGTGTCTGCGTGGGTTTCCTCCGGGTGCTCCGGTTTCCTCCCACAGTTCAAAGATGTGCGGGTTAGGTTGATTGGCCGTGCTAAAATTGCCCCTTAGTGTCCTGGGATGTGTAGGTTAGAAGGATTAGCGGGTAAATGTGTAGGGATACGGGGGTAGGGCCTGGGTGGGATTATGGTCGGTGCAGACTTGATGGGCTGAATGGCCTCTTACTGCATGTAGGATTCTATAATCTCAGCAGAAAGACTGCACCTCCAATACTGCAGCATTCCCTCAGCACTGAATCAGGGTGTCAGCCTGGATTGTGAGCCCAGATCCCTCGGACGTGGTTTGGACCGAAAGCTGTGTGATCCACAGATGTTAGTGTTGTCCACCAAGCCATGGTTGACATCAGGAGGTTAAAATTCTTCCCCATGATTTTGTTCCCTGTGTTGGTCTAGTCTGAAACAGGTTATCTGTAAGATTTGTATTACATTAGACTTATAGGTTATCATTATTTTTATTGTACTGTTAACCGGTGTCACAGCTGACAGTGATGGGTAAAAAGTCTGTTTAGTCAGCAACTGAACAGCGCTGTGTTATCAGTGATGGAAGATTACTGAAATCAAACCTGCTGCGGAACTGAGAGCTTTCGCACAAGTGTCTGCATAGAGCATCATCAGAAATAAGGTGCTTTATGACAGAATTGTTTTTAAACTACCAATACAGCCTTGGGAAAGGAGGGGATTTACAGGAAGCTGACAAATATCTGCCATATACTTTGCCATGGTTGGAATTTATTATTCCAAGGAGCTCATCGCTGATCGATGTGCTCAACACTAAGGCACTGAATACTTTGGCAAACTGTCACTCAGGGCTGGATAGCGAGCAAGACCTTACAGACAGTGTCATCTCACTGGTGGGGTGGTTCAATCTGACCCTCTCTCCCAAAGGATTCATCAATAATCGGTGGCAGGTTGTGAAATGCACTGAGAGGCTTCAGGATAAATACATCGAGGTCTTCCCAATCTCAAATATTCAGGAGGATTTGGATGAATAAAGAGAGGGTGGATATTTGTAAAATGGATCTGCTGTTAGGAATGTTACCACGGGCGTTAGAGAATGATGGATATGGGATAGACAAACTGCGATAGATAGATAGATAGATGGATAGACAGATAGATAGAAACAGATGAGATAGATAGATAGATAGATAACGACAAGCTAGATAGATAGACAGATAGATAGATAGATAGATGGATAGATAGATAGATAGATAGAAACAGACGAGATAGATAGATAGAGAGATAGCAACAGACTAGATAGATAGAAAGCGACAGACTAGATAGATAGATAGCGATAGACTAGATAGATAGATAGATAGATAGACGGATTGTTACATAAGAACATAAGAACATAAGAAATAGGAGCAGGAGTAGGCCAACTAGCCCTTCGAGCCTGCCCCGCCATTCAATAAGATCATGGCTGATCTGTCGTGGCTCAGTTCCACATTCCCGCCCTCTCCCCATAACCCTTAATCCCCTCTCTCATCAAAAACCCATCAACCCGCGTCTTAAAAATATTTAGCGAGGCAGCCTCCACCACTTCAACGGGCAGAGAATTCCAGAGATTCACCACCCTTTGAGTGAAGAAGTTCCTCCTCAACTCTGTTCTAAACCGCCCCCCCTTTATCTTGAGGCTATGCCCCCTAGTCCTACTATCCTTTCTGAGCGGGAAGAGTCTCTCCACCTCTATCCTATCCATCCCATTCATCATCTTATACGTCTCAATGAGATCTCCCCTCATTCTTCTAAACTCTAACGAGTACAAGCCTAATCTATTCAGCCTCTCCTCATAGCTCAACCCCCTCAACTCCGGAATCAGCCTAGTAAACCTCCTCTGCACTCCCTCCAAGGCTAAAATATCCTTGTGTAAGTATGGCGCCCAAAACTGCACACAGTACTCCAGCTGCGGCCTCACCAATGCCCTATACGGCCACAGCAAGACCTCCCTACTTTTATATTCAATCCCCCTCGCGATGAAAGCCTTCCCATTCGCCTTCCTGACCACCTGCTGCACCTGCAAGCTGGGTTTTTGCAACTCATGCACAAGGACCCCGAGGTCCCTCTGCACCGTCGCTTGCTGCAGTTTTTCTCCACGTAAGTAATAATCCTTCCTACCATTATTCCTACCAAAGTGGACCACCTCGCACTTACCAACATTAAATTCCATTTGCCATTTCCTGGCCCATTCGCCCAGCCTATCTAGATCCTTCTGCAGACTCTCCACACCCTCCGCACAATTTGCCTTTCCACCAATTTTGGTGTCATCAGCAAATTTCGACACCCTACACTCGGTTCCCTCCTCCAGATCATATCTCTGATTGATGTTAGTACTGGACAAGTCAAATTCTGGAGGGAAATCTGGCTGAATCAATGATTGAAACTGTGGAGGGAAGTAACTGAAGAAATTCACAGGACACTTCTGATGAACCTTTAACACAAAATAAATCCTTTAGGAAACAAGAAAAGTGAATGACACAAAGTTTGGAAAGGTTTCAATTTAAACACCAAAAGATGATTCAACTATTCATAATTTACTGTTCCCATTATCCACAGCACAGAGTCACCAACTTTTGGCTGTTCTGTCAGATCTTCTGGGTTTCTCTCAAGACCACATCACTTCAGGCCAAGAGCTCCCAACTGCTTTTTCTTCAACTTGGAGCCTTTTTTCTGACTCCTTTCATTTATCTTGACTCGATGGCATCTATCTAGGCCCCATTCCCTAGATTTGGACTATCTTCTTGGTTTGGGGCTTCTCCCTGCTCCCTTCCTCGTGTCCTGCTCACTGGGACACCTTCTTACAAATGGCACTCTGGATTCCAGTCATCTGTTTTCCTTCTGCAGCGTTTCACTTTACTTCTTTTGCTTCTGCACGGGTATGCATGGCTGGTTCCTGCGCTAGAAATATGAAAATCAACTAACTGCGGCCATCTCCCAGCCTGTGCTTGCAGGCCCAAGGCCTGCTGGGGATTTTAGTTCCTGAGCTCTGAACATTCAGTCTCATAAGAACATAAGAACATAAGAAATAGGAGCAGGAGTAGGCCATCTAGCCCTTCGAGCCTGCCCCGCCATTCAATAAGATCATGGCTGATCTGTCGTGGCTCAGTTCCACTTTCCCGCCCTCTCCCCATAACCCTTAATCCCTTCTCTTATCAAAAACCCATCAACCCGCTTCTTAAAAATATTTAGTGAGGCAGCCTCCACCACTTCAACGGGCAGAGAATTCCAGAGATTCACCACCCTTTGAGTGAAGAAGTTCCTCCTCAACTCCGTTCTAAACCGCCTCCCCTTTATCTTGAGGCTGTGCCCCCTAGTCCTACTGTCTTTTTTGAGCGGGAAGAGTCTCTCCACCTCTATCCTATCCATCCCATTCATCATCTTATACGTCTCAATGAGATCTCCCCTCATTCTTCTAAACTCCAACGAGTACAAGCCTAGTTTATTCAGCCTCTCCTCATAGCTCAATCCCCTCAACTCCGGTATCAGCCTAGTAAACCTCCTCTGCACTCCCTCCAGGGCCAAAATATCCTTGCACAGGTGCGGCGCCCAAAACTGCACACAGTACTCCAGCTGCGGCCTCACCAATGCCCTATACAGCTGCAGCAAGACCTCCCTACTTTTATATTCAATCCCCCTAGGTTTCCAAACAATAAGTTGCGTCAGACAAATAGGAACATAGATGACGAGAAAGATGGGTAGAGAAATAGAGATAGATGGATAAATAATTGCAGAAGGAGGTAGGTATTCATGGAGAGATAGAGAAAAATGTAGCAAGAAAGATAGGCAGATAAAGAGACAATTAATCTGACAATACGTGATATCATTCATTCTTTGCTTGAAGGCAAGTTTTTGAGTGTCATCTGCTGACACTTCATCCTGAGATCTTCATCAGTGCTGTTTTGTCATTGCCTTTCACTCTCAGAAAAAGAACAAGTAGGTCTGGGTCTAGCTTAGCCAGAATAGGAATCGAGCCCGCACTGTTGGTGTTATTCTATACAATAGACAAGCCAATTGAGCCAACCGGTAGGCACAGTAGCACAGTGGTTAGCACTGCTGCTTCACAGCTCCAGGGACCTGGGTTCGATTCCCGGCTCGGGTCACTGCCTGTGTGGAGTTTGCACATTCTCCCCGTGTCTGCGTGGGTTTCCTCCAGGTGCTCCGGTTTCCTCCCACAGTCCAAAGATGTGCGGGTTAGGTTGATTGGCCGTGCTAAAATTGCCCCTTAGTGTCCTGGGATGTGTAGGTTAGAAGGATTAGTGGGTAAATGTGTAGGGATATGGGGAAAGGGCCTGGGTGGGATTGTGGTCGGTGCAGACTCGATGGGCCGAAGTGCCTGTTTCTGCACTGTAGGGTTTCTATGTTCTATGTTCTAACCCCATCCCCAGAAAGATGACAAAGAGATAGATATAGATAGGGTTTTATCATGGGTGGAAGGAGGGGATTGCTCCTTACAAGTAAGGTGATGGCCCCATGGTATTATTACTAGACTATTAATCCAGAAACACAGCGAAAATTCTGGGGATCTGGGTTCGAATCCCGCCACGGCAGATGGTGGAATTTGAATTCAATAAAAAATATCTGGAATTAAGAATCTACTGATGACCATGAAACCATTGTCAATTGTCGGGAAACCCCATCTGGTTCACCAATGTCCTTTAGGGAAGGAAATCTGCTGTCCTTACCTGGTCTGGCCTACATGTAACTCCAGAGCCACAGCAACATGGTTGACTCACAGCTGCCCTCTGAAATGGCCTAACCAGCCAAGGGCAATTGGGAATAGGCAATAAATGCTGGCCAGCCAGCAACACCCATGTCCCACAAAGGAATAAATAACAACTGTGGGAGCATGTAAAGGACTGGAATGATGTTCACATCTGGACTAAGGGTAACATGTACGTAGGATCTCCTGCTTCACCTGACCATTTGGAAATCTAAATAAAATCATTATTACCCACCCTGGCCTGATCTGATCACTGATGCACATCTGCACAGGTTTGACCTCATATTGTTGGGGCACCATTTGCATGTTTAATGAGGAACCTACTAGCTTGGGCCAGGCTTCTTTTCCACCTGCAGGTTTAACTGAACCAGCTCTCCCTATCACCTGCTTTCTGCCATGCTAGTAAGAACCCCTGTGGGGGTGGCACAGTGGTTGGCACTGCTGCCTCACAGCGCTAGGGACCCAGGTTCGATTCCCAGGTCACTGTTGGTGTGCAGTTTGCACGTTCTCCCTGTGTCTGCGTGGGTCTCCTCCAGGTGCTCCAGTTTCCTCCCGCAGTCCAACGATGTGCGGGTTAGGTGGGTTGCCTCTTAGTGTCCCAGGAAGTGTCGGTCGGGGGATTACTAGGTAAATATATAGGGATATGGGAATACAGTGCAGACTCAATGGGCCAAATGGTCTCCTTTTTCACTGTAGGGGATTCTGTGATTCTATGAGATCATATTCAAGATATGGATTGGTAGATACAGTGATTGAAAACAATATAGATAGATAGACAGAGGGGCTGTAATAACTATTGTTCATATTCAAAGTGGATGGAAGTGCTTGCATTGAAGTCTCTGAATTGCACACTACAGTTGAGAAATTATGTCAATATTTTTCCACCCATGGAATACCTGAAGTCATTGTGTCTGACAATGGGACAGCCTTCACCAGAGCTGAGTTTCAGAACTCCACTTAAAGGAAATATGTCAACACATTTATCCACAGGGTAATGGCTTTACAAAGGCTCACAGCCCCCAAGAAGGTTCTAGAACAGAAACCTGAGCTCACCTATGTGATTCACCACCCTACACTCCGATTCATTCCCCAGGGCGTGATCCTTAAAGGGACAATCGCCACATCCCTCCCCCTTTAAGTCCCATTATGCAAATGTCAATACTCAACTTACAAAGTCTGAGTTAATCGAACATTTAGTACATGAACTTGGTCAATTGTAAATTAAGGCTTTCTGGCGATTCCCGAATCCTGGTAGAGTGGTGTAACTGCCCTGGGGCACTTTCACAGGATCGCTGTCAACTAAAACCGTAGTGACAGGTGTCTCTTCAGGTAAAGGCAGTTCAGTTCTGACTGTTTCCATGGAGATGCTGGTTTTGTCTGCCACAGACGACCAGGTACTTTGTTCTTAAAACAATCGACAACATTCCCAGGTGGCAGCATAGCTTCGGATAGCAGCACTGTCTGCTGGGGTAATTCTCACTCTCTCAAACATGTTCCAGATGATCCTTCCTTCTATGTCCCTTTGAAAAGACAGGGATCCAGCTTTGATGAAATAAGGGGTGCTGCTGACACAAAACACTGGTCTCTGGAATCCCCATTTTATCCCACTGTATTTACAGTAGAATAAACAAAGCTTCACTTCTGCACTTTCCAGTTCCCTGCACTATCATTGCTCCTGCAGTGATAACACCTACCATCGATCAACGAAATTTCACCAGTTCAGGTTGAATTTCTAACTGCTTTATCCCAGAACATGAATTTGTAGACTACAAGCTAGTTGGAAAATGCTTTCAAAGATCCGGTCGATGGCCCGAATGGCCTCCTTCTGTGCCATTTTATGCTTCAATTAGAAGCTGTGAAAATAAGTTTATTTAAAAAGCAAGGGCAAGAACGTAACGCAAACGTGTAAACTGGCGTGTCGAAACTCAAATAGCATCAGCAACAAGATGCAACTAATGTGTTGACAGGTGTGCTAAAAATAACGCACAGAGGAAGTTGAATCATTAGCGTTCATTCATTTGTTCAAATAAAGATGACTCGAGTCACTCCGTCCTGACAAATGCAGTTAAGAGATCCAGCAATTTGAAACGCCGGACTCTCCCAGCCCCTCCTGCCAGCAGAATCTTCTGGACCCACAGACGTCAACGGACATTCGGATAGGTCACCGCATCTACTGCAGGGAAAAATACACTACAGTGAGGCAGGAGAATTCCAGCCAAAATTACTGTCAGAAGGACAGTAACTTTTTACCTGACCTATTACCATAAAACTAAACCAGGAAGGCAGTGAGAAGATTTCTCTTCATTCTGTTTTATAGAGCAAGTGCCACCCCTTCCAGAGACATTAATTCCCTTCACCAGTTACACACAGTGGCAGCAGTGTGTTCCATTCACAAGATGCACTGTGACAGCCTCCCAAAGCTCATTCGACAGCACCTTCCAAACCCACAACATCTACCATCTAGAAGGACAAGGGCAGTAGATGTTGGGGAGCACCATCACCTGCAAGATCCCCTCCAAGTCACTCATCATCCTGACTTGGAAATATATTCACCGTTCCTTCAACGCTGCTGGGTCAAAATCCTGAAACTCCCTTCCTCACAACACTGTGGGTATTCCTACACCTCATGGACTGCAACGGTTCGAGAAGGCAGTTCACCACCACCTTCTCAAGGGCAACTAGAAATGGGCAATAAATGCTGGGCTACCCAGTGATTCCCACGTCCCACAAATTAATAAAAAAAAGTCCCTCTGTCTTTTCCAGCGGTTCAGTTGATGCGCATAATGATAATAGAATAGAATGAGAGGTGACCTTATTGAAATGTTTCTGATTCTGAAGGGGTCTGATAGGATGGGTGTCTGGAGGATGGTTCCCCTTGTGGGAGAGACAGGATCGAGGGGGCACAGGTAAGAATTAGGATTCCTCCTGTGAAGACAGAGATGGGGAGATTTTCCCTTAGAGGGCTATTAGCCCGCAAAGTTCTCTTCCACAGAGAGTATTGGAGGCTGGGTCATCGAGGTTATTCAAGACAGAATTTGGGTGGCAAAATGGCATTGTGGTTAGCACTGTTGCTTCACAGCACCAGGGACCCAGCTTTAATAGTTAAGAAAGCCCATCAATGCCTCTACTTTCTCAGGAGCCTAAAGAAATTTGGCATGTCAGCTACGACTCTCACCAACTTTTACAGATGCACCAGAGAAAGCATTCTTTCTGGTTATATCACAGCTTGGTATGGCTCCTGCTCTGCCCAAGACCACAAAGGTTCGTGAAGCCCAGTCTATCACACAAACCAGCCTCTCACCCAGTGACACTATCTACACTTCCCAGTGTCTTGGAAAAGCAACCAGCATAATCAAGAACCTCATGTACCCCGGAAATTCTCTCTTCCATCTTCTTCCATTGGGGAAAAGATACAAAAGTCTGAGGACACATACCAACCAACTCAAGAACAGCTTCTTCCCTGCTGCTGCCACCAGACTTTTGAATGGATACCTTGGTTAAGTTGATCTTTGCCTACACCTTAGATATGACTGTAACGCTACATTCTGTATTTTCTCTTTTCCTTTTCTATGAACGGTATGCTTTGTCCGTATAGCCATGCAAGAAACAATACTTTTCACTGTATACTAACACATGTGACAATAATAAATCAAATCAAATCGCTTAAATTAATGGGCATAAAACCAGGGTGAGCAACTTTATCTTTCTTCCCCCCCCCCCAACCCTACTGCCCCTCCACCCACCAAATTTTCCAGGATTTGTGGTTGATTCTGGGTGCTGACAATCTGGAATTGGGTAACTGTGTCTGCTCACAAGGTGGTGATGCTGGCATTGGACTGGGGTAAGCACAGTAGGAGGTCTCACAACATCAGGTTAAATCCAAACAGGTTTGTTTGGGATCACGAGATTTCGGAGCACCGCTCCTTCATCACATCAACCCATCTCCCCACGGGCCTCATTAAAGATGAACTCCAGTCTTAGGGAAGTGGATGTTCGCCCAGTAGAGAAGGAGCAGGTTTGCCAAGCTGATTCCGGGGATGGCAGGACTGACGTATGAGGAGAGATTGACTAAGTTAGGATTGTTTTTACCGGAGTTCAGACGGATGAGGGGTTTGGGGGTGGGGGGGTGGTGGGGAGCGGAATCTCACAGATATTTATAAAATTCTAACAGGACTAGATAGGATAGACGCAGGGAGAATGTTCCCATGGTGGGTGGGAGTCCAGAACCAGGGGTTCTGGTCTGAGGATTCAGGGTAGTCATGATGTGGAGATGCTGGCGTTGGACTGGGGTAAACACAGTAAGAAGTCTCACAACACCAGGTTAAAGTCCAACAAGTTTATTACTTGTGGGTTTACTATCAAATAAACTTGTTGGACTTTAACCTGGTGTTGTGAGACTTCTTACTGGATTCAGGGTAGACCATTTGGGACTGAGGTGAGGAGACATTTCTTCGCCCAAAGAGTGAGAGTCTGTGGAGTTCATTACTACAGGAAGTAGTTGATGCCAAAACATTGAATGTATTCAAGAGGCAGCTGGATATAGCACTTGGGGCGAACGGGATCAAAGGTTAAGGGGAGAAAGCAGGATTAGGCTATTGAGTTGTGATGGTCAACCATGATTAATGAATGGTGGAGGAGGCTCGAAGGGCCAAATGGTCTCCTCCTGATCCTATCTTCGATGAGCAGTGGGAGAGGTTTAAAACCAGCTGGATTTACTCAGGCTGGCAGTCGATAGTCTCAGGGATGATCTGCACTCTGTAACCACTGAACGGCACTCAGCCACCACTGTAAATAAGCGGGTGATTGGTGACGGACTACCGGCCTCGGTAAGGTGATTACATCTCCATTCCCCATTGTTCCAGTGGCTAAGTGAGGAAAGTCAGTCAATCACCTTGAAGTTTGGTGATTGATGAGTTTAGCTCCCTGGCTGTGTCTCTCCTGCCACTGTTTTAAAAAAATCCTTTGCCTCACAGGTACAAAGGCTGCTATGAAATAGGTTTCAACAACCCATCTCAGAAAGCATATTGAAAAGCTCATCTGCTTAACACAAATATATTCTGGAAGATAATATGATTTAATATGTTACAGTCTCACTATTAGCAGAATCTGTCTGGATGGGCTAGAAGTTGAAGTAAGGTGAGCATTATTCATATTCATATGAATATGGCTCTGTGGCACAGTGGTTAGCACTGCTGCCTCGCAACGCCAAGGACCCAGGTTCAATTCCAGCCTCGGGTCACTGTCCGTGTGGAGTTTGCACATTCTCCCCGTGTCAGCGTGGGTTTCCTCCCACGTTCCAAAGATGTGCGGGTTAGGTTGATTGGCCTTGCTAAATTGGCCCTTACTGCCAGGGGATTAGCAGGGTGAATGTGTGGGGTTTTGGGAATAGGGCCCGCGTGGTTTTGACACCCATGGGCATGCAGAAGAAGTGCCATACTGTCAAAGGTGCCATCTTTCTGTGGAGACTTTGATTGGGATTTTCCAGCCCTTGGGGGAACGGCAAATTGTACGGAGGGTGTGGAGAGTCTGCAGAAGGATCTAGATAGGCTGCGCGAATGGGCCAGGAAATGGCAAATGGAATTTAATGTTGGCAAGTGTGAGGTGGTCCACTTTGGTAGGAATAATGGTAGGAAGGACAATTACTTACGTGGCGAAAAACTGCAGCAGGCGACGGTGCAGAGGGACCTCGGGGTCCTTGTGCATGAGTCGCAAAAACCCAGCTTGCAGGTGCAGCAGGTGGTCAGGAAGGCGAATGGGATGCTGGCCTTCATAGCGAAGGGGATTGAATATAAAAGTAGGGAGGTCTTGCTGCAGCTGTATAGGGCATTGGTGAGGCCGCAGCTGGAGTACTGTGTGCAGTTTTGGGCGCCGCACCTGCGCAAAGATATTTTGGCCTTGGAGGGAGTGCAGAGGAGGTTTACTAGGCTGATACCGGAGTTGAGGGGGTTGAGCTATGAGAAGAGGCTGAATAAACTAGGCTTGTACTCGTTGGAGTTTAGAAGAATGAGGGGAGATCTCATTGAGACGTATAAGATGATGAATGGGATGGATAGGATAGAGGTGGAGAGACTCTTCCCGCTCAAAAAAGACAGTAGGACTAGGACGCACAGCCTCAAGATAAAGGGGAGGCGGTTTAGAACGGAGTTGAGGAGGAACTTCTTCACCCAAAGGGTGGTGAATCTCTGGAATTCTCTACCCGTTGAAGTGGTGGAGGCTGCCTCGCTAAATATTTTCAAGAAGCAGGTTGATGGGTTTTTGATAAGAGAGGGGATTAAGGGTTATGGGGAGAGGGCCGGAAAGTGGAACTGAGCCACGACAGATCAGCCATGATCTTATTGAATGGCGGGGCAGGCTCGAAGGGCTAGATGGCCTACTCCTGCTCCTATTTCTTATGTTCTTATGTTCTTATGTTCTTGTCAGTTGGACCTTCCCTTCTTGCTGAAAGTGACCCCCTCCCCACCCCCCCACAGCAGGTTCCCTGGCAGCTCGACAGGAAAAATGCCGTGGACACTAGCAAACAATAGCAATCTGCTTCCACAACCAGAAAACATGCTGGAGGGGGAGAGGCATGGGGTGGAATTCTGCCTATTGGCTGCTGTGCAGTTTTGGACTCCCTACCTAAGGAAGGGCATACCTACCTCAGAGGGAGTGCAGCTGAGGGTCACTGGGCTGATACTTGGGTTGGTGGCACTGTCCTATGAGGAGAGATTGTTTTGACTGGACACATTGGATTTTAGAAGGATGACAGGAGATTGGATTGAAATTCTAACAGAGATGGAAAGACGAGATCAGGGAGAACATTCTCCCTGTTTGGGGAATTTAGGATCAGGCACCACAGAGTCTGGATATGGGTAGACCATTTAGGAGTGAGATGAGGAATGATTTCTTCCCTTGGAGGGTGGTGAACCTGTGGAATTCTCCAGCAGAGAAGGCTGTGGCAAGCCACTGAATACACTCAGGAAAGTGATAGATCATTGTTGAAGATTTTCATGGCATCAAGTGGTTCAGGGAGAAAGTGGGTATTGACATTGAGAGAAAGGATCAGCGACGATCATAATGAATGGTGGAGCGGGCTCAGAGGGTCAAATCACCCATCCCTGATCTGAGTTTCCAACTTTCTATGTGGGATAAAATATCCTTAAAAAGATCTTTTGCGCCATTAATCTCAGCATGGTTTGTGTGAATTTTTTGTTTGCTAAAGGTCTGTCTTCGTTTCCCTTCATTTCCTGTTTTTCAAAGGAACTAGTGCTTCAATGCTTCAGAAGTGTTTTGGGAAACATTAAGGTTGTGGAACTTGCTTTAAAATATAAGTTCCTTTCCTTAACACATCCTCAGCACTGTACAGCAATGTCAGCCTGGATGTCGTGCTGCTCTCTGGGACAGGAGTTGAATGCATCAGCTTCTAACTCAAAGTTACAGGGATATAACTACAGACAGAATGAATGACTACAAATTTTGTCTGCAATCTGTGGTCCCTTGAAGTCTATTTTAGATTCAATTTGCCAGGACTTCTTTTTTCATGTTTCGATGTATGTGAATATCGCGGACAAGGCCAGAATTTGTTGCCATTCCAAATTGCCCTTGAACTGACTTTTGACTTGATTTGATTTATTATTGTGACACCTATTGATATCCAGTGAAAGGTATTTTTCTTGCACGCTATACAGACAAAACCTACCGTAAATAGAAAAGGAGAGAGAGTGCAGAATGTTGTGTTACAGTCATAGCTAGGGTGTGGAGAAAGATCAACTTAACGCAAGGTAGTCCATTCAAAAGTCTGATGGCAGCAGGTAAGAAGCTGTTCTTGAGTCTTTGCCAAAGGGTCACCTGGACTCGAAACATCAGTTCTTTTCTCTCCTTACAGATGCTCCCAGGCCTGCTGAGATTTTCCAGCATTTTCTCTTTTGGTTTCAGATTCCAGCATCTGCAGTAACTTGCTTTTATCCACCATTCTTGAGTCAGTTGGCATTTGCTAGTGCCATTTCAGAAGGCAGTTAAGAATAGACCACGTTGTTGTGGGTCTGGAAGGGAAGGGTGGGAGATTCCCTTCTTAAAACTGGATTAATGAACAAAATGGGACTTTACTATACAACCAATAACAGCTTCACAGTCACTGTTACTGAGGTCAGCTTTCAACTGCAGATTTAAAAGAAAAATAATTGAATCCTTTTAATTCCTGCGCTGGGTTGCAAACTCACATTGCCAGAGTATTAACCTGGGTCTCTGGATTACTAATCCAATGAAATTGCTGCTATCAGCTCCTAGATAAATTGTAGGAATTCAGTGATTTTATGGTTTTGCTTTTGTTGGCTGGTCTGAAATAGAACATAGAACATAGAACACTACAGCACAAACTGGCCCTTCGGCCCACAAGTTGCGCTGATCATATCCCTACCTACCAGGCCTATCTATAACCCTCAATCCCATGTACTCATCCAGAAGTCTCTTAAAAGATCCCAACGAGTTCGCGTCCACCACCACCAACGGCAGCCAATTCCACTCACTCACCACCCTCTGAGTGAAAAACTTACCCCTGACATCTCCTTTGTACCTACTCCCCAGCACCTTAAACCTATGTCCTCTCGTAGTGACCATTTCAGCCCTGGGAAATAGCCTCCGAGAATCCACCCGATCTATACCTCTCAACCTCTTATAAACCTCTATCAGGTCGCCTCTCGTCCTTCGTCTCTCCAAGGAGAAAAGACTGAGCTCCCTCAACCTATCCTCATAAGACATGCCACCCAATCCAGGCAACACCCTTGTAAATCTCCTCTGCACCCTTTCAATGGCTTCCACGTCTTAATGTTAACCGATTTGATCTCAACACTTTTCCACTTGCTCCACGCCCAGTTTGTTTAAACTTCCCGCTCCCTCCACCATCGACGCACGGTGGCAGTAGTGCGTGCCATCTACAAGATGGACTCTGGCAACTCGCCTCCTTTAACAGCACCCGCCGCCTCTACCACCTCGAAGGACAAGGGCAGCAGACGCGTGGGAACACCACCACCTACAGGCCGCACACCATCCTGATATGGAGCTTTCCTTCACTGTGGCAGAGGTCAACATTCTGGGAATTCTGGGGAGAATGTGCAAACTCCCACAGACACCGGCCCAAATCCATGTATCTGCACAGCAAACAGTGATAGTCACTGAGCTGTCGTGTTGCCTGTCAGATGATCCAGTTTAAGTGTACACTAACGACGTGAAGCACTGGGCTTCATCCACTGTTAGATCAATCTGCTGTTAACAGATTTCCGTCCAACTATATTGTTCATTCATTGGTGAATTGTGCCATTTCTTTGTTCCAAGGCACTTAATGAAACAAAATTCTCAATCATAGCACAGCTCTGATGAAAGCAATGTGAATTCATTTTCTAACAAAGTGAAGGAGAGATTGGCAAATCCTCACATTGTGCAAAATAAGCAATTAAGGGGGAGCCTGAGAAATAATTGAATAATTCATCTTTTTATTCAAATTGACAATGTGTTTTATACAGTCAAGCAGTTTTTACCAAATGCAATCAAATACATTTCCACACAGCATAACAGCGGAAGATAAATCCAAGCTCAAAATGATACAGTGACCATTGGAACAGGAAACCCACAGGATACACTGCACGATGCTCACACCAGGTATACATTGGAAAGCACAGGTAGCGGCTCTGAAGAGGGAGGGGGAGGGTGAGTTGCCCACACAAAGAGAGACACCTGCTTGTTTAGCAGCGTGACATTCAGCTCCATTAGAAATGCAGTCGCTAATTTAATACACAAAGCAAAATCCCACAATCAGAAGGGGAATAAATGACCATATCATGACCAGTCGGAGGGTGAATGTTGCCCAGGAGACCAGGAAGTTCGGCCTTCTCTTCGGGGCAGCAGCCGTGGGAATCTTTTACATCCATCCGAGAGGTTTCAAGCCACATTCAGAGGAAGTCCCATCCAGAAATGGCGCACTCCCTCAGTACTGCAGCAGAGTGTCAACCCCTGAAGAGACAGCTCACTAATGCTCATAAGTATAAATCTAGGTCAAATGATCATATTTACACACACAGTATTTTTATTCAGTGAGATCCATGTGATGAAGCAAGATTGATGCCATACCTCACCAGAAATCGCAACACGTCGATATTCTGCCATTTTGTTCTCATTTTGGTCCTTCATCAGTTGATGGAGAGATGGGTTCACAAATACGGTATATATAGGCAAAGACACAATTGCAAGATAATTACCAATTCCAAATAAACCCGTTGGACTTTAACCTGATGTTGTGAGACTTTGTACTGTGCCCACCCCAGTCCAATGCCGGCATCTCCACATCATGGCGAAAGAAAGGTTGCGAGAAGATTTGATTGAGGTGTTCAAAACCGTGATGGGTCTGGACACCTTATATGGGGAGAAACTGTCCCCGCTGGTGGAAAGATGGAGAAGTGAGGGGGTATATTTAAGGCGATTGGCAAAAGAAGCATTGGTGACATAAGGAGAATCTTGCACAGTGGTCCCAACTTGGAACAAGCTGCCTGAGAATGCAGTGAAGGCAGACTCAACTGAGGCTTTCAAGGCGGAATTGAATTAATATTTGAAAAGGAAGAATGCTTGGGGCTACGGGGGGGGAAGGTGAGGATGTGGCATTAGGTAAGTTATTCATTGGGAGAGCCTGTGCATTCACAATGGGCCAAAAGGCCTCCTTCAGTGCTGTAACCATGTCTATGCTTTGTCAAAGTTCCAACAGTATCTGATTTCAGATGGAGCACCTTAAAACTTAACAACCTGCTGAATGAAAAATTGCTCCTCATTTCCTCCCAAGTGCACTTACCAATTATTCAAAATCTATGATTTCCAGTTACTGAGCCACTTGTCAGAGAAAGCAATTTCTGCTAATTTCCTCTGATTAAACCCTTCATTATTTTGAACAGGTCTGTTTTGTCTCTGTGTAATTTTTGTCTGATCTGAGGAGAACACGCCCAGCTTCTGGAATCTCTGATTTCACTCTGATGAACCTTTCCTGCACCCTCTCTTAGGGCCTCAGTGCTCTGCGCTCAAGCAAATGGATGTTTCCCTCAGAGATGGTCAGAATTTACAGAACGTCTGAACTTACAGGACGGCACGGTGGCACAATGGTCAGCACAGCTGCCTCACAGCGCCAGGGATGTAGGTTCAATTCCCAGCTTGGGTCACTGTCTGTGACAAAAGAACATAAGAAATAGGAGCAGGAGGAGGCCATCTAGCCCTTCGAGCCTGCCCCACCAATCAATAAGATCATGGCTGATCTGAAGTGGATTAGTTCCACTTTTCTGACTTCTCCCCATAACCCTGATTCCCCTGTCTATCAGAAACCTATCTATCCGTGACTTAAATATATTCAGTGAGGCAGCCTCCACCACTTCAATGGGCAGAGAATTCCAGAGATTCACCACCCTTTGAGTGAAGAAGTTCCTCCTCAACTCTGTTCTAAACTATCCCCCCCACCTTATTTTGAGGCTGTGCCTTCTAGTTCTGGTTTCCTTTCTAAGTGGAAAGAATCTCTCTACCTCTACCCTATCCAGCCCCTTTATTATCTTGTAAGTCTGTATAAGATCGCCCCTCAGCCTTCTAAACACATTCTCCCCGTGTCTGTGTGGGTTTCCTCCCACAAGTCCAAAGGTGTGCGGGTTAGGTGGATTGGCTATGATAAATTGCCCCTTACTCTCAGGAGGATTAGCAGGGTAAATCTATGGAGTTGCAGGGATAGGATCTGGGTGAAGTTATTATCGGTGCCGGCTTAATGGACCAAATGGCCTCCTGCACTGTAGATTCTATAATCTCCCACTTTGGAAGAGTGATATAATTGCAGAGCTTAGATTTTACAATTTAGAGTTTCCAGATGAAGCAATTCATTTCAATAATGGGAACAATGATCGATGGAAATAGCAATGTTTCTGTCTGAATTTTGTGTTGCATTTCCGTAATAGCATTCAACCTCAGGATGTTCCAGCATGGTTTTATAAGACGACAAAGTACATTTTACTGTGTCATCACTGTTAAAGTTTAGAATTTATTTATTAGTGTCACAAGTAGGCTTACATTAACACTGCAATGAAGTTGCTGTGAAAATCCCCTAGTCACCACATTCTGGTGCCTGTTTGGGTACACTGAGGGAGAATTTAGCATGGTCAATGCACCTAACCAGCATGTCTTTCAAACTGTGGCAGGAAACAGGGGCACTCCGAGGAAACCCATGCAGACACAGGGAGAACGTACAGACTCTGCACAGACAGTGACCCCAAGCTGGGAATCGAACCCAGGTCCCTGGTGGTGCTGTCAGAATTTAAGAATCACAGAAGCCAATATGCGCACAGCAAGATTCCACAGTCATGTGTTAGATGACAGGTTAACGAGATTTTAATAATGTTGCTCGAATGATAAACAGGTTCAAATAGAAGCCTACAGTGCAGAAGGAGGCCATTCAGCCCATCGAGTCTGCACCAACCACAATCCCACCCAAGCGCTATCCCCATAATCCTATGCATTTAACCCAGCTAGACCCCTGACACAATTTAACATGGCCAATCCAGCTGACACATATTTTTGGAGTGTGGGAGGAAACCAGACCACCTGGAGGAAACCCATGCAGACACAGGGGGAACATGCAGACTCCACATAGAAATGACCAAAGCCGGGAATCGAACCTGGGTCCCTGGTGCTGTGAGGCAACAGTGCTAACCACAGTGCCACTGGGGCTTGGTTTATGATTCATCCAGAAGGCAGCACCTTGACAGTGCAGCACTCCCTCAGTACTGCACTGGAATGGCAGCCTGGATATTATGCATAAGTCTCTAGAGTGGGACTTGTCAGTTCTCCGACTCAGAGACCCGAGAAACTGCAGGAAAATAACAGGGTAGGTGTTTCGCAGGTGAGACACAGCTGACAGTAGCGTTGCTCTATCTGACCAGCTCGTGTGGAAACATCTATCCAAACCCAAGAGAAACAATGACAAATAAAGTGCTGGGGAAACTCAGCAGGTCTGTGGAGAGAGAATCGGGGCTAATGGGCGGGATTTTCCACCCTCCACGGTGCGCTTTGCGGTGGCAAAGATCTTACAGTCCTGCTGCCGCCAATGGGGTTTCCCATTCTGTGCACCTCCTGTGGCCAGGAAACCTACGGCGGGGGTTCACCGTCAGCGGGTCTGGGAGACCACGCCAGTGAGGATGGCCAGAAAATTCCAGCCAATGTTTCAAGTCCATTTGGCTCTTCTTCAGAACAGCAGAGAGATAGAAATGTGGTGGGTTTTATATTGTTGAAAAGTCGAGGGGTGGGGTGTGGGGGGACCGTTCTAAATTTAGGATGGAATTTTCCATCCCCTGGCAGTGTGTTTCCACGTCGGAGGATGCAGTTTGTCATTGGCCGTCAATGGGATTTTTTTGGTCCTGTCAGTTTCAGTGGGGTTTCCTGTTATTACATCTGGGATGGAGGGTATGGGGGGGTGGGGTTGGAGTTGTTGGGGGGGGGGGGTGCAGGTGGGGTGCAGACACGGGTTTCGCTTCCGGTAGGAATCGGAAGATCCCACCAATGGGTTTGGCCAGAGAATCCAGCCCATAGTGTCAGCATCGTGGGTCGCATTGAAAGGCAGCACAGTGATTAGCACTGCTGCCTCATGGCTCCAGGGACTTTTGATTTGATTTGGTTTATTATTATCACATGTATTGGTATACAGTGAAAAGTGTTGTTTCTTGTGCGCCATGCAGGCAAAGCATACCGTACATAGAGAAGGAAAGGAGAGATTGCAGAATGTAACGTTATGGTGTAGAGAAAGATCAACTTAGTGCGAGGTAGATCCATTCAAAAATCTGATGATAGCAGGGAAGAAGTTGTTCTTGAGCAGGTTGGTACCTGACCTCAGAGCTTTATATCTTTTTCCCAACAGAAGAGCGAATGTCTGGGGTGTGTGTAATCCTTAATTACGCTGGCTGCTTTGCCAAGGCAGTGGGAAGTGTAGACAGTGTCAATGGATGGGAGGCAGGTTTGCGTGATGGATTGGGTTACATTCACGGCCCTTTGTAGTTTCTTGTGATCTTGGACAGAGCTGGGCCCATACCAAGCTGTGATACAACCAGAAAGAATGCTTTCAATGGTCCATCTGTAAAAGTTGGCTGACATGCCAAATTTCCTTAGTCTTCTGAGAAGGTAGAGGATATTGGCGGGCTTTCTTAACTATAGTATCAGCATGGAGGGTTCAGGGCAGGTTGTTGGTGATCTGGACACCAAAAAATATGAGTTTGATTCCTGCCCTGTGTCACTGTCTAGGTGGAGTTTGTACATTTTCCCTGTGTCTGCGTGGGTTTCCCCCCACAATCCGAAAGACTTGCTGATTTGGCGCATTGGCCATGCTAAATTCCCCCTCGGTGTCCCTGAACAGTGGCTGGAGCGTGGTGACCAGGGGATTTTTCACAGTAACTTCTTTGCAGTGTTAAAGGTAAGCCTACTTGTGACACTGGTGAACAGACTTAAACATATGGTCTAGTCCGCAAGCATCGCTTGTACAACAGGGAGATAGAGTTGCCCTTTGCTGTGTGATGAACATGGTTCTTTACAAACAAGTAACTCTTCAATGGGAAATGAGGCTGTCACCTTCCACTCAATCACCTGTAATGGGTGTCCTGCAACAGCATTCTAGCCCCTGGGATCTGTTCTGCCATTTACAATTCCATTGGATCACGGTTGATCTAAATATCAACTCCATTTTTCCACATGATGCAATTTTCATACGACTCAAAATTAATCTGAACTGTAATTTTGCAAGAGCAGGGAAATATGGAGCAAAAAGTTTCAGTGGATGATTCCAATCTGTTAAAGTTCTTGCTTTTGTGAAACAGATACAGCCTCCCATTAATCTTTTGAAATCAAATTGGAACTGTAAATACTTACTCCCGTCTGGAATTAAAATGAGGCACCTGCGTTTTCGAAATACCTTCTCCAGAATTTTAATGAGTAACTGTTAAGTGAGATTAATTACCACTGAAACAAAAGATGTGTCAACCTCTCTTTTAAACTGTTATGGTGCAAATGTGTTATTCATGTCCATTTATTTATTTGTCCTGTTAAATAACTATTATTTGCCACTTCAATTTTTAGACTATAATCTTACACCTTCCTTGGCACTTCTTGAAGAAGGCTAGGGATGTTTTTCCAATCCCCTGGGAAATATTTATACCTCAACCAACATCACTGGAAAACACGGATAATAATCACTTACTTAATTGCTGTCTGTGGGATCTTGCCGTTTTGTAGAAATCATACAGTGCAGAAGGAGGCCATTCAGCCCATTAAGTATGCACTGACAACGATCCCACCCAGACCCTATCCTCAGGACCCCACATGGTTACCTCACTAATCCCTCTAACATACACATCCCAGGACACTAAGGGACAATTTAGCACGGCCAATCAACCTAACCCACTCATCTTTGGACTGTGGGAGGAAACCGGAGCACCTGGAGGAAACCCATACAGACACGGGGAGAATGTGCAAACTCCACACAGACAGTGACCCGAGCTGGGAATCGAACCCAGATCCCTGGTGCTGTGAGGCAGCAGTGCTAACCACTCTGCCACCATGCCGCTGTTTGAAAATGGGCTGCCACGTTTCCTAATATACAGCGGTGACTGCATTACAATGACGATGAGACATCTGGCACATCCCGAGGTTCTGCGATATGAATGCAAGCCTCTCCTGTTTGAGGAATACTTACTTGGGAACAGCGCTTAGCAAAATATCAAGCGATTGATCAGAGTTGCCAACTATGGGCTTTACTTCCTAAGTGTGTATTTTTGTGAGTTTCTCAGTTTCCAGCCTGCTCCGCCATTCAATCAGATCATGGCTAGTCTCAAATCCACCTCCCCACCTATTGCCCTTATCATTTCAACCCATTTGTTTTATCACAAGTATATCTATCTCCTTCTTGAAACCTTTCACCGATTCAGACTCCACCGCGCTATGGGACAGCAAGTTCCACAAATTCACCACTCTCTGCGACTGGATCCTCAGTGACCGGATCCTGACCGTCCTAACCCACAGACCACAATCAGTAAGGATAGGCAACAACACCTCCTCCACGATCATCCTCAACACCGGTGCCCCACAAGGCTGTGTTCTCAGCCCCCTACTATACTCCTTTTCCACCGAATGAGTGTGTGGCCAAATTGCCCTCCAACTCCATTTTCAAGTTTGCTGACGACACCACCGTAGTGGGTCGGATCTCAAACAATGACGAGACAGGGTACAGGAATGAGATAGAGAATCTGGTGAACTGGTGCAGCAACAATAATCTCTCCCTCAATGTCAACAAAATAAAGGAGATTGTCATTGAGGTCAGGAAGCATAAAGGAGAATATGCCCCTGTCTATGTCAAAGGGGACGAAGTAGAAAGGTCCCCCAATGTTGACACTATAGTTGAGAAAGTCCACCAATACTTCTACTTTCTCAGAAGACCAAGGAAATTTGGCATGTCAGCTCCGACTCTCACCAACTTTTACAGATGCACTATAGAAAGCATTCTTTCTGGTTGTATCACAGCTTGATATGGCTCCTGCTCAGCCCAACACTGCAAGGAACTACAAAAGGTCGCAAATGTTGCCCAATCCATCACGCAAACCAGCCTCCCATCCACTGACTCTGACTCTGTCATTGAGACGTATAAGATGATGAATGGGATGGATAGGATAGAGGTGGAGAGACTCTTCCCGCTCAGAAAGGACAGTAGGACTCGGGGGCACAGTCTCAAGATAAAGGGGGGGCGGTTTAGAACGGAGTTGAGGAAGAACTTCTTCACTCAAAGGGTGGTGAATCTCTGGAATTCTCTGCTCGTTGAAGTGGTGGAGGCTACCTCGCTAAATATTTTTAAGACGCGGGTTGATGGGTTTTTGATAAGAGAGGGGATTAAGGGTTATGTGGAGAGGGCGGGAATGTGGAACTGAGCCACGACAGATCAGCCATGATCTTGTTGAATGGCGGGGCAGGCTCGAAGGGCTAGATGGCCTACTCCTGCTCCTATTTCTTATGTTCTTATGTTCTTATGTTCTACACCTCCTGCTACCTCAGCAAAGCCGCCAGCATAATTGAGGACCCCATGTAGGCTGGGCATTCTCATTTCCACCTTCTTCCTTTGGGAAAAAGATACAAAAGTCTGAGAGCACGTACCAACCAACTCAAGAACTGCTTCTTCCCTGCTGCCATCGGACCTCTGACTGGACCTACCTCACATTAAGTTGATCTTTCTCTACACCCGAGCCATGACTGTAACACTACATTCTGCACTTTCTCCTTTCCTTTTCTATGAACGGTATGCTTTGTCTGCAAAGCTCGCAAGAAACAATACTTTACACTGCATGCTAATACATGTGACAATAATAAATCAAATCAAATCAAAGTCTCTCATTTTTGAGGCATACCTACTGGGGAACAGCTCTTAACAAAATATCAAATGATTGATCAGAGTTGCTGATTTGCGGACTACGGGCTTTACTTCCTAAGTGTGGATTTTTGCAAGTTTCTCAGTTATAAATTAGTATGGAACATAGGAAGATAGGAACATGGAAATGAGGAGCAGAAGAAGGTAAATTCAGCCTTTCGAGCCTGCTCCACCATTCAATCAGACTATGATTGATCTCTCCCTAGTCTCAAATCCACCTCCCCATCCGTTACCAATATCCTTTCAACCCATTTTTATAATCCAATAAGTATATCCAACTCCTTCTTGGAGCTATTTAATGGTTCAGACTTCACATCGCTATGGGGCAGCGAGTTCCACAAATGCATCACCCTCTGCAAGAAGTAGTTCCTCCTCATCACGGCTTTAAATCCACCGCCTCGCAACCTATATCTGTGACCTCTTGTTTTAGATTGCCCCGTAAGGGGAAACACGTGGTCCACATTTACTTTATCAATCCCTTTTCGTATTTTCTGTTCCTCAATCAGATTCCCTCCCATCCTTCTAACCTCCATCGAGTATGGAGCTAATGTAAGAATAACATACTTTGAGGGAGGCACAAGAAGAATTTTCAGCCCCTTACGATGTTCAATTTGGTTTCATTTGAATGGAGAAGTAAATTTCTGATCGGCTGGTAATATTTTGACTTGATGTAATGACCTCCCTTATCCACATCACCTTGTGGGAATGAGGGAGGAGGGTCCCAGAGATTTAATAGAAACATAGACCTTTATGAGAGACTGAGTAGACAGGGGCTATACTCATTGGAATTCATAAGAAGGAAGGGAGATCTTATAGAAACATGTAAAATTATGAAGGGAAGTTGTTTCCACTGGAGGGTGAAACTAGAACTAGGGGGCATAGCCTCAAAATGAGGGGAAGCAGATTTAGGATTGAGTTGAGGAGGAACTTCTTCACACAAAGGGTTGTGAATCTGTGGAATTCCCTGTCCAGTTGAGACTACCTCAATGAATGTTTTTAAGGCAAGGATAGATAAATTTTTGAATAGCAAAGGAATTAAGAGTTATGGTGAGTGGGCAGGTAAGTGGAGCTGAGTCCATGAAAAGATCAGCCATGGTTTAATTGATTGGCGGAGCAGGCTTGAGGAGCCAGATAGCCTACTCCTGTTCCCAGCTCTTTATGTTCTTTATGGAAGTTTACGAAGAACTTTGACAGCAGCAGTCTTTTGCCTGAAAGTTTTTGAATCAGACGCTGGGATCTGATACAAAAACAGGACATGCTGGAAAATCTCAGCAGGTCTGACAGCACCTGTGGAGAGAGAACAGAGCTTTGAAAAAAGGATCATCTAGACTCGCAACAGCAGTTCTATTCTCTCCCCACAGACGTTGTCAGACCTGCTGAGATTTTCCAGCACGTTCTGTTTTTGTGTCAGTAATTACTTTATCGACACGACCTGACAGAGCGTGGAATGAAATTCGTAAGTACTGACGTTGACACAGCTCTCTCCCATTGTGCTGCTGCTGCTGCTCGATTCCAAAGGTTTCTACACTCGGGAACTGTGTAAACCCTGCTCATTCCCTCCTGTTGCTTGCACTGCGGTCTCATTAGCACATAGATGGCAGCTAATCAGCCTTAATAACTCCGCCGCCCTTCAGAGATGCATTCTATCGTTTTAAAAGAGCTACTGGTGTCATTGTGAAAAGGGAGAAGAAAGAAGCCTTTCACATCATCAGTGAGTCCCAAAGCAATTTGCAGCCACTTAAGTCCTTTATGAAGCGTAATTGCTGTTGCGATGTGGGAATCGCAGCCACCAATTTGCAGTCAGCGAGCTCCCGTGTGTAACAAAACAGTGGTTTATAGAATAGAAATAGACAGTGCTGGAAATGGTCTGCAGGTCAAACTGGGGAGAGAAATTAGAGTTAAACACCTCAGGTCGATGACCCTCCATGTGTAGCATAATGACATTACGTTAAAGACCAAAATCTGGGACCCATCTGTTAACCAGTTTCCTTCATGCACTGAGTAGGGTTGGAAAGGAGCCTTTCTTTTTCTCCTGGGTTCCTAATTTACCTCCAGTTCAAAAAGAGTTCACGCTCATGACTTGAGCTCATTATTCACAAGTGCGGTACTGAGGTGCTATCTTTCAGAAGATGTGTTGATCCCTATTTTACTATTTTGGTTCTAAGTTCTGGGTGGACTTGAAACTGGGAGTGTCTCAGATCCGACTGTTAGACCCGTTCTCGGGCACCCCCACACGTACTGTGCCCGCAAAAATATCAGCGAGTCTGAATCTCGCTGCACAAGCCTGAGGGTGGGACCTAATGCACCCGAAATCCTGCAGCTCCGATCGGAGCTTCCAACTGCGCATGCGCAGAAAAGAAAAATGATACATTGCGACTCCCCTGCCGCATCACTCCTCCTCTTCCTCCTCCTCCTCCCCAGTGGTCATCCTCCCCAGTGACGGCCAGCTGGTCAGTCTCCACATCCTCCTCCTTCTCCTCCAACAGGTCACCTCTCTGTCGAGCCATGACAACTACGCAGGAAGAGATCACTGCCTTCTATAGGAGGGCCCTGCCAGATCGGTCCAAGCACCGGAATCGCATTTTGAGAAGCCCAGTGCACCTCTCCACTATCGCGTGGGCGGCTACATGGGCCTCATTATAGCGGGTCTCAGCCTCAGATACAGGCCTCCGCACAGGCGTCATCAGCCATGTCCAAAGCAGGTAACCCATATCACCCACGAGCCACCCCCTGCAGCCAGGGCTCTTCCTCGAATGCCTCCGGGGTGTTCGAGCTCCTGAGAATGAAGCTATCATGCTCGCTGCCTGGGTGTCTTGTGCAGATGTGTATAATGTCCATGTTATGGTCACACATGAGTTGAACTTTCAGGGAGTGGAATCCCTTTCTGTTGATGAATCTCCACGGATTCTGTGGGGGGGGCGGTATTGAGGACATCGTGTGTGCAGTCGATGGCCCCCTATCCATTAAGCATTCCCTCAATGGCTGCAAACCCATTGTTTGGTTAAATTTGATGTACTGCCCAGCCCAAGCATACAAGGCTTCACTGATCTGCCTCACACAGGTATGCATGGCTGATTGGGAGATGCCACAGACATCTCCGCGGGGGGTCTGGAAGGAGCCAGTCACATAAAAGTTTAGAACGACCATCAATTTGACAGCCAGCGAGAGCAGATGCCCCTCCTGCCTCAAGGTGCCAGGTCCTGGAACAAGGGCACAGGTGCTGCACTGTCTCCTTTTGGAGGCGGAGATCTCAGTGGCACACGGTGTCCGACATCTGTTCGGATGACACTCATCACAGAACTGCTCGGGCCTCTGCTCCCTACTTGCCCCCCTCTGGGTGAATGGCAACCACCTCCTGCCTCTAGTGGTCATCCCCCTCTACTCCTGCAAGCGATAAGGTCCAGAGGCCTCCTGTGCCCGCAGTTCTTCCTCCTCAGTTCCAGCAGCAACTAAAAGAACAACAAGATCAATTGGTTGCATCGCAAAAGCCATCTGATCGCTCTGAAGGGGTGGTGGGGGGGCAGATGGAGAGGAACGCATGTATCAATTATGGAATGCTGTTTGCTCCTGCACATCAACAGTCACAACCCCCCCCAGTTCCCCAGCCACATGCTCCCCACAATCGCAGAACCCCCAATTTCTCCAGCCACATGCTCCCCACAATCACAGCCCCCCCCCCAATTCCCCCAGCCGCATGCTCCCCACAATCACAGCCCCCCCAATTCCCCCCGCTACATGCTCCCCACAATCACTACCCCCCCATTCCCCAGCCAAATACTTCCCACAATCACAGTCCCCCCAATTCCCCCAGCCGCATGCTCCCCACAGTCACATCTCTTTGTAAAGTTGAGAGGCTGCAGCAGTGCTATTTGCAAGGGCTTTGTACACATCCTGACAGAGTGCCGAGTGCACTAGGACCCAGCAGTACCGCAGGAACTGAGGTCAGTGCTGAGACCCGGGTTCGTGCTGGAAGTCAGACATCGGAGACCCTGCTGAGCAATAGCCCCCCACACACCCGCAGAGACCCACGCTCTCCCAAGCACACACAGAGCCCTCCAACCCCCCCACACACTCACCCCAGAAAGAAAATGGCCACATCTGAAGGACACCCATGAGCAGTAGTGAGACATCAGACACTATATACTTATTTCCTCACTAACCCTCACTGATGGAGCACCCAAATTGGACTTTTATGGAGCATGTCTATTTCGCATTGATTCTGGATGGGCAAATGTAGTAAAGTTGGGGGTGCAGCCCATTAATTTCATTTAAATACTTTCAAATGCATTTAAATGGCCATCACCCTTGTTTTGGGTGTGGTCCTTATCATGTCCATTTTCGGGTCTCGGTAAAGGGGTAACGGGTACGGAGGCGGGCGCGGATCACGCTATTCGCCTCACGTCCGACTTTACCAAGTTTTCGCACCAGAAAATAGGCGGAATGCAATGGTAAAATTGGGCTCATTAAGAACAACATTTGACCCATTGAAATCACTCCTCCATGCAGATGAATGAGGAAAGTTCATGTTCCTTCCTCTGATTGTCAATTGGACCCATATCCATTGACATCTTCACCATGCCAATGCGTTTTGAAGTAAATTTGTAATTCACTCACTGTGCGTTGCTGAGGTGCATCCGCTCCCCACTCTCCAACCGCAAAGACCCCTATCAGAAGTCTCAGTCTTAGATGCCCTTACATTAAGTGTGAGACTGTGATCTGCCATTTTGTCCTTCCATGGGTAAGGAAACCATTTCTCTTTGGAGTACTCCAGGTGTGCTCTCACCAAAGCCCCCTATAGATGCAGTAAGACATCATTGCTTCTGCACTCAAGCCCCCTGCCAATGAAGGCAAACAATCATTTGCCTGAAAAACAGAAAATGATGGATGAATTCTGCCCTCTCAGGTGGACACTAAAAAAACCCACCGCACTGTTAATGTAAGAGTGGGATGCCTTGGACAATCCCTCAATTAACATCATTATACCAGCTTATCTCACCATCGTCACATTGCTGTTTGTGGAATCTTGCTGTGTACAAATTGGCTGCTGCATTTCCTACATTACAGCAGTGACTACACTTCAAAAATGCTTAATTAGTGGGGAAACGATATAATGAGGTTGTGAAAGGTGTTGTACAAGTCTTTAGTCACCAAATCACAGTCACCTCTGAAAGGTGGTGCAGGGAAAGGTTGTGAGACGGTTCCCAATAGTTTGAAAGTATGAAGATTCGAGAAGCACAGATTATTCCACCTTTCAACACAGCAGTCTAAAGGGAATCCAACTGGTCCACAAACATTAATGAGCAGGTAATGGAGAAGAGATAAAGCTGGACCATTGATCGCAACCAAATTGTGACAACAGGACAATCGAGGACAAGTTCAAAAGACTGCAAGGGAAATTTAGGGCGAAGGCCGTGAAATTCTTCTCCAATAACTCACAGGGTGAAGCAAAGCGGATTGTTCTTATGGCAGCGAAAGTTGAATTCTGGGTATCCCTGTGACATGAACACAGGGACGGAGTGGGACACGCAAACGCATTTCACAAGAGAGAGGAGAGGCCTAAAGTCACAGAATCACAGAGGTTTACAGAATGGAAACAGGCCCTTCGGCCCAATTTGTCCAGGCCGTCCTTTTTTTTAAACCATTAAGCTAGTCCCAGTTGCCCGCATTTGGCCCATATCCCTCTATACCCATTGTACCCATGTAACTATCTAAATAAGAACATAAGAACATAAGAAATAGGAGCAGGAGTAGGCCATCTAGCCCTTCGAGCCTGCCCCGCCATTCAATAAGATCATGGCTGATCTGTCGTGGCTCAGTTCCACATTCCCGCCCTCTCCCCATAACCCTTAATCCCCTCTCTTATCAAAAACCCATCAACCCGCGTCTTAAAGACAAAATTGTACCTGCCTCTACTACTACCTCTAGTAGCTCATTCCAGACACCCAGCACCCTCTCTGTGAAAAACTTGCCCCTCTGCACCCTTTCGTATCTCTCCCCTCTCACCTTAAACCTCTGCCCTCTAGTTTTAGATTCCTTTACCTTTGGGAAAAGATATTGACTATCTAGCTGATCTGTGTCCCTCATTATTTTATAGACCTCTATAAGATCACCCCTAAATCTCCTACGCTTCAGAGAAAAAAAGTCCCAGTCTATCTAACCTCTCCTTATAACTCAAACCATCAAGTCCCAGTAGCATCTAAGTTTTGTGCACTCATGCTAGTTTAATAATATCCTTTCTATAATAGGGTGACCAGAATTGTACACAGTATTGCAAGTGTGGCCTTACCAATGTCTTGTACAACTTTAACAAGATGACCCAACTCCTGTATTCAATGTTCTGACCAATGAAACCAAGCATGCCAAATGCCTTCCTCACCACTCTGCCCACCTGTGACTCCACTTTCAAGGAGCTATGAACCTGTACTCCTAGATCTCTTTGTTCTTTAACTGTGCCCAACACCCAATCATTAACTGAGTAAGTCCTTTAGGTTTCATAGACTGGGACAGTACAGGATGCTTACTCATCATCTCATCCATTCTCGTTGCAGAAAAGTCAGCAAACATTTGGATTGTGTAGATGGAGTTGGATTTGGAGTGGGTGTAGAGCTGATGGGGGATGAAGTAGCCTCGAAACTGAGGTCACGTCAAGATGAAGTGAAATAAAAAATAATGTTCCGCTGAATTAAGCTTCACGCCACCGACTCCTGTTTGAGGCTGTGGCCATTGCTGATGGTGTTTCTGTTGCTGCTTCTCACGGATGTCATGCGCATGGCAGACGTGCTCTGGAAATAGCTGTTGGATATCGAGGGCTGCCGCCGCCTCTGGCACCTCAGGTGGCTGTTGAAATGCCTTCGGAAACTCTCGCTCAGAAGGTAGAGGGCGAATGGGTTCACGCAGGAGTTGGAGAAGCTCAGCACACGGCCCAGCACTGTGACCATCAGGTGCCCCAGGGAAGGGTCGATCTCACCATAGTGGAAGGAGCGGTACATGTACAGGACGTGGTTGGGGAACCAGCACAAGGCAAACAGGCCGACAAACACCAGCACAATCTTCGCCAGACGTTTCCGAGTTTCCATCTGGAAAGAGAAACAGGGGAAGAGAAAGAGTAACACTGGGAATGGTGAAATCAGCGGGCAGAGCTAAATGCCAAGAGATACCAACAATGCCCTCACTATTAACTCAAGTAGCTTCAACTCTCGCAGGGAGTGGGCATAATAAACTTCCCAAAGTTTTCCATGGGATGTGGGCATTGTTAGCAAGGCCAGCATTTCTTGCCCATCCCTAATTGCCCTTAAGCTGTGTCACTTGCTAGGCCATTTAGGAGTCAGATAGAAACACAGAAGAAAGGAATAGGGGAGGCCATTCAGCCCTTTGATCCTGCTCTGCCATTCATCTCGATCATAGCTGATCATACAACTCAAAAGCCTAATTTTGCTTTCGCTCCGTAATCTTTGATCTCATTCACCCCAAGTGCTATATCCAGCCGCCTCTTGAATATATTCAATGTTTTGGCATCAACTACTTCCTGTGGTAAGGAATTCCACAGGTTCACCACTCTTTGGGTGAAGAAATGTCTCCTCATCTCCATCCTAAATGGTCTACCCCAAATCCTAGACTGTGACCCCCTGGTTCTGAACACCCCCACCATTGGGAACATCCTTCCTGCGTCCACCCTGTCTGGTCCTGTTAGAATTGTATAAGTCTCTTGAGATTCCCCCCTCATTTGTTTGAACTCCCGTGAAAACCATCCTAACTTAGTCAATCCCTCCTTGTACATCAGTCCCACCATCCCCGGATCAGCCCGATAAACCTTCACTTCACTCCCTCGAGAGCAAGAACATCCTTCCTCAGAAAGCCACATTGCTGTTGGTCTCAGGTCACATGTAGGCCAGACTTGGTAAGGATGGAGGGTTTCCTTCCCAAAAAGGTACTCGTGAATTAGATAGGTTTTTATGACAATTGAGGATAGTTCCCTGATTGCCTAGTTTTCAATTCCACATTCACTAATTGAGTTTAAAATTCCATCAGCTACCATGGTGGGATTTGAACCCATGACCCACAGAACAAGCCTAGGCTTCTGGATGACCAGACCAGTAGCATAACCAGTACACCACCAGTTCCCCTGCCAAAGTGACTGAAGGATAAGTCCATTTCTGTACAGAATCATATTCCTTTCCAGTGAAACATAGTAAGATGAAAATCTTCCCCATTCAGGAAATGAGTTGTCTTTTCCAGGCAATTGGCCCTCATTTGGTGCATTTAAAGCATTTCCTGTTCCCTTTTGACCACCAAAGACAATGGATAACAATGCTGACCTATTCCATTCATGTGGGGAAAGCTTAATTATCATCACTGCATAACTTAACCCAAAGTTTCTTCAACTCCAGCTGCAATTAATATTTGCCCTCAGAATGCATCCAAAAATGCATCTGAAGGTTTATTGGCCAGGATAAATTGTCCCTTAAGACCAGGGGGATTAGGAGGATAAATATGTGGGGTTACGGGAATAGGACAGGGTGGGATTGTTGTCGGTGCAGACTTGATGGGCCAAATGGCCTCCATCTGCACGGTACATACTATGATTCCACGCTATCAACAGTCAAAGTTTAAGTGAGCAAGTGAACAAATGAACAAGTTTTAAACCAAAGGAGGCACTGTCATATGAACAGTTCTACAAAAGGAATGTGAATCACATTTCAATTATTACAGACATCGAACATCAATTAGTCAAACAATGAAAGAAAGTGGGTTTCATGGTTCATGGCACAGTGAGTGTGTGCCTTTATCTATTGCTTTTTTTGCTTCACGTCTAGCTTTTTTTCAGATGTCGAACGCAGAAGTAGGCTATTCACTCCCATCAAGGTCATTTCCTTGATCAGCTAGCCAACTGCACCCTTCATGTTCCGAATCTGCTGCTACCCTTGTGTTAAATCTGGCCAATTTCTACAACCCGTCCCCTTCCTTCCCCCTTTCTGAAGCTTTAATTCCATGTGGTCCGATTGCAGTGCAGGTCTGAGGAAGGTTATCTCACCCACTGAGCCAGAGATCCCTGTCCCCCCATCCTCTACACCATCGCAGCACCTTGCTATCCAAGGGATCCGTCAGGAAGGCTAATGGAATGTTCATCTTTATTCCAAAAGGGGGTTCGAGTAAAAGAGTAAGGAAGTCTTGCAGCAAATGTACAAATTACTGGTGAGACCATATCTGGAGTACTGAGAAAAAATATTATTTCATTGGAGGCATCTTAGAAAAGGTTCACCAGGATGATCTGGGTATGGAGGGATTGTCTTATGAGGAAAGGTTAAACAGGTTGGGACTCTACACATTGGAATTTAATGAGAGGTGATCTCATTGAAACATATTGGGTTCTTAAGGGGCTTGACAGCATAAATGCTGGGGAGGTCTAGAACCAGAGGTCATAGTCGAGGGACTTGGGAGTCCTGATTCAGGACTCTCTTTAGGTTAACGTGCAGGGTTCACTTGACACTTACGAAGGCAAATTCAATGCTAGCATTCATTTCTAGAGGGCGAGAATACAAGAGCAAGGGTCTTCTGAAGCTGTATAAAGCTCTGGGCAGACCCCATTTGGAATATTATGGGCAATTTTGGGGCTCATACCTAAGGAAGGATGTGCTGACCTTGGAGGGGGTCCAGAGAAGATTCACAAGAATGATTCCAGGGTTTGTCATATGAGGAGCGATTCAGGAGTCTGGGCCTGTACTCGGTTTAGAAGGATGAGGGGAGATCTAATCGAAATTTACGGGACACTGACAAGCCTAGATAAAGTGGATGTGGAGAGGATGCTTCCACTAGTGGAAGAGACTAGAACTCGAGGGCACAAACTCAGAGTGAGGGGACATTCCTTTAAAACTAAGATGAGGAGGAATTTCTTCAGCCAGAGGGTGGTGAATCTGTGCCACAGAGGGCTGTGGAGGCCACGTCATTGAGTGTCTTTAAGACAGACTTAGATAAGTTCTTGATCAATAAGGGGATCAAGGGTTATGAGGAGAAGGCAGAAGAATGGGAGTGAAAATAATATCAACCATGATTGAATGGCGGAGCAGACTCAATAAACCAAATGACCTAATTCTGTTCTTATATCTTCTGGTCTTATAGTCTTAGAACAAATATGCGCCAATTTAAGAGTAAATTTAAGAGGAATTTCTTCTCTCAGAGATTGAGAGTCTTTGGAACTCCTTGCCGCAGAGAGCTGTAGGGCAGAGTCCTTGTGTATATTAAGGCTGAGATTGAAAGTTTTTTTATTAATAAGGGAATCAAGGGTAGTGGGAAAAGGGAAGGAACGTGGATGTGAGGAATGTTGGATCAACCATGATCCTATTGAATGGTGGAGCAGGCACGAGGGACCGAATGGCCTACTCCTGTTCCTATTTCCTATGGTCTTATTATCATTACATCTTTGAATGCTGGGCTTTCAGGATGTCTGTGCTTGCTTGCTGCATGATCTGATCAAAATTCAAACGTAGGCTCATAAGTGGCAAGTTAGTGTCAGACCATCTCCAAAAACTGACAATCTCTGTTCAATTACATCATCATCACCAAATCCCCACCATTGATCAGAAACTGGACTTCACCAGCCATAGAAATACTGTGGCTAAAGGAACAAGCCAAAGGCTAGGTAATCTGTGGAAAATAGCTCTCCCCCCGACTCCCCAAAGCCTGTGCACCATCTATAAGGCGTAAGTCAGGAGTGTGATGGAATGTTCCCCATTTGCCTGGATAAGTGCAACTCCAACAACACTCAAGAAGCTCAACACCATCCAAGACAAAGAAGCCCCACCTGATTGTCATCCCATATATCCATCAGCATAAACATTCACTCACTCCACCCCCACTGTATGTGGCAACAGTGCTTACCATCTACAAAATACACTACAGAAACTTACAAAGACTCCTTAAACAACAACTTCCAAACCCACAACCTCTACCACCTAGAAAGACAAGGGCAGCAGATAATTGGGAACAACACCGCCTGTAAGTGCCCCCCAAGCTGCTCACCATCCTGACGTGGAAATGCATCGCAATTATGGCACTGTTGCTGGATCAAAATCATGGAACTCCCTCCCTAATAGCACTGTGGGTGTACCTACATCAAATGGGCTGCAGCAGTTCAAGATGACGGCTCACCGCCACTTTTCCAAGAGTAATTAGAGATGGGCAGTAACCAAGGAGTGGATAACACTCCTGTGAAATTCCTTGAGATGTTTTACCACATTAAAAATGCCAATAAATATGGTTGTTGATTGAGTACAGGGGAGTGAATTGACTTCTTGTCAAGGTATCAAAGATCAGGAGTATCAATACAATTTTAAAGTTCTGATTACTAGGGAGGCGAACATATCAGAACCTGCATTTACATGAAGGAAGATCACTGCTCAGGCTTTGCATAATTGTATGTGATAAATTGTTTTTGTTCACAGAATTAGATACCAAAAAATATTTTTAATTAGTACACATTATACATAAGTACACTTAAAGCGAGGCCCCTTTGAACTATTTATTCAACCATTTACGATTTATATTCATGACTTGGATGGTCACAGAATATAGACAACAGAATGTAGTTGAGACCAAAATGTTGCCTGATTTCAAGAAGAAATTAGATATAGCTCTTGAGGCTAAAGGGATCAAGGGATATAGGGGGAGATGGGGGTGGGGGGGGAAGAGAGAATCAGGATAATGAATGTGATGATCAGCCATGATCAGAATGAATGGCGGAGCAGGCTCGAAAGGCCTCGTCCTGCTCCCAGTTTCTGTTTCTGCAAAGTGGCCAATTGTGTTGTAGTCAAAGGTGGATGCTGGAATCTGAAACAAAAACAGAAAATGCTGGAAAACCTCAACAGGTCTGACAGCATCTATGGAGAGAGATCAGAGCTACCGTTTGGAGTCTGGATGATCCTTCAAAGCTGGGACAAAGGGTCATCCCAACTGGAAATGTTGGCTCTGTTCTCTCTCCATAGATTTAATTCAATGAGTCACGGAGTCATAGAGGTTTACAACATGGAAACGAGGCCTTCAGCCCAACTTATCCATGCTGCCCTTTTGTCTATACCCATCTTACTCATAGAACATAGAACATAGAACATTACAGTGCAGAACAGGCCCTTCGGCCCACGATGTTGCGCCGACCAGTTAAAAAACAATGACCCTCTAACCTAAACCAATCCCTTTCCATTCATAAACCTATCCACGGATCTCTTAAACGCCCCCAAACTAGGCGCATTTACAACTGCAGCAGGCAGGGCATTCCAATCCCTCACCACCCTCTGGGTAAAGAACCTACCCCTGACATCCGTCCTATAACTACCCCGCCTTAATTTAAAGCCATGCCCCCTCGTGCTAGCTTTCTCCATCCGAGGAAAAAGGCTATCACTGTCCACCCTATCTAAACCTCTAATCATCTTATATGTTTCAATAAGATCCCCTCTTAGCCGCCTTCTTTCTAACGAAAACAACTCCAAATCCCTCAGTCTCTCCTCATAGGACCTCCCCTCCATACCAGGCAACATCCTGGTAAACCTCCTCTGCACCCTCTCCAATGCCTCCACATCCTTCCTATAATGTGGGGACCAGAACTGCACACAGTACTCCAAGTGCGGCCGCACCAGAGTTGTGTACAGTTGCAACATGACGCTGCGACTCCTAAATTTAATCCCCCTACCAATAAACACCAAGACACCGTATGCCTTCTTAACAACCTTATCTACTTGATTCCCATGTAACTGTCTAAATGCTTTTTAAAAGACAAAATTGTACCCGCCTCTACTATTTTCTCTGGCAGCTCCTTCAGAGCAAAGTGTGCAGAGGATGCTGAAAGTCTACAAAGGGATATAGACAATCGAAGTGAGTGGGCGAGGGTCTGGCAGATGGAGTACAATGTTGGTAAATGTGAGGTCATCCATTTTGGTAGGAATAACAGCAAAATGGACTATTATTTAATTGGTAAAATTTTCCATTATGCTGCTGTGCAGAGGGACCTGGGTGTCCTTGTGCAGGAATCTCAAGGGGTTGGTTTGTAGGTGCAGCAGGTAATGATGAAGGCAAATGGAATTTTGTCCTTCATTGCTAGAGGGATGGAGTTTAAAAACAGCAAGATTACGTTGCAGCTGTATAAGGTGTTGGTGAGGCCACACCTGGAATACTGTGTGTAGTTTTGGTCTCCTTACTTGAGAAGTGGTACTGGAAGGAGTGCAGAGGAGATTCACTAGGCTGATTTCGGAGTTGAGAGGGTTGGCTTATGAGGAGAGACTGAGTAGACTGGGGCTATACTCACTGGAATTCAGAAGAATGAGGGGAGATCTTATAGAAACATAAGACTATGAAGGGAATGGATAAGATAGAAGCAGGGAAGTTGTTTCCATTGGTGGGTGAAACTAGTGGCATAGCTTCAAAATAAAGGGAAGCAGATTTAGGACTGAGTTAAGGAGGAACTTCTTCATACAAAGGGTTGTGAATCTGTGGAATTCCCTGCCCAGTGAAGCAGTTGAGGCTACCTCATTGAATGTTTTTTAAGGCAAGGATAGATAAATTTTTGAACAGTAAAGGAATTAAGGATTATGGTGAGTGGGCAGGTAAGTGGAGCTCAGTCCACAAAAAGAAAAAGATACAAAAGTCTGAGGTCACGTACCAATCGAGTCAGCTTCTTCCCTGCTGCCATCTTATTAAATGGCAGAGCAGGCTCAAGGGGCCAGTTGGCCTACTCCTGCTCCTAGTTCTTATGTTCTAGACACTCACCACCCTATAAAAATTGCCCATCTGGACACTTTCGTATCCCTCCCCTCTCCCTTAAACCTAGGCCCTCTAGTTTTAGACTCTCCTGTCCAAGGGAAAAGATATTGACTATCTAGCTGATCTACGCCCTCATTATTTTAAAGACCTCTATAAGATGACCCCTAAGCATCCTACATTCCAGGGAAAAAAGTCCCAGTCTATCCAGCCTCTCTTTATAACACAAACCACTAAGTCCCAGCAGCACCCTTGTAAATCTTTTTGGTACTCTTTCTAGTTTAACAATATCCTTTCTATAATAGGGTGACCAGAACTGTACACAGTATTCCAAGTGTGGCCTTATCAATGTCTTGTACAGCTTTAACAAGATGTCCCAAATCCTGTTCTCTCAGTGGGCTGTTACCCAATTAAATATCGGGAACCCAAGTGAGATGTTTTGTGTGGATTGATTCCTAACAGCCGCTGGAAGAAGGTGATAGGTTGCAGTGTAGATATTTACTTGAATGAATTGTTTCCCCATTCCCTATATGTGCTGTGTCAATTCTATTGGTTCCCCAGCTACAAGCACACCTGCAGCTCCTCAATCAGGCTGCAAACACGACCCATCAGGGGCCAATTAACCCCAGTTTAACCTTCATCAATCACGCGCACAGCCAGTTACGCTGCAGCTACCCATCTGAAATCAGGATCTTTCACCCAGCCTCACTGATATCACACAAACTGATGTAAACCAGGACAAGATAAAGCTATTCAACCCTCCAGCCAACCTCCTGATTGAGTTTAGCAATTTCACACTGTTACCCCTGCCCCGTTTTATTTCCTTTCTCTTCGGCGGTTTAGCATTTAACTCCTCAGGTTTTGGCTTTCAGGAGACAGGAGTCATCATTTTGCCATTCGCACCACTTCTGAACATGTCTTTCGTTTCTTGACCCATCCCCTTTGACCTTGCAGCACCAACTCCTCTATCATTTAACCTGTCCTGTCTTCCACAAGATCACAAGTTACCTCCGGTGTTTTTTTTCCTTTCCCACCCTCCTCCCTTGCACTTTCTTGAAACCCATCATATTTCGACCTTTCCCAGTCCCTCCTGGATCAGCCATGATCATGTGGGGGCAGGCTCGAAGGGCTCCTATGTTAATGAAAACATTAACTCTGCTTCTCTCTCCACAGATGCTGGCAGATCTGGTGGGTTCTTCCAGCATTTCCTGTCCTATTTCAGGGTGATACTGTGGCACCATGATTAGCACTGCTGCCTCATAGTGCCAGGGACCCGGGTTCAGTTCCAGGCTTGGGTCACTTGTCTGTGCTAGTTTGTATGTTCTCCCTTATGTACAAAACCTTGTTTTGTGTTATGAGTACTTATCTATTTTCCAAATGTATCCACAAGTTCTAACCAATGCTGCAGAAGGACTGCATATTAAACAGATATTGAAAGATTAAATGGCTGCACTGTACAGGTTGTTTCATAAGGGGTTTTTCACAGTAAGTTCATTGCAGTGTTAATGAACACCTCTACTTTCTCAAAAGATGAAGGAAATTTGGCATGCCCGCTATGACTCTCACCAACTTTTACAGATGTACCATAGAAAGCATTCTTTCTGGTTGTATCACAGCTTGGTATGGTTCCAGCTCTGCCCAAAACTGCAAGGAATTACAAAAGGTCATGATTACAGCCCAATCCACTGTGTAAACTAGCCTCCCATCCATTGACTTTGTCTACACTTCCCACTGTCTCGGCAAACCAGCCAGCATAATTAAGGACCCCACGCATTCTCTCCTCCACCTTCATCCATCGGGAAAAGATACAAAAGTCTGAAGTCACGTACTAACCAGCTCAAGAACATCTTTTTCTCTGCTGCCATCAGACTTTTGAATGGACTTACTTAGCATTAAGTTGATCTTTCTCTACATCCTAGCTATGACTATAACATTACATTCTGCACCCTCTCATTTCCTTCTCTATGAACGGTATGCTTTATCTGTATAGTGCACAAGAAACAATACTTCTCACTGTATGTTAATACGTGCGACAATAATAAATCAAATCAAATCAAGCCTACTTGTGAAGAATACATAAACTTTAAATTGATCAATCATCAGAAGTTGACAAATCTTGGTCTCCCAGACTGCCTCAGGAAATCACCATGACTTTTAACATCAAGCTGTGGGCTAAAAGGAAATTATTTATTTTGAGGCACAAACAGATGAATTAACTTCATGAATATACTAACCAAGGAGGTGGTTGGAATGAACAAACTTCAAACTGAGAGGCCTCTGTGTAAACTGAACCATCCTGATCACTCAATGGCGAACCACTGCCAAGGGTAATGATGGTCCAGTCTAATAGAGGTCTGTGGTCACCAACATTTCAGTGGGACATGGTAACTAAACAGAAAAGGTTTCTGACCATTGAATTCCTGTGGCCAAGTTAAAAGGCCGACAATGATATCACCAGCTCCCACATCCTACAAAAACGTTAATACAGATCAAATATACAGGGGAGGTGATGGCCTAGCGTCATTATTGCTAGACTATTAATCTAGACATTCAGTTGATGTTCTGACAACCTGGGTTCAAATCCCACCTTGGCAGATGGTGGAATTTGAATCCGATGAACAAAAGTCTGGAATTAAGGATCTACTGATAACCATGAAACCATTGTCAATTGTTGAAAAAGCACCCATCTGGTTCACTAATGTCCTTTAGGGAAGGAAATCTGCCGTCCTTACCTGGTCTGGCCTACATGTGATTCCAGAGCCACAGCAATGTGGTTGACTCTCAACTGTCCTCAGGCAATTCGGGATGGGCAATAAATGCTGGACAGCCAGCGACACACATATCCCACGAATGAATAATAACATCCTTTATCCATACATCCAAGAACAGGACACATCCAAACTCCTGATGCTCTTTTGAATGGTTATGTAATTAATTTGTATGTTAATAAAACAATATATTATATCACAGATATAATTAGTGTTAACAGGGAGGAAGTCGAGTGTGTGAGAGTTGGCAAATGGAGAAACAACCTAGGGTGGAATTTTATGGCTGCTCATGCCAGCGTGATTTTTGGTGTTGCTACAATGAACAGAGACTTGGCTGGGCACCAAACTCCCTGTCCTCGCTTGCAGCATCAAACAGCAAGGGGGAAGAACAGTCGGTAAGATCACGTCCCTAGTATTTGTAGACTAAGCTAGCCTATGCTTAGTCTATCATCATGTACATAAACCAGGGCTTACGCATCAATTTAAAGTTTGTAAACTTTATTTATTAGTGTCACAAGTGGGCTTACAATAACACTGCAATGAAGTTACTGTGAGAATCCCCCACTCCGGCATCTGTTCAGGTACACTGAGGGAGAATTTAGCGTGGTCAATGCACTTAACCAGCATGTCTTTCAGACTGTGGGAGGAAACCGGCACACCCAAAGGAAACCCATGCAGACACGGGGAGAGCGTACAGGCTCCACACAGACAGTGACCCAAGCCGGGAATCAAAACTGGTTCTCTGGCACTGTGAGGCAGCAGTGCTAACCATTGTGCTACCGTGGCACTCTAGATGCCAAAATCAAAAGTAGCTGAATACGAAAATGCATTCGACCCCAAGGATAAAGGATACCTCATTGTTCCTGGAATAAAACCCATTCAAGAATGTGGACAAGCCTAGACGAACACCTTTGTGTGATAATGATTGAAAGTTGAATAGAATTTTCCTTGAGGGTAAATGGCCTATTCACTGACCAGGATGGACAGATGAGCAAATCAAGTTGGTACAATCAAAGGGAGAGGGGATTGCCTCAATCATTGTCACTGGTGTGATCTTTCATTATATGGCGCCTCCATTAGAGACAGATCTTGGGCAACTGGTATGGAAACTGTGGGAGCATGCAGTAGCTCACTGAAAAAACCAGAGTGAAAAGATCCAATTTTCAGACTTTTGTAATTCTTAGAATTTTTGCGGGGGAGTTCCGCCCGTGATGTTTAAATGCACGGAACTGTTCTGTACACGCTGCATTATGTTTTATACACTACAACACTCCCCTGAGACACACCTGGCTTTAAGTAATCCTATCAAGCTTTCATACATGTTCCAGATCAATATTTTTAATGAATAGCTCCCCTGTGAAAACTTCCTCTGCCCCTAAGCATTGAAAAATACAACCGTGGATTCACCATGTGTTATTATTCAGCTTAATTGTAAGCTGTGGAATTGGATGCATCTGCCTGGCTAACACATAAAAAAGTAAAATTATGGATTATAAAAACCATGTATTAAAGGCAGATAAACTGAAGTTCCTTTTGCATTGCAAAGATCGGGGCACATCAATGCTGCAAAGTACTTCCCATTTCATATTAATGCTAACAGGGTAAACCTGCCTTAACCTGAACATGGATTTACAGTCCAAACCTCGCTTGTATAGTATTACATAGCATGTATGAGAATGAAATAGCTTCAATAAATCCATGCCAGAGTGTATCTCCACCTCTCTTCATCTCACTCTATCTGTATATATATTTCTATTCTTCTCCCCCTCATGGGTTTGTCTAACTCCCTCTCACATGCCTCTATGCTATTTGTCTCAACTATCCCTTTGATAGCAAATTCCAAAGGTGCAGCTTATAGACTAGAATATAAGAGCGTAAGAAATAGGAGCAGGAGTAGACCATACAGCTCATCAAGTCTGCTCTATTATTCATTATGATCATGGCTGATGTTGGTTTTCCACTCCACTTCCCCACCCAGTCCCGGTTTCCTGTCCCGTCCTGGTGTCCCCCATGCTGACATTATAGTTAAGAAATCCCACCAACGCTTCTACTTTCTCAGAGACTAAGGAAATTTGGCATGTCAGCTACGGCTCTCACCAACTTTTACAGATGCACCATAGAAAGCATTCTTTCCGTTTGTATCGCAACTTGGGTATGACTCCCGCTCTGCCCAAGACCACAAAAAACTACAAAAGGTCGTGAATGTAGCCCAGTCCATCACGCAAACCAGCTTCCCATCCATTGACTCTGTCTACACTTCCCGCTGCCTCGGCAAAACAGTCAGCATAATTAAGGACCCCACCCAACCCGGACATTCTCTCTTCCACCTTCTTCCATCGGGAAAAAGATACAAAAGTCTGAGGTCACGTACCAACCGACTCAAGAACAGCTTCTTCCCTGCTGCTGTCAGACTTTTGAATGCACTTACCTTGCATTAAGTTGATCTTTCTCTATACCCTAGATATGACATTACGTTCTGTACCCTTTCATTTCCTTCTCTATGAACAGTAGAGCAATGCAAGAAACAATACTTTTCGCTGCATATTAACACACATGACAATAATAAATCAACTCAAATCAAATCAAATCATATCCCTTGATTCCCTGAGAGACCAAAATCTCTCTCTCCCAGTCTTAAATATATTCAACGATGGAGTATCCACAACCCCCTGGGGTAGAGAATTCCAAAGATTCATAGGCCTTTGAGTAAAGCAATTTCTCCTCATCTCAGTCCTGCCTGATTAGCCCTTCACTTAGAGTCTGTGTCCCCGTGTTTCAGATTGCCCAACCAGCAGAGACAATCCTCAGTAGCCACCCTCTTAAACTCCTTCAGAATTGTGTATCTTTCAATGTGATCACCTCTCAAAGGGAAGGGAATTGAAGGGATCTTGAAGGGAATTGCTTGATAGGGCGGACGCAACACGGTTTCATTAAAGGGAAGTCGGGTCTGACAAATTTACTGGAGTTCTATGAGGATGTGTCTAGGGCAGTGGATAGAGGAGAGCCGGTGGATGTGGTCTTTCTGGATTTTCAGAAGGCGTTTGACAAGGTACCTCACAAGAGGTTATTGCAGAAGGTCAGGGGACATGGAGTTGGGGGTAGGGTGTTAGCGTGGATAGAGGATTGGTTGTCAAATAGGAGGCAGAGAGTGGGGGTCAATGGGTGCTATTCGGATTGGCGGTTGGTGACTAGTGGGGTGCCCCAGGGGTCGGTGCTGGGGCCTCAGCTATTTACCATTTATATAGATGATCTGGAGGAGGGAACCGAGTGCAGGGTGTCGAAATTTGCTGATGACACCAAGATTGGGGGAAAGGCAAATTGTGCGGAGGGTGTGGAGAGTCTGCAGAAGGATCTAGATAGGCTGGGCGAATGGGCCAGGAAATGGCAAATGGAATTTAATGTTGGCAAGTGTGAGGTGGTTTACTTTGGTAGGAAGAATGGTAGGAAGGACTATTACTTACGTGGCAAAAAACTGCAGCAGGCGACGGTGCAGAGGGACCTCGGGGTCCTTGTGCATGAGTCGCAAAAACCCAGCTTGCAGGTGCAGCAGGTGGTCAGGAAGGCGAATGGGATGCTGGCCTTCATAGCGAGGGGGATTGAATATAAAAGTAGGGAGGTCTTGCTGCAGCTGTATAGGGCATTGGTGAGGCCGCAGCTGGAGTACTGTGTGCAGTTTTGGGTGCCGCACCTGCGCAAGGATATTTTGGCCCTGGAGGGAGTGCAGAGGAGGTTTACTAGGCTGATACCGGAGTTGAGGGGATTGAGCTATGAGGAGAGGCTGAATAAACTAGGCTTGTACTCGCTAGAGTTTAGGAGAATGAGGGGAGATCTCATTGAGACGTATAAGATGATGAATGGGATGGATAGGATAGAGGTGGAGAGACTCTTCCCGCTCAAAAAAGACAGTAGGACTAGGGGGCACAGCCTCAAGATAAAGGGGAGGCGGTTTAGAACGGAGTTGAGGAGGAACTTCTTCACTCAAAGGGTGGTGAATCTCTGGAATTCTCTGCCCGTTGAAGTGGTGGAGGCTGCCTCACTAAATATTTTTAAGAAGCGGGTTGATGGGTTCTTGATAAGAGAGGGGATTAAGGGTTATGGGGAGAGGGCGGGAAAGTGGAACTGAGCCACAACAGATCAGCCATGATCTTATTGAATGGCGGGGCAGGCTCGAAGGGCTAGATGGCCTACTCCTGCTCCTATTTCTTATGTTCTTATGTTCAAACCTCTAAACACCCAGAGAATATAGACCCAATTTACTCAGCCTCTCATTCCAGGATGATCCCTCCATCCCTGGGACCAATTCAGTGAACTATCAATGTACTGTCTCAAATACAAGTATGACCTTTCATAAATATGGAAACCTAAACTGCACACAGTCTCATCAAGGCCAAGTGCAACTGCCACAAGACTTAATTATCCTAGCCCTCCAATCCTCTTGCAAAGAAGGCCAACATGCCATTTGCCTTCCCACATGCTAACTAGACTATGTGCAATTTTGGTCTCTATATTGACTTCACTGAGACCCGTGAGGTTGGGCTCTCGGAGTATGAGCTCCCTGATTGAGATGAGAATCGCCTGCCCTATCAGGGAGCCTCACTTTCACAGAAATATGGGAGGATGAAGTCCACTGGCACTTTGGATTCTGACTTTGTCCCTGAAGCAGTCTAGGAGTGGAATAGAGTGTGTAGGTACACAGACTAGCCATTTCTTTAGATATATATTCAACCATTCTTGCATTTATCCATGGAACACACCTTTCAAAATTCTCTTTACAGGCCCTCTAGGTAACAAATAACGGATAGCTGAGATACAGCAGGTCAAATGAAAAGAGAGAAGGAAAAATTCACAGGGTCAGTTACAATAAAAGGGGGGAATAATGGATGGAAAGATAGAGGGAAGTAGAAATGTTCAAGTAAATTAAGAAATGACTGCACGTCAAGAGTCATTACATTGCACAACCATCTCAGGACTTTCAAGGCAAACACATTCTGATCTATAAATTTGACTTTTCCAACTGTCTTCCACCCAAACTTCCATCTTCCACCTAGCCTCAATTTAAAGTCATCCAAATTTCTGCTACCAGTATCATTGTACACATCAAGATCCATTCAAATATCACTCCCTGTCTTCAGTGACCTACACTGGCCTCCAGTCTAGCAAGGCCCCAATTTTAGAATTCTCACCCTAGTTTTCAAATCCTCCCATGGCCTCTCTCTTCTCCACCTCTGTAACCTCCTGCAACCCTACAACCCTTCACACTCCCTGCGACCTGGGGGGGGTGGGGGGGGGGGGGGGGGGGTGTGCGGGTAGAGGTGTAAGGGGAGAGCTGCTTTTAACATCTATGTAGATTGCCCGAGGTTGCACCCCCTTTTAGTTACTAGAAGGGTCTGCCCCTCAACCTTTGGTTACGCTTCAGCTCCACGCGGCTAATCTTTGGTCACCCAATGCAGGGCAGGGGGTGTGGGGTGGGGGATGGAGTGAGGGGGCAGGAGGACCTCCTTTCAAGCCTGCCCCAGGACCCGGCTGAGTTGGCCCCTTTACAAGGTCCAGGCAGTTGAGGGGGTCGTCTGACCTGGCTGTCTGCCCCTCTACTGCGGCTGCGTTGGCAGCTGAGAGTCCTTGGCGAGAGAGCTCGCAGTGTTTGCCAGCGCGCTTCAGGCCTCACGGGGCTGTGGGTGCTGTGGAGGCGGGTGGGGGGATGGGGATGAGGGTACATCATCATCTCAGAGAATGACACTTTAATTTGAGTTCTCAAGTTTCCTTTTTTGTTCCAGTGCTCCCGTCATCCTCTCTCAATTATTGGTTTCTGTTTCCGTAGAACCATGGAACACTACAGCACAGAAACAGGCCTTTTGGCCCTTCTTTGCTGTGCTGAACCATTTTTCTGTCTAGTCCCACTGACCTGCACCTGGACCATATCCCTCCACACCCCTCTCATCCATGAACCTGTCCAAGATTTTCTTAAATGTTAAAAGTGAGCCTACATTCACCACTTCATCTGGCACTCATTCCGCTTTTCCACCACTCTCTGTGTGAAGAACACCCCACTCCTAATATTCCCTTTAAACTTTTCCCCCTTCACCCTTAACCCATGTCCTCTAGTTTCTTTTTCTCCCCTAGCCTCAGTGGAACAAGCCTGCTTGCATTCACTCTATCTACACCCATCACAATTTTATACACCTCAATCAAACCTCCCCTCATTCTTCTACACTCCAGGGAATAAAGTCCTAACCTATTTGACCTTTCTCTGTAAGTCAGTTTCTCAAATCCCGGCAACATCCTTGTAAACCTTCTCTGCACTCTTTCAACCTTATTAATATCCTTCCTGTAATTAGGTGACCAAAACTGCAACACAATACTCTAAATTCGGCCTCACCAATGTCTTATACAGCGTCACTATAACAGTCCAACTCTTATACTCAATTCATTTAGTTTACTGAAATATTGTAAATCGGAGAGAGCTGGGACACTGAGTTGAGTGAAAGGCGAGCTGTGAGAACGAATAGAGCAATAAACTCAACAAAGAAAAGTTCTGCGTCTTGGTTTTGGTTTTACCAATCAGCTTTGATCCTATTAACAATCCATTCTAATATCTTTCTTTGGGATTCAATGTTTGATATACACTCTGGAATTCTAACACCCAGCCTACCATGGGATCAGAATGGACAAGGGACGGACAATGGAAATATCCGTTGGCCTCGGGTCGGAGTTTCCAGTTTCGCTCAGCGAGGCTGTAAAATCCCACCCATACTTTGCTCTTCTATGTTAAAGGTAGGGTGGCACAATGGTTAGCACTGCTGCTTCAGAGCACCAGGGACCCAGGTTCAATTCCAGTCTCGGGTCACTGTCAGTGGGGAGTTGGCACGTTCTCCTCATGCCTGTGCGGGTTTTCTCCAACAGCTCCTGTTTCCTCCCACACTCCAAAGATGTGCGGGTTAAATTTATTGGCCACGCTAAATTAGCCCTAGTGTCAGGGGGATTAGCAGGGTAAATATGTGCAGTTACAAAGATAGGGCCTGGGTGGGATTGTTGTCGGTGCAGACTCGATGTGCCAAACCGTCTCCTTCTGCACTGTCGGGATTCTATGGGTGGGATCTTCTGGCTGCGCTTGGTCCAAAGCGGAAACGGTCAATGGACCTTTGCTTCCCACCCCCATCCTGGTAGCTGCGGTGCCTATGGTGGGCAGAAGTGGAAAATCCCCCCCTATGGCTCTATACCACAAAATTGTAATCCACTGTTATCAGAATCAGTGATATGGTGAAGCCAGGTTATTACTGATCGATTAGTGTATGGACCCCACTGAAAACCTTAGGTTAGTTTGACCACACAAACCCTACCCACTGGCTGACACATTTCCCCCACTTCCCAATAGGGATTTGCTGCCTATTGAATCCTCTCTCGGTATAAAACGCTCCTATTCTGTGGCGCTTTCACAGACAGACATTATTATGAGATGTGATTCACCAATGATCCGTACAGATGAGGAATCAGCCATAATGTCAAGGAGTCCCTAGTGAGGGACAGGCAGCCAGGATGGATAGCTAGCTCCGTAACATCTCCTCTGATGCTTGAAGAGAAATTGCTTTTAATTTTGCACTTTCAATTTTTTTTAGGGAACAATATTGGATTCAAGGAGAAAAGATATTTTTGAAAAGTGATATACTCTGTAGTTTAGTGATTGAATTATTTTCTACATTGCTTCCATTTTGCATTTTACAATCAAAAAGCAGCAGGTGCTTTAGTTTTGTTCTTTTATTGTATAAACCCACGTATTTGATAACGGCAAATAAAATCATCTCTTATTAACAAGTTAGCATTAAGAGCATTGGAGTATTTTATTTCCACGTGGATGGAGTAGTGACCGAATCTTACTAGTTTATACTGCCATAGAATTAGACGTGTACACACTATGACCAAGGTTAAGAAGCATAAGGGATGGAATTCTCTGGCCGTTCCCACCCCACTGTTACTGCCAGTGAGGAGGGAGAGTTTGGCACCCAGCCAAATCTCCATTCATTGCAGCGGGGATGGAGAATCCCATAGCGAGTTAGGTTGGAGAATTCGGCCCAACTCTTCTTGTTGGGGTGAGAGTGGACAATTTTACAAAGATCTTGCAAAAACCTGCATTTATAGAACCCTACAGTGCAGAACGAGGCCCTTCAGCCCATCGAGTCTGCATCGAACACAATCCCACCCAGGCCCTACGCCCATATCCCCATATACTATACCCACTAATCCCTCTAACCTCCACTACCCTGGACACTAAGGGGCAATTTCTTGGCATGGTCAATCAACCTAACCTGCACATCTTTGGACTGTGGGAGGAAACCAGAGCACCCGGAGGAAACCCGCACAGACACAGGGAGAATGTGCAAAGTCCACACAGACAGTGACCCGAGCCGAGAATCGAACCCAGGACCCTGGAGCTGTGAAGCAGCAGTGCTAACCACTGTGCTACCGGGCTGCCCATATATACCACATTTTTCAATCTTAGGCTGTCCTTTTAGGATGTGCTTTTAAGAAGGTGGTGATGTATTGTATTGTCACTGGGCCAGTTATGCTGAGATCCAGAGTGATGCTCTGGACACCTGGATTTGAATCCCACCACAGCAGATGATGAAATTTGAATTCAACAGACGTCTGAAATTAAAAATCAAGTGATGACCATAAAACCATCATTGGTTGTTGTTAAAAGAAAAACCCATTTGGTTCATTAATACCCTTTTAGGGAAGGAAATCTGCTGTCCTTATCCGGTCTGGCCTACATGTGAATCCACAGCAATGTGGTTGACTCTTACATGTCCTCTGAAATGACCTAGGAAGCCATTAGTTCAAGGGAAATAGGGAAAGGCAATAAATGTTGGCTGGACAGTGACACCCGCATCATATAAGCAAATTAGGACTCCTGTGCTCTTTGACAAATAGTGTCAAGGGATATATCATGTCCACCATGTATCAGGCAGGAGCTACAGTTTTGCAACTTGGCAGAAGAATGGCACCTTCAGCGGTGCAATGTTCCCTTGGTATTACAATGGGAGGGACAGCCTGGATTATGTACACAAGCCTCTGGAGGGAGGTTTAAACCGTTTTGACTCAAGGAGGGAATGACACTCACAGAGAGAAATTGGGCCTGATCTTACCATCAGGTTGCCCCTGTTTTCAGGTCGAAAAACTTGGTTAAGTTGGGTGTGAGTAGCGTAATCCACACCCGCCACTGCGGGGTGCCCGAGAACGGGTCTAAAAGTCAGATCTGAAACAGTCCCAGATCCAAATTTGCCCAGCATTTAGAATCAAAACGGTAAAACTTTGATTACATTTACATACATTTTGCAGTGAGCTCCCAGTTTACTAAATGAACACAATGATCCAAGCCAGGTATAGAATCAACATTCAACGTCGCTACTCTGCATGTCAGTGGAATAAATCTGCAGCCTGTTCTGCCTGAATTACAATCCCACTGTTTATTAGAAACTTTGACATAAGCTTACAAGCAATAAATTAAATGTAAACAAGGTGCGACAAAGGTTTTCACTCTACCTTGTGAGATAATCCTAACAAGTTTGAAATGTCCTAATACCAAGTATCAGTGATCTTGATGAGAACATAAGAACATAAGAACATAAGAAATAGGAGCAGGAGTAGGCCATCTAGCCCTTCGAGCCTGCCCCGCCATTCAATAAGATCATGGCTGATCTGTTGTGGCTCAGTTCCACTTTCCCGCCCTCTCCCCATAACCCTTAATCCCCTTTCTTATCAAAAACCCATCAACCCGCTTCTTAAAAATATTTAGCGAGGCAGCCTCCACCACTTCAACGGGCAGAGAATTCCAGAGATTCACCACCCTTTGAGTGAAGAAGTTCCTCCTCAACTCCGTTCTAAACCGCCTCCCCTTTATCTTGAGGCTGTGCCCCCTAGTCCTACTGTCTTTTTTGAGCGGGAAGAGTCTCTCCACCTCTATCCTATCCATCCCATTCATCATCTTATACGTCTCAATGAGATCTCCCCTCATTCTTCTAAACTCTAACGAGTACAAGCCTAGTTTATTCAGCCTCTCCTCATAGCTCAATCCCCTCAACTCCGGCATCAGCCTAGTAAACCTCCTCTGCACTCCCTCCAGGGCCAAAATATCCTTGCGCAGGTGCGGCGCCCAAAACTGCACACAGTACTCCAGCTGCGGCCTCACCAATGCCCTATACAGCTGCAGCAAGACCTCCCTACTTTTATATTCAATCCCCCTCGCTATGAAGGCCAGCATCCCATTCGCCTTCCTGACCACCTGCTGCACCTGCAAGCTGGGTTTTTGCGACTCATGCACAAGGACCCCGAGGTCCCTCTGCACCGTCGCCTGCTGCAGTTTTTCGCCACGTAAGTAATAGTCCTTCCTACCATTCTTCCTACCAAAGTGGACCACCTCACACTTGCCAACATTAAATTCCATTTGCCATTTCCTGGCCCATTCGCCCAGCCTATCTAGATCCTTCTGCAGACTCTCCACACCCTCCGCACAATTTGCCGTTCCCCCAATCTTGGTGTCATCAGCAAATTTCGACACCCTGCACTCGGTTCCCTCCTCCAGATCATCTATATAAATGGTAAATAGCTGAGGCCCCAGCACCGACCCCTGGGGCACCCCACTAGTCACCATCCGCCAATCCGAATAGCACCCATTGACCCCCACTCTCTGCCTCCTATTTGACAACCAATCCTCTATCCACGCTAACACCCTACCCCCAACTCCATGTCCCCTGACCTTCTGCAATAACCTCTTGTGAGGTACCTTGTCAAACGCCTTCTGATTCCATCTGGACTTTTTACACCTGAGTTCATTGTTCTTTAAAGCCCATTTATATCACATTTACACAGTGCGGAGCTGCTTTTTCATGCTGGAGCTTTTCCAAAATTATCTCCGCTTCCAGTTAATCTCGATGGTGACTCTGACCCATTACACCCTACCTCAACATTACTGAAGGCACAAACTTCACACCACAAACGAGAGATCCATTTCTCAGAGTTGTATTAGCTTTTGATTTTTTTTTTCACTTTGTTTGGCCTGGGCTTGATTTGAACTCAGGTCGAGTTTACAGCACAAAGACAGGCCATTCGGCCCAACTGGTGTGTGTTAGCCTTTATGTTCCACACAAGTCTCACTCCACCTCACCTCTGTCAGCCTATCCTTCAAATCCTCCCTCCATTTCGTGCTGCTACCCCACAGCCTTGCTCCTCCCTATCTCTGTGACCTCCTCCAATTCTTGTGGCGCAGTGGGTAGTATCCCTGTCTCTGTGTCAGAAGCTCTGGGTTCGAGCCCCACCCCAGGTCTTCATGGCAGAGGAAGATGCATTCGCAACGCGGACAAACAGGTTGAGTGTCAACCTGCAAATCTTTCCAAACACGCCAATGGTTGTCGTTAAGAGCAGGAGAGACTCCTGGTCAGCAGCGCTTGTTGTGGAGTGGCACCCCTCAAGCTATAGGCCCCCAGATGACAGACTAGCAATCTGCTCTGGGAGTTACTAGCTATGGAAACAGATGAATGTCAGCCTTGGTGCACTACTAGGTGCAGAAAGAGAATTGGAATGGAACTCCTCCAATATAGAAAATCCTAGAGTCATATGGTGTAGAAGAGGCCCTTCGGCCCATCTAGTCTGCACTAACACAGAGGAAACACCGGAACCCCCATCTAATCCCATCTGCCAGCACTCGGCCCATAGTCCTGAATATTATAACATGCCAAGTGCTCATCCAGGTACTTTTTAAAGGATGTGAGGCAACCCACCTCTACCACCCTCCCAGGCAGTACATTCCAGACTATCACCACACTCTGGGTAAAATAGCTTTGCCTCATCTCCCCCCACAGACCTTCTGCCCCTCACCTTGAACCTATGTCCCCTCATGACTGACCCTTCAACAAGGGGAACAACTGTTCCTCATCCACACTGCCCATGTCCCTCATAATCTTGTACACCCCAATCAGGTTGCCCCTTAGTCTTCCCTGCTCCAATGAAAACAATCCAAACCTCTCTTTATAACTTAAATATTCCATCCCGGGCAGCATCCTGGTGAATCTCCTCTGCATCCCCCCCAGTGCAATCACATCCATCCTACAATGTGTATCGTACTTGTGCTTGTCCATTTCTGGCCTCTTGTATATCCAGTAAAAAGTCTGACAACACCAGGTTTTAGTCCAACCGATTTATTTGTTAGTAAACGCACAAGCTTTCGAGGTTTCCCTCTTCGTCAGGTGATGAAGCTTTCGAGGTTTCCCTCTTCGTCAGGTGACGAAGAGGGAAACCTCGAAAGCTTGTGCGTTTACTATCAAATAAATCGGTTGGACTAAAACCTGGTGTTGTCAGACTTTTTACTGTGTTTACCCCAGTCCAACGCCGGCACATCCACATCATGACTACTCTTGTATATCCTCAAGTTTCATTGCTCCACCTTCGGAAGACATTCCCTCAGCTTCTACAGCTTTAACTCTGTCACTCTTTCCAAAAAAACCCTCCATATTTTCACCTCTCTCCACAATTGAGATGCTCCTTAAGACCTACCTTTGACTAAGATTTTGACCATTCATCCTAATATCTCCTTAGGTGGTGATCTGTCAAATCTTATCACCAACGTTCCTGCAAAGTGCCTTGGAAGATTTTACTACATTAGATGCAATATATCGGTTAACTTCATTCTCGCATTTATTGCCCATCCCTAATTGCCCTTGAACTGAATGGCTTGCTAGGTCAGGGTATTAAATTTGACATCAGCCATGATCATGATGAATGGCGGAGCAGGCTCAAAGAGTCAAATGGCCTACTCCTGTTTCTAGCTTCTATTTATGTTTCTATGTATGTTTCAATGTATGTTTCTATGTATGTTTCTACGTATGTTTCTATGTATTTCAGATGGCTGTTAAGAGTCAACCACATTGTTGTGGATCATAGAATCCTACACTGCAGAAGGAGGCCATTTGGCCCATTGAGTCTGCATCAACCACAGTCCCATCCAGGCCCTATTCCCATAACCCAATGCACTTACCCTAGCTAGTCCCTCTGACACTAAGGGGTAATTTAGCATGGCCAATCCACCTAACCCATACATCTTTCAACTGTGGGAGGAAACCAGAGCACCTGGAGGAAACTCACGCAGACACGAGGAGAACTTGCAAACCCCACACAGACAGTGACCCAATCGAGGATTGAACCCGGGTTCCTGGAACTGTCAGGCAGCAGTGCTAACAACTGTGCCACCGGACCGCCCTCTGATGCATTCTCTAAACGCCTGTAGATCCTGTCTCTCAGATTATGGTCTAACAACTTACCCACTACAGGCGTTAGGCTCACAGGCCTGTAGTTCCCAGGCTTTTCCCTGCAGAGCTTCTTAAACAAGGAGTCACATGTAGGCCAGACCGGGTAAGGACAACAGATTTCCTTCCCTAAAGGGACATTAGCGAAACAGATGGGTTTTTCTAACAATTATTGTTTTCATGGTTATGGCTAGCTTTAGATTCCAGATTGATGAATTGAATTGAAATTCCCCCAGCTACAATGCTGAAATTTGAACCAAAATCCCCACTATCCCTGCCACCTCCCAACTCATTCTCCCGAAATGCTTGTTTAAGATCAGTGACAGGTGGAGAGACCTCTCTCGCTGCAGGGATAACCGTAGTCTCTGGGAACTTACCTGCCTCCTCACATGCTCGCTGCTTTCTCCAGGCATGTTGTGTGCGCTCTTGACTAAGCTCTGGGCGATGTGGAAGTAGTAAACACTTATGATGCCAAGGGGAATGAGGTAATACACCAGGAATATCATCACTGAGTGGATTTTCGGGTGCAGCTTGTCCGAGAGCGGATACGGGACACAGGCACTGAAGCTTTCATTCTCCCCATTGTGGTGCTGCACCACCTGTGAGTACACGGCCTCAGGAATGGCCAGAACCATGGAGACCATCCAAATGGTGACCGCCTTAAGACACGTGTGAAGGACTGCACTGGATGCCTGGATGTCCATGGGGTTTACGATCGCTTTGTATCTGCAATAGCAACAAATGCACAAACTTTAATTCCATTTAAATTAGTTATAGAACAGAAACAGGCCATTCGGCCCCTTAGGCTCCTGCCAGTGTTATTACTCCACATGAATCTCCTCCCACCATCCTTTATCTAACTCCATCAACATATCCTTCCGTTTCTTTTTCCCTCATGCATCTCGCTTCCCCTTAAATACATTTTCATAGGAATCCGTAGGATCCCTACAGTGCAGAAGGAGGCTATTTGGCCCATTGAGCCTGCACCAACACTCCAAAAGACCATCCAAAACCTATCCCTGTAACCCCACACATTTACCCCGCTAATCCTCCTAACCTATACATCTTGGGATACTAATGGGCAATATAGCACGGCCAATCTACCTAACATGCACATCATGAGATCCTAAAGGGCAATTTAGCATGGCCAATCCATCAAACCTGCACATCTTGGGATACTAAGGGGCAATTTAGCATGGCCAATCCACCTAACCCGCATATCGTGGGATATTAATGGGCAATTCAGCATGGCCAATCCACCTAACCTGCACATCTTGAGATACTAAGGGACAATTTAGCAAACTTGCACATCTTGGGATACTAAGGGGCAATTTAATATGGCCAATCCACCTAACCCGCATATTGTGGGATATTAATGGGCAATTTAGCATGGCCAATCCACCCAACCTGCATACCCTTGGACTCAACAACTCATGGTACTGGCAAGTGCCACCTTCTCACCATTCCCTGGGTAACAAAATTCTCTCCCCACCCCCCCCCTTATTGGATTATATTTAAGACTGTCTTATACTTAAGACCCCCACTTCTGGTTGCCACGCTCCCCCCAAGTGGAAATATTTTTTCTTCACCTATCCTATCAGACCCTTCTGGAATTTGAACACAAATGCCTCAAACTCTTTGGTCGGGGCATTGAGTACAAAAATTTGCAGGTCATGCTGTGGCTGTAGAGAATCTAGTTAGGCCTCATTTGGAACATTGTGTACAATTCTGGTTGCCACACTACCAGAAGGATGTCGAGGCTTTGGAGAGGGTACAGAAGAGATCTACCAGGATGTTGCCTGGTCTGGAGGGTATTAGTTATGAGGAGAGGTTGGATAAACTCAGCTTGTTCTGGAATGACGGAGGTTGAGGGGTGACCTGATTGAGGTTTACAAGATTATGAGCGGCATGGACAGAGTGGATAGTCAGATACTATTTCCTGGGGTAGAAAAGTCAACTACTAGGAGATATAGGTTTAAGATGCACGGGGAAAAGTTTAGAGTAGATGCGCGAGGCAAGTTTTTTTGCACAGAGGGCGGTGAATGTCTGGAACCCGTTGCCAGGGGAGGCAGTGGGAGCTGGTATGATAACAGCATTTAGGGGGCATCTAGATGAATACATGGCTAGGATGGGAATGGAAGGATACGGACTCTGTAGGTGCATGCGGTTATAGTTTAGGAAAGCATCATGATCGGTGCAGGCTTGGAGGGCCGAAGGGCCTGTTCCTGAGCTGCACTACCCCTTGTCCAATGAATTTATGTCACAGAAATTATTGGCTGCACTCACCTGACCCATGCTGCTACTTATTGCTCTACACAAAGCTCTTCCAAAATTACCACATGCCACCCAATCTGCATACCCTTCAGTACTTTTACCCCTGTGTCACTGGAGTGTTAACCCTTTTGGAGCAGCCTGGAGCTACCAGGGATGAAAGGTACCTCTCCTTAGCATTGCCGGAAGCAACTTGGGACATTCAAATAAAGAGTGATTTCTCATTTTCTCTAAACTCTTCCACTTGTTACTTCTAAAAATATTAGCTATGGGTTAAAACCGCAGTTTGATTGGACAAGGCAGCTGGGAAGTAAGAGGTCACGTGAGAAAAACTCCAGAAATACGTTCAGAGTTGGCAACCTTTACTTATGGAGTTTCCCCATGACTGCAAGTAGGATTGTCGGTCCAGATATCAAGAACATCCAACAGTTTTTGATTAATCTTTTCAAATACTTATAATGTATCACTACAACTCTCACCAACTTTTATAGACGCACCATAGGAAGTATTCTTTCTGGTTGTATCACAGCTTGGTATGGCTCCTGCTGTGCCCAAAACCACAAGAAACTACAAAACGTATGAATATAGCCCAATCCATCACGCAAACCAGCCTCCTACCCATTGACTCTGTCGACACTTCCCGCTGCCTCAGCAAAGCAGCTGGCATAATCAAGGAAGAGAGAACTTTGGATGTTCTCTCTTCCACCTTCCTCTGTCGGGAAAAGATACAGAAGTCTGAGGTCACTTACCAACCGACTCAAGAATAGCTTCTTCCCTGCTGCCATCAGACTTTTGAATGGACCTACCTCGCATTCAGTTGATTTTTCTCTACATTCTAGCGATGACTGTAACACTACATTCTCCTTTTCTTCTCTATGAACAGTATGCTTTGTCTATATAGCGCGCGAGAAACAATACTTTTCACTGTATACCAATACACGTGACAATAATAAATCAGATCAAACTGAATTAAATGGTCAGATGAATGCTGGGGCTTTCTGTCCTTACCTGGTCTGGCCTACATGTGACTCCAGAACCACAGCAATGTGGTTGACTCTTAAATGCCTCTGAAATGGCCGAGCAAAACGATCATTTCAAGGGCAATTAGGGATGGGCAATAAATGCTAGTATTACCAGTGACATCCACTCCCACAAATGAATATAAATGCCCCGCCCGAGAGTGTTGAAGGCTTTCAAAGGAGACTTGAACAATTAGCTGAAAGGAAGTGAGAATTGCAGGGGTACAGGGATAGCAGAGGGGAGTGGGACTAACTATGCTGCTTTTACACATGGCCAACAGAGGATTGGCAGGCTGAATGGCCATCTTCTATTCTATGGCTCTGTGAAATATTTGGTCGGGTAGGCACTGTGAGAAATGCAGCATCAAAGTACCTGATTAAACAAGCCTAGCAGTATAATTCTGATGAGAGTCTCCATGTCATCAGGAGCAGGGTAATAATAAATTCCCGCTCAGTTTGGACACACCGGTGCCTCGCTTCCTCCAAACAGATTGGGAAAACCACTCTGGTTGCTCTCCTCTGGCATATCCCGCAGCATCGCTGGTCCCTAACCTCTCCCTTCCCTCTCAGTGCAAAGGCCTAGTTAGCAACCCATTGAACCAGAGGCCATCCGTGACTGGCTACAGAGCCAAAGGAGGAAAGACCTTTTTTTAAACGTGAGTGTTAGGATGCACTGCCTGAAAGGTTGATTCAATTGTGGCTTTGAAAAAGGATTTGAATAATTGTCAAAAGGGACAAGGGTTGGCACAGTGGTTAGCACTGCTGCCTCACAGCGCCGAGGCCTTGGGTTCCATTCCGGCCTCAGGTGTGTGGAGTTTGTACATTCTCCCCATGTCTGCATGGGTTTCCTCCTGGTGCTCTGGTTTCTTCTCACAGTACAAAGATGTGCGGGTTAGGTGGATTGGCCATACTAAATTGACCCTTAGTGTCAGGGGGGTTAGCAGGGTAAATACATGGGGTTGTGGGAATAGGGCCTGGATGGGATAGTGGTTGGCATAGACACGATAGGCCAAATGGCCTCCTTCTGCACTGTAGGGATTCTATGATTCGATGACAAAGTTGCAGGGTTATAGGGAACACACAGGGGAGTGGATCTCACGAAACTAGCAGGAGCTTAGCTGGCTGTATGGCCTCTTCTGTGCTACAACCATTGCGTGATCCTATGGTCCTATGAAATACTTGGAGCACCCTCTTCTTTCCTTATGAGCTTTTATATGTTCTTGGGAGACAAATGATATTGGCCATTTATTGCCCACCGTAGTTGCTTTTCGAGATGGTGGAACATACAAATAAGTGGGCCATTCAGCCCTTCGAACTGCTCCGCCATTCATGAGGGGAGGTGGTTGGCCTCATAGTATTATTGCTAAGACTATTAATTCAGAAATTCAGATAATGTTCTGGGGACACGAGTTCGAACCCCGCCTCGGCAAATGATAGAATTTGAATTCAATAAAAAAAAGTCTGGAATCGTAATCTACTGATGACCATGAAACCATTGCTGATTGTCGGGAAAAACCGATCTGATTTACTAATGTCCTTTAGGGAAGGAAACCTGCCATCCTCACCTGGTCTGGTCTATGTGTGTCTCCAGAGCCACAGCAACATGGTTGACTCTCCATTGTCCTCCCAAACTAGGGATGGGCAATAAATGCTGGCCAGCCAACGACGCCCATGTCCCATGAATGAATTTTTCAAAAATACCATGGCTGATCCGATATTAACCGCAAATCAGCACTTTGTCTCTCCCAGTAACCCATCACCCCCTTGCTTACCAAGGATCAATCTACCTCTGCCTTAAAACTATTCCAAGGTTCTGCCTCTTTTTGGACAAGCGCTATCCTTCAAGATCCCAGGATTGGAATTACTGACCCATCCTTTAACTTACATCAGCTCCCCTGCTCTTCCTGACCATGGGAGCCTCTGGAGCTATTGAGATTTCCTCTCTGATTCTCACTTTGTTGACAATTTTCCCATTGCAAAGAAAGGTCAAACAGCCAGGTGCGGAGGCAGTTAATAAGCACATATTCAGGAAGCGGAGCTTTCTCTGTGTGGTTCCTGGGGCAAAGTAAATGTGTTGCAGCCAACCGCACCACATAGGTAGTTGATGCAAGATAATTAAAATTAAATTCTGCCCAAACATGACGGCCTGATTTACCACTAATTTATATTTCAATTTACCACCTGCAGTTAGTTACGTCGGTCGTCGGGACATGTAATCAGGCAAATGAAAAGATCAACACAAAACAAATTGCATGACTTTTGCAATAAGCCCACAGCCACCTTCCATCAAATGGTGGGTAAAGCTCCACTCAAGCGTTCACTGCTTATTAGCTAGCGTGAATTTTACATTGTTACTGAGACAGTCACAATCAACAGAAAATAGGAGCAGGTTATTTGGCCCTTCGAGACTGCTCTGCCATTTATTTTGGTCATGGCTGGTCATCAAATTCAATGTCACGATTCTGCCTATTGGTGGCACAGTGATTAGTACTGCTGCCTGACAGTGCCAGGGACCTGGGTTCGATTCCGGCCTCAGGTCACTATCTATGTGGAGTTTGCACGTTCTCCCTATGTCTGTGCGGATTTCCTCTGGGTGCTCCGGTTTCCTCCCACAGTCGAAAGATGTGTGGGTTATGTTGACTGGCCATGATAAGTTGCCTGTTGGTGTCAGGGAGAGTATTCGGGTAAATATGCAGAGTTAGGGGGATAGGGTCTGGGTGGGATTGTGGTCGGTGCAGACTCAATGGGCTAAGTGGCCTCCTTCTTCAATTATTCTATTACTCACCCCTTGTCCATTATGCTAAGAATAAATCTTTAAAATAAATATTCACCATTTTGGCTCCCGTTGGAGGACCCATGACCAATTCTGGGCAACACATGTAAAGATTAGGGGAATTAATGGGTTAAATATCCAGGGATAGGGCCTGGGGAAGACCCTCTGTTAGAAAGTTGGTGCAAACTCGATGGGCCGAATGGGCATTGAAGGGATTCTATGATTCTATGTTAAGAAGCACTTTGTGGAAGATGTGGAGGCGATTTACTCAAGTACTGCTGAAGATGTGGAGATTGTGTGGGATTTGTTCTCCTCAGAGCCCACTGGGCCCAGAGGAGAGTTAAATTGAGAATGGGATTTAATGGAGTAACTAATGATGGAGGATTTCCAAAGGCAGAAAGGACGGTTACCAGAGGACACAGATCGAAACCAACTGACGATAGGATCAGAGGAATGAAGAGGGATTTTACAACAGAGCAAGTTGTTATGATTTGGAATGCTTAAATAGAAGGTCATGTGACACAGTTGTTGCATCATATGTAGGACAGAAGCGGCACGGTGGCACAGTGGTTAGCACTGCTGCCTCACGGCGCCAGGGACCCTGGTTCAATTCCTGGCTTGGGTCACTGTCTGTGTGAAGTTTGCATGTTCTTCCCATGTCTGCATGAGTTTCCTCTGGGTGCTCCGGTTTCCTCCGAAAGACATGCTGGTTAGGTGCATTGACCTGAACAGGCGCCAGAGTGTGGCGACTAGGGGAATTACAAACATGTAACATCACAGTAACTTCATTGAAGCATTAATATCTGCCTAAGAATAGATGTGTTGGAAGGATTTGCAAGGTAATGAACATGTTTAGTCACATTACAAACACAGCAAAAATAACCAGCGAATCCAGGAGTGGGACTTGAACTTGAAGCTTCTGTTCAGAGGCAGTGATTTGACTATGCCAAGGGCAGCACGGTGACACAGTGATTATCACTTCTGCCTCGCAGTGCCAGGGACGAGTGTTCGATTCCTGGCTTGAGTCACTGCTAGTGTAGAGTTTGCACATTCTCCCTGTGGTGCATGGGTTTCCTCCGGGTGCTCCGGTTTCTTCTCTCACTCCAAAGATGTGCCGGTTAGAAGCACTGGCCATGGTAAATTCTCCCTCAGTGTACCCGTAAAGGCGCCGGAGCGTGGCGACTAGAGGATTTTCACAGTAACTTCATTGCAGTGTTAATGAAAGCCGATTTGTGACACTTATAAATAAGCTTTAAACTTTAAAACAGTCCCCATGTAATTCCCATGATTGAAACAATATAAAACCTTGGTCAGGCCACATTTGGAGTATTGCGTACAGTTCTGGTCACCATATTATCAGAAGGACGTGGAAGCTTTGGCGAGAGTGAAATGAAGGTTCACCAGGACGTTGCCTGGTTTCAAGGATATTGGCTCTGAGGAGAGGTTGAATGAACTAGGATTCTTTTCACTGGAAAGATGGAGGCTGAGGGGAGACCTGATAGAGGTCTACAAGATTATGAGATGCATAGACAGGATGGATAGTCAAAGGCTTTTTCCCAGAGTGGAAGTGTCAGTTACAAGGGGGGCACAGGTTCAAGGTCAGAGGGGGAAAGTCTAAGGGAGATGTGTGGGAGAAGGTTTTCACACAGAGAGTGGTGGGTGCCTGGAACGTGCTGCCACAGGAGGTGGTGGAAGTAGGTGCATTAGCAACATTTAAGAAACATCTGGATGTATACATGAATAAGGAGGGAATAGAGGGATGTGGACAGAGTAAGGGCAGAAGGTTTGTTTTTTAGTTACGGCATCATGATCGACACGGGCTTGGAGGGCCAGAGGGCCTGTTCCTGCGCTATAATTTTCTTTGTTCTTTAATCCTTCGATTCCAGATTTGTTATTAATCTGATTTAAATGTTGGGGTGGGGTTTGAACCCATGTCTTCAGAGCATTAGCCAGGGGCCTCTGGATCATACCCAGTGACATTATCACCTTCTCTTCTCATTACTGATATGACCCAAACAACCTGTGCCTCATTAGCAGAGAATACTTATTTATAACCATTCTTTCCTTATAGGATCTGGAATGCACTGCCTGAAAGGTTGATTCAATTGTGGCTTTGAAAAGGGATTTGAATAATTGTCAAAAGGGACAAGGGTTGGCACAGTGGTTAGCACTGCTGCCTCACAGCGCCGAGGCCTCGGGTTCAATTCCGGCCTCAGGTGTGTGGAGTTTGTACATTCTCCCCGTGCCTGCATGGGTTTCCTCCTGGTGCTCTGGTTTCTTCTCACAGTCTGACAAAGGGGCAAACCCCGAAAGCTTGTGGGTTCACTATCAAATAAACTGGTTGGACTTTAACCTGGTGTTGTGAGACTTCTTACTGTGTTCACCCCAGTCCAACGCCGGCATCTCCACATGGTGCTTATTCACCCCGTTTAAACCCAAGAGCCATTGTTGCCTAACTGACTCATCACACAGTCTGATGCCACCCAGTTTAAATTCAATTTAGGACCATCTTCATCACCTTGCTAGGGGATACCCACAAGACGCTGAGCGAATGGATCAGTCCTTCCTCAGCAAACCATCAAAGATGTCACATAGCCACTCAAGCGTCAGTTTTTGAACACATCAGATGCATAAATAATTAGTGGACAGAAATATAGTCAGTGTCACCCAGTAATTTGCATAGCAAAGTTTACAAGGATAGTTTGGTGTATCACCGTAATTCTATGTTAATTGGTTATTAAATTATAATTGAGGTCAGTGACTGAGGCTATTATAATTGTGAGATTAATTTCAGATTGGAGACTGGTTTAATGGATTAGAATCAATGTGCAGCTACTTAGCAATGTTCTTAGAGTCGATATGACCTTGTCCTTGTGGTTGAGTTGATGCCTTAGCTTCCTATTGACAATGGTGATGTGAGACATTGAGTGATGGACCTCCCTACATGTGTGCCTCCCATCCTCTGTGACCATATCTGAAGCAGCTGCTTGAATTCCACTTTCCTCAACGCCAGCCAGTTGTATATTGAGGCAATGCATCACTCTCTGGCTTGTGCAATCTGCCTTTCATAACGTCTTCCTCCCTACCTTGCTACAGTTTGATCATCCTTCAAAGCACACTCCCAATCAGGCTAGGTAAAGGTTACTGGAAGTTAACCTTCCCAGTGACAATCACATCTCACAGCCTCGCAAAGCCTGTGATGACCTCTAAGCTATAGCCGCTTGATAGTCAAGAATTTGAGTGTTGCCCAAAAAAGAGACATGCTGTTGAAGCTTTTTCCCTTGCACTCATCAGGACAGACTCAAGAATGTTCAATTTCAAAGGGAGCAACAATTTACACTGTGTGAGAAAAGTGTGCTGACTGGTTGGCGAGCCAACTCTGATTGAGCAAGATGCTACATAACAAGTACAAGTAATGTTCCTCGCACTTTTGCTTCAATTCAAGGAAAGATGCCTTCCTTGAACATGTTCCTTCTACCTGCAGAGGGTGGGTCTCTGAGTATGGATGTATGTAGCTTCGAGCACACATGTGTAAGCCACATTGTGAGCCCAACTGGTAACCTTCAATTGTTTAAAGGGATGGATAGAAAGGCGTGTCCTAATTCCAAAACTCCCCAATATTTCTCTAATCGAGGGTATTACATGGATCCAAATGTTGTATGACCTATTTAAACAGAATCCTACCTGCAGATCTGCATCTGCCATCATCAATGGAGAATCTCGTGTTTCTATACGTGAGATTTGAAAGCTCAAATTAGTTTTAATCGGCTGGGTGTCAGATAAAGCACTGATTTAACTTGGAGGAAATATTCCAGGCAGTTGACAAGGTATTTCCCCGCAGTTAGAAATCTATTAAAATTACTGTCATTATCCAAAAGGTCTTAACAAGTGTGAAGGAGCAGGAAATAGAAGTGAATGCCGATAGGGTGAGATAAAGATAAATGGGAGGAGTTTCATGACACCAGCATGGCCAGGAGCAAAATATTGCAGGTGCTGGAAATCTGAATTCAAAACAGTAGCTGGTGGAAATAGTGAGGAGGTGAGGTAGTATCTGTGAAAAGAGAAACAGAGTTCACAGGGATTGGCCATGGCCAGGGGGGAGAGTGACGTTAGTACTTAACAACCCATGGGGTGAGTGGGAAAGTCATGGAGAGTTCACAATTTGTGATTCCCTCATCAGGTTTTGTAGATTTAATTCCACGCCAAGTTACTGAAGTCTCTAGTCGGTTCCCCGCTCCTTATCAGTGGTCAGAACATTCGGTGAAGTCGGGGGGCTGCATCAGCAGAGCTGAAGCTGGGGGCATTGGGGGTTCAATTGGGTGGGCCAAGAATTCCGGGTGGGGTGAAATTCCAGGGGAGAGTGGTGGGGAAAATTGAAAATTGACGAAACATCTAGAGGAGGGATGAGTTAGGCGGAGTAACTGATTGGAGACCTCGTGTTTTGGAGGAGTAAACTGAGGGGGGGGGGCAGTCAGAGGTAAAGTCGGCATAGAGTGCCCTATCATGAACACTTCTCAGGCAGACTTCAGGATGTGTGGATACTGGGTGGCATATTGGTTGGCACTGGTGCCTTACAACCAGCGTCCCGGGCTCAATTCCGGCCTCGGATCATTGTCTGTGTGGAGTTTGCACGTTGTCCCGCTGTCTGTGTGGGTTTCCTCCTGGTGCCCCGGTTTCCTCCCACTCTCCAAAGACATGCAGGTTAGGTGAATTGGCCGTGCTAAATGTGTGGGGCTATGGGGATAGGGAGAGGGCGTGGAGAAGATGCTCTGTTGGAGAATCAGTGCAGACTTGATGGACTGAATGGCCTCCTTCTGCACTGTAGAGACTCTATGATTCTACCCACTTAATCCACCAAATCCTTGCCCCAGTGAAGCTGGCAGATTTCTTGATTGTCGGTCAGAGTTAAAATTGGAAACTTGGATGACGAAAAGGTTAGAATTAAACCTTGCATGATGGCTGGAAGAGCTTCCAAAACAACTTTTACCAGTTCCGATGACAGTTCACTGGCCTGCAACATTGGCCTGGATTTTTTTCCCCTTGAGGCAGGTCAGAGGAAATCAGGAAAATTCTGGGCTTGGCCTAAGGAGAAAGTGCCTACCAAGGCAGGATCTTCACTGTCAGAGTCTGGTACAGGCTGGAGTCAGGCCAGCCAGCCTGGGAATAAATGCAGAGGCAACTACAGATATCAGCGAGTGCAGAAGCGGACTGTTTAAAAGTCTTGGTGCTGTGGGTCTTTGTCCCAGTTGAAATAAAACACATAGACTTCCATCCCTTACACCCCCTTCACATACTCTCCATGCCCCATCCAAGCCATGTCATGACGCATACACTCCCTACGTCTATTCATGCCAATTGCCAAGATCTGTCCTTCCACCTCAGACCCCTCATGTCTCTATGCCAAGTACTGTCATCTTACCCACCCATGTCCCCTACTGGCCCCATGCCAAACTTTACCATTCCCCCCAACCCCTAATGCATTTATGCCAAGCTCTGGCACTTCTATCTCCATTCTCAAACCAATGAACACCACCATGTATTGTGGCGTATGTAAAAAAAGCTTTGAACAAATGTCATTCATAGATAACTTTCTCCTATGATTGAAAAGTCTGGACCAAGCTCATAAAAATATCATACAGGCTTGTTGAAGTTTCAAAACCCACCAACTACAAACCCTTGAAACCACTTAACTCATGTCAATAAATATTGTGAAATTGGCCATCGAGATCAGAGAGCCTGAGCTGTCAATCAAATTATGTTTCCTCCAGGGAGCTGTTGTTCTAGTATGCTAATAGCTTTTTGGGCTCACAGCCATGCATACTTAATGGGTGGAGCTTAGCACAGAGGCATGAGGCACCTGAGGGAGTGGATGTAAGAGTGTAGAGCTTGGCGCTGGGGATACGATGGGCATCTTTTCAAAGGGTCCCCTCATAGGTGTGGGGATTCACAACTCCCTTAAGGAGCTGGACCGTAAGTCTTTAAGAGCCAGGACTAACTCCATCAAAGTTGCGTAGAAGCAGGACAGCTCCCTGCAATGGAGCTGACCAGTAAGGGGTGCTGAAAATGAGCCTCTGAAGTGAACCAGCACACACTCTATAAAGGAATCCTAAAAATCAGTCTGGGAATGTGAGTCAATTCCTTTCCCTCAAACCAATCAAAAGAGCATTATCTGTTTTGAATAGGTTGCTCTAAAACAAAGGCACTAACCTTCTCCAACCCTTAGAGCTGTTAACTCGCAACCAGCATGGATAACCAACATAAATTCCAGTCCTTATTTGGAAAAGGACTTAAACTTGTGGAAAGTGACATGGTGGGGCAGCCATGTTTTGTCAGCTTTTGTCTTTTGTCAGCCAAGAGCTGTATGTAGGCAGTTCCACCAAAGCCACCGGAAGCATCAGTTCAGCCAGTCTATAACCAGATTAACGAAAAGATCTGAGACACATTAGGCAGCCAGGCTATCTGTTCCAGTTAACGTTCACCTGAGAATCAACCTAGAAACCTCATGATCTGCCGTGAACTCTTTGCTTTACAAGACCCTCCCTTCATCTTTATAGCATCAAAACCATCCAATAAATGACAGGCTTGCAAGGCCTGCGATAACTGTAACTGGGAAAAGTGAATGCCCTTTAAATGTATCTAATCTTCATGCATGTGAAAGCATGTGTGAGAATGTGGGTTGGTGTTTCATTTGAGGTAAGTGTCTGAAGATAAATTATCTTTTCTTATTTTTAAACTTACAAAAGCTTGCTGCTGAATTATTTAATTGGGATACCCACTCAGAGAGGATAAGAAAAGGCATGCCTGTTTCCATAAAACACACATCGAGCATGGGCGTATAATAACACACACATTCTGCGTGAAACATATTACTGACTTGAACAAGTTGAACCAATTGCCCTGTTACAAAAGTCTGAGGTCATGTACCAACTGACTCAAGAACAGCTTCTTCCCTGCTGCCATCAGACTTTTGAATGAACTTATCTTTTATGTCCAATTATATAGGAATATTGGGGGGGCTTCTTCACACAGAAAGTGGTGGGAGTATGGAATGAACTGCCAGATGAAGTGGTGAATGCGGGCTCACTTTTAACATTTAAGAAAAACTTGGACAGGTACATGGATGAGAGGGGTGTGGAGGGATATGGTCCAGGTGCAGGTCAGTGGGACAAGGCAGAAAAATGCTTTGGCACAGACAAGAAGGGCCAAAAGGCCTGTTTCTGTGCGGTAATGTTCTATGGTTCTATGATTGTAGCTATGACTGTAACACTACATTCTGCACCCTCTCCTTTTCCTTCTATATGAACGGTATGCTTTGTCAGTATAGCGTGCAAAAAAAAAACACTTTTCACTGTATACTAATACATGTGACAACAATAAATCAACTGTTACTATGCAATAGATGCTGCAGAAACTATGAGATAAGATTCGATTTATCTCAAAAATAAAGGTAACAATTAAGAGAGGTGGGAATTATTGATATTCGGATCAATGAGCATCTTAAAATAAAAAGCTGGGTGCTGGGGCATCCGAAATGCCCAGAGAAAATGTTAGAGTTATGCAGCCAGTCAGTGAGCATCGGAATGGCTAAATTATTATCTCTAGCCTGAGCCTTTCATCAGAATTGGCTCTGCACCCGGCCCACTGACAGACTTACTGTGCATCCCCAGTGCCCTCTGGCTTTACAAGCAGTTTATATTTTCTGCTAGATGGTAATTAAAATGAACAGTCAATAAATCAGAGGATCCAAGTGGCCCAGTTTCTCATAACTCATATAGCCATGTAAACCTGAAAGTGTTGTCACAGCACCAGGGGCGCACAATGGATTAAATTTAACGGGTAGTTAGTTCACCCGTTGGACCTGCGTGTCGGGGCTTTCATGAGGTTAGGTTAGGGGACCAGAGAGAGTGAGACAGTTCATATTATGTGACGATCCACTGGGGGGAAGGTTGCATCCATATTTCCCTTTTGGAGAGTAGATTCTCAGATTTCCTTGTGATCCAAGAGGGAGATGGAAGAATGGTTTTGATTTTCTGATTCTCGATTTTTCAAGTTCTGACGAAGGGTCATCCAGACTCCAAACGCTGGCTCGATTCTCTCCCCACAGATGCTGTCAGACCCGCTGAGATTTTCCAGCATTTTCTGTATTTGTTAGATTCCAGCATCCGCAGTATTTAGCTTTTATCTAGGATGTTCTGTGCTTGTTTTCTGTGAGCAAATATGTCCATCCCGTATTTTGGGACTGAACTTCAGGATCGGTGGGAAAATGTATGCACTGACACTGCACGCATGCATACTGCACGCACACACGTGCAACTGCAGCATGCGACGGTGCAGAGGGACCTCGGGGTCCTTGTGCATGAGTCGCAAAAACCCAGCTTGCAGGTGCAGCAGGTGGTCAGGAAGGCGAATGGGATGCTGGCCTTCATAGCGAGGGGGACTGAATATAAAAGTAGGGAGGTCTTGCTGCAGCTGTATAGGGCATTGGTGAGGCCGCAGCTGGAGTACTGTGTGCAGTTTTGGGCGCCACACCTGCGCAAGGATATTTTGGCCCTGGAGGGAGTGCAGAGGAGGTTTACTAGGCTGATACCGGAGTTGAGGGGATTGAGCTATGAGGAGAGGCTGAATAAACTAGGCTTGTACTCGTTAGAGTTTAGAAGAATGAGGGGAGATCTCATTGAGACGTATAAGATGATGAATGGGATGGATAGGATAGAGGTGGAGAGACTCTTCCCACTCAAAAAAGACAGTAGGACTAGGGGGCACAGCCTCAAGATAAAGGGGAGGCGGTTTAGAACAGAGTTGAGGAGGAACTTCTTCACTCAAAGGGTGGTGAATCTCTGGAATTCTCTGCCCGTTGAAGTGGTGGAGGCTGCCTCGCTAAATATTTTTAAGAAGCGGGTTGATGGGTTCTTGATAAGAGAGGGGATTAAGGGTTATGGGGAGAGGGCAGGAAAGTGGAACTGAGCCACGACAGATCAGCCATGATCTTATTGAATGGCGGGGCAGGCTCGAAGGGCTAGATGGCCTACTCCTGCTCCTATTTCTTATGTTCTTATACTGCGCACGCACATACTGCGCACACACACACACACGCACGTATGCACACACTGCGCACGCACAGAGGTAGTAGTAGAGGTGGTTACAATTTTGTCTTTCAAAAAGCACTTGAACAGTTACAGGACTAAGATTGGGATGGAGGGTTATGGGCCACACATGGGCAATTGGGACTAACTTAGGGTTTAAAAAAAAGGGGTGGCATGGACAAGTTGGGCCAAAGGGCTTGTTTCCAAATTTCTATGACTCAATGACAATATCCCCTCTCCCCATTCCACCAACCCACATCACACACACACACACACACACACACACACACACACACACACACACACACACACACACACACACACACACACACACACACACACACACACACACACACACTTGCATATTGATTATAAAATAAAGAGTTCAGTCATTTGCTCCAGCAAATTATCAAAATACAAACATGAAAGAATGACAAGCCCTGACATCTGGCAGAATAACATTACTTTAGCAGTCTCTAGGAGACCAGCAGGTACTCACAGCTGCAGTCCACATTCCATACTCCACGGGGAATCAAAGCTTCATCAGTTATCCAGAAAGATTTGTGAACCGGCAGCTAATGACTTTCTCGACATTGGATTTACTTTTTACAAAAATTACATGGGGGCGTGTGTGTGTCACGGTGGATGGGGGGTGGGGTGTAGGCAGGGAGAAGGAACAAGCTCCAGTCTATTCATTGGCACAGGCAGAATGCTCCAAAGCCTTGACCTGACTAAAGTAAAAATTCACTGGTTTGAAAGCAAGAGAGAATGAGCTCGGGGGAAATTAACATGGTATTAAAATCTCTCTTGCTGGCTTCTCCTGCTGGATGAGCTTCCAGTTACTGAAGTGCTCACTGGCATCTACCCAACACTGTGGAATATTGCCCAGGTGTGTCCTGGACACAAAAAACAGGACAAATCCAACCCAGCCAATTACTGCCCAATCAGCCTATTCTCGGTCATCAGTAAAGTGATGGAAGGGATCATCGACAGCGCTATCAAGCAGCACCTGCTCAGTAATAACCTGCTCAGTGACACCCAATTTGGGTTTTGCCAAGGTCACTCAGCTTATATCCTCATTACAGCCTTGGCTCAAACATGGACAAAAGAGCTGAATTTCAGAGACGAGGTAAGAGTGACAGTCCTTGACATAAAGGCTCCATTCGACCAAGTGTGGCATCAAGGAATCCTAGCAAAACTGGAATCAATGGATACCGGGGGCAGACACTCTGATGGTAAGAGCCATACCTGGTACATAGGCAGATGGTTGTGGTTGTGGAGGATCAGTCATCTCAGCTCCGGGACATCTCTGCAGGAGTCCATCAGAGTAGTGTCCTCAGTCCAACAATCTTCAGCTGCTTCATCAACAACCTTCCCTCCATCATAAGGTCAGAAGTGGGGATGTTCACCGATGATTGCACAATGTTCAGCATCATTTGCGACTCCTCAGATACTGAAGCATCTGGACAATATCCAGGCTTGGGCTGACAAGTGGCAAGTAACAATCGTGCCTTACAAATGCCAGGCAATAACCATTACCAATAAGAGTCACTCTAACTATCACCTCTTGAGATTCAATGGCGCCAGCACCACTGTCAACATCCTTGGGGTTGACATCAACTAGAAACTCAACTGAACTCACCACATAAATACAGTGGCTACAAGAACAGGCCATGGTAGCACAGTGGTTAGCACTGCTGCTTCACAGCTCCAGGGACTTGGGTTCGATTCCCGGCTCAGGTCACTGTCTATGTGGAGTTTGCACATTCTCCTCGTGTCTGTGTGGGTTTCCTCCGGCTGCTCTAGTTTCCTCCCACAGTCCAAAGATGTGCGGGTTAGGTTGATTGGCCCTGCTAAATTGTCCCGTAGTGTCCTAAGGTGTGCGGGTTAGAGGGATTAGCGGGTTAAAAATATGTAGGGATATGGGGGTAGGGCCTGGGTGGGATTGTGGTCGGTGTAGACTTGATGGGCTGAAAGGATCTAGGTCAGAGGTCAAAGCGAGTAAGTAACCTCCTAACTCCAAGGCTTTTCCACCATCTACAAGGCACAAATCAGTACTGTGTAAAGAAAGTCTCCCCACTTGTCTGGATGGGTGCAGCTCCAACAACACTCAAGAAGCTTGACACCATCCAGGACAAAGCTGCCTGCTTGATTGGCACCACATCCACAAACAACTCCCTCCACCACCGATGCTCAGTAGTAGCAGTGTGTACTATCTACAAGATGTGCTACAGCGATTCACCAAAGATCCTGAGACAGCTCCTTCCAAACCCACGACCACTTCCATCTAGAAGGACAAGAGCAATGGATACATGGGAACACCACCCAGCATCTGCAAGTTCCCCACCAAGTCACTCACCATCCTGGTTTGGAAATATATCGACATTCCATCACAGTCGCTGGGTCCAAATCCTGGAATTCTCTCCCTAATGGTGTTGTGGGTCAACCCTCAGAACATGGACTACCGCGATTCAAGAAGGCAGCTCATCACCATCTTCTCAAGGCTAGGGACGGGCAATAAATGTTGGCCAGCCAGCGACGAGCATGTCCCACAAATAAATTTTTAAAAAGCTGGCATGTCAAGTATTCACATTGTCACTGAGACAATCACAACTGAAGTGGGCTGGTCATGTGTCCATGCACCTGACACTCATTTGTGAAAGTGGATCTTCTGTGCAGAACTGTAATTGTGGGGTGTGTTCCGATGGCACTCAGAAGAAACATGACAAGGGCTGAACCGTTACAGAAGGCTTCACTTTGATAGTGAGTTTACGTCATAGAGCATAGAGCAATACAGCTTGGAAACAGGCCCTTCAGTCCAACCAATCCAACTGATCCCAATTGTCCGCATTTGGCCCTTATCCCTCTGGGAGATGTTTATTCAGGATTACTGTATCCAACGTAACCAAATAAAAAATGGTGCCACTGCCTTCAAAGGAAGTGAAATATCCAGAGAGAGAGAAAATAAAAGAAAAAAGAAATCCTGAGACCCAAAAGTCAATGAGCCTTTATCTGACAGAACTTTCCTGGCACAGGTCTGCCTAAGCAGCCACCCACCAGAGCTCTCCCAGGCATACCAGGTAATAAGAACATAAGAACATAAGAAATAGGAGCAGGAGTAGGCCATCCAGCCCTTCGAGCCTGCCCCGCCATTCAATAAGAACATGGCTGATCTGTCGTGGCTCAGTTCCACATTCCCGCCCTCTCCCCATAACCCTTAATCCCCTCTCTTATCAAAAACCCATCAACCCGCGTCTTAAAAATATTTAGCGAGGCAGCCTCCACCACTTCAAAGGGCAGAGAATTCCAGAGATTCACCACCCTTTGAGTGAAGAAGTTCCTCCTCAACTCTGTTCTAAACCGCCCCCCCTTTATCTTGAGGCTGTGCCCCCTAGTCCTACTGTCCTTTCTGAGTGGAAAGAGTCTCTCCACCTCTATCCTATCCATCCCATTCATCATCTTATACGTCTCAATGAGATCTCCCCTCATTCTTCTAAACTCTAACGAGTACAAGCCTAGTTTATTCAGCCTCTCCTCATAGTTCAACCCCCTCAACTCCGGCATCAGCCTAGTAAACCTCCTCTGCACTCCCTCCAAGGCCAAAATATCCTTGCGTAAGTGCAGCGACCAAAACTGCACACAGTACTCCAGCTGCGGCCTCACCAGTGCCCTATACAGCTGCAGCAAGACCTCCCTACTTTTATATTCAATCCCCCTTGCTATGAAGGCCAGCACCCCATTCGCCTTCCTGACCACCTGCTGCACCTGCAGGCTGGGTTTTTGCGACTCATGCACAAGGACCCCGAGGTCCCTCTGCACTGGGGCCTGCTGCAGTTTTTCGCCACGTAAGTAATAGGTAATCAAATAGGTAACCTTCCTGAAGTGCAACACCCACAACTGGATGGAATATTCCAGCTGAGGCCAAACATTTACAAGTTCAACGTAACATCTTTACTCTTGTACTTGATGCTACCATTAATAATGCCTGGGACAGTGTAGGCTTTATTAACCACTCTATTAATCTGTCCCACCACCTTCAATGTCTTATACACTGAGAGACCCACGTCCCGCAGTTCTTGAACCCGCTTCAGAGATGCATCTTTTATTTTATATTGTCTCTCCATGTTCTTCCTACTAAAATGAATCATTTGACATTACAATGAATTGAACTATATCTGCCACTTGTCTGCCCATTCCACCAAATTGTCCACGTCCTTTTGAAGTTCTATCCAATCATCTTCACAGTTCACAATGCTTCCAAGTTTCTTATCATCCACAAATTTTGAAATCATGCTGTGTACACCAAGGTCTAGATCATTAATGTGCATTAGGAAGAGTAAGGTTCCCAGCATTGACAGTAGGGCAACTCCAATATAAACCTTCCTCCAGTCTGAAAAACATTCAGTAATTACTACACTGTTTCCTATCATTCAACTCATTTTACATCTCTGTTGAGACTGTCTCTTTTATTCCATGAATTATAGCTGTATACGTTGTGCAGTACTATCAAATATCTTTTGGAAGTATCTTGGAGTGGCACACGGCACAATGGTTAGCGCTGCTGCCTCTCAGTACCAGGGATCCAGGTTCGACCACTGATTCGATCACACAGACAGGTCATGGTCTGTGTAGAATTTGCATATTCTCCCCACGTCTGAGTGGGTGCACTGGTTTCTCCCCACAGTCCAAAGATATGCAGGTTAGGTGGATTGGCCATGGTAAATGCGCAGTATTACATGGATAGGGTGGGAATCCGGGCCTGGATAAGATACTGTTTCAGAGAAACAGTGCAGACTCAATGGGCTGAATGGCTTTCTTGTGTACTTTAGGGGTGGTGTCTGTACACTGCATCAACAGCATTGCCCTCATTAACCCTCTCAGTTATCTCTTTAAAATACTCCAGCCAGCTGCTTAGTAATGATTTTCCCTTGACAAATCCATGCTGGCTTTCCTTAATTAGCCTACATTTGTCCATGTGACTATTCATTTTGTCCAGAATTATTGTTTCTGGAAATATCCCCACCAGCAACGTTAAATTGACTGATGTGTAGTTGCTGGGCTTATCCTTTTGAACAAAGGTATAATATTTCTAATTCTCCACAGTTACCCATGAGTCTAAGGAAGACTGGAAAATTACAGTGCCTCCCTGATGTCCTCTCTACTTCCCTTAGTATCCTTGAATGCATCTCATCCTGTCCTGGTACCTTATCAAGTTTATTGTTCAGACAATCTATTCTTCCTTATCAATTCTAAACCCTTCTATGTATTAATTATCTGTGAAAAGTATTCATTTACCAGCTCGGTTATCCCCCCTGCCTTCATGTGTAAATTTTGATTCCTCATCAGCTACACACCTTTTATTATTTAGATGCCTGCCACACCTTGATGGGAAGCAGTTGATAAGCCAGCGATGGTGGAGGTAGTTTTATCATCCTGAGATGTGAGTGTGTGAGGAAGGTAACCCTGTGTCTCTACACATGTTGGTTAAGGATGAGGATGAAACTGAAATAAACTTGCTACAAATTCAATCAACTAACAGTTCATTCACAATGCTTTACAACCCCAGGGATCATTGCAAAACGTGAAACACTTGGGTTAAAGCACAAACGACAGATCACATTTATATCCCTGTCACAACAGCTGATGGCAACAAGTTACCATATGTATCCAACCAACAGTGTGAATGTGTAAACATGAATTATCGCAGTTAGTGCAACAACAGCCTGTATTAAATACACTTAATATAGTAAACCATCTCAAGGTGCTTCACAGGTGAGTTCCAAAATAATATTTAACACCAAGCCACAGAATAAGATGTCAGGACAGGTGACTGAAAGATTGGTCATAGAGGTAGATTTTAGAGCTAGTTTAAAGTTTATTTATTTATTGGTGTCACAAGTAGGCTTACATTAACATGTAATGAAGTTACTGTGAAAACCCCCTCATCACCAGACTCCGGCGCCTGTTTGGATACACTGAGAGAGAATTTAGCACGGCCAATGCACTTAACCAGCACCTCTGTTGGACTGTGGGAGGAAAACGGAGCACCCAGAGGAAACCCATACAGATACAGGGGCAACGTGCAGACTCTGCACAGACAGTGATCCAAGCCAGGAATCGAAACTTTGTCCCTGGTGCTGAGAGGTAGCAGTGCTAAGCACTGTGCCACCATGCTAGGGGGTGTCTTAATAGTATAGAACAGGGTAAGGATGGTGGCGGGGTTTGGACAGGTTGAGATGCAGGGGGAGAGCTTAGCTGGGCTGCAAAGACACTTTCTTGAATGGTAACAAACGGATTAATGTTGGGGATGTTCAAGATGTCAGAATTGGAGGAACGTCGATATTGTCAAAGTTTGTGGGGCTGGAGGGACGAGACAGGGGCTGATGAGAATGTGAACAGTGAGATACTAATGAACTAGCAATCAACATAAGTCGGTGAGCACTGGGTTATCCATGAATGAGAATTGGAATCATAGAGTCCTACAGTGCAGAAGGAGGCTCATTCAGCCTATTGAGTCTGCACCGATCATAATCCCATCCAGGCCCTATCCCCATAACCCTGTGCATTTACCCTAGCTAGTCCCCCTGATACTAAGGGGCAATTAGCATGGCCAATCCACCTAACCTGCGCATCTTTGGACTGGTGGAGGAATCTCACAGAGATACAGGGAGAACATGCAAACTCCACACAAACAGTGACCCAAGCCAGGAATTGAGCCCAAGTCCCTGGCACTGTGAGGCAGCAGTGCTAACCACTGTACCACCCCAAGTTAGGATGTGAACAGCAGAATTTTGGATAATGCCAAGTTTACAGAAGATGGAAGATGGCCCAGGAGTGTGTTAGCATAGTGAAGGCACGTACTAAGGATAAATCTATTGGAAACTGAATCAAAAATTTACTTGCAACAAAAGAGAAATGAAAGAGTGAGTGCGTTATAATTTGTGCTATTAAAGTCAAAGCAAGTGCAAGACCAAAGCAGGCTGTTAGCAGATAAGTTATCATGTGCATCTATCATTCACACCTCATATCAGGAATGTAATGAAAGTAGAGTATGTGGTTGGAAGCTGTTGCTAATAATACTACAAAACAGCTGCCGAATGTGATGTTTCTGTCCGCTTGTACAACAGGTTAAGGCTGCTTTTGAAATCATATTAAATCACAGAATTTGCTGCACAAAAACAGGCCATCAACTGGCCTATACTAGTGTTTATGCTCCACTCGAGTCTCCTCCTGCCCTTCTCCATCTAACCCTGTCAGTGTCCATATTTCACCTGTCCCTCATATGTTTATCTATCTTCCCCATGGGATGCATAAAAAGAAGATTGCATCAAACGCACTAAAGATTTGTCCACTGTTATTGACAGCAGGGACATCGAGCCCATAAAGCTAGGAGCCTAAGGTGGAAATAGAGTATTGTTCCGGTCAATGAAGATGCTAATCTTTGAATGGTAACAATGGTCCAATGAACTAGAGCGTCAGCGCCTCCTCTGGTTCAACAGAGCGAATGCACTTTTTAAATTCATTCATTTGAGGTGGGCATCGCAGATCAGGCAGCGTGTATTATGCCACCCCCAAGTGCCCATCTGAAGATAATGGTGAGACACCTTCTCCAGTACATCTGGATAACCTCTAGGCAATCTCAGAAGGCAGTTAAGAGTCAACCACACTGGTGTCGCTCCGGGGTCACTTACAGGCCAGGCTGGGTTCGGTGGCAATTGTCCTTCCTGTGCCTTTGGATGCCTAGTTTGATTTAAGCCTCCTCAGATTCAAATAACCTGAGGCCTTGTGAGGAGATATTCCTTTTGGACAATGGGACAAGAGGCCCTGAAAGGTGGGCAAACACCTCAAGGGATGGGAGGAGAGAAAGGTGGAATTTCCCCTCATGTATATTGAATGTAACGAAGAGCAGCTGGAGGAATGACACAGTAACACTTTAGCACTAAGTACACCTGATGCCGCACTACTGATAACTGCTGAATATTGCTCATACATATACACAAGTGCGTGTATATGTTGCAATGATTGTCATAAAAATGTCCCAAAATGGGCACCAGGGATTAGAATTGCGCAAATGTGTATAGATTTTTTTTAAATTGAAGTTAGGAGCCAAAACATTGCTACAGGAGTAAGTTTTAAAGAGATTCTGGAACAGATCTGAAGGTTGACAATAAAAACAGAAAAGAGTGAAAACACTTTAGCCGGCAGCTATAGAAAGAAACATTCAGGTCCAATAGGCGCTGCACAGATAGTCAATGCAGTCAGTAGGTGTTATAATTGGATTTTTCTTGAGTTCGTTTCCAGATTACACCAAATGAGTGAAGTGGATGCTTTTGCCTACTATTGTATTTATTGACAGCTGAAGCTCAGGGACATATATTGGAAGACATTGAACATATGCACTCCTGAAAAAGGTTAATTGTGGCAAATCTGCTGCGACATGGCGCAGGAATTTGAAGTCTTTTGATGTCTGTCAAGTTTGTTCTGATTTCATCACACAAATGGCTCGAGAGCTTTGTATTTCTAACGGGGAATATGAAAACAGCGAGATGGGGAGAGTGCACTTTCATCTCCGAGACTCCCACTGTGATGAATGTGGAGGTTGTTGTATTTGTTTGAGCACCATCTAGCAGCAGTATCCCTTCACCCCAGTACAGAGACCGAAATTCCCAATCCCTCCGAATAGGCTAGTTATTTGTCTGACTTTTGTGCACCTTTTGCAAGTCCCCTTTCATTCCATTTTACGTACTCAGTGTTGTCATTGTTCGGAGCTGATAATGATGCATTTTGTGCAATTACTTTCATTATTTTAACTACAACTGGAGATATAATCGAGATGGAGGTAGAATGAAGATTTAATAAATGGATAGATAGATGCCATTGGGAGTTTCTGAAACTCCCTCTTACCTGTCTGCGCTGAGGGCTGTTAATGTGAACACTGACACTCCTACAGAGGTGAGTTGAATCAGGGGGATGAGTTTACAAGCCACTGTTCCAAAGATCCATTCCTCAAAGAAATACCTGGCAGCATCCACGGGGACGCAGGTCACCAGAAGCAGCAAGTCCCCGGCGGCTAAGCTGGAGATGAAAATGTTAGGTACACTCCTCATGGCACTGTTGGCCACAAAGATCTTGACCAGAGTAATGTTCCCCAACAAACCGACGGTGATGATGAGGAGGTAAATGGGTGGAACGATGCATCTGATGGCGAAGAACACAGTGTCAAGGTAGACGATCTCCTCAGTGAAGTTATTCAAAGTTGCCTGCTCCGGCGAGGGGAAGGTGCCGTTGTAGAAAAGTCCATTCTCCATCTTGGGAAAGCACCCCTCAACTTTCCAAGGCAAACCTGACCGCCGACCAAGGGGCGTTCCGCTCTCCAGCACTCACTCAAGGTGGTGGGTGGTTCGCCAAATTCGCCCCCTGTCCCCTCAGTCAATTCACAACAGGATTAACTGAAAGAAAGAGAACACAAGACACAAACCGGTCAATATCTCGGCAACATGTTCGCAAGAATACTCCTTCATGAGTATTCATTAGTTTTCAATATCCGAAATGTTCTCAATAGCATTTTCACTGAAGTTAGGAGTAGGTGTCACGTGGTTCTGGGAATACCTGGGGTTTAAATCCCAAGGAGTCTTGGTGTTGGGGAGAGACCGAGCTGGAAGGTTCCCTCTGTCCAGCCGCACTGTACAGGGAGCTGTCCCCGAGCCACGGTGCTGAAACCTCTCTCTCAATCGGCACTGCGATTTCATTTGACTTTGTCGATCTGACGGGTTTCACAATCTTTATGGGTTTTCCTCTTCGTTTCTTCTCACCTCCTTATTCATTTTTTAAAATTCTGACCCTCCCTTTCCCCAGCTCTTATTCACCGCTTCTTTCTGTCCCTTGTCTTTTATTTAGACTCTCTCTCTACGTCGGGGGTTCTCTATCTTTACTCTTTCACTCACACATGTTCTTCCTTCACTCTCTCTCTTTCTCTTCTTTACCTTTCTTTCGGTCTCTCCGATGCTCCTTTTATGCTCCCTCGCCCACTTTTGATTCCTCTATTAAAGATCCTTCCCGAGATTTTGCTGTCTGTCTCTCTCGGTCCTGTTGATGAGATCTTAAAGGGTGACACTTCTGCCGTGACGAAGTGATTATTTTATCAACGGGCCGTTTTAGTCACTGGGCTCATGTGTAATGACGAAAGTCATTGCCAATAAGAATAACCTGAAGGTAAAGCCTGTACCTCTACAACAATAGGCAGCGCGCTATCACACAGCATTCAACACAGCCCCCATCTCCCCTCCAATCTGCTGAGATCCAACCTTTTGTTTCTCTTTTCTTCCAAAGGAGGTTTAACTCTTCAATACCTCCAACCGTTCAATCCCTGTTGTGTACCGAGGGTTGGAAGGGAAGGAGGCTCTGATTTGACTGCGAGATATGTGCGACTAAAGTGTCTAAAACTCAGATCCCAATTTTAGGGGAATCGCTTGTCCCAAGTGGCAATTTATGGTGCCTTTCAGAAACATCGGTCAATACTAATTGTATTCTTTCGTGGGACGTGCTGGCCAGCATTATTGCCCATCCCTCTTTGCCCTTGGAGGGCAATTGAGAGTCAACCACATTGCTGTGATTCCGGAGTTTCATGTAAGTCAGACCAGGTAAGGACAGCAGATTTCCTTCCGTAATGGACATTAGCGAACAATTGAGTTTTCCCCACAATCAAGAATGGTTCCAGGATCATCAATAGATCCTTAATTCTACACGTTTTTTAAGTTCAAATTCCATCACCTGCCTTGGCAGGATTCGAACCCAGATCCCCAGAACATTAGTTGAGTTTCTGGATTAATAATCTAGTGATAATACCACAAGACCATTGCCTCCCCTCACATCCACTCTAACATCTAGAACAAATACTCTTCTTTAAAATAAACTAACCTATTTACCATAATTGGAGGAATAGCAAAAATACTTCTTTAAAAATTATTGGTACGTGATTCTATACATCAGTTTCAATTTACTTTGAACCCCTTTCAAATTCGGAGGAAATTGGGATATTGGTAAAAGTTCACATGGTCACTTCAAAGGGAGATCTTTGCAATGGGCGACCTTCCCTGTTTGGGAAACAGTGCGGATAGAGGGAATGGTGAAGTTGAAGTTCTTCACCAACTCCGGGACATCGAAATGAGTAAAATCACGCCTTGTGTTGTGTAGGTTTTCACTCCGAGAAGCTTCCAGCCTCTGCCTGGCAGGAGAATGTGGTGGCAGCGAAAGCTCAGAGCCCAATTTCTCATAATCCAGGAACGCGTTCCCCACTAAATCCCAGATAGAGAGCGCCGTCTGGAAAGTCTCTCTCTGACCTTCCGTATTACCTTTCCCTCCAAATAAGCTTTCCATTTTCAAACTCAATCATTGTATTTGGAAGCCATTGCATCTTCAAGGTGTGGGTTGCTTATTCTATGCAGACATCCTCCCCGGGTCAGATGGATGGGTAGAGTTAAACAGTTAGAAGCAAAGTTCAGATAAAAGCGAAACACTGCGGATGTTGGAAATCTGAAATAAAAAACGAAAATGCTGAATCCACTCAGCAGGTCTGGCAGCATCTGTGAAGAGGGTATAGAGCCAACCTTGGGAGTTTGAGAAAGAGATATCCAGACTGGAAATGGCTCTGTTCTCTCTGCACAGATGCTGCCAGACCTGCTGAGATTTTCCAGAATTTTCTCTCTTGGTTTCAGATTCCAGCATCCACAGTCACTTGCTTTTATTTTGTACAAATTTATTACCGGATCACTGTCTCACCTTTTGTCTAACCTTATGAGGGGTTACTAGGGGAAAATGGTTAGACTCAATGAATGTTATAGCGCTGAAAGAGCTCATTCGGCCTATTGTATCCACGCCATCTCCTTAAAAAGGGCTATCAGTCACCTCACTGCACCTCTCTCCAAATACCGGCTTCCCAACTCATCCCCTCCTCCCTTCCCCCTCCACCCCCATTTTTTAACTTCCACCCCCTATTCCCTCTCCCAAGTTATGATGGAATCATTTTATTCCAGCAGGCTGCCACGCATTGGCTCCCGAATCACAACAACTCGCTGTATAAAACAAAACTCATCACTGCTGCTTTTAAATCTGTGCTCACTGGCTTACAAACTCCTCCTACTGCTGGAAACCTGCCCTTGTTAACATTCCTCATGCTCAGCCGAGCAATAATACAACCCTCAGCTGGACCAGGACTGTGAGGCTGTAATTTCTGTTTATAAATATCGACACCATGCAAAGAGTTTTATAGACTCCAAGAATAATAAACAACGTTGATTGCGGAAAAGGCTTGGAAATAATCAGGGCACAGAGTAAATGTAACAAGGAGGTACTGGTCCTGGTGTGAATTCTCAGCTGCTCCAAGACCTCTATGATTACCGGGGGGATGGGGGACGGGGGAGGGGGGCGGTGGACAGCACAGAATTGTTCCCCGGAACTCAGGAATGGGCCCCAATATGGACAAATCCTGCAGGATTTTCTGCAGTCTGCTTGCAGGCGAGGCGGGTGTTCTTTAATCCCTGACAAAGGGTCTTCTGGACTCTGAACATCAGCTCTTTTCTCTCCTTACAGATGCTGCCGGACCTGCTGGGATTTTCCAACGTTTTTTCTTTTGGGTCTTTAATATCTTTTCGGTATAATTTTGTTTTTAAAAATGAGGAAAATAAAACTAATTCAGCCTCCGTTTGGGTTCATTTTTCTGATTTGGATGCTGGCAGCAGTTTACTTGATTCCCAATCTGGTGGAACCCATTCCTAACTAAGTCTGCAAAGGGTTTGCGGCAAATATGTACCACAAGGTAGGGCTTCTAGTTTCACCTCAATCATTCTCTGAATTATCCAGTCAATGGGGATCATTTAGGTTTACAAAATATACCCATTTCTTAATACCAAATACTCAACTTTCAATACACACATCAATTTCCTTTCTCCAGAGAATTGTCCCTTTAACTTACTTATGCTGTTCATTCCTGTGAGTTACCTAGGGGGGATAATGTATTTCATAAATCCCATTTTCTTTGTGGAGAAAAAAAACAGATTAAGCCACACATTGCTGTCTCACAGCATCAGGGACCTGGATTCAATTCTGGCCTCGGGTCACTGTCTGTGTGGAGTTTGCATGTTCTCCTCATATCACCTCATGGATTTCCTCCAAGTGCTCTGGTTTCCTCCCACAGTCCAAAGATGTGCGGGTTAGGTGGATTGGCCATGCTGAATTGCCCCTTAATGTCAGGAGGACTACCTAGGGTAAATGCATGAGGTTATGGGGATAGAGTCTGGGTGGGATTGTGGTCAGTGTAAACTTGATGGGCTGAATGGCCTCCTTCTGCATTGTAGGATTGTATGATTCTATGATTTCTATTACAATGGAGTCATGGAATTGTTATGTGGTTGAAGGAGGCCATTTGGCCCATCGTGTCTGCACCAGCTCCTCAATCCAGCATCATGGTGTAGTGCCATTCCCATGCCTTTTCCTGTACCCCTGCACATTGTTTCCATTCAAATAATCATCTAATGTTCACAGAATACTTCAGTTGGACCTGCCTCCACCACATTTCCAGGCAGTGCATTCCAGACCCCAACTACTCTCTGTATGAAGAATATTTTTCTCTCACAACACATTTGCTTCTTTTGCCAATCACTTTAAATCTGGGAACAGTTGCTCCCTATTTACCTCTGTCCAGCCCCCACATGATTTTAAACATCTCGATCAAATCTTGTCTTTCTGTCCATGGAGAACAGTCCCAACCTCTCCAATCTATCCTCATAACTGAAGTTTCTCATTCATGGAATCATTCTTGTAAGCTTCTCCTGCACCTTCTCCATTGTTTTCTCATTCCTCTGATAGTGTCATGTTCAGAACTGTACACAATTTTCCAAATGAGGTCTAACTAATGTTTTGTATAATTCAGCAAAACCTCCTTGCTCTTGTACTCTATGCCCCTAATAATAAAGTCTGAAACTCTGTATACTTTATTAACTGCTCACTCCACCTGTCCTGCCACCTTAGATGTCTTATGCATTTATACACCCAGGTCCCTCTGCTCCTGTAACCCTTAAGAATTTTATCTTTTATTTTATATTGTCTCTCCATATTCTTCCTACCAAAATGCATCAACTCACACTTCTCTGCATTGAACTTTATCTGTCACCTATCTGTACACTCCACCAACTTGTTTGTATCTTTTTGAAATTCTACATTGTCCTCTTCACAGTTTACTTCCAAGTTTTGCATTTTCTGCAAACATTGAAATTGTCCTCTGCGCACAAAGATCAAGATTATTAATATACATAAGGAAAAGCAACGAGCCCAATACCAATCCCCGGAGAACAGCACTGGAACCTTCCTCCAGCCAAAAAACATAGACAAATTGGGCTGAAGGGTCTGTTTTCATGCTGTAAATCTCTATGACTCTATTACACTTCAGGTACCAACTCATACTTAAAACAGTTTCAACACTTTTAACTCTTTTACTGAATTTAACTCTAATTCTTTAACTAAAAGTACACACTACCCAATTAGGAAAAAAAAAAGTCAGGTGCATTCTCAATGTAGAATTCGTCCTCATGTCTTCTCTGAAATTGTTCACATGGCATTTCCTCTTGCAATGGTTGATCTCTAGACTGTACACGTCTTTCATTGACTATTACTCTCTGCTCGCTACTATTCAGCTAATTTTGTATCCACTCTGTCTCTTTTATTCCATGAGCTATAATGTTTCTCACAAGTCTGTTGTGTGGCACTATCAAATACCTTCTGAAAGTCCATGTTCACCACATCCACAGCATTACCCTCATCCACCCTTTCCTTAACCTTCTCTAGCCAGTGCTCCAGGAATCTAAAGCCCTCCCAGTTTCCAGTCATGCATTCATCTGCCTTATCCTTTTGTTTCTGTAATCATTTGTATGTGGCACGGGGAATAATCCAGAGATGATTACATTTGATGTCCTACTTGCTCATTTTCCACCTCGCTCCCTAAGTTCTGATTGAAGGACTCCATCCCCTTTTCTATTTAAGTCCCTGGTGCCAATGTGGACCATGACCTCTGGCTGCTCGCTCGCCCCCAGAAGAACGTACTGCAGTCACTCTGTAACATCTTGACTCTGTACCAGGAAGGCAATATACCACTCCATGGATATGAGCCAATAGTGGGCAACTGGGACAAGCTTAGTAGTTAAAAAAGGGCGGCATTGACAAGTTAGGCTGAAGGGTCCGTTTTCACGCTGTAAATCTCTATGACTCTATAACACTTAAGGTACCAACTCATATTTAAAACAGTTACAACACTTTTAACTCTTTTACTAAATTTAACTCTAATTCTTTAACTAAAAGTAGACACTACCCAATTAGGAAAAAAAATGGTCTGGTGCATTCTCAATGTAGAATTCGTCCTCATGACTTCTCTGAAATTGTTCACATGGCATTTCCTCTTGCAATGGTTGATCTCTAGACTGTACACGTCTTTCATTGACAAATTGTTTCAACTTTTCCAAAAGCTCCTCTGGCACCAAGTCAACAGTGTAACTAGAAATCGATCACACTACTCAAACAGCCAATGAAATTATTTGTAAATGACTTCATTATGCTCAGTTCAGATAGCATGTACCTCACACGGAAATCAGAAAACACAGCGCATTGTGTCAACTCGAAATAAACAACTTTGCATACCTAATCAACACAGGAAGCTCCAGGTCACAGACCAGGCCATGGCTCACAGTAACTCTGCAATCTGCATCTGTCTTCAATTATAAGTCAACAGAAAATCCCAGCATGCTTAACTCTCCGTTGCTTTTTAAAACTAATGTTGCCATTATTGTAGTTAAAATCATTGTTGTAATGATTCTCTGTCTATATCTCCAATCGTAGCAACTTCATTGTAGTGTTAATGTAAGCCTACTTGTGACTAATAAACTTTAAAAAACATTGCTTAAACTGGTTCCCTCATGGCTATTGGAAGGAAATTGCCATTTGGTCATTCTGAGATGGATTCAGATTCAACCATCCACTCCCAAAACTTTTGACAGGTTTATCACCCTTTCCCTGAATCGGTCATTGCTGATCCTGACTATTTGAGAGAGATGGACTAGCTTCCAACTGTGGACCTCTTTTGACCTGAAGGTGCTACTCCTAATTTTTCTCTATTTTTTTTGCAGAAGCACTTAACGTCCATGACATGCTTATTCCCTGTTTATCTTCTGAGGAGGTCAATGCAGTTTTTCGCTGATCACCATGAGTCCAAAGGAAGAAAATATCATCGATGTATCTAGTGTATAGCATTGGTTGAAGGTCCTTTGCAGGGAATAGATCTCATTCGAATCTGTGCATGAAGATGTTGGCACATTGAGGTGCGAATTTGGTCCCCAGTGAACAATCACTGAAACAACTAAATTATGACATCAACAAATTCCATCCCACCATCAGACTCACCATGGACTACTCTACAGAATCGGTTGCGTTCTTGGAACACGCATCTCCATCAAGGATGGTCACCTCATCAAATCACTGTACTGCAAGCCCATGGATAACCTCACAATGTTCCACTTCTCCAGCTTCCACCCTAAACATGTTAAAGAAACCATCCCCTACAGACAAGCTCTCCGTATACGCAGGATCTGCTCAGATGAGACATTAGAAAGGTTACTTCCTTTCTGTACATGAAGGTGATAAAATATCAGGACCAGGCAACATGCATCCAATGAAACTGAGGAAATTAAGGATGGGAGTTGCAGAGGCACTGGCCATGATCCTGCAATCATCCTTATTTATGTGAGTAATGCCAGAGGACAAGGGAATTGGAAATGTTACATCCTTCTTCAGAAAAATCTGGCTGAAAGCATTAACCCAGCAGCTACTACAGGCCAGTAAGTTGAACCTTGATTATGGGAACACTTGTAGAAACAATAATATGTGGCAAAACTAGTAGTCACTAGACAAATGTGGCTTAATTAAGGAAGGCCTAAATGGATTTGTTAAGGATAGAGTTGACTTCATGGGTTTCAGATGGAAATAAAAGAGACTTTCTTGGATGTCTGACTCTTGCTAATGGACAATTGAATAAGTGATGATGAGAGACAATCATCAGTCCATAAATATAAGAGGGAAACATCACTTTGGACAGAAAATGACTTCCGGGGATGGATCCATGTTGCTTTCAGCCTAGCACTTTGGCAAGTTTTAGCAGACGGAGAATGCCTCTGTCAGCTACAAACATCAGCTTCCTCCATCTGTTTGTCTGATTCATAGGGAGGCTGCCACAATCCATCACAGAGTTTGCCATCCTCCCAGATCTGGGAAATCATTCTCATCTATTCTAAGTTGTACATTTTTTCTGCCTAGAAAACTAGAAGCTGGTAGCAAAAGTGGGCCATTTGGCCCATCAAGCCTGCTCTGCCATTCATTATGATCATGGCAGATCATCAAATTCAATATTCTAATTCCTCTCTTCCCTCCATATCCCTTGATCCCTTTAGCCCTAAGAGGTATATCCAATTTCTTCTTGAAATCACACAATGTTTTGGCCCCAACTATTTTTTGTAGTAGTGAATTCTACACATTCACCGCCCTCTAGGTGAAGAAATTTCTCCTCATCTTAGTTCTAAAAGATGAACCCCTTACTCTCAAACTATAAGCCCTAGTTCTGGATTCCCCCACTATCAGGAACATTTTCTCAGGATCTACCCTGTCTAACCCTGTTAGAATTTTATAAGTTTGTATGAGATCCCCACTCACCCTTGTAAACTCCAGTGAATATAATCTTAACCAATTTAGTCTCTCTTCATACGGCAGACCTGCCATCCCAGATATCAGCCTGGTAAAACTTTGCTGTTGTCACATCTTTCCTCAGATAAGGGCACCAAAACTGCCCACAATACTCTGGGGAGGCCCTCACTAATGTCCTACACAATTGCAGCAAAACATCCCAATTCCTAAACACAAAGAACAAAGAACAACCCAGCACGGGAAACAGGCCCTTTGGCCCAAGAAGCCCGCACCGCCATTTTAACATTGAGTCCCCTCTCCACCCATGACCCTTGCCTATGCTTATGGCATTCCACATTGAGGGAAGATGAATTTAGGGACAATTTGTTACACCAATCAGCCTAAGAGCACATCTTTGGGGTGTGGGAGGAAACCAGAGCACCCGGAGAAAACCCACACAAGCATGGGGAGAATGCGCAAACTCCCACAGACACTGGCCCAAATCCATGTATCTGCACAGCAAACAGTGATAGTCACTGAGCTGTCGTGCTGCCCAGCATCTGGTCCAGTTTAAGTGTACACCAATGATGTGAAGCACTAGGCCACTCTTGAAACATCCAAGAGCAGCCCTCGTACGACCCATCGCGTGTATGCCCCTTGTTGGACAACAAGGCGGACCAAAGCACCTGTGGATTAAAAGAGAAAAACATCAATACCATGCACATCCTTATACAAACATTCAAGGGAATCCCCAGAAGCTCAAAAGTAAAACAAGTGAGCCAGAAAGTATGTTGGAAGGTCCATAGGAATCAATTGATTCCCAGGGATGCCCCAAGGCTCCTGAACCTTATTTAAAACAGTCTCCTATATCCCTCCACCTCCATCCCGCTCATGTGCCTATCAAAGTAACTCTTAAACAACTCCAGCGTGCCTGCCTCCACCACCTTGTTCAAGTCCTACTTAGTTTATTTTCACATCTGAATTGTTGCTTCTTCATAACTTGCTTTAAAATCACTTGGGGTTTTGACATGCTAATTGGGTAATGTTGATTCCTGGACCAAAACTTACAGAAATTGCTTTTGAAGGAGAATGGATGAATCGCTGTGTCTTGTAACATTGAGCACAGGTGGTGAAGGGAGTGAGTTTTTAATGGATGGGATGTCAATCAGGCAGGGCTGCTTTGTCTTGGATGGTGTCAAGCTTCTTAAGTATTGTTGGAGCAGCACTCATGTGAGCAAGCGAGAAGTGCTCCATTACACTGCAGGCTTGTGCCGCATAGGTGTTTGACTTTGGGGAGTCAGGAGGTGAGTCACTCACCACAGAATTCCCAGCCTCTGACCTGCTCATGTAACCACAGCTGAATGGGTGAGCCTGAGCTCTGAAGCAGTAATATGTTTCTTCGCACGCAGAATGAAAGCTGATGGTTAGGGTGAAAGTGAATGGTATCTCCATTTCACAGTCTGAATGTGATACATTCTTATATCTGGTATACAGAATAAGAGGCAGTGTTACACTTCCTGTGCTTTGGTTATCTAGACATTGCAAAGGATAAATACATTCCAAACCATAGGGTTTACAAGGTTCCTCTTATGGTTGGTATTGAATCAAATAAAATATCTTCCATTAAAAACACGAGAAGTGGAGATGCTGGCGTTGGACTGGGGTGGGCACAGTAAGAAATCTCACAACACCAGGTTAAAGCCCAATAGGTTTCTTTGGAACTTTGGACTTTAACCTGGTGTTGTGAGACTTCTTACTATAAAAACACAAAACAGTAGCAATGAGAGAGTTGTTAAAAAAAAGGCAATGGCATTGTGTTCAAAGGGTTGATTCTCATGGGAAGTTTGCTTTAGCTAAGATGGACAGAATAGCAATGTTATATTTATATTCTGAATATACAGACCTAGATCTGTGGATTTTAGAAGAGTGTGAAGGGGAAGAGGTTCTCCGTTTGGATTGGCAGACTATTAGCTTCTACTGGAGTAGGCTGAGTGAAATGACGCTGAAGTCCAGTACAAGATGGACCTGATTTTTATAAAACAGTGTGCTGTTCTTGAAGAGACCTCACCGTCTTTTATTGCCAGGCTAAATGAACATCAAAAATAGAAGCAGGAATAAGCTATCTGGCCCTTTGTTCACACTCCAACATTCAATATGATTGTGGCTGATCTTCACATGTATTCTCCATAATCCCTCAAGTCCTGAAAGACCAATAAATCTGTCACTCTCACTCCTGATTATATGATCTACAACCCTCTTGGGCAAAGAATCCTAAAGGGGGGGCTGTGTCAAAGTGGTATTGTCATTGGATTAATAATCCAGAGATGCAGGGTAATGGTCTGGGGACCCAGTTTTGAATCCCACCACAGTAGTTGGTGATATTTGAATTCAATATTGAAATCTGGAATTAAAAGCTTAACGACACCATTGTCAGTTGTTGGAAAAATCCCCATGTCCTTTAGGGGAGGAAATTTATCATCCTTACCTTACCTGGTTGGGCCTATATGTGATTTCAGATCCATACCATAGCAATGTGGTTGACTCCTAAATGCACTCTGGCCCGGGCAATAAATGAACATCCCATGATCAAATCGAAAAAGGTTCATAACTCTTGGATTGAAGAAATTTTTCTTCATCTCAGTCCTAAAGGATCAAACCCTTATCCCCATGTTCTAGTTTCCCCAGCCAGAGTAAATAAACTTTCAGTGTCCATCTTGTCAGATCCTTTCAGAATTGTGTATATTCCATTCAGGTTACCTTGCATTCTTCTAAATTCCTGGAAATTTAGATTTAATTTACTCAGTCATCTTAGGAACTAATCTAGTAAATCTTCAATATATTGCCTTGAAGGCAGGTACATATTTCCTTAGATGTGAGGAATTAAACAGTGCAAACTACGCAATATGTGGTCTTACCAAAGCTCTGTAAATTGTGGTAAGATTTCCTTGTTCCTGCACATCCTGTTCTTGTTCCAGTTCTCTTACAATATAAGTGAACATACAGTTTTTTTCCTAATTGCTTGTCATACCTACACACTAACTTTATGTTCCTTATACAGTTACACCCAAATCTCTCTGAACAACAATATTTAAAAGTTTAATGCCTTCTTAAAAAATATACTTTTCTATTCTTGCAACAAAATGAATAACCAAACATTTCCACACATTTCACTCCATCCACCAACTTATTTCCCATTAATTTGACCTGCTCCCATACCTTTGTTGGCTCTTTGTGTCCTCCACACAGTTTACATTCCGAGCTATCTTTGTGTCACCAGCAAACTTGGATACATTCCCTCCATCTCTTTAATTAAATCGCTTGTATATTGTTATTAGCTGGAGCACTGGTCCTTGCAATGATTACAGCTAACAATGGTTATAACTTACCAACTTGAAAATGCCCCAATTCTCCCTAATCTCTGCTCCATGTCATTTATGTTGATCTAAAACCCTCAACTCCACGAATCCTAAGCTTCTATGTTAACCATTTGAATGGCACATTCCTAAATGCCTTTTAAAAATCCAATTATACTGCATTTACTGGCACCCCTTTATCTACCCTACTTGCTACATCCTCATAAAACAATAATACATTTGTCAAACAAGATTTCCCTTTCATAAATAAAAGTAAAATCCTAAGGATGTTGGAAATCTGAAATAAAACCAGGAAGTGCTGGAAAAACTCAATGGGTCTGGCAGCATCTATGGAGAGAGAAACAGAGTTAATGTTTCAAGCCCAACTTCTTCAGAGCTCATTTCAGACTCAAAACGTTAACTCTGTTTTTCACTTTCCACAAAACATAGGTCCCTGCTGTGCAGAAGGAGACCATTCGGCCCATCAAGTCAGCACCAATCACAATCCCATTTTCCCATAATCCCCTTATTTACCCTGCAATCTCCCTAACATTAGGGTCAATTAGCATGGCCGATCACATCTTTGGAGCACCCGGAGGAAACCCTTTGCAAGATCATGTTGCTCACACTATGATTTTACAACTGCACTGCTATGACCTTCATTAATAATAAACTCTGACATTTTCTTGATGACTGATGTCAGGCTAACTGGCCTATAGTCCCTTGTTCCCTGCTCCCTTCTCTAGAACAGCATTACTAATTTGCTAAATTTATTGTGTCTATTGTACTTGATTCTGATAGTGTTCACTATCCAGACAACTTGGGTTGGGATCTTTTCCAATGAAGAAATGCTTGCATTTATGTAAGTTTTGAAGTTTATTTATTAGTAGACTTACATTAACATTGCAATGAAGTTACAGTGAAAATCCCCTAGTCACCACACTCCAGCACCTGTGCAGGTACACTGAGGGACAATTTAGCATGGCCAATGCACTCAACCAGAACATCTTTCAGACTGTGAAATGAAACCAGAGCACTCAAAGGAAACTCACACAGACACGGGGAGAATGTGCAGACTCCACACAGACAGTGACCCAAGCTGGGAATTGAACCCGGGTCCTTGGTGCTGTGAGGCAGCAGTGCTAACCACTGTGCTACCCTGCCACCGGCGCCTTCTATGTGTTCAGGATGTCCCAATGCACTTAAGAGCCATTCTTGGAATGTAGTTGTTTTTAATATGTAGGCAATGCAGCAAATCATCAATGCACAGCAAGATCCCACAAATAGCTGTGAGACACAGTGGCTAGCACTCCTCCCTCACAGCTCCAGGGACTCGAATTCAATTCCCGGATTGGGTGACTGTCTGTGTGGAGCTTGCACGTTCTCCCTATGTCTGCATGGGTTATCTCTGGGTGCTCCGGTTTCCTCCCACAGTCCAAAAATATGCGGGTTAGGTGGATTGGCCATGTTAAATTGACCCTTAGCATCCCAAAATGTGCAAGTTAGATGAATTAGCCATGGAAAGTATGCGGGACTATGGGGATAGGTGGGGGAGAAGGACTGGGTAAGATCCTCTGCCAGAGAGTCAGCGCAGACTCGATGGGCCAATTGGCCTCTACTGCTATAGGCATTCTATGATTCCATGATAAAGACCAAATAAACTGTTTTTAGTGCTAATAATAATTGTTAATCAGGATGGCAGAGACAACTGCTCTCTTCTTCAGTAGAATGCCATGGGATCTTTTATGTCCACATGAGAGAGCAGATGGGGATCCTGTTTAACACTGAATCCAAAAGATAGTGCAGTTAGAACATAGAACATAGAACACTACAGCACAAACAGGCCCTTCAGCCCACGAGTTGCGCTGATCACATCAACACCTACCAATCTATAGACCTATCTATAACCCCCAATCCCATTAAATCCCATATACTCATCCAGAAGTCTTTTAAAAGACCCCAGCGAGTTCGCCTCCACCACCACTGACGGCAGCCGATTCCATTCACTCACCACCCTCTGAGTGAAAAACTTACCCCGAACATCACTTCTGTACTTGCCTCCCTGCACCTTAAATCTGTGTCCTCTCGTAGCAACCATTTCAACCCGGGGAAATAGCCTCTGAGAATCCACCCTATCTATTCCTCTCAACATTTTATAAACTTCTATCAGGTCGCCTCTCAACCTACGTCTCTCCAGGGAAAAGAGTCCCAGCTCCCTCAACCTAACTTCATAAGGCATGCCTCCCAGTCCAGGCAACATTCTTGTAAATCTCCTTTGTACCCTTTCAATAGCTTCTACGTCCTTCCTATAGTGAGGCGACCAGAACTGCGCACAGTACTCCAAATGAGGCCTGACAAGGGTCTTATAAAGTTAACAGAGTTGTACTTCCTCAGTCCTGCCCTGGAGTGCCAGCTCTGATTTTCATGCTCGAACCTCTTGCATTGAATCTGAACCCACGTCATTCTGAGTTTTACTACTGGAATACAAGTGGTACACTAATCCAGCATCACAAACTACCAGGGGCAGGCTGCTGAAATGAGAAGCATTTTCTGTAATGCACTGCAGCTTAGGGAATCATCTCATTTATGACAAGATGAAATAAATAACTATTTCTGCATTATGCTTGGTGTAAGTCAGAAGAAAAAATAACAATTTCGAAATACTTTTGGGATCCACAAGATGAAGGATTCATTTCTGACCTGCACTTGGAACAATTGGATCAAAAGATCTATTTAGGGATGGATAACTTTCGAAATGAGTTACACAACTGATCTAAGATTAGCTGGATTAAGGAACCATTTTTGTTTTTTTTTCCGATTCTCAGGGAAATCAACAAACCAAATGAACCAAATTTACCGAAATGACCCCAACGAAGAACTGATGACCAAGATTTCATTGTTTACAACTTTTCCTTCACAAATAAAAGCAAAATCAGCATCAATTAAACATGAATTGGTGGTCAGTAAGTTAATGGAAAGGGTCCTGACAGATAGGATTTATGACCATTTGGAAAGATGCAGTTTAATCCGGGATAGTCAGCAGGGTTTCGTGAGGGGTAAGTCCTGCCTCACAAATTTGATTGAATTCTTTGAGGAGGTAACTAAGTGTGTAGACGAAGGTAGAATAGTTGTTGTCATGTACATGGATTTTAGTAAAGCATTTGATAAGGTTCCCCATTGTAGGCTCATGAAGAAAGTAAAGAGGTGTGGGATAGAAGGAAATTTGGCTGATTGGATAAGTAACTGGCTGTATCATAGAAAATACTCTTCATTCACCTGACGAAGAGGTAAACCTCGAAAGCTTGTGAGTTTACTATCAAATAAATCGGTTGGACTTAAACCTGGTGTTGTCAGACTTCTTACTGTGTTTACCCCAGTCCAACACCGGCATCTCCACATCACGTATCGTAGAAGACAGAGGGTAGTGGTGGAGGGAAAATTTTCAGACTGGAGGCTAGTTACCAGCGGTGTACCACAAGGATCAGTGCTGGGTCCTCTGCTATTTGTGATTTTTATCAATGACTTGGAAGAGGGGGCTGAAGGATGGGTTAGTAAATTTGCTGATGACACCAAGATTGGTGGAGTAGTGGATGAGGTGGAGGGCTCTTGTAGGCTACAAAGAGACACTGATAGGATGCAAAGCTGGGCAGAATGGAGTTTAACCCTGATAAGTGTGAGGTGATTCATTTTGATAGGACAAACTTGAATGCAGATTACAGGGTCAATGGCAGGTTTCTGAGGAATGTGGAGAAACAGTGACATCTTGGGGTTCATATCCACAGACCCCTGAATGTTGCCACTCAAGTGGATAGAGCCGTGAAGAAGGCTTATAGTGTGTTAGCGTTTATTAACAGGGGATTTGAGTTTAAGAGCCATGGGGTTATGCTGCAACAATACAGGACCTTGGTGAGACCACATTTGGAATATTGTGTACAGTTCTGGTCACCCCACTACAAGAAGGATGTGGAAGCATTGAAGAAAGTGCAGAGGAGATTTACCAGGATACTGCCTGGTTTGGAGGATAGGTTTTATGAGGAAAGGTTGAGGGAGCTGGGGCTTTTCCCTTTAGAGCAGAGGAGGATGAGAGGCAACTTAATAGAGGTTTATAAGGTGATGAGGGGGATAGATAGAGTGGACATGCAGAGACTGTTTCCTCGGGTGGATGTAGCTGTTACTAGGGGACATAACCATAAGGTTCATAGTGGGAGATATAGAAGGGATGTCTGAGATAGATTCTTCACTCAGAGAGTGCTTGGGGTGTGGAATACATTGCCTGCTGTGATAGTGGAGCTTTAGGAACTTTCAAGCAGTCATTGGATAGGCATATGGAGCACACTAGAATGATAGGGAGTGGGATAGCTTGATCGTGGGTTTGGACATAGCTCAACACAACATCGAGGGCTGAAGGGCCTGTGCTGCACTGTACTGTTGTATGTTCTATGTTCTATGAATTAACACACAAAGTTTTAGCCAATAGAAACTTTCACTTGCACATTTAATAATCGATGCAACAAAGATGTGTTTTGCAGATTCCACTCAGCACCTAAGGCACCAATTTCAGTCAAAAAGCCCTTTAACACTCTGAACTGTCTCAAGTAAAATTCCAGACCCTTTTCTTCAATTACTTAGCCACCAATTCTCATCTGACATCAGCAGACGCATTCTTGAGGACACTAGATGGTTACTTGAAAAGAAACAATGTGTAGAGGTGCAAACAAAGGGTAAGGGAATGGCACTAAGTCATACGCTTATTTGGAGAGCCAGTGCAGACGCAATGGGCCAAATGGCCTTCTTCAGCACTGTAACAATTCTGTGATCAGCTTCCAGCCAACCTGAATTCCATAGGCATGATCTTCAGCAAAACTGTGTACATCTGCAGAACCTCCCCAACTGTGCTCATAATATTCTTGATGGGGTGGACCCACCAGATTAACCTCTATCTGAACCATCAGTATCAATCCTGTGCACAGTATGGCTGAGCTTTGTGTTAGAAACAGCCCATTGTAAATGCTGGTAGTTGCCTATTGCCAGCTCCTGGTTCCTGCCTCAGGTTTCTCCAGCCTGCCTGCAGTGTATCACTGGGTAATCTGAGCTCAGGAAGCTTTTGCGTCTTGTCTCAGGTTTTAAACCAGCATCAGTTTTCCCCAGAAAGTTTCAGTTTTAGTTTCCCTAGAACCTGAACGTCAATTTCCCTTTCAGTTAGGGTCTGACTCAAGACAACATACATGCTTTGAAACTTTGAACATCACAATTGGATCTGTCATTGGGGAATTCTATTTTGGTGGCTGGATTACTTTACAAAAACTCTGAAGGGCAACTTTATAATGCAAACTCTCACAAAGGTAAATGATTCAGTTTTATTTGACCTAATGAATTTATTTTGAAAACTAGTTTTTTTTAAAACATAGAAAATTCAAACATAACATACTATTAGACACACACACAGTTTAGCCAAAGAGAGGCCTAAGAATGTAGTGGCTCAAGAATATCATTGAACTATCTCTGTCAACCCTATTTTTCATGCCAAGCAGTAAACAATTGTACACTTTGATATCAATAATACAGCCCAGTAATTAGCTTATGATGATTTCATTTATTATTCAGCGTGTCAATCTAATCATGACAGTGTTCTAAATCGAACATAATCTGCCACCTTAAATAATGGTCTGTCAAATGTTCATTTCTGAAAACCAGAAGTTCATCCCTTATCAAAATGGTTTCCTGGTTGCTAAGCAATGCAAAATGATATTCTGTTTGAACCAGCATTTCGCTAGCCTGTCAACACTGTGTTCAGTGTCAGACGAGGGCCCTTTTCACCTGGCCCTCTTCCTAGGTTGGACATGGAGTACGTCTCTAAAATCTTCCTTTAGCCAAGATATAAAGTTTGAAAGTTAAAGCTTATTTATTAGTCACAAGTGGGCTTACATTAACACTGCAACAAAGTTGCTGTGAAAATCCCCTCGTCGCCACACTTCAGCGCCTATTTGGGTGTACTGAGGGAGAATTTAGCACAGCCGATGTACCTAACCAGTACGTCTTTTAGACTGTGGGAGGAAACCGGAGCTCCCAGAGGAAACCCACGCAGACACGGGGAGAACATGCAGACTCTGCACAGACAGTCACCCAAGCCAGGAATCAAACCCGGGTCCCTGGTGGTGTGAGGCAGCCGTGCCAACCACTGTGCCACCGTGCCGCCCTGAATTATATATCCTAAATTACTGTGTTTACATCTGTTGTATTTTCAATGCAAGTTACGTATTTTTGTGTCAATGTTGCTGAATCTTGTATTCTGTTAAAAGCCATTGATGAAGACAGGCCTTGAGTTATAACACATTTTCTAATTGATTTAATTCTGTTTCATAATATTAAAAACATCTTTTAAAACGTAAGCTGCATTCTGAATTAATACACTTAAACAAGTTAAATATAATTTAATTTCATTTAAAACCTTTTAGTACGATCATTAATTAGCTGCTATTTATTCCTGTGTTGGGTATGAGTAATTGTGTGTTCCTAACTTCTAAATCATGTCCTTCTATCTCCTATGTGTTAGCCAGCTAATGCCTACAAATTCAATCTCAATAAATTCTTAATTCACTGGGCAGAACAAAAAAATCCAGTGAAATTAATCCTATTGTTGAGGCAGAAAATGCATATCTCTCCTTACCCTGAAAAATACAGCCTGTGACAAAACCAGCAGCATTGTAGAAACATTTCCTTGTCATCTTTCCAGAAACTCAGAGAACTAAAAATCTATCAAATTAGTTTTGATGTACATTTGCTCAACTATGACTTGAAGGAACTAAAAAGCATGTAACCCAATCCATCACGCAAACCAATCTCCCATTCATTGACTCTGTCTACACTTCCCGCTGCCTCAGCAAAGCAGCCGGCATAATTAAGGACCCCACGCAACCCAGACATTCTCTCTTTCACCTTCTTCCGTCAGGAAAAAGATACAAAGCTCTGAGGTCACGTACCAACCGACTCAAGCAGAGCTTCTTCCCTGCTGCTGTCAGACTTTTGAATGGACTTACCTTGCATTAAGTTGATCTTTCTCTACACCCCAGCTATGCCTGTAACACTACATTCTGCACTCTCTCCTTTCCTTCTCTATGAATGGTATGCTTTGTCGTGCAAGAAACAGTACTTTTCACTGTGTGTTATTACATGTGACAATAATAAATCAAATCAAATCAAAACTTTCTGAAATGTGGTAAGATGCTATATCGATCTATAATATTCTTTTCAAAAATTTGTGTCTGCAAATTTCCTCTCTACCTCATTTGGCTTCCTGTTGTCATACTTTTGTCATACTTTGTATGAACTTTCCACATCATTAAATATCCACGTAAATAAAATGTCACACTACAATCTAGTCATTGGATTCCCATAATGCTAACTAGAAATTATGTTTTTCTTGGTACCTGAAATTTCTAATGTCCAAAAAAGTCAAAATAAAAACTTAAAATTAATACATATTTCACAATAATTTGATTCCACATATTGCATGGTAAGATGTTATTAAAGTGAAGTTTTTTAACACAAGTAAAATCAAACTGCCATGTATTTTATAAACTGTCTGGACAGCAACTAAGAAAAAGAAAAGGAAAAAAAAGGGAACAGGATGTTGTTTGCAATTGGTACAGTTATTAGTCAGAGTGCTGTAAGCCAGGAAGCAGTTTAGATACAGAGGAGGTGTTGAAAAAGCAGCAGCATAGGA